>NC_134867.1:35452020-36052020 GCF_049852395.1 Peromyscus maniculatus bairdii | reverse complement strand
GATTTTGTTTCCTTCTAGTGATTTCTTTTTTTATTTTTACTACAGTCCTAGGAACGTATGCTAGCACTGGATCGCTTCACCCTTGGTCCAGTAAATTTTGAAATGTCCTTTGGACATCCGAGTGGAGATGTCAGATGGTTGAGATATATGAATTTGGAAACTGAGAACCATATCACAGTTTGTAATGTGTAATATGGGATCACAGTACAAGTTGTATTTAAAACCTTAGATCTGAATTAAATCAAAAAGGATTCAGAGAAAATGACTAGGGTGTTAGGAACTGTGGAAGTCAGGAAGAAAGTAGCATAAAGAATTTGAGTGACCAGAGAACTAAGAACAAAATAAAGATTTTTTTTTAAGGATGCTGAGGCCTCATCTATGTCTAATGCTGCTGAGATACCGAGTGGGGAGGAGCAGAGAATTATGTCTGGCAAGTGGCACTGAAGAATATTCTCATGTCTGTGTTCCTAATGTAGGGTAAAAAAGAACTGCTTTGGCCATTTAAAAAGATATCCCAGAATTCTGCTCACCCATACTTATGCCTTGGATGTGGTTACCTATATGCCAGGAATGTATTTCATCTGGGGATTGTCGTGTTTAAGAAAGAAAGGATAAATCACTATTGTGTAGATAACTACCAGACACTGCCTTGGAAATGGATGATGGTCACAGCAGGGGTTGCATTTCTCCACTAGAAAAGGAAAATTCTAGAACTTTACAGTGTAATTGTATAAGAAAAGTCTTTCAAGGCCAGAGGGGACTGGGAATATAGCACTAGAACAGGAATTCTCAAACCTGCAGGTCACGATCCTTTGGGGGGGCCTAAGACCATCGGAAAACACAGATATTTACATTACGATTCATAACAGCAGGAAAATCACAGTTATGAAGTGGCAATGAAAATAATTGTATGGTGTGGCAGGGGGTCATCACCACCACGTGAAGCCACAGCATTAGGAAGGATGAGAATCACAGCTCTAGAAAGTGGTCTGCCTTCATCTACTCTGCAAGGTGAAGCCAGATGTGGTACCGATGGAAGTGTAGTCTGTTTCTGAGTACATTTGTCTTTAAGTGAAATACGAAATAAAGGCATCAGGTAAGGAAAGGGGAGGAAGAGACGGGTTTAGATGGATTGAACAACTGAGATAGTGAACGTAAGGTCCAGCAGGAAGTAGAGAAGGAGGGATTGGTTGGTTGATCGCAAACTTGAGACTTTGGCATGTCTTTAGTGGCCAGCACTGCTGTGCATGTTTCCAGTGTCTGAATGAAAGCAAGTTCAGAGTGAAACTACGTGACTGGTCCAGATCTAGCCCACCGTTCTGGTAAGAGCTGTGCAGAAACATGTGGAAGTGAAAGGCAGAAGCGTGAAATTTCAGTTCTCTTTTCCCCAGTCTCACAACGCTATTAATACAGATAGGCGCGATGGAATAAGGGTTCTCTTCGCCATGGTAGGTTCTTCTTTGACGCTAACATTTGCATCATTGAACCTGTGTCCTTCCGGATTACCTGCTTTTGTAAATGAGTCTAGAGAAGGTATTGTGAGTAAGGTAGCTAGACAGTGGGCATCTGCTCAAACAGAACCCAAGGCTTCCTGGGCCTGCAGTGGGAAAAGTTTATGTTTCTGCTAGTTTTGATCAGATAAATAAAGACTTATACAAACAGTGAATCATGTAGCTTTTTTTATGCCAAAAAGAAAACAGTCATTTTTATTATTATTAGAGGAACCCACAGATAACAGCAAGAATATAATTTTGTTTTCTTTTAACAGTATCCTGGCAGTTCTGTTTTGCAAAGCATAGGATATGAGGTTTTTGGTTTTTTTTTTTTTTTGAGGTAGTAGGTATTGAATTGAAGGCCTCATACATGTGAAGCAAGTGTTCTACTACTGAGCTGTGTCTCCAGAATCCTTAGCCCCCAGACAGTATTTTAAACTTATTTTTTTGCTGTTCAATCACTTCTTTTTGAAGGGGATCTATACTGCGATAAATCTGCTTCCATAGCAAACACTTATACTATGGCAGTGATATAGTTAACAGTAAACAAAATATTTAGACATTATAAGTGTCTGCACATATACGTTAACAGGCATATGCTACATAGTGTAGATGGTTACTTACTTTGAAACAATCTGACCTTTCAATGACAAGTTGAATAGATGGAACAAGCTAGAACTTTATGGACTTCTATGTGAACTCCAACATGGAAGATTAGAATGATGTAGCGGATATTTTTATCCCTTGGTGTAGGCTGTTGATCTTTAACAGAGTTGGTAAGACGTTTGTACTGGCAGCCCTCCCTCCAGTGCCTGTATGCCATAGACAGAGCTTTCTGTCCCAGGCTTCTTATGGCATCTAGCCCTTCTTAGTTCAGGGTTTCTGAGAGCTGTTCCCAGCAGGCTAGAGTTGCTATGCAAATGAGTCTCCTAGGTCCAGAAGCTCGGCATGCATCACAGAAATGATAGAGTTAGTTTCTCAAAGCTTGAGTTTCACGTTCAAGAGTAGCATTTTTGTTAGAATATCTGGCATTGGGATATCCACTCATGACCTTCTCTTGTCCTCGGTATTTTCCTTGAGACAACTCCTACCTGTGATGTAGGAAGTCAACAAGCCTTTGTGGGCTGACCAGAGAATGATATTTGTACATAGACCATTCATGGTTCCTCAAAGACCTCATTTAAAAAATGTCTTTAGAACACAAAAAGAGAACTTGTATTTTTGAAGAGTAGAAGAAATATATTGAAATCTTCAGCATAGCATTTTTTTCTTTAAGAAGTTGGCATACATTTATTATTAAATAGTATATATGACTGACGGCTATGCAGTCCAGTCACTCTCCACTACCATGTCCTGTAGACCAGGGAGTCCATTCTGAGCCCCCAGAGTCCTTTCCATGCTTACACTTCCTCCATGTCCATCAAAGATAAGCAGGACCCTGAGATTTAAGCATCACGGATTAATTTAAGGTTCATCAGATAGAGTTAATTGGTGTGTTTTATTTTGGGTTGGGCTTCACTCTCTTTTGAGTCCGTGGGATTCATGTATGTGGCTATGGGTCATTTGTTTTAATTTGTAGTATTCCTTCTTCAAGCTTTTATACCACAGTTTCCCTTCTCTACTACCACAAACATTTGAAGTCTTTATGTGTTGTTATTGTTGCTTTGGTTTTGCCCTTTGCTGTCATAAGTGATGCTGCTTCTGTTACTGGCTGGGTTGGTTGCTCTTAGGATTTGTGCATGATCGGTGTTAGTAGAGACAACAAAAGCTTCCTAAAGTGCTTGCTTCCTCCAGCTGGTGTGTCAGAGTTCATAGTTCCAATTATTGCTAACATGAACAGCCTAAAAGTTCATCCATTTCAGCAACATTCTTATCTCGTTGTAGCTTAATTTGCTTTTCTCGAAATTCAAATCGGGATGTTTGAGAATGTAGCTGTTAGGACATAGAGCATTCTGTAATCCAGCAAGCCGTGTGTGTGTGTGTGTGTGTGTGTGTGTGTGTGTGTGTGTGTGTGTGTGTAGGTACCTTTCCTGAGACCAGAGATAAAGAGTGGGGGCTAGCTCTTTCGCCTTGTAGCATGTGGTTTTCTTGGGTTTTATATGTGGATTATGGTCTCTTTCAACTTTGTGAAGCATCACAACCAGAGTCTTGGGGACTTCTGGAAACTCTTCTTACATGTGCAAGGTGGTGCTTTTCTGCTGAGAGGCCATTTGTCATGAGATGTACAGAGCATATTTACAAGATCCCATGATGGGAGCAGCCATTCATAAGAGCGACTGGAGCAGTCATTCTCAACCTTCCTAATGCTGTGACCCTTTAATACAGTTTCTCATGGTGTGGTGACCCCAACCATAACATTATGTCATTGATACTTCATAACTGTAATTTTACTACTGTTATGAATTGTAATGTAAGTATCTGATATGTAGGATATCTGATATGAGACACCAAAGGGGTCACAACCCACAGGTTGAGATCTGCTGGGCTGGAGTATCATCAGGATTATATTGTATTTTATGATATTTGAAGGTAGGAGCTATGGGCATAAATGTTTCTAGAGTGAGTCCTGCCAGAATTAATTAAATTAAGAATTGAAGGAAGTTGATAAATAGAATCAAGAATAGCTAACTATGAAACAGTATTTGAGGAAAAAATTTTCAGACATAGTTGTTATAGTTAAGTCTGTGCCATTAAGGGATAGTTCCAAACCCAGGGTCACTCCGACGGCCCTACAATATTCTTTTTTTTTTTTTTTTTTTTTTTTTTTGGTTTTTCGAGACAGAGTTTCTCTGTGTAGCTTTGTACCTTTCCTGGATCTCGCTCTGTAGACCAGGCTGGCTTCAAACTCACAAAGATCCGCCTGCCCCTGCTTCCCGAGTGCTGGGGCCCTACAACACTCTGAGGGTCAAAACAAAAGTGTAATGGATATGAGAAAAAGAACTGTAAAGAAGTGTGGCTGGCAAGAACAGAAGGGAGATGAGAGGTCGAAGAGAGAGTAACCAGGATGTATTATAGACATGTGTGAAATTGTCAGTAAAATTTATCAATAAAAAATAGAATTCTGACATTTGAGTAAGGATTTTTTTTTTTCAAGGAGAATTGTAGGTGGTTAAAAAACTTTCAGAAAACAAACTAATCAAATCCATTGGTAGCAAAATCTTCCCGTCGTGGGGTCTGGAGAGATTGCTCAGCAGTTAAGAATACTTGCTTCTCTTGCAG
This sequence comes from Peromyscus maniculatus bairdii, assembly GCF_049852395.1. Taxonomy (NCBI): domain Eukaryota; kingdom Metazoa; phylum Chordata; class Mammalia; order Rodentia; family Cricetidae; genus Peromyscus; species Peromyscus maniculatus. The sequence continues at coordinate 36,047,308 of NC_134867.1, read as the reverse complement.
AGGACTGGGGTTCAGTCCCCAGCAGACACATGGTGACTCACAAACATCTGTAACTCCCGTTTCAGGGGATGTCACACCTTCTTCTGCCCCCCCCCAGCACTGCGGGCACATGATGTACGTACGTACATGGAGGCATAGCACTCATGTGCATAAAATAGAAAGTGAACAACTCTAAAGAAAATGACAAAAGCCTTTCCGGCAGAATTTGAGTACAGAAGTTTCTGCTAAAGCTTGCATGATAATATCACATGTGCTTTCTCCTAGAGGTTGGTTTTCTGAAGCTCTCTGGGAGGCTCAGGTAAAAATTGAGCCTTTGCTATAAACGTTAAAAGATAACAGAAACATGTTTTGTGTTAAGTCATTTGTTTCATTTTTTTTAGCCATATGTCTCCTATAGACTCAACTATTTCATCAGACATAATCTTGATTAGAATTTTAAAAGAACCACAGTGTCTCCACAGTAACTATTCTTACTGCACACATACTGTTCTTGTTTATGACGAAGAACCACTGCTTAGTACTTGACGCCATAAGGTTCTTAGGACTTTGAAATGAAGTAGGATGTCTCTTTTATATGAGGATGGATTCTTAAGTGGGAGTGGATCTGGGAGGATTTGGGGAGGAGTTAGGAATGAGTCTAGTCCACATCCATTGTCTGAAATTCTTTAAGAATTAATAAAAGTATTTTTCAAAGTCTAGGTCATTTTGTTGGTCTGGGTGGAAATATGTTCTGGTCTAGTGAAGAGACGCTCTTTCTTTTTTTACCCTTAACACATGACTGCACAAAAGGGAAGCCAGTATCTTGACTGTTCTTTTTGGAGCCGGATCAGACTTTCCTGTCAAAAGGATTCCAGTCTTAAGAAGTGAGCAGATTTTCTGGAATCATGTGCATTTGGAAATAGGAAGTGATTTTTCTCCAGGGGGTCTTTTGGTGGAACGAGAAGGCGGTGTTAGTGGAGGAAATGGAGGTGAAAACTCACCTCTTCCCTCCTCCTCTGCAGTCCAGTCTACCTGTTTTTCCTGCCACAGCACCTGGAAATGTGTGATTGAGAGTACTTACCCCCTTGCACATCAATAGCTTTGGTGTTGTCATGATTTTTTTCCTGGCTGAATTGTTGATACAGGACAGATAGGTAGGAGAATATGTCTTATCCACTGGAATCTTAAAGAGAAAGACACCTTTTTTTCTCTCTAGTGACTTGATCTACAGGTAGAGTGGGGCTGCTGTTTGTGAAGCATGAATATACTCGTATTTGTTTCATGCACTCAACTCTTAATCGGTGGCTTTAAGGTGCTTCCTGGAAGTTTCTCACTTCCCTGTGTGTGAATCATCTCAATCATCTCTGGGCTGATGCCCTGAGCATGAACTCTCTTCCCTTTGGTATCCATCCTGCACTCTGATTTGTGAGATTTCCATGGGTGGAGCCAGTCTAAGTGCATAGCCCACTGGTTCTTTACGTCATCTTGTCCATTTCTCTTCATTTCTACTGTCACCACCCAGGTCCACATTGTTCTTACTACTTCAAATGACAGCACCCTCCAAATTGTTCTCTCTGCTTCCTTTCTTGCCTACCTGGTCTTCTCACTTATAACAAGGCAGACTTTTAAAACTATAGATCAGCTCATGTTCCTCCCTCCCCCATGTGACCCCTGTTTAAAACTCATCTTTCTTGGCTCTGTAATCAAGTGTGAACCCCAATATTGCTCACATTTTAATCTGTCCCCTGCGCCCACTCATCATCCACCTCAGGTTCCTACTGCACCTTCTTGGAGTGACCCTTTGTCACCTCAGAGCCTTTGTGCTTGCTGTCTTTCAGATGGCTCCTTTAGGGACATTCAGGTGGCCTCGGTGCATCCTTGGTGATGCTTTGTTTGATCTGTTCTCCAATCATTTCCTCATCCGCTTGCTTTGGTTTTATAATGTCTCTTATCAGAAAAATCAAAGTCTAATTACTATTTATTTTCTCTGTGCTCCCCATTAAAATGTTAGTCTTTCAGACAAAGGTTTTAATGTCTCAGCCAGCAAAGTACGTACATGACATTTTTTAAGAAAATGAGGTGATAATATACAAAGGGTATCTTTTTCATTATTTATTTTTTCTCCTGCATCCGCTAGCTTCATGCGTTTCATTATTGGGTGTTGCATCTCTCTTTTAACAATCCTTTATCCATGGAATTTTTATCTTAAGATCACATGTACGTGTATGAGTTGGGGATCTGTATGTATGCTGTCTATAGGAATGCATCCTTGGAGATCTGCATAGATAAAGCACAGTGTTGCCCATATGATGCTACATTTACTTAAACAGTGACAGTTATTATTAGCTTTATTCACCATGACTATAATCTGTGTCCAGGGATTGATGGCATTACAGTGTTACTTCCCTCCTATGAAATTACAGTTTGTGGTTAGTTGTGCAATGGCCTCATGTGCATTTGGTTGGCTGGAAGCTGACTTGTTGTTCTTTAGGTTTGACTAGTATTTGTTTCCTGGATTTAGTTTGACAATTTTTATCCTTGTTTCTTTGGTTTCTTTATAAAACTGTTTGCTTGTTTGCTCTTACCAGTGTCTGAGCAGGATTTTTCATTATAAAGAATAATTGCCTTTTATATGTTTACCAAACAGGGTTTTGCTTAAAGTAGTTGATACTGCTAGTTACTTTGGAAGAACCCACATAGGACATGAATAGTGTTCTGCTTTGATGTATTTATCCTTCTTAGACTTCCTCCTATGGTATAGTTATCGTGATCATTGAAGACACCATGGCTGCAGTAATGAATTAGTGATGTGACTTACGACCATTTACTTCTATAGATGGATTTGTCTTCATCCCCTATGAAGTCAAAGAGAATGCCCAAAGACATAACCAAGATCTGCTGGTAGCCATGGATCGTTGTTCTCCTTGGGAATGTGGAAGGCTTTATCTTTAATATAGCATGTACAGCCACATCTGCTGTCTTAATCTAGTATATTATTTATTTTTTAGTTTTTTAGTGTGTGTGTGTGTGTGTGTGTGTGTGTGTGTGTGTGTGTGTGTGTGTGTGTGTTCATGTTTAAGTATAGAAGTACAGGCATATGTCCCATAGTGTGGTGGTCAGAGGACAACCGCAGGGACTCACCTGGGACAGGGTGTTTTTGCTGCATTGCAGCTGCCAGGCAAGCTGGCCAGTGAGCTTCTGGGGACTGTCCTGTCCCAGCCTTCCATCTTGCCATGGGAGCAGTGGGCATATAGACAAGTATGACTGTGCATGCTCTACATGTATTCTAGGGATTTGAATTCAGGGTGTCATGCCTGCATGGCAAATACTTTACCCACGGCGCCATCTCCCCAACCTTAACCTAGAGACTTAAGGCACTTGAAATTGCATGTTCTGTGCCTCGTGTTAAGTATCATTGTGTTTTTAAAATGTTGTTATCAGACTTTGCCATCAAGTCTATCAGATGAGAAAACTTAGTTTTGGAATGCTTAAGTCACTTGCTCAGAGTTCATACAGTGATGGGAGATTTGTGTTGGATCTCAGGACACTTCTGATTCATATAACACTATGTGTTTAGATCATGTCATATTGTATCAGAGTGTAATGTGTGTGTCTGTATAATCTGTCCCTATATATGAAACATCTGTTGTGTGCTAGACAGTCTGCATGCTAGAGGTCGGTCAGCGAGTAAAACCGACGTTGGCATCTGTAGAGTGAATATTTAGTGGGAAAAGAAATAAGGTAAAGACATGAGTTAAAAGGAAAAATTAAGTGGTTTGAACAATAGCAATAACAAAAACATACTGTATGCTGGAGGGGGGCTGTATCTATGAGGCGAGTACCTGGGAACCAGGTAGGCTTGCCGAGGAGTTAAAAGTTGAGCTGATACTTGAACTCATCATTGAAGCAATTTGCAGAATGCATCTTGCAGTATCTGAGGATGTTCTGAATGGGGAAAGACACAGAGAGGGCTGTTCAGATGGCAGCTCACTTGAGGTATTGAGGTGAAGAGGAGCCAGTGCCAGGTTAGGTCAGCTTCACGGGCCATTGTAAATGCTTTTACTATGGCAAAACAAGGGTTTGGGCAGAGGCTTCACAGTCATAGTGCCGAGGCAGAGGGGGCATGCTTTTAGATGTGTCAAAGTGGTTAGGCTAGAGGATGTGGGCAAGGGAGCAGATACAGTAGATAGACTGTAGCGTGTGTGTGTTTTATCAAAGGACCAGTAAAAAGGAAGGTGAGAAGAGGCGGGGCTGATAGATAGCAGGCTTATGGAATGAATGCCAGAGGGAAGGAGCTGGATGCATAGGAGGTGATGATTATAAGTGATGCGCCTGGCATGACACTGGACTTGTGGAGGAGGCACACAGCATGTGACATACCCCAGGAGCATGCAGTCACGGCCCAAGGGTAGAATCATTTGGTGAGCAGTGGAAGGGATCAGCCACTTGTGTATTGAAATCCTCAGGAATTAAGACAGGAGTCTGGGTGAGCGAGATAAGAGTTAGCCGAGAGCTACAGATATCAAACGAGGCAAGTGTGGCCAAGGAAGCAGAATGCCTAAGACTATCCCGGGCAGAGGAGATGGGCTTGGGCACTTTCTGCACATCAGTTCCTCTGGTGCTCACTCAGACTTGAGTTCCGAATTTGCCTTCTCTTTCTTTCCCAAGTGCCTCTAGTTTTAACCTCGTTAGTTAGTCTAATTATTTGACTAGGTCTTCTGGCTCGTTTGGGGTCTTCCTTCCCACATTTTAGGATCATCTTTTGTGCAGTTTCAGTGCCTCTTCGTCATCCTATGGGATGACTTTGATTTTCCGGCCAGGAGGTTGATGTGTGGAAAAGAAAATGACTGTTTTCCCTGCTCAGGGACCCCTCTTCCCCAGTCTGTGCTCCCCTCAGGGAAGGGGGGGGGGTCTCAATTACTTTCTTCTTTGCCTCCTAGTATTGTCTTGGCTTTGGAGGGTTGTTCCTAAGTCTTGATCACTCCTTAACATTAGTGTCCCAAGATACACAGCCACCTCTTCCCAAGCTGTTCCTCTCCTTTTGGAGAACAGTTAGCCTTTCATTTAAGTTCAAACCGCCTCTACCCACCTGCCTTGGCAGGCTGCCAAGTTCTTTACTGCCCAGCACCAGCCAGTGGGTGGGGATCTCTCTTCTCTCTTCCTCTTTCAAGTTGGAACTTAATCATGTTGCATATATACCTTGAACACGTGGCCTAAAGATAATTGTGTACAATATTTTCATAGTGATTTTGTGGGAAATTTTTTTATAGTTTGCAATTTTCTTCTTGTGTCATTGTGTACGTGCTCAAAATGAGATTTGGATTTTGGACTGGGGATGCTCCATTCATAGTGAGGGTCTGTGAGTGACAGCCGTTCGTCCTCCTTAACTTCACTCAGCATTTGTTGTGGTTCCCTGTCCATCCATGGGGTTCCCTGTCCATCCATGGGGTTCGCTGTCCATCCATGGGGTTCGCTGTCCATCCATGGGGTTCCCTGTCCATCCATGGGGTTCCCTGTCCATCCATGGGGTTCCCTGTCCATCCATGGGGTTCCCTGTCCATCTATGTGGTTCCCTGTCCATCCATGGGGTTCCCTGTCCATCTATGTGGTTCACTGTCCATCCATGTGGTTCCCTGTCTATCCATGTGGTTAGCTGCCCGGCACCTGCTTATTTCTGTTCCTTTGGCCTATGCTTATCCAATCTTAAGTTTATTTTCATTCCTCTGAAAATATAATTTGTAGGGATTTCCTACCCCTACCCCCACATCTGTTCTGTGCATCTGGATAGTGGAGGGAAGGAAGGAAGGATTCAGAATCAAGCTTCTGCTGAGTTCCTAAAGGAAGCCGACATCTGTCCTTAGTAACTTAGAAACAGCTGCGTGGTATCTTGCCAGTGAGCTCAGCTCAGACACTGGGACAGAGGTAAGGGTTCGGAAACCCATTGCCGTATGTGCTTGAGGTGACCTAGTGACTCAGCTTGTCCTCTGCTGCTGCTTTCCGACAGAATAGCTGGGCTGTCTCCCGTGGGTGAGAGGAGGAAGCAATCCGATATCAAGAATGCTGGATCACTGCAAGGTGCAGGACATCCCCACAGCCCAGACCTTCTCTGTTGGCTTCTTACCCAGTTCTACTGTGCAGAGCCAGGACCTCACCAAGCAACTCAGCAATTTACCCAAGAGCAGAGCGGCTCAGCAGTGCATGTGTTAACACAGGAATGCAGAATGTCCTTGCCAAGAGGTCCAGCCTGTCATGTCTGCTCATCTGGAAATCCAGTTTAAAAAAAAAAAAAGACTTGCTTTTGAGCTTTGTTATTAAGAACCAGATCCACAGAATTACCCTCTACTAATCCAGTGTAGCAGTAAACTGGACTTTGCTGACTTACATGTGGGGAGCTGATGAGAAACCTAGACATGTTCTAGACCTGAGATTGCCTTACAGAGGAAGGGTGGAATGTCTGCAGGGATGCTGAGCTGGGCAGCAGACCGGACACTAGGGACTGGGCCTCTGGAGGCAAAGGTTTCTCTTTCCTCTCCACCAGGAAATGGCCTCCGTGGTTTGCTCAGTGCTTGGACCCTCCCAGACAATTAACTCCACTGTGCTGAGTCACAAGACGGGACAGGACAAGAGATAAAACACTTTGAAAAGAGGCCACTAGGTTTTTAGCAGCCATTGTGTGTGTGTGTGTGTGTGTGTGTGTGTGTGTGTGTGTGTGTGTGTGTGTGTATTTTGGAAACTTTTCCACATGTGATCTGCTTTTTTGGGGATTAGAGCACAGTTTTCTCGATATTAAATAAGCCAAGTTCATTTGACTTTTCCCATAAATCCATTTTGTGTTTTACACATTTTCAACCAAGTGAGCATTCCCTGCACACTTCATGCTCCACAATGAACCTGAATTTCAGCTTTCAAACTTGCTAGTAAATGCCTTGCATTCTTATAGTGATCTAGGTCATTTCCAATTGTTCCCATACATTTCCTTCTAATACTCCAAACCACCCTTTAATACAGGTAGAAACTGATGAAGGAAGATTTGACTGTTTTAACATTTAAGGCTTTTTCTAGTTCTGTTTTGATTTTGTATGTCACTTGTAACAGCTGCTGGGTACATGCCATTGTCAGGTACCAGCTGACTCGTCCCTCCTAATTAAAATGCGTTCCTGCTGATGTCTTTATCATTACCTCTAATTCCAGCAGTATATTGTAGATTATTGTCGTTAAGGTGACTATTACTATGATGAAACACCATAACCAGAAGCAACTGGGGAAGAAAGGGTATATTTGACTTACATATCCTGAATCACAGTCCATTGAAAAAAGCCAAGGTAGGAACTCAAACCAGGTGGGAACCTGGAGGCAGAAGCTGATGCAGAGGCCATGGAGGGATGCTGCTCACTGGCTTGCTCCTCATGGTTTGCTCAGACTGCTTTTTTATAGAACCCAGGACCGCCAGCCCAGGGATGGCACCACCCACAATTGGCTGGGGCCTCTCACATTAAACACTGCTTTTAAAAATGTGCTCTGTTAGCTGGGCGGTGGTGGCGCACGCCTTTAATCCCAGTACTCGGGAGGCAGAGGCAGGTGGATCTCTGTAAGTTCGAGGCCAGCCTGGACTACCAAGTGAGTTCCAGGAAAAGGCGCAAAGCTACACAGAGAAAGCCTGTTTCGAAAAACCAAAAAAAAAAAAAATGTGCTCTGTGCTTGCCTTTAGCCTGATCTCAAGGAGGCATTTTCACAATTGAGAGTCTCTCTTTCCAAATGATTCTAGCTTTTGTCAAGTTGACATTAAAACTAACCAAGACATGAATGCTACTGAATTCTCCTCAAAGCATGAGTCACGACAGTTAATAAGGATATTCTTAGTGTTCACTTCTGACTCATAAGAGAAAATGACCAACCGCTTGCTTCTGTTAGTGTCCATGTGCTGGCTCTCATTGTCTCCAGGACAAGCTGCTTCTCCATGTTGTTTTTAGTTAATGACAACTGGGAATTGGGTGGTTTCTGTGCAGGAGAGTGCCGAGCAGCTGTGGTTGGAGTGATGAGGTAAATGCCCAGAGTCAGCAGCAGGAAGTGGAATCACATTTCCAAGTCAGGCTGACTCAGGTGCCCTTGCCCGTGGCCTTTCCTGGTAGGTGCAGACTTGTCCGTCCTCTGTGGAGTAAAAGACTGAATCGGAGCATCAGGGTCACACAGGGTTTCACCAACCGTTTTGTTTCTGACATGTCACAATTCTGTCATTCTGGATTCAGTGCTAGAAGACGGTGGTGGTACATTCTGCCCTTGGCTGTTTGGAGGTTATTTGCAGGTGCTCTGTGTGGTCCCCAACAGCCTGTCATACTCCCCTGTCAGACATTTGTAAGAACTCTGCATCCCCCCGGCTGCACCTCTACAGAGCCCTCACCCAGTGAACCTGCAATTGGAAAATAGACACATTTTGTTATGAAGTATTTTTGTTATATCCTCTGGAGGGCAGCACATCCACACGTATTGAACAAGAAGCAACAACAGGAGCCGCTTGTTTTTGATGAAACAATAAAGCCCTTTTGGGTGGAGGTGTTGGAGATACTGTCAGGTTATTGAAAAATGTAGTGTATTCCGTAAAGCCCCCTCCCTGGAAGTAAGCAATAGTACGAACAGTGCAAAATGGCAGACAATAGCAAAAATGATTTATTTATTTCATTCTCATAGAAGTCTTGATTTACATTTTCCTCTTATGTAGTAAATTAGGAATTTCTAGAATTCCTTTTGTAATTTGAAAAGTATTCCTTAATATTTATTCATCATGTTCATCTTTAGTTGAGTCTATTCCAATTGAAATGGAATATCACTGTCCTGTAAACTCCAAAACACCTCAAGACCATAAACTGAAATGGAACCATCAAGAGATGGGGAGGAGCATCGGTTTTTTTCCAGATCACTAGCCTGCTTGCTATCAGCCTAGCAGTGTCTTGCCTTTTCCCTGAAGGCATATTTTTCCCTCAGGTATCTTTGTGTTGCATGATCAGAGTTGTGACAAAGGAATCCCACTAGCCAGTTATCCCCATCACTCTCCAAGAGAAAAAGGTCTGTGGAAGCCATGGGTCACAAAATAACACCATGGTAATAAGTCTTCTACAAAGAAGTTCATCGGCAATGCAGAATAACTGTAATCCAGCTTCTAAATTAACAGTGTAACACTTCAAGCCTGTGCCTCCCAAGCACTAGTAACACATACTTTCTGAAAATTATAGGGGGTCAGCTTGATGCCCAAACATCCTCTGTGGAAAGTTTGCAACATTGTTAAGTCTTTATGCCCAATAGACTTAGTAACATAATTAGTTCTTAGTGCATTCAGGGTTGAGTGGAGCTTGTGAATACAGAATTTAGTTAATGTTTAATAAATCAGAGTGGGGATGTCAGCTTTTCTATTAAAGCATCAAATAGTAAATATTTTAGACTTTTGCAGGCAATGCGCAATTTCCTACAAATTCTTCATTTTGTTGTTTTGTGTTTACTCTTTATATTTAATAGCTATCTTAGCTTGGAAAAGTGTACAAAACCAGATCCTGAGCCCATCAGGGCATTTGATGACCTTGGTACCGGAAGGTAGTGATAGTGGTGTGAAAAATGATGATGCTAGCATTTTGTTAGTTCATAGCCCCACAGGAGACAAAAGCAGGCCAGAGTGGGCCTTGCCATCCCCTGGTGGTGCATGGAACTCACTTGGGGTGCTGGGTCCATGCAGTCTCCGCGCGGCTTCTTTCCATTGCTTGTACAAGTTAGGGACACTTGACTTTTGACTCCTTGGTGTTGACCAAACACTCAGGCCAGGAAATGACCCCTTTCAGTATTTCTATCACACTGAAAAAAATACTAATTCAAAAGCCAGGAAATGACTATTTTAATCCCAGCTCCTTTACCAAAAGCAGTTTCTTGTACATCAGTTATTCTCTATGGCTATCAATGTCTTTGTAAAATGAGATTGAGTCGATATCCCCCCCCCTCCTGTTCCTGTGCCCAGTGCAGTCCCTAGAGGACTGAGTGACAGCGTTGCTGAGAGTGTGGACCAGAGTCTAAGTGTAACCTGTATACAACGGTGGAGAGAATGCATAGGGGAGGAGGAGATAGTTAAAACAGGGCTCTAGGCCAGTTAAGGCAGCCAGCTGGCCCCGTGAACACTTTGGGGGAACACACGGAAAGCACTGTTGTCCTTTTATACATCCTTAATCCTAATGCAGCTATTTATGGCAGACAAAATTGTAAGTAAAGATGGCTTTGAACAATAGACTTCTACCTATGAGACCATTCCAGATGATCCATAGACAAAGGTGGCCAAGAAGGACTGAAGCTATATCTTGGTGGCTAGGTTAGAGTTGGGTCTCTGCCATGGTAAAGCTACAAGTTGATCATGTAAATGTGTGATCAAAGACACCTGCAAGATCAGTGTTGGCAACACTGACCAGGACTAACAGCTTACAGCCAGTCAATGTCATCAGCTAACAAAGCACAAGTCAGATATAGGCAGAGGAGGAGGGAGGCTTCAACATCCCTTAACTTGGTCATGGACAGGGAGGGCATGGCCATCAATCTGGTTGGGCCAGGGGCCATGCATAGAGTGTCCGTGCCCTCCATTGTCTTGGCTGTTGATAGCCTAGAGAAGTAACCAAGCTTAACAGTTGTCCAGTTGCTGCCATAGCCATGTAAAGACTAGACAAGGAAGTTCAAAGGCCTTTTCCTCTCTTGGAAACTCTTCCCTGTCTTGGAACTTTTTCTCACTTTTCCTTAATTCCTGAATTCTCCTTTATAAAACGTGTTTTCACTTGGCATACTCCCAGGAGTGGCCATGTCTTTAATCTTCACTGGAATAAGACGAGGAACAATGTTTGGTGATCATGAGTGTCTGGAAACCTAGGTCCTTGGGTTATGATAGCTTCTGTCACACACAGAATCCCTGAATTATTAATGGTTTTACAATTATAGACCAACCAGCTGTCTTGTAGATTATCCCATAGTCTAAATTGGTCCAATTTCATCCTCATAGTTAATCTTGGGTTAAACATTTTGGCGATATATATATACATATATATATACACACACACATATATATGTATATGTATATATATATATGTATATGTATATATGCTTGTGACTCTCTCACCACATCCTGCATATGGTTCCTAATGCCATTTCATCCCATGTTGGTACTGACTTTGAGCTTTTGTTTTAAACAATACATTTATCAGTGGAAAGGTTATCTCTTAAATATCATCTCTCAGGGATGGCTGAGATTGCTTGTGGTTTTAGCATTCTTTATTTACCCTCACCTGTGTGAATTGTTACACAGATAACTGAAAATCACATTTCTAATTGTGTTATACACTTCTTGTTTCAAGCTGTAATGCTCACTTTATGTTATAGTAAAATATGTCATTGTCATAATTATTGTCCCATAACTTTTATGCTGGTAGATTCAAGTAAAACTTACATGTACTCCTCTCGGGTCAGTCTTTGTAGCACAGGAAAGAGATTACCATTTTGGGTCATGAGCACAGTTTCACACGTCAATGTCCTCATTCAGTTTTCTCTTGGAAAATCAGTCTGTTGCTGTTACTGATTAGACAGAATAAACCATTTACTTTTTCTCTTTTTCAGTTATTATTATCTACCATTATGCCTTTGTTTTTCTTTCTTTTTATCATTTAATTACCTTATTGCTTCTAATGTAATATTTTCTGTGGCTGTACCTTTTCTTACAATTACTCATTGATTTCCTATTATGACAGCCGTGGAAATACAAAGGACTCTGAATCAACTCGGAACCCCTCAAGATTCACCAGAATTGAGGCAACAGCTGTAAGTTCTGTTTCTTGGGGGGGGGGGCTGTTTTGTTTTGTTTTGTTTTTCTTATGAGACAGGGTTTCTCTGTGCAACTACCCTGGCTGTCCTGGAACTCACTCTGTAGACCAGGCTGACCTTGAACTCACAGAGATCCGCCTGCCTCTCCCTCCAGAGCGCTGGGATTAAAGGTGTGTGCCGCCACTGCCCAGTTTGGTTTTGTTGTTGTTTGTTTGTTTTTTAAGACAAAAAAAAAAAGAGAATTTGCTTTTGTGGTGGCTTTTTATTGGAGAAAATGATGGAAAATTAATAAGATAGGAGGATTGCTGAGAATTTAAAACAAGCCTGGGCTACAGAGTAAGTTCCAGACCAGCCTGGGCTACACAGTGAGACTCTGTCTCAAAACTTACACACACACACACACACACACACACACACACACACACACACACACACACACACACAGGCACACACAGAAGTTACATATGTTTCAGTAAAAATTCCAGTAGGAATAATAATAGTACTTTGTGTGTTTTATAGATTTTATAGTATTCTTATCTTTCCTCATCTAAACTTTGTAAAATATGATGTTCACATATAGAACCATTTCTAGTAAGGAAAATCTCTCTTTCAGAGCCTTGGTGATATGCCCAATATCTGCCAGAACCTCTTAAGTCCTCAGAACTTTAATAGCTACAGATTACAGTTCACACACACACACACACACACACACACTCATATACACACACAGGGTCACAGACACATACACGTATACAAACACACAGACACACACACATACACACACGTACACACGTACACATACACACAGCATTGTATGTATCTCCATACAACAATTAGCTGGAACAAAAGTACAAAGACGATATAAAAAGATATATAGTAGAAACTCATGTTTTTTAAAAAGTACCATTTGAAGTATTTGTAGTTGTCTGTAGTTTATGTTTTATTTTCTACAATAGAATGGATGTTGGGGGTGACTCATAGCTAGTACACCATCACTCATTGAAATGCAATGCAATGGAAATACATATTTCCATTTACATACATAGTCACATTATTGTTGTGAAGTTAACAGCGGAAATTCTGAATCCATAGACATGATCATGCAGGTTGCCTTTTGAGAGCTTTGACTCTCCTGTTCCAGAGACTTAGAGAAGCAGGTCTAAGCATGGGCATTTGGTGTTCTAGAGCTGTGAGCTGGCTATTAGTCTTCCTCACTAGCTCTAGACAGGCATCTGCATCTGAGCATCTTTTTATTGTGAGCCTCACTGGCAGTCCATGTGTAACGGAAGAGATGTACAAGGGAGGCCCTGGTGTCGTTCCTAAGCATCCCTTTAATGCAAGATGGTATTGCTGGATATCAAGTTTTTTCATTACAATTCGTACTTTTTTCTTTATAACTTATCTAGGAAAATGCAGGTCTAGGTGTAATTTACCCGTTTGTTGTATTCAGGTCTGTTAATAAGGAAGCCCTGTTAGATCTTCTCCATCAAGTTTAACTACTAGTAAATTTATACTGTCACCGAATCTCCTCCATCTTTGTGTTTGTGGAACATAAGTGTTCATATAAAGAAATAAGACATACAAGATGTACCTCACACCTGGGAACTGGCCAAAAACAAATAGTCCTTCTTCCTCAGATGCCCTCCCAGGGGAGACACAGAGCCGAGCTGTGCACATTGTCACATTCTCAGATGTAAAGGACCAGATAGCCAGCACTGTCCTGACTACATGCCCTTCTCACTGGAGTCATATTCATTGATAGCTAATGATTTTCACTTATCGGTAATAACAATTCATATTTATTTTTCTAAGCGTGGTTATTCTGGGTGAATGAAGACCTTTCTATGTCATAGTTCTTAATATTTATTTAAAAAAAATAGAACCTAAAGATTTGGTTTGGCAGAAGAAATTGACAGCCCGTTCAGAAAACTATGAGTACTTTTATAGTTTATAGTTTGAAACTATGAATACCCAGACAAAACACCAGTTCCACTACAGCCTTTTATTAGGGTTGACACAGAGTGGCAGAGTTCTTCTTTGGCTATGATGTGGTTTTGCCTTCTGTTTCTCCTTTCGTTTTTTCTTTTCACTTTAGGCAGCAGAAGCAGCAGTATACTAACCAACTTGCGAAAGAAACAGATAAGTACATTAAGGAGTTTGGATCGCTGCCTACCACCCCCAGTGAGCAGGTACCGGGCTTTCAGATGCGTGTTTTGATGTCCTGAATGTGAAAGAAATTAAATGCATGGTCGGATCTTTGAACTGTGATGCTACAAAGGAAGTTAGGCGACCAAAATAAAAAAAAATTGTATTTGAGATTAGTTACAAGAACACAAAACTGTATTTAGTTGTTCAGGTAGTGTCATGTGGTTCCATAAAGCAGAAATTATTTCCATGTAGTTGCCCTGACCCATAATTAAGAGCATACTGAGATAATGCCTCCTGTGTAATTGCTTCCTGGCTTTGCAGGGATGTTGCCCCCCCCCTCAACCCCCCACACCCAGCATACATACACACACTCAAGATGTGCCTGGGGGCACAGTTAACTCCTTGCTTACTTACTGCAAGTTATTATATATATATATATATATATATATATATATATATATATATATATGTTTTATTTACCTAAAAGGGGGATTACCTAAAATTAAGGCCTTGATCCACTTATCAGCCACTACAAAAAAGTCTAAGGTGAGAAATCCTGTAGGGCAGGCCTTTCGCCTCAAGACAAAAGTGCAAGCGTTTGAGCCCATTAGAAAGGTGCCCGAGAGTCCATCAGATAGTCTCTGTAACTGGAGACGGAGGGACAATTTTAGGATCAAATAAAGAGCCCAAGAGTGGTGAAGCGACTGTTGCAGATCCCAGTGAGCTTCTCCTTGACCCAGCAGGCTGTCTCTCTCCCTCCCCTCTAGCGCCAAAGAAAGATACAGAAGGACCGATTAGTGGCGGAATTCACGACATCGCTGACAAACTTTCAGAAGGCCCAGCGGCAAGCCGCTGAGAGAGAGAAAGAGTTTGTTGCCCGAGTGAGAGCCAGCTCCAGGGTATCGGTGAGTGTTATGAGCGATGTGGTCAAGGCATGGCATTTGCGTCATCCTGATGTGCAAAGTTGTAGAGGTCTGGGTCACTCTTAAGTCGGTGACTATTTTAAGGATGTCTCCTCAGGTTTTAAGAAGAATAATGTCGTATATTGTTGGAGTTACTCCTTGTGGAGCAATAGCAGAGTACACACTACATAAAAATAGAAAAACCTGTTTGTCAAAGGTTAGAGGTCAAGTCCGGGTGGTCTTTTCATGGCAAGTTGGTTTGAGGCTTGGTGCTCGGGTGTGTGCCAGGCTACGATGATGAACTCAGTGCATGTGCCAAGGGAGTCTGAGAATGAATAGAAGCCTGGAAACGTTTGAGTTAATCTAGTTTTAAATTCTCACAGGATCCACCATTAGTTGGGGTTGCACTCTTTAATGTAGAGTTTCACAATGACATTAAGTATAAGCTAAATTCTATTTATTATTTGGTCCTTGTAAACATCGAATTCTCTCCTTGTCAGTTTAAGATACTATTTTGTCATTACTTAAGCAGAACTTATCGTTCCCTGCTCCAATTGCACATACCCATATGTATGCACACACTCACATGTGCACATACATGAACACATACCCACCCAAAATACCTTCCCTCCTCCCATAGCACACGTACACACCCATATGTATGCACACACATGAACACATACCCACCCAAAATACAGTTAAGCCATCTTAAAGGGAACCATAAGTGTTGTTTACTTTTCCTCATTCTTGCTTTCTTTCTGTCTTCTAACTAAATTATTCAGGGTGGTTTTCCTGAAGACAGCTCAAAAGAAAAGAATCTTGTATCCTGGGAAAGGTAAGAAATTAAAAAAAATAAATAAATCAAAAGATAATTTTTCAAGTATTATATATTATAGTTCATGAAGCAGAAAGAGAGCTTTTATTGTATTATAAAAATAAACAGCTTAATATTTATAAATAAATAGTAAGTTTGGGAAATATTAAATATTTATAAAATATTTATTATGTAATTTGTAACTAGATCACCCAAATAAACTTATTTACATAATTTTAAGAATAAAATACTCTTATGTGAAGTTACCAAGTATACTTTGTAATACTTAAGTGAGTCTAAACTATATATGATGAAACCATGAGTGTAATGAAACTGAGGTAAAATTTGGGTAAAATATCTTTTTATACTTAGAAGTTTTAATTCATTTATTGAGGTTTCTTTGGAGACAAGATCTCACTGTGTTGTCCAGGCTAGCCTGGGATTCACTGTGTAGCCAGGATCGGCCTTCAATTCTAGATCTTTCTGTCTCAGCTTGTCTAGCTTACAGGATTACAGGCATGTACCACCATGCCTGACTTTTTAAACTTTTTCATGTGAACAATATTCTGGTCTTGAGGATAAAAATGTCCCATTTAGTGGATAATAAGTCCTCTTTCTGTATTTGTTTTTATAGCCAAACACAGCCTCAAGTCCAGGTCCAAGATGAAGAAATTACAGAGGATGACCTCCGCCTTATTCATGAGAGAGAGTCTTCAATCCGGCAGCTGGAAGTAAGCCTCACAGCCACACCTCACTGCTGCTCTGTTCTTTGAGCATGTCCACAGACCTGAACAATGCCGGGGAAGAAAACTCTAAGAATATCTGTCAGTTTGGTGAACTTTCTAGTATAGAATTTGGAATAACTCCTGTATAAGAAATGGTGCTATTGGTGCCAGAGTGAGAAGCCATATTCCTGCCACGTTGTTAAATCATTCACAGTTCTCCTTAGTGTTGAGAAAATACCATTCTAGAAATAAACGTCTGTCGGGGGAATCTGGGGAACTAACACCCTTCAGCATACCCACCATGCCTCCATGAGTAAGACTTTTACAGTACCATTAAAAAAAACTATGTTTCCTTTTAGGGTGTCTACTGTAACACAGAGATGAAGGATGTCTTAAGTTGTTGTTCTTGTAGAAGCCACCTGGCCCCTAAGAAGTGGGCTAATAATGGCTACCAGTGGCTACAGTTTATTGGAGGTCTTCCATGTGCCAAGGCACTGTGATAACTGTTAATTTTCACATTCCGTCCCCATAAAAGAGAAACTAAGGCTACGATAGGTGTGCAAACTTCCTTATACAAATAAAAAGTGTCTTTAATTGGGAAAAATAAATAGGTATATATTGAAGAAAAGTAAAGCTATAATTTCTCTATCCAACAAATTTATAATTCGTTTACCCACCAATGACATTTATAATTTCACTCTAGTCTGTTAGATATTCAAATTGATTAATGTAGGGCTTTATATAATATATATTTAATGTTTTAGTCATTGAAATTGTCAAATTGATGGGTGAATTTCTTATTGAAATATAAGAATACTCATATTCTTCTAAGCAAATGTTGCCTGTGACAAGAAAACTTACCAGGTTGGCCTTAGCACCCCATGGCCTTCTGTGTTATAGGTCCTCAATTTCATCCTGCCTCACTTGGTACAGTGAGTGTCACAGATTTACTCTGGACAACTAGTGGCATCCTGAGGCTCTTTTGTTAGGATTGCTTATAGTGGTGTATTTTTCTAATGTTCCCAAAATTAATATATCACTTCTGAATGCATGCTTATATATGTATGAGTGGGGGTAAATTTGTTCCTTTCCTTTTCTTTTGGATTTCCTCATTTGTGGGGATGGGGACCGAATTTCTAATGATGCATAATAATGTGCACTTTTTGTCTTAGGCTGATATTATGGACATTAATGAAATATTTAAAGACTTGGGGATGATGATTCATGAACAAGGAGATGTGATTGGTAAGTCCTGCCGCTGTGGACTGTGAGGTGGGAGCAAGTTACCTGCAGTTCCCCTGCAGAAAAATCTACTTCCTTATTGTCTCTGGGCTCTCTAAAATCAAAGGTGTAGTCTCTACCCTTTGCTGCAATCCTGAGGATAGAGTTTAACCAGGGCCTCCTGCTGCTGGGACCATAAGGCCCCATGTGGTATCCCAGCCTACTCCAGGGCTGCAGTTTCATTCTTATCCAAATCTAGCGCTGTCACACTGAGAACTGGGGGAACTCATGATATTGGTAATTGTGTATGCTGTCCTGTTTTATGGGAAATAGCTATTTGCCTGGTCATTTGTCCTATCAACTACCAAATAGTTTTTGATAGATTCATGTAGCTCATTTAGATGCTAGGAGACTGAGACCCCTGGCATTAAAGCTTTTGGTTTGGGATGTAACGATGAAAAATTTAAAAATAAGTATGGGAGCTGGAGGGAGAGTTCATTGGTAAGAGCTCGTGTGCAAGCATGGGGATCTGAGATCAAAGTCCACAGGAAAGAAAACTGGGTATGGCGATACATGTTCCTAACCCTAGAACTCTGAGGTGCAAAGACAGGATCTCTGAGGTTTGCTCCCTGCAAACTTCAGGTTCAGTGAGAGGCCCTCTCTCAAAGGAGTAAGCTGGAGACTGATAGAGCAGAACACCTGATTTCCTTCTTGGCCTCTGTACACACAGATGCTTGTACCCAAATACACACACACACACACACACACACACACACACACACACACACACACACACAGAGAGAGAGAGAGAGAGAGAGAGAGAGAGAGAGAGAGAGAGAGAGAGAGAGAGAGAGAGAGAGAGAATGGTAGAGATGGCTCATTTAGTAAAATAGCTTGGTACACAAGCCGCGAGGACCTTATTTCAGACCCCTAGCACCTACATAAAAAGATTGAGCATAATGTGGGCTCATGCTACCCTTGTCCTAACCCTAGAACTAAACAGGCAG
This sequence comes from Peromyscus maniculatus bairdii, assembly GCF_049852395.1. Taxonomy (NCBI): domain Eukaryota; kingdom Metazoa; phylum Chordata; class Mammalia; order Rodentia; family Cricetidae; genus Peromyscus; species Peromyscus maniculatus. The sequence goes on along the minus strand of NC_134867.1, from coordinate 36,028,680 downwards.
AAACAAGAACATCCCTGGAGCTCACTGGCCAGTTAAGTCTTGCTGAATTAATGAGCTCCAGATTCAGTGAGAGGCTCAGTCTCAAAAAGTAGTGAGAAAGACATCTGAGGAAGACACCTGAAGTCAACCTCTGGCCTCCACACCCATGTGCACAAGTATGTGCACATGGGACATGTGCATATATACACAGAGTGGTCGATTTGCAGAGAGATCAGGGTATTAGTTAGAAGGGTCCACAGCTGACTAATGCAGTCACCAGCTGTGACACTAAGAGAAATATTAAAAACATCACCAAGTCAGGGCTCACGGTATTCAAGAACTGAAGAAGCTGTGAGATCTTTGAATGTCTGCTACCAAGGAGGGCTAGAAGTAGGTGGCACAATGGCCTTTAAAACTGAGAGTCTCGGCCGGGCGGTGGTGGCGCACGCCTTTAATCCCAGCACTCGGGAGGCAGAGCCAGGCGGATCTCTGTGAGTTCGAGGCCAGCCTGGGCTACCAAGTGAGCTCCAGGAAAGGCGCAAAGCTACACAAAGAAACCCTGTCTCGAAAAACCAAAAAAAAAAAAAAAACTGAGAGTCTCCAGTCCTGCAGGTGGTTAGAACAGAGTGGAAAGGAGGGTGCCACCCTGAAGGCCTATGGGTCCTGGGTGGGGTCTACACTCGACTGCAGTTAGGTCAATGAAAACAGAATGAATTAAAGTTATCAGATTCGTACTGTGAAGTTGGCCACTGTACCAGAGCCTTGGGTTTATGTGAATGATTTGAGGTGGGGTGCATTTGCAGAAACAAACACAAAGCTGGGGAACACTGGGAACTAGCAGGACAGTTCGATGAAATAAACATACAAAGGCCTGAACTCCAGTATTTGGGCCCTTCCTTGGTCCTGAGGAGAGTGTCCTTTGAGAAGCTGAGGTAGCTTTTTTCCTTTGTGATGACGAAAGTCTTTGGGCCAGGGGAGAAGAGGGCTGATCGGTTTTGCACATTGGTGTTGAGACAGTGTAAGCCCTGGGGCTAGAAATTGACAGCAGCTTGTGCTGTCTCTGATCTGGGATTTGCAAAACCAAATTTTGTTGTGTCCAGTAGAACTAGAGAAGATGGTTAAGGTCCTTTGTTTATGCGTTTGCGTATTGGTTGGATTTACATCTTTTCCTTAAATGTCTGCCGAATTAAACTTGATGATTTATTGTTATCACGCCAGTTCGTGTTTAACGATTCTGTTCTGTGTGTGTGCGTTTTTATTTTAAAGACAGCATAGAAGCCAACGTGGAAAGCGCAGAGGTGCATGTCCAGCAGGCCAACCAGCAGCTCGCAAGAGCAGCAGATCACCAGGTAACATTCACTGTAATACATTTTCTTACAACTTGGAGTTTTGACTTGAAGGGGCTGCCTATGCTGACTGTAGAATTCTGATCGGTTTGGGCATGCGTATTCTCACATTGACCCGCAGAGACAGGAAACCATGAGGCTTGCAAGAGATTACTCCTCCATGCTTTTCCCTTGTGGGGGTCCCTGCAAGCATCACGGATGGCAACGGAATAGTCTGGGTAAGGTACAAATGAAACTTGGGTCAGCACACCTTAGCCAGTGCTGCATGAAAAACTTAGTCTGATGCTAAGCAATTTATTTTTCACATACGTAAACACAGTGAAACTTTGGGGAGAAGTATCCAGGTGAGAATTACTGCAGCAAAGCTCTAGGCATGGCTACATCAAAGTGCATCTCTTCAGCAAAGCATCTGTGACCTTCACATAAGAATGAGTTCTAAGGCCGGGAGGCAGTGGTGCACGCCTTTAATCCCAGCACTCGGGAGGCAGAGCCAGGTGGATCTCTGTGAGTTCGAGGCCAGCCTGGTCTACAGAGCGAGCTCCAGGACAGGCACCAAAACTGCACAAAGAAACCCTGTCTCAAAAAAACAAACAACAACAACAACAAAAAGATTGAGTTCTATTGACTAAGAAGCAGTGCTCTGGAGTCTGGGCCTAGGGAGGAAGGGTTTGTAATACGCATAAAGATGGGTTCTATTGACTGACAGACAACGCCCAGAATTCTGGTGGTTACCATGAGGGCTGGCTTTACAGAATAGCCGAGATTACCAGGTATTAACATATCCATTCACATCCTTCTTGATGGAAAACAGTGTCAGTTTTTTCCATTAAAGAGAAAAACAAAATCCATGAATTTTACAGTCCTGGTTTTTCTAGTATTCTCTGTAAGCTGTGCTCTCTACCTCCCATGATGGTCTCCGCTCTGATGTGACAGTGAGAGCCACACATGGAGAGACCTCTTAGGTCACCTTCCCCCTCATTTCCCATTCTTCCTTGTTACTTTTTATTTTTGATTTTTTTCAAGATAGTCTCTCTATGTAGCCCTGGCTGTCCTGGAACTCACCGTGTAGACCAGGCTGACCTCAAACTCAGAGATCGACCTACCTCTGCATCCCAAATGCTGGGGTAAAAGGCAAGTACCACCACCGCCCGACCCACCACATTTCCTTTCCTTGTCAGTGATCTCTAGACCAAGGTGACAAAGGTCCTTGTCCTGGAAAGGTCTCTTCAAAGTCCCTGGGAACTGTGTTAGCTGGGAGTGTCGTTAAATCATCACACACCATGTCAACATGCTGCAGAGACTTTCAATAAATATAAATTTATTTCTCAAGGGAATCTCATTAATATTGGGAGTCCGTATATGTCTGTGAAGTACAAATCATGCTTCAGATACTACACAGATATTAAGGCTTGTGAACTATTAACAGTTGTACAGTATGTAGACCTTTGTTCAGTAAGAATGAGGCCGGACTCTTCTGAACCTCTGAACACCATCACAGGACATCATTTGAGTCCCCTCTTAACACATCAATTTTTTTGTTGTTCTTCATAAGTACCCCTTTCTTGGACCTTGTAACTACAATATTGTGACTTCTTAGATATTTTCAACTGCTTTTTACTTTCCTCTCTAACCTGAAAACCTGAGTGAGCGCCATGTTTTCCACCAGGCAGACCACTGTGTGGTTGGCACCATGTAACACTGCTGCTTTGGGAGGCTGTCCTTTACCCCCATGCCTGGATATTATCAGTCTATCACTTCAACCAGTACCTCTGATTTCTTCCTCACTTCTTTTGTGTTCTTGGGGTTTGAAAGAGAACAGGGGACCTAACCCAGGGCCTCGCATACCAAGCAAATGCTTTCGCAGTGCATGCCTGACATGGTTTCCTCTTTCTTTCTTTTTCTTTCTTTCTTTCTTTCTTTCTTTCTTTCTTTCTTTCTTTCTTTCTTTCTTTCTTTCTTTCTTTCTTTCTTTCTTTCTCTCTCTCTCTCTTTCTTTCTCTCTTTCTCTCTTTCTTTCTTTCATTTATATATGTATTTATTTATTTGTTTATGTGTCTGTCTATCTGCTTATTTACTTTTCATTTATTTGGGGGTAAATTTTATTTATTTATCTTATGTGTATTTTACTGCTCTAAAGATGGTTAAAACTGGGAAAATGGAGCCTAAAAGTGAGGTGGACTAAAGTCTCATGCAATAGCCAACTTGATTCAGAGCATCAAATAGTTCAAACTTGAGGGTTAAGAAGAGTCGCCCGAGCAAAGTGTCCAATCACAAGGACAGGCTGCATGTGGCAAAAAAAAAAAAACATGTTTTTCCATAGAGGCCTATGAACAAATAACAATAGCCTGTTGTAATGAATAATCTAAAGTAAACTCATTCCTGTATGCGACACCTGGGAGGAACATGAAAACACACTCCAAGAAAAATTCCATGTGTTTTGAAGAAACTAAGGTCATACAACTCTTGTTTTCTTGGCATTTTCTCACAAGCACTCAGAATCCCCCTCGCATGATTCCATTCCTGGACAGTGTCCTGACAACGAGTGTTGGTATTTTGCCTGCATATATCTGTGCACCACATGCGTGAGTTATAGATAGTTGTGCACTGTCGTGTGGGCTCTAGGAATTGACCCTGTGTCCTCTGGAAGAGCAGACAGTGCTCTCAACCATCAAGCCATCTCTCCAGGCCCAGTTTCTTCTTTCTTAAGTTTAGCCAGGAAAACTACCAGCAATTAAAAAAAAATGCTCCTTGAATTATAATATTCACTCAAGGAAAATAGTTCTTTTTAAAAAAATAGGTGTTGTCGAGGTTTTTAAGAAGAAAATTTGCAGCCCCAAATCCAAGGGTTCCAACTGTCACTAGAGTGAACTGAGTTTCTCTCAGCCATTATGAATCACCTCACTGACTCTTGTTCTTGCTTCTGCAGCGCAAGTCCAGGAAGACCCTCTGCATCATCATTTTTATCCTCGTTGTCGGAATTGTGATCATCTGTCTCATCGTATTGGGACTGAAAGGCTGAGTCGTGAAGGAGCGGACCACTGCATGACGTTGTCTAGGTTATGTAGGCAGATTCTCGTGATCACTTTCTATTATTATTGTTACCTTAAGGCTGTGGTGTAATGGATGGTCCCATACTTTGTCATTCTTATTGGGAAGGAGCTTCTTTTGGATGCGATCTGGTGTTTTCTAATATGAAGGTTTTTCTAAATACCGTTGCTGGTATGACTTCCATCTTTTTAGTTCAGTGACTGTCAGGTTTTGCTCACAATGTATATGACTTTCGTTTATAATTTATTTATATTGTTTGACTGAGTTTGAGGAATTACGTGATTGGTATGTGTACTCTTACACCTCTGTCACTGTGTAACATGAGCCCAGATTGTGCTATCTTATTTTTTAAAAATTCAAGTTTAAATCTGACTTGTCCAGGAAATATTCTCCATAACAAAACCTTAACATACATGTTTGTGGGACATTTTATCCCCTGTGGTCCCCAGCCATGCAGATCGTTATTGATCTTTCATTATTGGATTACTTTTATCTTCTCTGAATAAAGTCAGTGAACCATTTCCCAATGTGTGTGTATATATGCCTTTGCTGTAGCTTGCACTGTAAAGATCGTAGTATAGATTGTTTTTACATATGGTCTGTTTAATCCGAGGTGTACTAAGGAAAGCATAGTTACTGTGACGTTTGCTGTAACTTGGAGGAAGTATCTGAAAAATCCATACCAATATCCATTCTGTTTAGATGCTAAAGATTCCAATTTCTTCACTGCACTGAACAAGCTTCATACTGTCTGGCTTTGTGTTCCACAGAAAACTGATTAGACGTGTATCTTTGGGTCATCATCCCAAAGTAACTTTCCCACAGTTACAGATTTGGGGCTTAATTTTGACACTTATATTTAGAGTTTATTTAGAGTGCCATTTTTAAATCATCCTTCATTAGAATAAGAATCAGATGTCTGCCAATAAACTCACTTGCCTTTTTAAATCAGTGTTTTAATGCACTAATCCGAATGCTGTAAAGGGGGCTGTCTTAGTTTAACGTTGGTGTTTTATATTGTTCTTATGTAGTAGTTTGCTAGTGGAGGCATTGTTTATTGTGGCAGGCTCTGAAACGTTGAAATGGGAACAAGTGGAATAGTAACTAAATAATTGTATCCTTGCAAGCAGAATAAAGATGATTTCAGAGATGTCTGCTAATGCTGATTCCTGGGACTCTTTCTCTGGAACCTGGGCTTCCCTTACATTTGCTGCTACAGGAGGAGGCAAAGGCCCTGTGGCAGGACATCCTTCATATTTCCGGGCCACCGGTTAACGTTTTAAATTTTAGAGTATCAAATGGGTTATTTACTAATACGTAGAAGTTGCTTGACATCTCAGCAGAACTTTTCTTTTTCTTTTTTTCTGTAAAAGTGATAATAGAAAATGTTTTTGTGAGAGATTGGAACGATGAGGTTTTCTGGTGCCTGAGTCAGACCACTCTCAAGGTTAGAATGGGCAATCCCTGGAGAATTCACGCAAATGCCGCCAGGTCAGTGCCAGCCCCCCAGGCCTGGTCCCGCAAGCTCTTCTCTTCCAGATGACCCCAGCAAGTGCGCTGTCAACCACTGCACTGCATCTTGTAGCTAAAGGAAAGTTTCAGTGGCATCTACGAAACAGCTTCGTGCCGAGCATCTGTAATCACACATCTGTGCTCACGTAGGCCATGCCCATTCACCCATTCCCTTCACACTGAGTGCCCCATAACAGCAGAGCATGTTCAAAACTCAGGGCATCACCTTAGCTACTTTACTTAAAAAATCTTAAGTAATTCTTTTAGATGGGTCATTGATCAATAATCTAAGATGGCAACTTTAGCTGGTTGTCTTCTTTTAAAAAAGCACTAACTTGAGGAAACTTTTACAAGATATTTAGAACAGAAAAATTACTTTTGACTGGAAACATTTAAATGCAAAACATAACAGAATAGCTAGGTGAGAAGAAAAAGCTTGAGGGTTCCCTCAGGTCAGTTTTAGAATTTTTATGGAATGTTAAGTCTTACATTTTTTTAAATTATTTAGAATATTATATAAGCAGTTTGCCCATATCTTCTTCAGCATGTTCCCATCCCAACTTTATGTGGGTTTTTTATTATTCATTTTTAATTTTTTATAGCTCTTTGAGTCCTATTAGTGTTATTGACATATACATGAGTGTGGAGCCGTCTCTGGGAGCATGGAATTCTACCCATGACCACGTCCTTAAAAAAGATTATCCCACCCCCACCGCTAGCAACTATAAGCTGCCATTAACTGCTCCCTCCGTAAGTGGTGGGCTGCGGAAATCGACCATCTTATCTGTGCTGGAAGTTTGTCTGGCGTGATCATATGCCAGCCTTCGGCAGGTCCTCCCACATGCTGTGAGTTCATGGGTGTGATGGGAATACCACGTCCAGAAGACAGCATCTCACAGCATCCTTCCCCATCCTCCCGCTCCTACACTGTAGGGTGTGGGTTCACCTGGGTCCATGGAAAGAAGACACAGAAGCACCCTAAGGATGAATGTTTAGCCTTTCCAGATGCAAGAAGATCAGCCTCTGGCAGACTGACTCACTGCTGCTTTACAAAGGGCCTTTTTGTTGTTATACAGTCCACACCTTTAGCAAATCAATTTCCGTATGCCGAAACCTCTTTCTTATCTAAGCTCCCCAAAAGAGACAATGCCAATACAAGTTCCCAGTGAAAAGACATCTCTGTTTGCAGATTCCTCCACGAACCAAGTTTTTCATAGGCTTTGAACCCTTAGGAGACTCTCAGATAAGATTTACACACTTCAAACAGAAGGTACCTGCAGCAATGACTAAAGGTAGCAGTCACAAAAGGCAGATTAAGGCTCGGCGCTAATGTTCCGAATCAGACCAGCTGCAGAAATCTGCAGGCACTGCCCTAACATTACACTCTCATCACATCCTTAGGAAAATAAAGTGAGAGGCTTTTATGACTGACTACGTCTGAATCTTCTTAAAACTGAAGAAATTTCCCCACTGAGTGCCATCTTGTTCAGTGTTCTCAGGCAGGACTGAGTTAGATTAACTGGCCTCTTAAATTGAACGACAGCCTAGCATTGTGTGTTTAGGTTATTAAAACATAAGATTACCATTTTGCAGAACAGTTGATAGTGAAAGAATAACTGTTCCCTTTGAATACAGTGCAATGTTTTCCAGCTTCTTCTACTATAGATGTGGGCACAGAATAGAACAAGAAGCCATGTGGGCTGGCTGGAGGAGGCCCCTGGAGCATGCCCGGGACCATGATTGTAGTGGTGACTGCTAACACCATACTTTGACGATATCACCCTTGGGCCAGTCAGTCATGGTCCTTACTGCTTTTGGTAAAAATGCCCCATTTTTTGTACCCAGAATGTTTTAAATACCAATATGTTTCGATAAATCTATAATGAAAAAAAAGGTGACGCTGTTCATGAAACAGATGTATGGTTTTAAGAAAAAGAAAAAAAAATACTCAGAATATTTTTGACTTCATCTATTTTTCTTTCTTCACGCAGAGAAGTGAAGTTCATGGTGAAAAATAAAAAGTCACTGCCACATGTAAGAAATACATTTGACTTTGGCTTTCAACCGACAGTGAGTAAGCCATTCCTGGGAACTGTCCTCAGTGTTGAGGAGAGCAGTGACGTTTTCTCCAGCCCCAACAAGATGTGTGCTGGCTAGGACATCCGCAGCCAGCAGTTTCTTTCTCCTTCACTTCCCTGCTCCTCCCCACTTCCATCCCCACAATTGTTTCTCAAGAAATACTTGACTTAATTTGGCATTAATTGGAGTCAGCTTTGCCAGAGCGCAACATGTCTGGGCATAAAGATATGAATGAACCAAATGAATATGTTCCTTTTCACAGAGAGCATATGTTTTGACATTTGACATATAAAAAAGCACTTAGCACAGGAATGGAGCTCAGTTGGTAGAATGCTTATATAGCTTTCACAAGGCCATGGGCTTGATCTTTTGTACCACATAAACCAGTCAGAACTCTGGGAAGTGGAATCAAGATGATCAGAAGTTCACAGCCATCATCCACGACAATGAGTTTAAGGTCAGCCTGGGTTACCTTTTTTATGTATCATAAGAAAATGGGGGGAGGGATAGGAAGAAAGGGAGTGTGCAAGGGTGAATTCACTTTGGGAGCACCAGACACTTAAACAACCGGCCCTACCACTCTAAGGTCTGGTCTCTCTTGTTGTTCCTGTTTCCCACTCACAAAGTGACTGGATTTCGTTTTCTTTCCTCACTCAGAAGACCTCTAGAAAATCAAGCTTTCTAGAAAGAATCTATTTTGGCAGTCCAACAAAAAGTCACCAGATGGAGTTGTTCTGATGTCTGAGGCTGGACTTGGGGTACCTTGAATTTCAGATCCCATGTTCCTAAAGCAGTCACGGAATTACTGCTTCCAGCAGAGGGCAGAGCTACATAAAGAAGGGAGGGAGCAAGGGGACCGTGTAATCTGTTGCAACACTATGCCCTCAAACAAATGGATTGACTATGCTTCTTGCAAGATACCACACAATGTTTTCAATTTAATCCTACCCCACCCTCAACAGTTGTTGTTTTGTTTTGTCTGTAGTGAAAAGGGGGGTATAGAAGAAACTCCTTAGGCAGGTAGTAATCCATCCTTGGAATACTGGCTCTTGGGATGTGAAGGCTGGAGGATCAGGAATTTAACACTAGCCTCCACTGGTCACATAACGAGTCCAAACCAGGTTGGGCTAACCTCTGACACTGTCTTAAAAACAAAAGTGGAGGGGAAGGGAAGAGGTAAGGGGGGCGGGGTGACAGGAACAGGAAGAACAAGGGAGGATAAAGACTCCCCTAATAGCTGATGCCAGTGTAAGTAATTTCCTGTAAGTCAGATATTGTATCAACAGGCTCATTCTAAACCATTGTCTTCATAATCATTTCTCTGTGATTGACACACACATAAAAATATGATCGACACACAAAATTAACCAGTGAGCACTACTATCCAAATAACCCTAATTTTACACACTAAAATGGAGCTAAAGGGCGGACACTGTTGCTTCTGGCAGGGTTTAAGAAGTCAGTCATTTAGTTACTCAGACTGGGTTCCTGTAGGTTGTGTTGTGACAGCATTTTTTTTTCGTGGGAGCGGTAGAAGGTAAAACCAGATTTCCTGTGCAGGCCCTGCATGCATAACACCCCTACTTGTTTTCCAGGGAGTCTTCTAGAGCTGAACCGAGTCTTTAAATAAACTTGAAAGAGCATGAATTCCCACTTGGACCAACCCAAAGTACAAATTTTTAAGTGTTTACTGTAAGTACCGCTGGACAGTACTTGCTCCCTCCAAAAGCTATGGGCATTGGCAGAATGTTTACAGAAGAACTCTAACCAAGCCTCAGCTAAGATGTACTGACTCCTGTTTTCTCTTCAGAATGCCTGTTTTTCAGTGACTTAACTGATATCCTGAACTTTGACAAAGAAAAATAGTCTAAAAATCAGGCATCTGAAACCCAAGTAATGTGGGAGATTTTTTTTTTTAATTGTGCATCACTAAAGACTAAGCAGTGAGTGCCTGATGTCCATGCCAGTCTTTTCATCAGTAGGGGTCCAGGAAACGTAAGTCATGTTTTAGTGAGGAATGTATTATGATTTAGGGGATTTCCCAAAACTAGGTGCTATGGTCGTTTTGAATTTGTTTGAAGGTGCCACAGTCTGTTTTTGATATGACTGACCACATCTGACCTCTTTCTAGTGCCAGATTTAATGATGTAACTTCCAAAAAGGTTATCATATATGATGTAATATGCAGTGGGTTTCACACCATAATTTAATAATACAACTTTTGTCACACATCATTCATCTAATTCTGTCTGAGGTGCATTGAGGTTTTCATTGTTGTTGATATATGTATAATATAGTAGTATATTATATAATAATATAATAGCATGTAGCCCTTATGGTTGACATTTTTAATTTCAGTTCTTAGGTGATTCACCCCAGGTAGGATATCAACTCAGCCAGCATTTTCTTTGTAATGTGAGTATGATTTCATAGTGTGCATTTACCCTGGTTTATTTACTTGCTAAGAAACATCTGACCTTCTCTGTTACTATGAATGAAATAGTTATGAACAGGCATGTACAAGTTTTACATTAGTAAAATTTTCCTTTCTATGGGATAAATGTCCCACAGTACAATTTTTGGGTTGTATGCTAGTTGAACAGTTACTTTTTCCTTATTTTACTCTTACTATTTTTAATGTGAATGTATATTTTGCCTATGTATATGTCTGTGTACCACCTGCATGCCTGATGCCCATGGAAGCCAGAATATGACATTGGAACCCTTGGAGCTGAAGTTATATGTGATTGTGAGCCACCATGTGGGTGCTGGGAATAGAATCCAAGTCCTCTAGAAGAGCAGCCAGTTTATTAACCACTGGGCACTTTGCTAGCCCCAGAATAGTTAATTTTTAAGAAAATGTGAAAATCACTGGTTGCCATAATAACTGTCTAGAATGAGCCTGGTTCTTCATGCCTCCACTCCATGATGCCTTTGCCTTTTATTTTAGTCTTTCTGATAGGTATGCAATGCTAACTGACTGCTGTTTATATTTTCCTCAGACTAATGTGGAACATCCTGTTTTTATGTTTGTGGCCAACAATATTTCTTCTGAAATGACCAATTTCTTCAGGTCTTGCCACTTTGTCTAATTAAGCTTTGTTTTAAAAACATATATTCACAAGACAATCCTTCACTGGATATATGGCTCATGGATAATCCCCCCCCCCCCCCCCCCCCCGCTCAGTGGCTTGCCTTCTCATCCTCTCAACTGCACCTGTTGCAGAGTGAAATATTTTAATTCTGATAAAGTCCCATTTATCAAGTTTTCATTTGCTGCTCATGTTTCTGGTACTAAGATCTCTTTGCCTAGCCCTAGACTCCAAAAGTTTTCTTTTTTGTGTTTATGAGCAATATCTCTTTATATTACCTTTAAGTGCAGATAGAGTGAGACTTGAATCTAGATCCATTTCATTGCCTGTTGATGTCCAATAGCACCAGAACTGTGTTTGTATAAAATTTTATCTTCACATCCCCCATCAACGGAGTTGATTTTGCTTCTCTATCAATATCAGTTAGTCAACAACGAGGTAGAGTATCATCTCCAAATAAGATGTAGGTGGGGAGCCAGCCTCTTGGTTATTGGCTGTGATGCACCGATCTGTGACTCTGCACCCACAGCAATGCCAACAGTCTTGGTTACTGCACTCAAGGAGTCTTGAATAGATGCAGCATTTCCACTCTATTCTTTCTTTCTGAGACTGGCCACTCTTATCCTGAGTGTCTCGCTAAGTGGCTATTTTCATGGTTGCTCTAGCTATCCGATTTTAAGTGTCTAACTCTGATCTCTGTAGTGTTCCCACTTTGCCAGCTGTGGGCATGAACAGACAGTGTATTGTCCTTCCTTCATGTCTCTTATCCTTTCCTATGCCTGTTATAAATATTTTCTCTGCACACTTTTAGAGCCACACTAAGGTCATAGTTTTTAACTCAACTGAAAAACACAGGTTAGAAGTCTTTAAAAAAAGGAAGGAATGTGGTGGTTTCCTCATTTTTCCTTGCTGGGTTCATTTCCTGAGAGCCCAAACTCCTTCAGTTTTCATTTCATTCTGTTTGGCAAACTTCCTGTGGCCTATAATTGTTACTGCTGTCATTGCTTTGCTGACAACCAATCCTAGGAGGTTTTCTTCATCACTGTCTCCATTCCTTCTTCATTGCTGCATGACCCATCTTTTGCCCTAAACATGGAATTCAAGGTTAATAGTTCTTGTTTGCCAGCATGTGATAAGTACTGTCCCACTTTCCTTTCCGGCTTTCATGGCTCATCATAAGAAAGTCATCAATTTTCTAATTTTTCCCTGTAGATAGGATATCTAATTTGTCTTTTTCTTTCTCATGTCTTTAGTTTTCAAACACTTAAACTTGAACATGGTTGTATGGTTCAGTGGAATTTTGGAACTTACATTATTTGAGGGTTTTCAGCTGATATGTGTATTTATGTCTTTTGCCAAATCTGGGGTCCTCGTTTCTTAAAGTCTTTTTAGAATGGCCCTTTCTTATCTCCTTGGCACTCTCATGTGAATGCCAGGCCTCTTGCTGAAGTCCCATAGGTCTCTAAGGTCTGCTGGGGTTGATACCTGTCTTCTACCCGTTATTTGAGTTGAAATTAATGTTTATTGTTGTATCTTCAAATTTATTGTTTTATCCCCTCTGCATCTTTTCTTGTGAATCCATCAGTTTAATGGAAAGTATTAGTAGGGATGAAGAGGTTGTTAGGGTAGATGTTTCAACTTAATTATATTAATTCAGTTAGAATTAATAATTTTAAACAAAATAGAAAAAAATTAGTATTACTTCAGAGAAAACCAGAGAAGCCTCATGTTTCATATATCCACCTTAATTTTTTAGCTTAAACAGCAAAATAAAATAAAACTTAGAAAATCATAGTACTATTTATGTTCTCTCTCATGTGAATACAGTCTCTTAACTGGTAAACATGTGTATCCTGGTGGGGATAAACATGAGTGACAGGCAGGAAACTAGCAAGGGACCCATGAGACTGCAAATAAATAAGAGGTGGTAAAGGACAGGGTGGGGGGTGGTGGCGATAGAGCCAAGTGGATGGGAGAATGATGGGGACAAAGGGAAGGCAGACAGGGAGATGAGGGGCTCAGCAATAATTAGATAATAATAAAATCACAGTAACCAAACCACTCAGCTCATAAAGACTTGTGTACTCCAAAAATTACAGACTGCTCATTTCTTCAAGCATGCCTGAAGGGCTTAAGAGCAATGTGTGTGTATTAGTCAGGGTTCTCTAGAGCCACAAAACTTATGGAATGACTCTCTCTCTCTCTCTCTCTCTCTCTCTCTCTCTCTCTCTCTCTCTCTCTCTCTCTCTCTCTTCTCTCTCTCTCATATATATGTATATATATACGTGTATATATAAAATGTATTGGAATGACTTACAGGCAGCAATCCAACTAATCCAACAATGGCTAGCTGTGAATGGGAAGTCCAAGAATCTAGTAGTTGCTCAGTCCCACAAGGCTGGATTTCTCAGCTGGTCTTCTGTATATGCTGTAATCCCAAAGAAGTAATATCCAATACCAATGAAAGAATGGATGGGCTAGCAAGGTAAGGGCAAGCAGGCAAAGAGCAAGACCTTCCCTTTCTAATGTCCTTATATAGGCTTCCAGCAGGTGTGTCCCAGATTAAAGGTGTATGTCTTCCAAGATTTCTTAGAAAATATGCAACAGATGTTCTGCTTGTTTTAAAGCGGGTGAATCCACTTCTAGTCCAGACCTTTGAGGTAAGAAGACAGAATGTTCTGTTGCATATTTTCTAAGAAATCTTTCTGAACACAGAGTGTAGCTAGAGTTTTCCGCCTTGCCCACAGTCAGGACAAATCTCTGTCACCCGCCAGTCCCACAGCCTATCAGACCCAACCAAATAAACACAGACACTTATATTGCTTGCAAACTGTATGGCCGTGGCAGGCTTCTTGCTAACTGTTCTTATAGCTTAAATTAATCCATTTCCATAAATCTATACCTTGCCACGTGGCTGGTGGCTTCCCGGTGACTTCACATGCTGCTGGTCATTGCGGCGGCTGCAGCGTCTCCTTCTGCCTTTCTGTCCTTTTATTTCTCCTCTCTGTTAGTCCCGCCTATCTTTCCTGCCTAGCCACGGCCGATCAGGTTTTATTTATTAACCAATCAGAGCAACTTGACATACAGACCATCCCCCAGCACAGCCAAGTGCAGACCATCTCAAACACCTGCACTCAGGCCCATGGTCCTAATCATCCTCTATACGGACCTGCTGGGCAACGCCACAAAGAACCCAAGAAGGGCTCCCACAGGACAAACAGAACATCCCACAGCAACAGAGGGCTATACACACTGCAATGGTTGGTTGTCAACTTGACTATATCTGGAAAGAACTACTTAGAAAATATGCAAAAGATGGCAAAATCACCTATATAAAATTAAATAGTTGTTTTCTTAAAATTTCTATGTAAATAATGCTAATCGCTTAAGTAACAATGTAGTCAGTTAATTAACATCAATTTAGTCTAAAGCATTTCTTTCATATACAGATACCATGCTATCTTAAGAACAGAAATATGGCATTATATATCATGATAATCCTTTTAGTGTTTTTTACCAATGTGAAGGAGATTTTCATTAAAACTTTTTTTTTTTTTTTTTGGTTTTTCGAAAAACGCCCGGCCGTTTTTCATTAAAACTTAAGAAACGTGGGATTGTTTCTAATTCATGTCACATCCTTAATTTCACATTGAGTCATAGAACAAATTCTATTGTCAGTATTTCTTGGTGGCCTGTGCAGCATCCACAGCGTGCTTGCCGGCTCTGGCTCTCTTGCATGTGTGTGAGTACATGGATATGTATGAGTGTTCACAGGTGTGTGAGTGCACATGCACATAGGTGTGGGTGCCTGTGGAGGCCAGAAGTCAACACTGAGTGTCTTTCTCACTCTTTCTCCACCTATGTATTCACACAGGGTCCCTCAGAACCCAGAGTTCTCTGATTAGGCTATTCTAGCTAGCCAGCTTGCTCTGGGAATCCCCATTCTGCCTCTGGAGCACTGGCTTGTAGGCTGCCACCCTGCCTGCCCGTAGTATTCACATAGATGCTGGTATCCAAACTCCATTCTCATGCTTTCTGGGTCAAGTGATTTCCCCACTAAGCCATCTCCTCAGCCACCACTTGTCAGTTCTCAATGGCACCCAGGCTTCTTTTTTGGAACCATATCTTTTGGTAAGGAGATACTTCATCTGGAAGGCTATAGGTGTCATTGACATCATCTTAACTGCCAAGACTACAGACATGGCTTTACTTGAACCAGCCAGTCTAATCATGATTTGTTTCAGTGTTGGTTCAGAGATAGAAACCCTGTCTCAGTCATCAATTGACGTATGGCTTTCCCTCCAACCTGTGATGCACATTGAGCAAGATGTAGAACAGCATTCTTTGATGGTGAAGCCAGACCCCAAAGGAAACATTTTCATCCTATGATGAATGACATCTTCCACACAAAGGCATGAATTCATAGAGTCCTTCCTTCCTGTATTCACTCAGAATGCATCTGCTGGGTGCTTTCTGAATGCTGGGCCCTGATTGAGAGCAAAATCTCATGCAATAGTTTCTAATATTGTCAGTAACAAAGTAGTTGATCATTTTCCATACTTAATTAGAAGCAAAGTGTATCTTTTAAAATTTCATCCTGGTGTCTAGGAAGACTTGTTTTTTCCATCTGGGAATTTTAGTTCCAGGAGGAAAACAAGACAATGAAAACAATGCATAAAAAGTTCCTTTCAAACTTCTCCAATCGACAGTTTTCCTGCTCTGCTCACCATGATGCTGAGAGGCCTCGGAAACACAAATGATGCTGTGTTCAGACTGAGTACTTGACCCTGGGAAGATGAATGACCAGACCCACTTACCATAGGATTATAAGGGTCAGGTAGTTTAAAAAGAAATTACAATCTGAATCGAAGCAAGGATGAACAGAGTTGCTATTGAGCGATGGATTAGCGAATAAGCATAACCCTGTGAAGAGAGGTTGGTGTCAGGGAAACTGCCTGTTGTTGGAGACCAGCAAAGCTCTCGCATTAAAAACAGCAGTAAGGGAGCTAGCTTTTATCAGCAATGTCTTTGCCCACATGTTTAGAGCTCTTCAGAGACTAGGATTAGAATTTTAAAGTTCTGGTTATGACAGCACCACTTGAAATTCACAAGGTTATTAAACTCACACCAACACTGACATTCAAATGACCCTTCCTTATTTCAAAATAATGAATAAAATATTAGTTAAGCTTTTCTTGGTTATTTCTGAGTCCTTTGTTTTGTGGGTACCCTTTGAGGGGTGTTTACTTAGTCTGTTGGCTAATTTAGCACTGATTACATTTCAAGTACCTACTAATCTTGCCATAATTTTACAAAATCTATGTGGCGATTTTAATATAACAAATAATAACATAATGTTATTTAGAAAGGAATTTGATCATTTATAGGAAACAATATGTTTTGGCTTGGGCTCCTCTGGGCTTATTGTATTGAATGGATAGAATACACCCTTCAACCTTACATACATCATTGTTTTTGCAGTGATCAAGAGATATGGGTTTAGATAAAACAGTGTAGGTATGCCAGCCAGCTTTCTGTCGCTGTCACAGAACACCTGAGATAAGTTACCTTACAGGAGAGAAGGGTTATTTTGGCCCACATTCTCAAAGGTTCAACCCCTTGTCACTTGAGCCTGTCAGTTAGGGCTTGCAACAGGCTGGCCTTTGGGGCAAGGAACAAAACTGCTTACATCATGGTGGCTGCCAAACTGTGAGAGAAAAGAGGAAGAGGCCAGGGCCCCCACACATTCTTTAGGAACATACCTCAGTACCCTCCAACCCTACCTTCTGAATGGCTATCTTCCAGGAATGCCACCAGCTGCGGAAAAGGCTCTCAACAGAAGAGCTTCAGGGGGATATGTAAGATCCAAAGCATACCGTAGGTGTTATGGTCCATGGTGTGAGATCCATGTGTAGATCAAGTGTGGTCATAAAGAACATGCAAGTGGGAAAGGATCACTCCAATTCAGGGCATGCCTCTTGTCTGCAAGTTTAACTTCCTAGATGTGGTTGGATGGGCCTCAGAGAAGATGACCAAGTAAAGCAGAATGCTTGAAGGTCTTTCCTCATCCTCCAAGCTGTTTGTGATTTGTTACAGACATTTGTTCCTGCCTTTTGTTTCTGTTCCTTTAAAAAAAAATCCTAGTATTAAGAGCATATTAAAAGTCCACTGTTCCCACCTAATGCTTCCCATAGACAATTGATTATTATTTTTTTTCTAACAACCTTAGCTTGAACTCTTTGCAACAGAGCAAAGAGAGATGGAAAAATTGGATGAATTGTTGGCTGGGAAACATTTGACAGAGCAAGATCCTGAAGCAAGTAGAAGTATTGCCCTCAGCAGAGGAACAAAATCTCTTGTTCCCTCACCTTATCTTATATTTCAGTCCATCTTACCTATTTTTATTTAGGATGGTTTTGAAATTATCTAAGCTTAACAGCATAATTAAATTTTATGTCATGATAATTCTGTTTGTAAATAGCTACTCTTTTTCACTGATATAAAAAAATGATGAAAAAACTATGTATCTGTGTTAAAAAGTATTGGTATGTGAGTTTGAGCCAAGCACTTGGGAAGCTAAAGCAGGAAAGTCTCGAGTTCCAAGCCAACCATAGTATGTCCCAGGCCAGCCTCAGCTACACGATAAGACCCTGTGTCATTTACAAAGAATTATAACATCTAAAAGGCAATAAGCAATTACTGTAATATACAATTCCAATAGAATAAGTGACTCCCACATGGTGTGGAAATGTGCTTGACAAAATTCAACATCCATTCATAATAAAACTCTCAATGAACTGGGATGACAAGGAAACACAATCTGACAAAGAATATTGTTGAAAAACTTAGAAGAAACACCATATATAATGTTGAGGGACCAAATGTTTGAGACTCAGAGTGGAAACAACTAGGCGGACTGTTTTTACCACTTCCATGGAACGTCAGAGCAGGCTTCAGGCTTTCCTTGAGAAAAGGAAATACAAAACATCCAAGTGGGAGATGATGAAGCAAAGCTTCATGACCTGCCAAGAACATTGTGCAGAAAATCCAATGGACTCTATAAAATGGGAGCTGGGATTCCCGCACAGAACTGTGAAAGGTGGAGCATCTCCTGATAGGAAGGGAACAGCGGGCTACTGACCGAAGGCAACACATCTCTGTTCCCTGAGGGGTGCCAAATGAAAATGTGGTCCATATACACCATGGGATATTTTTCAGCTATAAAGAAAAACGAAATAATGAAATAGAACTAGAAAAGATTGCATTGAATGAGGTAACCCAGAACCACACAGACAAACTGACTCACATGTCCTTTCTCATTGGCGTTCCTAGCTGCACATCTTTAGATGTGTATGACCTGGAGTAATGGCTTTGTTTTTTATGCTCTTGAGGAGCATTTTGCTGAAACTCTGATGCTTGGCACCTTATTCCTGTTCCCTCTAACCCTATAACACTCTTCACTCTTGTCCTGAGCCCGGTCTTCACAGGAAGAAGCATGAGAAACTGGGAATGTGAGAGGTAAGGGCAGTAACAGTCACTAATGCATTCTTTTCAAAATGTGACCAACCCCACATCCCTTTTATGAAACTGATGAAATTTCACTGAATTCCCCCCCCCCCAATTTAAACCAGTACAGGAAAAACAAAATAAAACAACAACAGAAAAACCCTATTTGAATGAAAATGTCTTTATGACACTCATCGCGGTGTGCAATGAATATATGCCAACAGGATTTTGTTTTTGTTTTTGCTTTTGTTTTTTTTTTAAGTCTTCCATTATATAGAGTTTAAAAAAAGTACTTCAAAGTTGTCTTTTGTTTTTAATTTGTTAAAATACTTGGTAGATTTATGTAACATCCAGAAAAGAAAGATTTTCTTTTGTCCCCACTGAGGAAAAAAATCACTAATTCCTGATTTAAAGATAATATCAATTACACACTGTAAATTCCAATATGTCCTTCTAGGTATAGTTTCTTTAGGAAAAAGTATTATTGTTAATTAGCTCTTATACTACAACAAATGAATTAAAAGTCAGAAAAATTCTGGCTTTGAGTTTTTACATCTATCATCTGTGCTTTTGGGAGATGAAAAGTTAAAAAAAAAACATTTAAAACAGAAATAATGCCTGAAGTGGTGCTGCATGCCTATATCCCAGCAATTGGGAAACAGAAGCAGAGAATTCTGGCAAGTATGATGATAGCATGTGCTACACAATAAGGACCAGACCAGTCAGTCAGCTTTACACAATAAAACCTTACCTGACCCAAAAGGATCAATTAACACATGTCCTGGTGTGGAGGTACATATTGGTATAGGAGGTGAGCTTTCACTGTGTGTACCACTTCTAAATACAAGTGCAGATTCTGTTTTACCCAAGCATTCAATCTGTGGACATACATCCACCACACATAGCTCATGACTCTGGAAACTCAATGGCTGGTTAGAGATCATATTTCCCTATCAACTTGATCCCCAGAGATGAGATGAATTGAGGGCTTTTCCCCCCACCTCCCCAAAATGTATTCCTGGGTACTTTTCATATTCTTTGCCTAAGGTCAAAGTGTTCCTGTTGCTCTCCTACCTGTTGGAAACACCTAGGTTTTATGACATAGCTTTACTATCTGAACATTCTGTGGGTATTCAAGTGTCAACACATTTGTGTCATGCCTGAGTTGAAGTCTTCATGGGTCACATGAGTCCATCGTCTCCCTTACAATGACAGTGTAGCAGCTTTTTAAAAGGGGGTTGAATTCCTAAGAGCTAAGGTGTGAGAACAAAGTAGCCACTGGCCAACAGATCAATGCATAAAGGGATGTATAATTGTATACAAAATATACAATGTTTTATTCAGCAATAAAGAAAAATGCAATTACATCACTTGCAGGTAAAAGAATAAAAGGATTGTGGTGGTTTGAATAAAAATGGCCCCTGAAGACTCATATTTTTGAGTCACCAAGGAGTGGCACTACTCGAAAGGATTATAAGGATTAGGAGGTATGGCTTTGCTAGAGGATGTGTGTCTCTAGTGGTGGGGTTTGAGGTTTCAAAAAGCTTACCCCAGGCCCAGTCTCCCCTCTCTCTGCCTACAGATCGGGATGTAGCTCTCAGCCACTGCTCCAGGACCTGCCTGAACGCTGCCATGTCCCTTGCCGTGATGATAATGGACTAAGCCTGTGAAACTCAGCAAGCTCCCAGTTAAATGTTTCCTTTAAAAGAGTTGCCTCGGTCATGGTGTCTCTTCACAACAGTAGAACAGTGACAAAGACAAGGATGGAACTAGAGGTCATCATGTTAAGCAAACTAAGTCAGACTCAGACAAACACACTTTCTCTCATACATAGAATCTAGTGGTGGGGGGATGCTGTTATGAGGAAGGAACAGGGCTAAAGAGAAGGGGATCAAGAAAGGGAATGGGGAACAGAAATATGTATTATCTCTCTTGTGGAATCTGTGTGTGTGTGTGTGTGTGTGTGTGTGTGCGCGCGTGCGCGCGTGTGCGTGCGCGCGCTGCACGCGCGCAACACAAAAGTGGAGAGAGGACTGACTGGGAGAAGGGAAGGAGATAATAAGAGAGTGAGAAGAGGGATGCGGAGGGGCGATGTGAGGAGGTGAAGATGAACATAATACAATCATTTATATCTGAGCATGCCACAATGAAACACATTGTTTTATTCAATAAATACAAAAAAATTTTAAAAGTTTTAACTCAACACCTTGATCAGAAGGGAGCATGTGGCTCCCTTTCCTTCAAACTAGGAACTTCCTGTAGAGCAAGCTCTCCTACTTGACAGAAGGTCCTGTGCTTGGCATAGAAAAGGATCATCTTCTCTTCTGAGCTTCGGAAGAGGTCTCACTAGAATTAAACAGACTATAGGTTTAATGGAAAGTATAAGTGAGCAGATGACTCTTCTTCCTATTTGAAGGCCTGTGAGTAACATTAGTTGACCAGGCTGTGTGTTAGGCTTGCTGTGTTCATTTTGGTTCCTTGGAAGTGTGCTTTTGGATGTTGTGGGTACATGTGGCTCTTGCTATATTTAGCCATGCTTACAGAGCTTCCTTTACAATCTTAGGGGTTGTAGGCAAGAAAACTTGCTTTAACTGATTGATAGTTTTGAGGGTATTTGTATGGTATTATAATTTTTAAACATTAATGTTTAAAGGATAAATAACTCTGAAATAGAGTTAATTATATATATAGTTTCAAATATACTATCACAAGGTTTCCCTAAGACAGAGCTTGAAAGATTGAATGGCATGTTTGTTTTTCTCAGTTAGAAAACTTACTGTTTAAAAACTGGATAGTCCACATTACTTGGCATCTAGTTTGAATTAGTTGACTAGAGGAGAAATGAAGATGGGTACACAAGATATTCTACAGGGGGAAGTCAGTAAGATTAATCAAGTCAATTATACATCTAATATCATTTAAGACCATCACTGATATGTGACAGATGTTAAGTACCTAAAATAACCCAGATGTAAGATGTCAGTAGCTATGAAATGGTTCTACAATTTAGAAAGAAGAGAGAAAATGAGGTGTTCATTGCTTCCAGCCTCGTATTTTGTTTAAAATGATTTGTGCAGTGGCAGTTACTATTTAATTTGGCTCCATTGGAACAAAGAACATGACTGAGTAGCAACTTTTGACATTTAAAAATCAATACTGTTTACATTTAAGATAATCTGCCTGAAGTTTTTCTCCCATAAATTTAAAGACATTTATAAACACTTGGGTAAGTTCTGTTGTATGTTCATATTACTGTCCTTCAATTATATTTTTCCTAAAGCTCAACAACTGTAAGCAGGATAAATGAAGCCATCTGTTCATGGCAGGCAATGATCATAATTCTCATTTATGTTATGTTTTAGTTCAAAGCCTTTCTTCAGAAGAAAGATGACTTTACAAATTAACATAAAGGCAAAAAGATACTAGATTAATAGTTATGAAGAATGTTATGAATCAAATAACCAACTGAAAATTTATATCCAGAATATTCAAAGAAAGAAAATTTATGTGGCATTAAATATGTACAACAGAACATATTATATAGCTAAATGTTTTACCATTTTGACCAGAGAACTTTTAAACAGTTCAACAGAATGAGAACTATTTCGGTTAGAACTATTTCGGTTTGAATTTCATGCTTATATTTTGCATTTTCACCTGTGGCTTTTTTACAATCCCCCAAATTGTGGACTTAGTAATTTGCAGTTAGTTGATATATATTTATTATTTTCAGCTTACAGTGAATAGTTGACATACTATAATCAACAAAGAAATGTATTGGGTAATCACATCCAGGACCCCCATATTAGTCATTTTTCTCTTGGCCATGATAAAATTCCTGCTTACAGCAACTTAAAGGAGGAAGAATTTACTTTGGCTCACAGTTTGAAGGAATACAGTCAGCCTATCATAGTGGAGAAGTCAGGGGTAGCTGGTGGCTCCATGGCAGCAGGAGAATGCAGCTCTAACTTCTCACCTCCTCACTTGTTGGGAGAACAGGAAGCAGAGACAAGACAAGAAGTTTATCTGGGTCATAAATCTTGAGGACCCAGTGAGCTGCTTCTTCCATTGAAGATCCGATACCTGAAGGTTCTGTAACCTTCTAAACCAGTGCTTCTCAACCTCCCTGATGCTGTAACCCTTTAATACAGTTCCTCATGTTGTGGTGGCCCTCACAACCATAACATTATTTTCTTGTTATTTTATAACTGTAATTTTGCTACTGTTATGAACCATAGTGTAAATATCAGATATGCAGGATATCTGATATGCAACCCCTGTGAAAGGGTTGTTTGGCCCTAAAAGAGGTTGTAACCGGTGGAGAAACCCTGTTCTAAACAGTGACAATGGCTGAGAACCAAGTGTCTAAAACAAACACATGGAATGTACTTCATATCCAAACTATAACAAGTCCCAAATGAAAAGAGGGGGCAGAGCCAGGAGTAAGTATATATGGAATGCATTTATGAATAGGCATAAGGTATTGGAGAGAGCATCAGCTCCCTTATCTTGTACTGGAAAAATTTCCCAACAGGAAAACATCTTGTGCTCCTCTCGGGATTATGTTTGACCAATATTTTCTCCTTAAATTGTCATATGATCATGACAGTTCCTCCAGAGAACTTTCTCCTAGGCTTGCCTTTTGGTCTCCTCCTGTAGTGCTTCATCTCTATGACAGCTGAATTAACCTCAGAACAATGAACATTCCACGTGTAATTGGCTTGGTTCATTTACCATGTGGAGATCTGACTTTAGTCAGCTGAATGGCAGTCTTATGGTATACTTCAAACATCCATATGCTCTAAAGAATCAGAAATAACTTCCCTTCCATATTCTGTCCAAGTAATTATTTCCAAGTAGTATTTCTAAGAGAAACATTGCTTAAGTTAAAACAACTGTTCCTTTGTATTGCTTTTAATGCAGAAGTGGCCATGCTTTGATCATGTTCTGCTGGCACAACAGAAATCTGTAAGGGGAGAGGGAGGAAGGAGCCTAATCAGGTTACATTCTTATTTGGTAACCCACAGTCTTCCATTCTTCAATATTTATAATAATGACTACAGCTTTGCCTTCTTTCTCTTCTTCTTCTTCTTCTTCTTCTTCTTCTTCTTCTTCTTCTTCTTCTTCTTCTTCTTCTTCTTCTTCTTCTTCTCCTCCTCCTCCTCCTCCTCCTCCTCCTCCTCCTCCTCCTCCTCCTCCTGCCCCCTCCTCCTCCTTCTTATAAAGAGAAATCAAATCATCATATTTTTTTGTGATATTTATGCCAAGACAAAAAGATCAACTTGGTTCAGAATGCAAGGAGGAATAAAATTCTTAAAATTATTTATATTCATTTCCTCACTGGAATTTTCCAATATTATTTTGCATAGGTGTTTTTTTTCAATTGAATATTATGAACAGCAGGGTTCATACTGTCACATTTAAATTTTTGGAAAGTTTATAGAAACAATGCTGAACCCTGATAAAAGTTATGTGACTTTCCAAGTTCAGAGATCTGAAAAGGGTTAGTTTCAATATGGAGTGATTGTTACATATAAAAAAGATTTAAGAAGCAAAGAAGATATCAAACAGGCCAAAGTGAAAGAGGAAACTCAGGGAAATTGAATAGCTGAGTGTTTTCAGTGGCTGAGAACCCAGTGAGCATTATAGGCATTGAGAAGAGTAGAAATGAATATGGGAGATAGCATAGTGCACACAACCCTGAATTTGGAGACCAGGGGCCTCACATTCGATCTTTCTGGAAATCTTTGGGGCTAGATTAGAGTTCCCAGGAGAGAGATTTAACACAATAACCTGAATGAGGCTCATGTTAAAATTTCTCCTGTTCACTTACTCATTCTACACACATTATTGGATACTTCCCATTCCCAGGCACCACTTAATGTCACAAAGCATAGCAGTGAACTTATCATACCTAAATCTATGCCTCTGTAACATATATGTTCTAGTAAAATGCAGACAGTTGAAAGCTATTCCTATCTTTAATAGTGATAAAAATCTGTGGAAGGGATCAGGGAAGCAGAGTAAGTGGAAAAGAAGATTGAAATTTTAGAAACAGGAGCACAAAAGCCAGGCAAAAGCTAAGCTGTAAGATGACCTAACTTGGAAATCAGACTGTCATTTCCCCATTACCCAAATGATCACAGGGTTTGACATTCAAAGGGGAGGGAGCTACATAAGATCTCAGGACCAACAGAAAAAGAGTATTAAAGACTATCTTCAAAACCATGTACAACTAATGCCTAGATAGGTGTGCACTCATAAATAAGAAAAGCCTAGGGAAAAACCTTTGTAGAAATCACATGGAATTAGTAATTACCATGCCGTGGGTCTTAGGCATAGACAGCATATCACTGAACTTGCAAATAATATCACTTATTAATAATACTAGAAAAATAATGATTTTGAACAAGATAAACAGTGTGATGAGAACCTCAAAATGCTGAATCCATAGAAAAACGGGGACTTGAAACACATGGCCACTGAGAAAGGAAAATAACATAAAAAGACCCCAGTGAACTGTCATCTTTACTGCCCTGGGTACTAGTAGGTGGAAATGTTCCTTAAGGACTTGTACCCTTAGACTTTCACATGACTCTGGGTTTGTAATTACACTCTATGAAGAATCCAAAAGCCCAATACTTTTAAAAAATGCATAAAGTGGTCCTGAGTTGGTAGCTTTGAGATACATGGAAGCCTCAATTGTAAGTCATCTCTGAAGGCGTATAGTATAAGTATCATTTCTGTTGCTACAATAAGAAATACCATGACTAAAAGCGACTTATTGAAGAGTCTATTTTGGCTCATAGTTTCAGAGGGCTGGGTCTATTATGGTGGCAGGCATGGCAATGAGTGGGAAGTGTGGGGGTAGAAGCAGGAAGCTGAGAGAGTGACTTGGAAATATGATGAAGCTACAAACTCTCACCCTACACTCCCAGTGATGTACTTCCTCCAACAAGGCTGACTTCCTGAACCTTCCCAAACAGTATCACTCACTGGGAACCAGGTGTTCAAATACATAAGCCCATAGGGCACTTTCCTCACTCAAATCATGAGGAGCAAGTCTTTCAGTCACAGCTTCCATGGTTTCTTAGGCAATGTATACAAAGTAAACCTGAGAACAAGTCACAGAATTATAAAACACATAAACAAAAAAGGCATTCTGAGTGAGAATCACAGGAATAACAAACAACAGAGTCAAACACTAGAAACTTGGAATTAATAATTATTAAGATAATAATGTAACTGTATAAAAGAGTTAAGGGGATAAAGATTTAATAAGCACACACACAAAAGATCACCCAATTTAAAGAAAAACACAAAACAGAAAGAACAAAACACTAGGAATAAGTGATAAAATCAGTATGGTCATCTCGTGGGGATACCCTACTCATAGCATGTGGGAGTGAGGAAGTAAATTCTTTCCCCGTGAAGCTGGACATGAACATCTGTTCATTTCAATAAGTGTAGAAAAGTGCTTGACAAGACCATTGCTCACTTATGATAAAAAAAAATACCCCAGTGAGACAGAGATAAGAGAAAACTTCTGGAAGAGGCCAAGTGCACCTGTGAAAATATCTAAGCAGCATCCTATATAACTGTGAATGACTGGATGTTTCTTCCTAAAGATCACCATTATGGCAGGGCTAGCCAGTGCTGTTATTTCTGTTCAGCACCATATTGGACACTGTCAACAAATAAAACAGTCATTCTCTGCCTCTCCTTTTGTCGGTTTTGCTGTTGTTTTCATCCCTGACTTTCATTTTGGAGTAGCTGGATTCCCTCCAACACTTCGTAATACTTGTACTTTTATCACTCTGAGAGCTGGGGGAATGGGAAGCCCAGGGACCTGGAGGGATTCATGCAATAGAGCTGTCATGCTGTTAGAGGTCAAAGGTGGCAGTTTTAATGAGAAGCCCTACATCCAGTCCTCAGGCTGGGTGGGTCCTCCAATGAAGAATCTTCAATCTCCCATCCTCGGGGTTTAAGTTCCCTCCCAGGAATCTAGGCACAAGACTCTAACACCCAACACTTCACTTTGTAGCTAGGGTTATTTCCTGGTCCTGCCTGGCCCATGATCAGGACAAATCTCTCTTACCCACCAGTCCCGCAGCCAAATAAACACACAGAGATGCTTACATTATTTAAACTGTTTAGCCTAATGGCTCAGGCTTCTTGCTATCTAGTTCTTATCTCTTAAATTAACCCGTTTCTATTAATCTGTACCTTGCCACGTGGCTCATGGCTCACCAGTACTTTACATCCTGCTCCTCATGGCGGTGGCTGGCAGCATCTCCTGACTCAGCCTTCTTCCACCCAGCATTCTCCTCTCTTCTTGTTCCGCCTACACTACCCTTCCTGCCTGGCTACTGGCCAATCAGCATTTTACGTATCAATCAATCATAGCAACATATATTCACAGCATACAGGGCGTCCCACAGCACCACTTCTTCTCTTCCTCACAGACCTTCTTCCATCAAAGCTGCCTCTGCCCCCATCAGTTCTTCGGTCACTCTTTCTAAAGAATAGCCTCCTGTTTGGGGCTGGAATAGACCAGGGTCTATAGGTGTAGCTGTGTGGAATGGGGGGGGGAGGGCAGGAAGGCTTTAGTAGTCTTTTTCCTGAGTTTTCATAGATGTCCTGTTGGATGGTTCTCTCCACTCACCATCTCTTGGAGAACTTCCTGGAATCCCTGATGCTAATGCATCATTTGGAGGGTGTGGAACTGATTTAAGAAGTCATCCTTCTCCTGGTTAGGATTGTCTCCCCAGCTTTGGGGAGCAAGTGAACATTGCTCTACAGACATCATAGCTGTCTGGAGAGTGTGGCTCTTTTCCTCATGGGTTTCGGGCTCTGCAAAGTCAGCTTAATGAGGGTATGGAGGGAGTCCAGGTAAAGCAAGCCCCAAAGTGAATCAATCTGCCACCTCCATTCAGAGGTGTGATCATAGTCACCACGTCTTTTCACATGCCAGAAAGTTTCTGTAATTTAAATTAATTCATTAGAAACACTGCTGCTTAGAAATAGGTAAAGTCAGGAGAGGCCCAGTGGTCATCTTGCTTGACTCAGTCACCAGAATAGCCCGCCCCCTACAAGAAGCCCTTTCCTCTGATCATGAAAACCTTCTGTCCTTCTCTTAACACACTGAAATAAAGTCAAAACACTTAGTTGCTCTTTGTCTTCACATTTGGTTGTTTCTTTTGCTTACCTATTTTTGAAAGAGTTAGATAACATATAAAGTTAGCAATAAAAAACCAACTATACGCACTTCAGACTCTCAGGATTGCTGACTAGTTCCAGATGACTTCCTGAGACTTGTGTTCTCGCTGCCTTACAAATGAATGGCTATCTCAGAACTCTCAGGAACTAGATCTTTCCATTTGGTCAAAGGTCAGCTTGATGCAGCTCATAGAGGGTGAGTGTTTTGTGAGTGAATGTCAAAGCCCTCAGGGGTGTCTGCCTGTCTGAGGGGGCCTTATTCAAGGAAACCACACAGCAGTCTCATGGCTCGAGAGACATCTGGTACCCAACTTCAAGGATTTCTTAGCTGGTCCCCAGGAGTGGCTTTTTATAAAGCCTCTTGCATGCTCATGTGGCAGGGCTGGTGAAAAAATTCACACTTAGCATCAAAGCTGCAGATTTGGTTAGTGCACTGGAAAATCTAGCTGGTCCAGGGGGAATGGGCGGGACCCCTCTCCCTTCCCTTTTGATGTGATCTGCTCTGCAACTCTTCACCTCTGTATTTTTGGCTAATGACACAGGAAAGCGGCTACTTCTCTTCTAGCCGTGTGGCAGGAGCCAGCCAAGGTTAACAGGACTCTGAACGCTTTTAATTATGGCACTTGTAAATATTTTTTTTCTTGCACCTTTAGGTGCTCCTGGTGCATTCATCTCTTATTCCATCTAATTTCAGAAGAACCCCCGCCTCTCAGTGATGACCTACGCAACGGAAGCAGTAGGCACTTTATGGAACTTGTACAAATGTGAATTCAATGGATAAAAAGAAATAACTTCAGCTTCTTGAAACAATGTATTTATTGTGCAAGAAGGGAAGTAATATGGGCGGGTCAATGGAAAAATCTGTCATCTTTAGGAACTTTCCATGTCTCTGCTCTAGGGAAACTATTTCTAGGAGTGAATATGAATTTTATCTTTAGGGTTATTTACTAATTTTATTGACTACATGCTTACATATTATTTCCTAGTGCCAGACTCTGAGAATATTGCAGATATGTTTCCTTTTTCCTAACAATCTCTGAGATATTGATTACTTTTACCCATACTTCACAAATGATAAAAAATGAATCAAAGAGAAATTAACGAACTTAATTGAAGTTGCAGAAAGTGGAGCTGGCCGGGCTGAGGCTCAATTCCATTATTTCACTTCCCTGTCCCAGCATTCATGCTCTACCTGCCCCAAAATTTGAATTGAGGCCGTACTTCACTTAAAAGCTTACCTGATTATGGAAACCCAGAGAAGGAAGGGAAAGACAAAAGGATAGCAAAAGGAGGGTGAAGGGGAAAGAGAGAGAAAAAAATAGAAGTGAAATGTAAGGGGACAGGAAGGAAAATCATAAGTGGCAATGATAAGTCTCTGTCATCGTATATATTATACATATGATCAATACATATTGATCGAAACTTTGAAGAAAAGGTTTAAGTTTCAGCATTTTTTCCTAAATATAAGATTCTGTTTTAAAGTACAGACTGGATGACTGAGTTTTAACTCTCACAAAAATGGATTTAATTGATCTTAGCTAGATGCTATAGGTGTGTGTTTTCTAGGAAGATTTCGTAAACATGTGTCCATGTGCTGGCTCATGGGCTGCAGTGGGATGTAGGCTGCACAGGAAGTAAGGTTGGGAGGTGAAGTTGAAGTAGGGAGTCTCACAGAATGACAGTGGACACAGGCATGTGCACCCACCTGAATGAATATAGGAGAGAAGCTGAGACTACTTCTACTTCCCTAGAGGTTAACAATGAAGCGCTCCACATAGCCCCAAACTATCCTTTGCTCAGCTGAATTTGCTTCCCAAATGCATTTAACTTGATAAGCTAAACAGCTGTGTTTTGGGATAACACATAACAAAACACATAGCTATTTCTGACTTTGGTGAACTAAAACCCTACCCAGAATGACACTTTTCTATTTGTTTCTTTAGAGCCTGAGGGCATGACCTTTGCTGGTGCAAGACTTTGTGTCTTGGCTCCATGAAGAGTATCTTGATGCAGTTTTATTTTATGTAAATACTCTTCCCCACAGTTTTTGTTTTGTTTTAGTTCTGATAATTCTTACCACATGGACAAAACAATCCAACATTTTATTTAGGAGAGTGGAGGCCTCATTTTGTACTTTGTTTTGCAGAGCTCAAAGTTAAGAAAGTAGGCCAGATAAATAAAAGACAAATAGCAAGTAGATAGATAAATAGATGATGAGTAAAGAGAGGGAGAGAGAGAGAGAGTAGATAGATAGATAGATAGATAGATAGATAGATAGATAGATAGATAGATAGATAGATAGAGACAGAGAGACAGAGAGACAGAGAGACAGAGAGACAGAAAGACAGAGATAGTTTACATCTTCCAAAATGGCTTAAATGGCTATATAGCCAAGGCTGGCACCTGATCCTCATGCCCCTACCTCCCAAATGCTGAAATTTCTGGTATGCACCACCACTCCTAGCTATAAGTGAGTAATATCTTTAAAATTATTTCATATCAAAGAAAAACATGTCCCATATTTAAAGGGGGGGATGTTGTCAAGTTTGTGGCCAGCAGCTATATTCTTTCTCCAATACTTTTTCAGTCTAATGTGACCCCAACTGAGCTATTTCGGCTTAAAGATTTGCTAGTGTGATAGCTCACACTTTGGGGGGGGGGGGTGTGGGGGGGGGGGTGGAGGTGGGGGTGGGAGGGGGAGGTTCTGCGGGGCTTGAGATAGGGTTTCTTTGTGTAGCCTTGGCTGTCCTGGAACTCTCTCTGTAGCTCAGGCTGGTCTGGAACCCATAGAGATCTGCCTTCCTCTGCCTCCCAAGTGCTGGGATTAAAGGTGTGTGCCACCACCACCACCACCACCACCACCATCACCACCACCACCACCCGCCTGCTCATCTCCAATATTTTTAAGTCACCTAAGGACTAGAATGCAAGAACTGTGTAGGGGTGAGATGAGTTTTGTTCAGCACTGTATCTCAAGACAACCCACAGGTACATGGCAGGTTCTCAGAAAAACTGGCAAAAATCAATGAGCAAAGTAACTTCACAGGATGCAAGATAAGTGAAAAATGTGTGTGTTTTTAAACAAACAAAACATAAAAGGGTTAGTCTCAATGAATCAAGGAAACGTTCTCTTACAGAACTGTCAGCACGATTTATTTTTACAAACTGTCTGTCTAGAATAACTCTCCTATGTGAAAATCAGCTGCCCACAAATACAGAAATCTGGTAGCTCTATTCACAGAGCTGATTTTTAAAATAATTTTTTTATTATAGAATGTCTGTTGATAATGTTTCTTATTTAAGTGTTGGAGTGATGTATCTTAGTTTAAAATTTTCTTTTCTACAAAAATCTGACTTTATGATTTTAAAGTATTCCCACAGTTGAAGTCTTTAGATGGAGCTCTCTCTTACAGTCAGAGCCACAGAGATTTCTCACACATCTGAGGCATCTACTGCACACATACATGTTCCTTTTCCATTTTAATCTTCAACTCCTTTTCAGGCTGCACCATTGTCTCCCTCAGACCCATTTTTTCAGTTGGGCGGAAATACGTTGGGAAACATACCCAAGGCGAGTTGTATCTTCGGCTGGAAACACCCGCTTTGTTCTACTGGTTCATTGGGTTAGTGGCGAAAATTCATAAAATGGCCAAGAAAGGCAGCAGCTACAGAGAATAGAGTTACCTTGAAATGGGATACCATGGGAGGTGAAGTTCATGAGCTTGCAGCCAGCAGATTCTCGCTGACAGGACTCTGAAATTCTAGGGTCATCCTTGCCCCTTCCATTTTTATACAGGTCTCAATCCTCCGACCTGTTCGGAGGAATTTTATCTACTACTTTCTAGTTCTTTCTTTTCTTGTCCTCAGGCAGTGAAGACTCACCATCTAGGTTCTGTTAGCTGTTTCCCACCTTTTCTCCATATTAAAAGGCTCTTCTTCCTTGTTAGTTATTATATATGCTTTAAGGATTTCAATAGTAGTCAGCATTTGTCAAGCTTTGCCATTTTGAAGTAACATGCAGCTCACCTGTTAATTTCCCTGGCTCGCCATGCATTAAAGAGTTAAGGTCAAGATTCTTTAAACTACTTACTATTTCTGCAGCACCTAGACTGATGTACAAAATTTCCCATGATCATGATGAGTTTTAAAGAGGGGAGTATGAGAGCAGGCACTGGTTTGACTATGTTGATCATTTGGCTTCCTCTTTGTGGAAAACAGAAAGGGCAGTTCCCACACAGCAACTCAAAGCCCTGCCTTGAATATTTATGCATCCAATGTTCTCTACATAAATAAATCTTACAATAGTTGGTCTTTTTTCAAAACAAAATCTGGGTTCTGCTGGGGGAAAAACTCTTTAACAGTATTGGAGATATAAAAGTAATGTGGATTTCCTAGCTATCTCTCAGGGGATATTTTTTAATTGCTTTAGGTTTAATTTTTTTCTTATTTATAGACCTGCCATATAAATAGCAATAATAAAACCTTGTCATTCAGGTCCATTAAAATGAAGATTTTTTTCTTTTTAAAATAGATGTTCAAACATGACATGCACTTGGGGGGAAACATGATAGAGTGGAGAGGGAGGAGAAGAGAGGGCAGGAGAGACGGATGGGGGTGGGTATGGTCAAAGTAAGCCATGTACACATGAGGAAATGCCACAGAGAAACCCATTGATCTATACAGTTAACATAATCAGGTAATTATAATGCAATAGAATTTCAAAATATATTGCAGCCAGTGATGGGTTAAGGCATATCTGCAGTTATGGTCTGAATGAACTAAATGCTTTTGCCTTCTGATGTCACTGCAGGTCACAAGATAAACACATAATTAAAAACATTTGATCCTGGCAATTTTCTCCATAACATTCTGCTGCTATGAAATCTAAGCAGTGATTACATACTTGAAAAGGAGAGCTGGATTACTTTGGTTTTCAAAGTTATATCTTACAAGATAGCCTCCCTCTGTTTATGCTGCTCAAAGTTTGAATTTCAACATTCTCGATTTTCCTATTCCTAACATAGCTAAAACAGGACAAAATAGATTCAAGAGTAGCATGCCCCCCCCCCCCCGTGTGTGTGTGTGTGTGTGTGTGTGTGTGTGTGTGTGTGTGTGTGTGTGTGTGTAGGAAGGGAGACAGAGAGACAGAGAGAGAGAGACAGAGACAGAGACTCTTTTCAGCTTCATTCATTTCTGCTCTTCACTTCCCCCTAACATGACTTTTTTCACATTGAATTTTTTATTTCCATTGCCATATGATTAATTAATATCCACTCCCTTGTGAATTCAGCAACCATATAAAATCCTAATAACTTATATCAAGAATAGCTCTAAACATCCATAGCAAATTGGTCCTCTGTTACTTAATCTGTATCTAACAAAAATAGTGTCCATACAGCTATTTGATGAGAGATATGAAACCGTTTTAAAAGAGGTAGCAGTTGAGAGTCTACTAAGCATCATTGTAGGAAAATTCTTCCTTCACAGTGGATAGATAGATGATCCTGCTCTTACAGGATTTGGAAAATTGCTTCTTCTCCAGTTGATTCCAAACGGTTTCCATGAAGTTTGAGATAGCTCATGGATTACAGCTGAGGACGCCGAACTGTTGCTTTACACTCAATACTAACAGCAGCTGGTTCCTTTCACCTCCTCCTGGCAATTGTTCTTTCTGCTTCTGGCATCTCAGGCAAGGGTTGCATTGTCCGCATCACGTATTAACTTCCCATCAATGTGATAGAGGAGAAAGAGTAGAGAGAAAGAAGGAACTGTGCACAGAGTAAGTTCCCCCCAAGCCTAGACTCCTTAGGCTCTGCTCGGCTGATGAGACACCACTGAATATTTTGCTGTTTAAAGTCATCTTGGAGTAGCCTGGTTTCTAGATAGAGCTCCATCTGGGCAAACATTGCTTTACACAAAGTGAAAGTGAGTATCTGGCCCACGCTTTACTTAAGGTTTCTAAAGACACTATTACCAACAACAGCTTGGGAGAAGAAAGGTGTTATTTGGCTTAGACTTCCCCATCACAGGCCGTCACCAAGGCAAGCCAAGGCAGGAACTCATAGCAGGAAGCTGCAGGTAGGAACTGAAGCTGAGGCTGTGGAGGAGTGCTGTTTCCTGCCTTGCTCTCCGTGGCTTGCTTATCCAACCTAGGACCACCTGTCCAGGGAGGGTGCCACCCAGACTAGGCTGAGTACTGCCCCTATATCAATCACTAATAAACAAAAATGCCCCACAGGCTCACCCAGAGGCCAACCAATAGATGTATTTTCTTAACTGTGGTTCCCTATTCTCAGATACATTTAGGTTTGTGTCAAGTTGATAAAAAAACAACCAGCACGGCCTGTTACAATTGTGATGTTGAATCAGATTATTTGAAGAGTTCTATTCTGTAATAATCAAAAGAGAGGAAATGGTTGTTTTTGAGAACCAAACTGCATTTCTATGAAGCTAATTATCTAGTTTGGATCGGAAAGAGTAGAAATTTCAAAAAATTAAATGGAGACTAGAGATTAGATTTAGTGACAAAATAAAATCTTACAACATAAGAAATAGGGACACATAGTTTTCTCCTTCATCTCCATGTTGACTAGAGAGCTTCAAAGTCTCAACACTCATCCCCCAAATATGCCCTAAATCTGTAATTTTCCATATGAAGATAAACACTTAATTCCAGTTTTTCCTCTTCAGAGGAAACTTTATTCATTGTTTGTTATTCTTGGTAATGGCCATAATGACTTTAATTTAGTTATTGGATATTAAAATTTAGTTTTATATTTCTGGTCTTGACGTTCTTCTTTTATTGCAATATGGATTATAGTATATTATTTCAGTACAGTATAGATTTCAGTAAAATTTCCAAAACCACATGTGGAATTTTGGAATCAAGTGAGTTACTCTGAATCTGCCTGTCATTCTGAGTGTGTAGTTAAATTTGCATTCAACTTTGAATCAATGTCATTATCCCATTTTGAAAGAACGCGTGCCTTTCTTTAAATGGATGGCCACAGAAGTATAAAAGTGTCAAAATATTTGTCAGGTCTAGCACAAAGGGTGGTGTGTAGGGAATTATAGGTTCCAGTGAGAAAAATGATGCTTACACTACGTCTTCTTCCTCTCTGCTCTTCACTACACGTCTCCTTCAAGCTGTTAAACCACTGTCAATGGTGTACTGGAGAGACTCAAGAGTATCTGTCCTTTACTGGGAGGATGCTGAGGAGACAGGCATTGCTGATTGTGTCGGACAACCCATTTTCCTGTCTATTTATTTTTGCAACTGCAGTCTGGAACAATTCACTTTTCCATGGGATTCATGTCCTTTATTTGCAAGATAAGAGTATGGAGGGGGGAACGTTTCTGTGGTTCTTTGCAAAGATGACAATTCTATAAGTAATCCAGTCCTTTCCCTGTCCCTCGCCTCTCCTCCTATAGTTGCTGACAGCTCAGTTGTCTGGTCCCCTCTGAAGTGAGCACCGACAAACCAAAAATATGGGCATTTCCCCAATGTTAGCGATTATTCTGATAAAAGCACAGTTTCAAGGCTTGCCCTCGGACAGCTGTTTAGATGTGGCTTCATGTTAACACAGTTGAGTGCTTGGTGGAAATCAGTTCTGTCCTAACATATTGCTGAGGTCACCCCTGTCCTGTTGGAAGCCCCACCTCTCTGCCCAGACCCTGCCCCTCCCCCAGAAAGTCCCTCCAAACAGGGCTTATCACGCTCCAGAGATGCTCAAGACCACTCCCACAGGGTATTTAAACTGCACCCCAGAAAACAGACACATGGTTTTTCAGTGGTCTCTCTTCCTGGTCTCCTCTGGGAGAGGGGTGGGGGTGGGGGTGTTAGAAAATTATTCAGAATGCTTTATCCATAAAACCGGGGCTCGCTTGCTTTCTTTCTCTTCTTTCTTTCTTTCTTTCTTTCTTTCTTTCTTTCTTTCTTTCTTTCTTTCTTTCTTTCTTTCTTTCTTTCTTTCTTTCTTTCTTTCTTTCTCTTCTTTCTTCCTTTCTTTCTCTTTCTTCCTTCCTTCTTTCCTTCTTTCCTTCCTTTTTTCCTTCCTTCCTTCCTTCCTTCCTTCCTTCCTTCCTTCCTTCCTTTCTTTCTTTCTTTCTTTCTTTCTTTCTTTCTTTCTTTCTTTCTTTCTTTGTCTTTTTTTTGTGTTTTGTATTGTTTTTTGATACAGGGTTTCTCTGTGTTGTTTTGGTGCCTGTCCTGGATCTTGCTCTGTAGACCAGGCTGGCCTTGAACTCACAGAGATCTGCCTGGCTCTGCCTCCCAAGTACTGGAATTAAAGACGTACGCACTGCCCACTCTAATTTGGATTGCTGGGTCGGAGGAGAGAGGCTTATAGGGTTGCAGAAACTTTTCAACCATGCTTTCTTGTAAAGGGAAATTCTAGCAGATAGTGTTAGTAAAAGAAGTTCTACTACACCACCCCACCACCCTGCAGCCTTTTAAAGTTCAAGCAGTTGACTTTCAGAGCATGGTTCAAAGGTAACACTCAAGTGTATGTTTTGCTTGTAGCAGTTTGCTTTCTCTGACTTCCAGCAGGCAGAACCTAGAAGTGATTTTCATTGTCAGCTGGCACCCATTTCAAAGTCCCCTCTAGACCCAGGTAGTAGAAGCAAATGTGCTTGATCCTCCCTCATCCGTTTCCCTTCACATCTCTGCCGTCGGTCACAACGTCCTTGACCGAGAGGAGAACGCCATCAACCCATGCAGCTCCCTGCTCATAAGGAAATTATCAGCCCTGCTGAAAGCTCCGAGGCAAGAACCTGTGGCTTTAAGTTTTATTATTAAACTTATTTTTGTTGGAGATGTGTTGAGAGCTAGAGAAAGTATGTAGTCAGAGAGACATTACATTTCTCTTTCAGTCTTTTCCGCCACTGACTCACAGTATAAATTTGAACTAGTCACCTACCCACAAACGCAGCTTAGTTACACAGAGTGAAGCGAGGAAATACTTCAAAATTCGTCTTCTGGAGCTGAAGAACTGCTGACACATAAATATTTTTCTTTGTGCTCCCTGGAAGACAGGAAATTTATAAATATTTAGTAGTATTGTTGCACCTTAGATACAAGGAGACAGGAAAATGATGATCCTCCCAAAAAGTGAACTATTTCAGACCCTCCTAGTGCATACCAAGAGACTTTTACATTGGCTTGCCCCCACCTGCCTGTCTGCAGGCTTTCCCTCCCTAAACCAGCCCTGTGTAGCTGACTAATGGAGCAGTATAAATAAATATTAGCAACAGAGGTTAGTGTGGGCGGGGGGTGGGGTGGGGGGGTGGGGGGGGTGGGGGGGGTGGGGGGCCGAGCAAGCTCAGCTTGGGTACAGTCACACTGGCTGATGTCAAGCTGTGCATCATCATAAGAGGGTAGTCAACATAAACATTAAATCCTGAGTTCCTGAATGAAAAGGGTGAGAAAGTGATTCATTTTAAGAATGAATAGTCTGGCTGAATGTAGGATCTCACATGATTTCTAGCTTGCTTGCTTGCTTGCTTTCTCTTTCTTTCTTTCTTTCTTTCTTTCTTTCTTTCTTTCTTTCTTTCTTTCTTTCTTTCTTTCTTTCTTTCTCTCTCTTTCTTCTTTCCTTCCTTTCTTTCCTTCCTTCCTTCCTTCCTTCCTTCCTTCCTTCCTTCCTTTCTTTCTTTCTTTCTTTCTTTCTCCTTTCCTTCCTTCCTTCCTTCCTTCCTTCCTTCCTTCCTTCCTTCCTTCCTTCCTTCCTTCCTTCCTTCCTTCCTTCCTTTATTGCTCTTTTTTCTTCTCCCTCTTTCTGTCTCTCTGTTTCTCTGTGTCTATCTGTGTCTCTGTCTGTCTGTCTGTCTCTGCATGTGTTCCAAGGAGCATGGGAAGAAAATAAGCCCACCCAAGGTTTCCAGTCACTGTTTATTTCAAGCAGAGTCTTCACAGAATTAATTCACTTGTTTCTTGGCACATTCTTGTCCCACAGGCTGTTCCTGGGATGTTTCAATGTAACGAGGTCCTGGAGACAAGGTCCAGGAATGTCTGCAGGGTTATGTTTGGATGATAGAGCTTTCAGGTGATTTTTTTTCCAAGTCTACTTTCTTACTTATGCTTTTCAGAGTTTCCTGACTGTTTTCTTTCTAAAAAAATACATTTCATTTTTACAAAACCAGTAGCTTACAGATGAGCTTGAACCCTCTTTCATCTTTGATTTCATTCTCTTTCCTGCCATATACCAAGTTTTAATGGACTTAAGCCTTCCTCCTTCTACCCTCAACTTTTTTTTCTATTGCTAAGGATCAAGTCTGGTTATCCACACTTAAGCAGCCGCTGAGCCACACACACCCCAGGCCTCCCTCGGATTTCCTTATAAATTGAAGGCAGCCATTAATACAGTAACGGATTTCCAAATGAGCTGAAAAGAGGCTTTTGGTCCAGGGAACTCGGGCACTGACAAAGGGAACACGACACAATTTTCTATTTTGTCTTAAATTACTGGGTTAATCAGGCCAAAGTGGAGTGGGTCTCTTGAGGAGAAGTTGTTCTGATAGTTTTCTGTGTGTTCAGCTAAGCTCAAGATGAATACATTCGTTTTGACATTTCTCATGTCCCCAGAGCCTGGAGACGTAGCGCCAGTCATGACGGACAAAAGGCAATAATCTCTTTTTGTAAAAAAATGTATGTTGTCAAACTGATCTTTCAGTGAAATACATAGAAGCCCATCCCATCTCTGCACTCCAATCAACATAGTTAGTATGAGCTGTGGTGTCGAGTGATGCATACGGACAAACCCTGTGTTGTTGAAGCGGATATTTAATACATATAACTTTTACTAGCTATCTTCGTGTCTGTGGATTATCTATAAAATTGTTTCATATATTCCACAACAGTATATGTGGTTTTGTTTTCATCACTTATTTGACAACATTAGCATTTAATGTTATCATTAAAGTCTATTTTCTTCTTGGAAACAAAAGACAGTAACTTCACACTGAGTGATCTTCATGAAGCCAACTTATACTTTTCTCTGTGGTGTATTCGTGTGTGGTCTCCTATTTTGCCTTAATACCCATGCACAGTATAACATTCGATCCCAACTGGGGCTCACACTTGCCCTTGCTAACCCACATAGTTACTTAGATCTGGTCTTCCTACAGACGCCCATTAAGCATCTCTTTCCTGCCTGTCTGTGTGCAGGGTAATGTGGCAGTTAAGGGACCACCAGCCCAAAGAAGTGACTAGAGGAAAGCAAGCAAGTAGACCATCCATGCACTCACGTGTCCTGGATGCTATAGGAAATCTGGGCAGATTATCCCCGGAACTTGCACTGTCACTGAGGAGCTAATGCCACCTGACTGAGAACTCTCAGCTCCTTCTCCAGCACCACGTCTGCCTGCACACCACCATGCTCCCCATCATGAGAATACTGGACTAAACCTCTGAAACTGTAAGTCACCCCAGTTAAATGTTTTTCTTTATAAAAGTTGCTGTGGTCATGGTGTCTCTTCACAGCTGTGAAAACCCTAAGACATCAGGATAACGGAAGAGTCACAAAGCATACACATATCATGACATCCCTGACATTAGAGGCAGAGACTACTCAACATAGTGAGTCCACCTTTGGTGGCACTGCCTCTGGTGGTACCATAGTCCACTCCTCTTGCCCCCAGTGTCTGCTCTCTTGTTCTTTCCACATCCCTCTTTCTTCATGGTGGAATCCAGCAGCATCAGCCAACGCTCTGGTAGAAACTCAGTACTAAGGCTGTGGCCCTTACGCTGTAGCTCTCAGGATCTCCCTGGAGGGCTCTGTGGTAGCACAAACACTCATCCGGGGGCTGTGAGTTCCATTCCCTGTTCTCCACCTCTTTCAAGGCTCTGCTATCTCTAACTTGACCTAAGATCTTCACATCGCTCTTGTCTCTGCTGTCCTGTTCTCAGTGGCTAGCCCTGGGGACTTTAGTCCCTTTTTTTTTTCTGGGAACAAATCATTTCTCCAGACAACTGCCAAAATCCTTCAGGAGGCAGTTCCATCTCAAAGTTACTTTCAAAAAAGACCCCCCCACACACACAAAACAATTTGACATTATTATAGTCATTAATATATTAGTACAAAAAATTCATTTGACCTCATTGTGGCCATTTCTAGAAATGATAAACAAAGGAAAAACTAGAACAATAAGCATTTATTTTCATATGGAAAGTGGCAGATTTAGGGCATATTTGAGAAATGATTGCTATGGTTTTAAAGTACTCTAGTCAACACAGGTATAAAGAAGTAAAATATGTGTATGGTTATTTCCCATGCTGCAAGATTTTATTTCATCTCTAAATTGGAGCTCCAGTTTTAATATTTTGAAAATTTCCACAACTTAAGCCCCAAACTAGATAATTAGCTCCAAACTAGAAAATTAGCTTCATATAAATATGATTTGGTTTTCAAAAGGAAATGTGCTTGATTCCTTCTAACAGAGTTTAGAGATGTACAGGTTTCACACACACACACACACACACACACACACACACACACACACACACACACTTTTATGTCAACGTGACACAAGCTGAAGTCATCTGAGCAGAGGGAACCCCAATTAAGAAAATGCCTCCAGCCGGCGGTGGCGGTGGTAACACACATCTTTAATCCCAGCACTCTTGAGGCAGAGCCAGGCTGAACTCTGTGAGTTCGAGGCCAGCCTGGTATACAGCGCAAGATCCAGGACAGGCACCAAAACAACACAGAGAAACTCTGTCTCAAAAAAAAAAAAAAAAAAAAGGAAGTGCCCCCATAACACCATAAGATGGGATTGTAGGCAGGCCTCTGAGTCATTTTTTTAATTAGTGGTTGATGGGAAGGTCCAGCCCATTGTGGGTGATTCCATCCCTGTACTGCTGGCCCTGGGTTTTGTAAGAAAGCAGGGTGAGCAAGCCATGTGGAGCAAGCCAGTAAGCAGTACCCCTCCATGGCCTCTGCATCAGCTCCTGCCTCCAGGTTCCTGCCCTGTCTGAGTTCCTCTCCTGACTTCCTTCAGTGATGGACTAGAATGTGGAAGTGTCATCCAAATAAACCCTTTCCTTCCCAACTTGCTTTTGGTCCTGGTGTTTCATACACACACACCCCAGGCTGACATTTAACACACATGGAGAGAATAAGAAACACAATTGGCTTGCGCATCTCCAAACCCAGAGCAATGATGCTTGATCTGTATCCATACCCTTGTATTTGTTAAGTGAAGCTAGAATTTGCTTTTGAAACATGGTAATGTGTACGTACATAAATGAGGAATCTAATTTATCCCCAATATGAGTACTGAGCTTCTGGAATACAGGAGTGTTGTGTTCAAAGACAAATGAACCAAACAAGGTTTTTGATGAACAGGCCCATGGCCAGAACTTAAACCATCAGGGTAAAGGGTCTGAAAGGGAAGTTGACCTTGACCTATTCCTCTGATGGCGTTGGCAGAAGCCATCCCTTCACAACCAAACCAAACCAAATCAGATCCTGAGGGAAAGCTTCTAAACCAGAACGCTCTCCCCCTCCCCCTCCACACACATACACACAGGAGGAAAGACTGAAGAAGGGGGGATGGAGGTGGTGGTGAGCTGTGCCTTCCTTGGAGAGCAGGCATAGCTAGGTGCCCTTGCTGAGCAAGGTTCACAGCCAGGGATGCAGACTGTGCAGTTACCGTGTGTGTGTGTGTGTGTGTGTGTGTGTGTGTGTGTGTGTGTGTGTGTGCGCGCGCGCGCGCGCGCGCGCCTTCACTTTCTTTCCACCAAACCCCAGGCTCTCTCAGCGTCTCTTTTCTCCTTGGTCCTGATCAGGATGCTTTCCTTCTATCCCATCACTTTCCAGTTCTTGAAGTCCTTCCTTCCTCCTTCCCCTCTACCGGGACGGATCCCCTTCTCTCTGCTTCTTCCAGGAAGTTCCTTGCACTCCACTCCTCTCAGCCCAGACTTCAGAGATGGGTGGCAGCAGGTGGATGCCTGGAGAGAGGTTAGGAAGTCTCCTGGTAGGACCGGGCTCCAGCGGGGCGGGGACAGCGGGCGAGCAAAGCCAGCCCCGGGGCGGTCCCAAACTGGGCTTCGCAGCGGTGCGGGTCTTCGCCCCCAAGTGGCTGCAGCCCAGGTGCGGCGGGACAGGAGGATGTGCGGCTGGAGGCTGCTGGTGCTGTGGGCGCTGCTCCCCGCGACGGCTGCGGGGAGCTCGGGTCGCTGGTACCCGCACAGCACGGTCCTCGACCCAGAGGGCAAGTACTGGCTGCGCTGGGGCCGGCAAGGCGGACGGCTGGCCTTCCGCCTGGAGGTGCGCACGACCGGCTACGTGGGCTTCGGCTTCTCGCCCACCGGGACCATGGCCGCGGCAGACATCGTGGTGGGCGGCGTGGCCCGTGGACGGCCCTACCTCCAGGTAAGCTTGGGTCCCTTCCAGGACCTCCCTGAGCATCGATCGTCCTGGCTCACCCCAGGAGCGCGGTGCAGGAGCGGATGGGCAGCGGAGTCCACTCAAGCTCGAGGGAGGTTGACACTGGCTTGGCGTGGCGAGTCTCTCTCCCCTTCCCTGCCACCTTTTGCCCAGGGGCCACTCGCTCCCGCCCTGGGGTCCCTGCCTAAGCCACTTGCAGTTCCATCCCGGGAAGTTTTCCTCCCCGGAGGACGCTCTGGAGTCTTAGTGCCCCACTTAACAGACCGCCGCGCACCCGCCACGCGTTCCCCTCCACTCCTCAGGAAAAAGAGGACCACAGCTTTGGAGACCTAACTGGACAGGTTGGGAGGAAGGGCGGGGTGCACTTGGGGATCTTGCTGTTTAGGGTTGGGAATCGCAGAAAGTCTCTAGTGGGTGGTTTTGGACGCCCCAGGAGCGGGATCAACACTGACTACATCGTGGACAAGATGAATGAAGGGTCCTGAAGAGCTGTTTAAGGAAGTTTTGTTGTTGACAGTTTTGGGGGTAGCCAGTTTTAGCCACCTTCACAGCTCGGAGTCTAGGTGCAGAATCCTCTATTAAGGGATAATTTTCCACTTTCATAGGCAACAAAGTTCGTTTGATTCGCTCGCTGCCCATTTGCTCTTCGGGGTGCAGGGGGGAGGGGAAGATGCTACCTGATAAGGGCATCTTTATGTATGGGGAAAGGTATTTGAAATAACAGGTTCAGATCCTTTGCTACCGAACAACTTTTGGGTTATAGTGGATATATACACTTTGTTATGGGCCAACTTCCATCCAAGAATACTACCCTTTGATAAACATCATGAAAACTTGCTGTTCTGAAATTGTCTTCCCCTGGGAGGCATGAAAATGTCCTACGCCGATTTCAACGTGTATGACTCAGAAATTTCTCCCGATTTCTAAGCTGGGTTCTCACAGCATTCTGACTGAGGAGCCCTGACATTTTATCTTCAGTTCTGACCCTGACTTTGGCTGGAAATAAAAATGACAGCAATTCAGATATCCAAGCCACCCCATCGCGTTTTTATCCCCAATTCCTCGCTTCCTCTCCATATAAATACTATGCAGCTCTGACAGAATAAAGCTTGACGAGGTTCACAGTACGGGCTTCCCCACGTGGGGATTTTCTGTTGCTGCATCATCTCAGATATGAAACTTGATAGGTAAGGATTTGATCCCACGCAAAGGCCTCACTAATCAACTGGCTTAGTTAGTCTCCCATGATCTGAGGTAGGCACTACCTACTTTTATGTCTATCACAGCGAAGGTTTTTTAAAAAGCTGTTTTTGTAGAGTAAGTATCACACCCCTGCACACGATATAGAAGTGGGCATGAGGCATCTTGCTTTGTAATAGCAATAGGGCACACTTTAAAAGTCAACCCGACACTATTTTTGCCAAAAGAGCAGCATTTCTAGAAAGCCCACACAATTAGATATCAAATGAAAGTCAGAAGCCAGAGTCCTGACCCAACTTGCCATAATGGGCCCATCACAAACATCTTGCTAAACCATGGGATATTTCCATCTTGTGGGTGGCTATCCCAAGATTGCATAAGAATTAAGGGTTCTTCAGATTGATTTTGAAATTTTCTTAAAGCAATGGGTACATACTACTGTGAGATGAATTAAAAACACACACTGTGTATGTAATGAACAAGAAATAGCATTTTTCTACTCTCTCTTGGTCCAGAAATGTGTTCTTTGTTTTCATATATAAGGGCTACTCATTTTCTTTTTTGGATGATATCCTTTATCACTCCATTTCCTTAGAGATTCTACTGATTTTTAGGACACATTTTATTTTATTAGTCAGTTAACTGGCAAGAGAGCCTATTCAAAACCTTTCAAATAAAGTTAAAAAAATAATATTAACAAAAAGAAATATTTTGATTATAGCCAGTAATGCTGGGTGGGAGATTTCATTTTCTAATACTTAAAATGGACTCTTCTCCCTAGATTATTATTTGAGATTTCTCATACACTGGTATGACAAGGGTATCTTAAGTAACTATATTGAAACTAAAAAGTGCTTCTTCAAT
Source organism: Peromyscus maniculatus bairdii (assembly GCF_049852395.1). NCBI lineage: Eukaryota > Metazoa > Chordata > Mammalia > Rodentia > Cricetidae > Peromyscus > Peromyscus maniculatus. Next base: position 35,984,448 of record NC_134867.1, on the reverse strand, counting down.
GAAGCGTATATGATTTTATTAGCAGACTTTGGATTTTATGCCATTCTGTTTCCAGTGAAAACAGACTTTGCATGGAACAATGACATAAAAAGCATTGGTTCCTGGGGGCGTTAGTGTATGAAGCAGGCACCACTAGTTGGACAATGGCATCAGGCTGTGTGAGTTAACATAAGTTGACATCCCAGGCATTTCACTGTATGGCTTTCCCCTTACCTCTCAGCCTTTTCAATGTCATTTTCAACTTACACTTTTGACTTCTTGATGCTTTGATTTTTATTTTTAAACAAATTATCTATAAACACGTCTTTGCAGATGGGTGTTGACTCTGGTATGACTAAGAGAGTAATTCCTAAGCAACCAGGCAGAGAATTTTTGGCTTAGTGGATGCCACAAACCCAAATGTCTGGAGAAATCAAGAGGGAGGCGGTCTAAGCATGGGGTGTGCTTGGGAAGAACAGGCAGAACGCAGCAACAACTGGGGTATACTAGAAAGCCAGAGTTACCTTCTCGGGGGGCTACAAATCCAGTATCGACAGACCGTTTGTTTGTTTTGTTTTAGAGAGAAGACAGAAATTCAATGTGTGTGTGTGTGTGTACTTTTGACTCACTCATACTGCCTCCCACTCAAGTCTGTACACAGCACTGTGTACAAAGTGTGCATACATGTACAGTTCCAACTGGGGTCTATCTTACAGAGGGTGTAATCTTGGACCAAGAAGGAAAAAAAAAAAACTAAGTTGAATAAATTATCAATACAAAGTATGAAAATCCATGGGAGACAAAAAGGCAAGCCCAATTTCTGTTCAGAGTGCTTATTATGGGCCAGGAGATGATTTCAGCATCTGGGGGCCTTGGCCATTATTTGGACTATTTATTCTTATGTTACAAAAAAAAAAAACCAAAATGCCCCAAACAGTAGTTTGACACAATCACCAGTATTTTGCTCAAAAGTATGTAATTTGAGCCGGGCTTGCTATTCTCCACTGTGTGTCAATTCTAAGGTATGTGGTTAGAAGTATCTGAAGGCTTACTCACCTTTATGTCTGTCTGGGACGATGGCTGGGGCCTCCCTCAGTCAGTTCTGTGGTGTGACTGTGGCCTCTCCACATGGCTGTTTAGCTTCCTCACAGCACAGTGTAGTGCCTGGTCCCAGATTGGACACCCTCAAGGCCCACATGGCAATTGTATGTGGATAGCCTTTGATGACTTTGCCTTCGAGTCATTGATGCACTTCTGGTGTTACCACAGGCTCATGGAGTCAGGAAAGCGCATAGACCTCACTTTATCTTGATAATGGGACATATTAGTGTGGCCATTGTTGTAAAATCGATTCTATACGTCTTTCCCCACTTACCACGCCTCCCATCGAACACCATCACTTTAAACCCTTAAGCGTGCATACCTGCTCAATTTCGACATTACTTCCATCAGGAGAGTAATGTTCACTTACTGACCATTCCCTCTTCTTCTCATTGTGTCCACCCCCACCCCCACCTCCGATCACCAGGAATTGGTGAACTACTGGTAATTTTCTCACTGCCCTGTTTAGCCACTCGATTTCCTCTCTGGGTACCTACTCCCCAGTATAAGATTTCTGAACCTTAACAATCCTGTGTTTGCTTGTTTCTATGGTTGCCAATCATTTACGCAGCATAGACCCAAAGGGACTACCTGTAGATGACAGGGAAACATTTGCTGCTTGGCTTACAGAGGTTTAAAGATAAATAAATAAAGATCAAACTTTGGATTTCCGTGAGTCAGCAGAACAACAAGCTTCATAACTCTTAAAACTATACCGGAGGCTTAGCGTGGTGGCACACATCTGTCATTCCAGCACCAGAGAGGCTGAGGCCGGAGGATCCTAAGGCTGAAACCAGCTCAGGATATAGGATAAAACGCTGTATCTAAACAAACAAACCAAAGAATTAACAGCACCTACACCACGAGACCTGTTAGTTATGGAAATCGACTTTGCCCGTTTTGTGACTTTTTGACCCTCTGGAGAGGGGTCCTCATTTATGTTTGACCAGCTACAATCAAAATGGGGAGGAGAGGAGGGAGGGATTGCTGGGAAGGGAAGCCCGCCTCCAGGAAATCTTCAGGATAAACTGTAGAAAGGATGAACTAGGTCGTTGACACTCATGGAAATATCCCCTGTGGGGTGCCGAGCAGGTCATTTTTCTATTCTGTCTTTCACAGCAGGACCCAGGCTGGGTGGGAAACACTCTGTCCTTTCGAATGGGTGTCTCAGAGCCTCAGGATTTTGTCTCATTGAATCAGGCCAACTCTCATTTCTCTGGTGGATCCCTGTCCTTCCCTCGTGCTTGTGCTTCCTCTCTTTGACACGACAATGACCCCACCCCCATCGGAACCATTTAGCAAATGTGAGTGCCCATTGGGAGCCAGGAACCCTGCGGATGAATGCCCAGTTTGTGTGAGTGAGAGAAGAGAGCATCATTGTCGGATGTGCTCTTGATTAGCACAAAAATGGATTCACCCTTCCTAAGGGGATAGTCATCACCAGTGAATGGAGCCCGACACATATGTCATCCTTGGTGGTAGCCTCGCTGGTTGGCCCCTTCAGAAACTGGAGGCTTTCTGTGCAGAGCAGTGTCTTGAGCATCTGGGTAATTGCTGCCAGGGCCCCTCACTGAGGAAGTGCCTGTGAGTGATCTAAAAAATCACAGAAAACAGTAAGCATTCTTTGTGGTTAACGACGTGCTTCTTTTTGAGCTCACACCAGCCAACTGCAACAAAGCAACATTGGCAAAGCACACTGGAGGCGCGCAAGCCTGACACAGCTCAGCTGCAGCATCGTTAAGGGATATTTATAAATCTCGGGAGGATGCCCCCCTCACACACACAATCACCAGATGAGGAAGGGACCTTTCCGAGGAGCTTCTTGCTCTGGGCCTGAGGAACAGGGACACAAGTCCCACTGTTCAAACCCAAGATGATGGTCCTCAGCTGGAAGCTGTGTACTTCTCCTGGCAAGAACGGAAGGTTTCCTAATTAGCCCCGGGGAAACAAGCAGACCTCACAGCCAAGGAAACAACGCACCTAGATTGACAAACAGAGTTCAAGGCTCTGGGCTACCACAGGCAGATTTGGGGAATCTTGGATGGAGAGGCCAGAGTCCACTTCAAAGAAAATGAAGGGTGGCTGGCTGATGCACTGTTTGTAGAAGGGTGCTATTAAAGTGTCTCACAAGAGAGATGAATTCATTACACACTACTTTGTTTCTGGAAATGTTTGATCCATGAATAATAATAATAATAATAATAATAACAATAATAAAAACTCTGTATACAGATATCTCACAATGCTTTCCTGTAACATAGAATTAATCATCAGTAAAGAACTTTCAAACAGAAAGAACCTGAAAGTAGGAAAAAATAATTTTTTTAGGAAGATTCTTCCACGCTTAATTGCCTTGTTCCATGCCTGGGAGAAATAAATGACAGAGCATGTAACATGACTAAAGAAAGTAACACATAAAGCATAATTTCTTTCGAATCCAGAATTTTCTGTTTTGTTTTTTGACACAGGGTCTCTCTATGTAGCCCCGGCCATCATGTGGACCCACTCTGTAGACCAGGCTGGCCTTGCACTCAGAGATCCACTTGCCTCTGCCTCTCAAGTCCTGGGATTAAAGACGTGCGCCATACACTCCGCTTCAGATTTGTATCCTTTTTTAAAGCTTCTTAAATTCTATAAGAAAACAATCTGTTTGGAGGACAGCATACAGCAAGCATACAGCAGAGACAGTTGCAGAAGTAATTGCAGGGAGCCTGGCTCAATGAACATGCTGCTGTCAAGCCGATGACCTGAAGTCAATGTCTGGAACCCACATGGTGGCAAGAGACAGCTCCCAAAAGTCGTGCTCTGGCCTACATATGTCATGTACGCACGTACACCTCTTCTCTTCCCAATAAAAATGTAGCAAAAGTATGGCTTTATTGACTGTGGTCCTGGGATCATCGACTGGAGTGCAGTATAAATAAATAATTTATTAAGAAGGTATTGTTTGCTTGTGTGTTCACCCACTGTGCCCAAAAGTTTTGGCATCTCACTGTATTTGCAGGTTTAAATGTTAGTGGCTTGTGTGTTTAATCATTGCCTTTTATGAGTTCAGAGTTTGATAACTTCCTTTCAAACTTCCTGCCACACATCCTTCTCTCCCCATTTTGTAGGTGAGGAAAGGAGGGCCTTAAGTAATTGTCAAGTGACTTTTGGGAGGTCATATAGATCCAGAGCCTAGTTATTTCCTCTGAATCCTGGTTTGCTGTCATTTATTCTTTCATAAAATGTCTCCATAAAAACACATTCCAGTTTCTTTTTCTAAATAGTGAAAATATATATGCTGTGAAGTATGTCTCTTACTATATTTATTCCATTTTAAATGTCACAGACGTTCATTTCTGTGATAGGATTTTGTATGCCCTTCATTGTGATAATTCTCTTAGATTGCTATCCATATAACTTTCAAATGGCCCATGTGAGGCCAATATCTTATATAGGAACCCTGGGTTCTTGGTTACATCTTGGAAATCATCCGTGGTTTCCATACAGCAGAGCATGTTGGGCTGCTCATTCTTCCATTCGGGCAATATTGATCGACAGTTCTAGATGCTAGATGGGGGGGGTGCGCATCATAGAACCATATGGCATCAGGGATCTTATGAGCTTTATGTTTTGGTAAAGTGGTTTTCAGAAACAAATAATTATGAAAAATTATCAGAAAGTGAGAAATACTGGGCAGAGAATTCAGGGGGATGTGTTCGAGAAGGTGCAGCTGTGTGTCTGACTCACACCATGATGCCAACAAACCCAAACAGGAGGAAAACAAGCACCCTGAGTTTTAAGGATTGTCTTTGGCTGTTGACTGTAGTGTTCTCAATTCAAAATATCACATAGTGGGAAGAAGGTGGTCTTGCATGTGAATAAAGAACTCAGAGGACTTTGAATGTAGGAAACTATCTACCTGGAGAAAATAATGAATTTGCTCTTTGTGCAGTGGGGAGTGTTGGGGGGGCGGCGGGGGGGGAAGAGACTGGGAGGAGAGGAGGGAGGGGAAACTGCAGCCAGGCTATAATAAATAAATAAATAAATAAATAAATAAATAGTTAAAATATATTAAAATTAAAAACCAAACAAACAAAGACAAACACCATGCTTTAGAAGCTATTTGCAACACACACACACACACACACACACACACACACACACACAAAGAAAGAAAAAAAGGTATCTAAACTGCTTGGGCTCTCTCTCCATCTCTGCTCTGAGGCATGTGATAAATACTGAGACAGTTAAATGCACACACACACACACACACACACACACACACAGGGAGAGAGAGAGAGGGAGAGAGAGAGAGACAGAGAAAGGATGATGAAGAAGCTTATCCAGGATCTTTTAAGCTCTAGAGATGGTATTTGTGTAAGAGCTTCTCTCTTAGCCCTGGTGTGAACATTTATGTTTAATATTTGTTCTAGCTGATCAGATGAAATTAGAGCATTAACAACCCTTGAGAAGTTACATCAATGTATTTGAGGAAGATTTTCATCTTTTTATATGACATTTTTATAAGAAAACTTAGGAATCTCAGTATCTCAGAAGAGTTCTGAATTTCTGCTTTTATAAGTCTTTCTCTGAGCACAGAGGATTGTATGGGAGGGTATGGGTGGAGGAAAGAGGAGGGGGAAGTATTGTAGTATATTATTATAAGATATTTTACATTTGCTTGTGATGTGGAACATTTCTTTAATGATGCAAAGATGTGTTGCATTCTTTTATGTTGCATTTGTTTAACTCTGTGAAGCTGTGTTGCTTTGCCTGTCTAAAACACTTGATTGGTCTAATAAAGAGCTGAACAGCCAATAGCATGGCAGGAGAAAGGCTAGGCAGGGCTGGCAGGCAGAGAGAATAAATAGAAGGAGAAATCTGGGAGGAAAGAAAGAAAGCAGGAGAACAAGAAGCACAAAAAGAAGGGGCCAGCCACACACAGCCAGCCATGGAGCAAGAGTGAAAGTAAGAAATACAGAAGTAAGAAACGGAAAAATCCCAGAGTCAAAAGGTAGGCAGGCTAATTTAAGAAAAGCTGACAAGAAACAAGCCAAGCTAAGGCCAGACATTTGTAATTAAAAATAAGCCTTCGTATGTGATTTATTTGGGAGCTGGGTGGTGGGTCCCCAAAAAGACCAAATAGTGAAAACAACTAACAACAGAGAAGTGATACAATTACATTATAATAACAGAAATAACTAAAAATCTCTCTGCAGATGTCATGCCCTGAAACCCAATTAACACAAGTGTCTTAGGGTTTCTATTGCTGTTAAGAGACACCATGACCGTGGCAACCCTTATAAAGGAAAATATTTAACTGAAGTGGCTCTCTTACAGTTTCAGAGGTTCAGTCCATTATCATCATGACAGGGTGGCAGCATGCCAGCAGATGTGGTGCTGGAGTAGTGGCTGGGAGTGCTACATCCTACAGGCAACAGGAAGTCAACTGAAACACTGGGTGGTATCCTGGGCATAGGAAACCTAAAACCCGCTCCCACAGTGACACATTTCCTCCAACAAAGCCACACCTCATAATAGTGCCACTCCCTATAGGGTTATAGGGGCCAATTACATTCAAACTATCACAACAAGGGAACTGGTGGCTGATGCCATCATACAGATGCTGGGTGCAATGGTGGTCCAGAACAGAGAGGGATTCATTTATGGCAGATTAAAGAGCTGTGATAAAGCTGGCAGATAATTGAGAACCAGAAAGGATATCATCTAGCTCCACATCAAAAATGAAGTGCTTTGATTTTCTTTTGAAATATCCCCCAGTGACTGGGGACATCATCAATTGGTCAAGTACTTGCTGACTCAGAACGAGGACTTGAGTTTGTTCCTTGGAACCCATGTGAAAGAGTCAGGCATAGTGTCAAGTTTGTAAACCCTGCTCTGGAGAAGTGGAAACAGGGAGATTCCCGAGGCTTGCTGGCCAGTCAACCTCGCCTAGTCTATGAGCACTAGGCCCCAGTGTGAGATCTCGTCTCAGAAAGTGAGGTGGGCACTCCTGAAGAATGACACTTGAGGCTTTCTCTGGCCTCCATACACACGTGCACACACAAAGGCACTCCCACGGCAATATTCAAGGCCTAGGTACCCTCCTCTACCCACCCCTAACTAATAAAGATAACATATGGATACAGTGAAGCCATGTTTCAGATTTCTGAGGTAATTCCAGTATGAAGGCAAGTCTGCTAACTGTTGATTTTCTGTGGTCAGGCTCTATGATAGAAATTATGGAAACCAACTTGCAGTCATTTGGAAGACTCCAGGCAGAAAAGTTCATATAAAGTCATTTCACAGTGACCATTTGATGGGCTAATACTGGCTTGACCATTTAACACTATGTTTTAAAATGGAAACACAAGGCTGTTGTTCATAGCATGGGAACACTGATGAGATGTATTTAATGGCTCTGTCCATAGTTCTAAGCATTTCCTCAAATTCACATGCTGCTGCAAGAGCAATGATTTTTACCCTTTGAATAGAAGCATGTTTGAAAACATGCTCAGCAAGGAGTCTTTCTTTCCTTCCCACAGACGTCTTTCTACCTACACACTTTTTGCTGGCCTGTACCAGTTGCTGTATTTCTAAGCAACAGCAATATCTACCCACACACAGTGTGAAATGTATGGTATGTGCTGCCACAGGCTACCTCATTTCTTTCATTATTAATTGGCGGTCTCAGGTCTATAATTTTACCAAGAGAAGGGTTCTGACTAGAAACTTTGGATTAATGCTTTCTTTTGTATTTGGAAATATTCTCTAGTGTTTCTCATTACATAAACAGATACCATTCCCCTCCCTCCTCCATTCTGCAAGATTGCTAATAAGCTGTGAAAATGCCCTCAAGTTATAGTTGCGCAGGGAGAAGGAGAAGAGGTACAGGAGTGGTGGATAATTAGTATCTTATTAGGGCATGGATGGAACATTGTAGATTGACGATTGTGTCCTCGCTGCCAAAGCTCCCTGAGGTACCAAGGAACAATTCCATGCTCTTGGCAGGACCTCAAGAAAGATGGCTGAGTGCAGCTAAGAGCAGGGAGTCTTCTAGACTGACTGTGAGCCTCAACACTAGCTACTTATTTCTTGTGTGGCCTTGGCAAACTCTGACTCCCCTCTAAGTGGCAGTTTTCCTTCCGTGCAGAAGGCAGATCATGTTCTTTAGCTCCCAGGTTTTGTGAGGATTAAGCAACATAGGCATTAAAGCTCTTAGCAGAGTATGTTACACGCAGAGCTCTATAAGTGAGATACATGACTGTAATGAAGTTGTGAACTGTGGGAACAGAAGACCACATGGGGACAAGTATCCCAGGTTTTCAGCTTGGGAAAAAGTCATTCACTAAATACACAGATAAGGGGGGTGGGTACTAAATCATGAGGTCGTCTTAGGACAAACTTCAAGCAGTTGCGTGGTGATTGTTCGAACTCTTCATGACTAGAGGCCAGCTTATTTCCATAAGCATAATTTATAGCCAGCAACTGTATTTTCCTTTGTATTTGATATGCTGTTCTTGTAGTTTAGGGTCTTAAACAAATGGTATATGTGAATGATATAGTACTGCATTTTGCAGGGCTTCTCCTTATATCATAGAAGATGGATTAAAATATCAAATTCATTATAATCATAAATATTTAATATCCATACCAAAACAGGATATTAAAGTGGCCATCTTAGGTTTCAGATGAGGGCTTAAAAACAGTGGTACACTAAAATAATGCAAGGAAACCAAAGGCTAAACATTTGTTGAAAATAAAAGTGGAGAGGAACAATTTAGTTGAATAAAGCTAACTGTATAATGTACAGCTTTGTAAAATTGTACTAAATTGGGTTCATGTGATAAAGAGTTAATTCAGTAGGTCACATTTCAGTTCACTATAATGTGGCTGGTAAACACAGAGAAGTTGTGTTAGTTGGTGATCTGAGATGTTCATATCAAAGGATGCAATATTGACACTGTACTGTGCCAGGCTGACCACACCAAAAGGCCCTTTCTAGGAATAGCATTTTCCAAAGACATGTGGATAAATGAGGGTATTTGAAAGGTAACTGAAACTTCTGGAAATTTGGATGCTCAAGGACAGACAAATAGTTGGCATTGTTTTCATTGGTGAAAGAATGATTCAAGGACATGATCCTTATCATGTAGTGGACAGACTTCCTCCAGAAATGTGTGTCAAACATCACCTGTTATGCTTCAGAAAAATAAAGATCCAATTGGCACACCTTCGAAGAAGAAGAATGCTCTAGCTTAGCATCAGTTTCTGTTAATGAGAGGCACTAGATAGGAGTCGGTGGCCTCGTGAGACTGTAAGGTCATGAACTTGATACTGCAAGTGTTCAGTACTGTGTGGCCATCTCTTAGAGACACTTCTGAAGACCTGCAGAGACAGAAGGATTGATTAGGCAATGAAGTGCTTGCCTCACAAGCATGAGGACCAGAGTTTGGATCTCCAGAACCAAGTAAAAGAGCTGGGGAGGTGGAAACTGGAGGGGTGTTGCGGCAAGACGATGGAGTCTCATTGGAGAGTTTTAGGGGTGGATGGTACCTGAGGAAGGATATCCAAGCGCTCCCAGACATGTACACACACGTGATAGGAATGCATTTGAGAGAAAGCCTGCTAAGTGCCAGCCAGGATTAGGTTTCCCTAAGAAATAGCTTCCAGCTATAGCCTGATGCTGAAGAGAACTTCACTCTACACACAGGCTTTCCGATAATCCAAGAGATGAAAAGAGGAAGATTTTTAACTTCGTGTTACCTTTTAAATGACAGATTTCCTTGTTTTTGTGGATAGTTATGTATGGGGCTGGTACAGTATCATGACAGTATGTCATCTCTAGCCATTTCATAAACTTCAGTATATTTAAATATGTATAATGGTGTACTCATCTTTAAATCTGGAGAACATACAAACAAGAACATTTGTCTTTCAAAGCAGTATTCGGATGGCTTCAAGAGCAAAGTCAAACATGAATTTGTTAAGATTCTGAGGCCTGCTCCCCTCCGCATTTCTTTGACCTTTCTTGAAGCACTTTCTGGCCCCTGGCCTGCACACCATGATATTCAGATAGGCTACTCAAACTGAGCATGATTTATTCCCAACCTGTCTCCTTGCCAGCCTTCCCTGTCTTAGTAAATGGCGTTTTTTGTTTTGTTTTGTTTTGTTTTGTTGTTGTTTTTTTTGCTAGCTCCAGTTAAATATTAAGAGCAATCTTTCTTCTCTTTCCTCTACCCATGATCTAAACCCTATCTTCAGGTCCTACTGTCCTTCACATGAGAATTTCAAATCTGCTCAATTCTCTTCAGCTGAATCCAGCGGGGTTACTGAGACATTTCTCGATCTCCTGGCCACCATTCTCATCGTTCTCCACACAGAAGCCACAGTAATCTGCGAATACTTCATACATAGGCACACACACACACACACACACACACACACACACACACACACACACACTTGCAAGAGAGGAACCAAGGAGGGGAAAGGGGGAATAGGGGTGGAGGCAGGAAAAGGGGAAAGGAGCCTCGAAAGAAATAATAAGCCTGATTCTCTACAGATTATTTTTTCACTCCTTGGATAAAATGGATACGGGCTCTTAAGTGAAATTATCTAATATATATATATATATATATATATATATATATATATATATATATATATATATATTAGAAGATGACTTAGGATGGAGGTAAAATAACATTCCTTGAATGATTAAAACTGAGATTTTTTTTTCTGCCAAAGCATATCATTGGGAATGAAGAGTGAAACAATTAACTTTATTGTATATTTCTCATAATTGTATAGATTATTTCCATGAAAGCTGAAATGAAGTGATCGGCTGTTATTGACCGTGTGTGTGTGTGTGTGTGTGTGTGTGTGTGTGTGTGTGTGTGTGTGTCAGAGTGAAGTACCTACAGGAAAGCACACTCTTCAAGAGCCCTTTAACGAAGCAGAAGTGTTGATATTTTGGACTTCAGATAGACATTTAACAACTCTTACAAGACCCAGAGAAAAGTCTGTCTGACATTGTTTCCTAAGCACATTGAAATTCCAGTTTGGTTTCTTAGTGAAGAGATTCCTTCAAAAGTTATTGAAATGGAAAGATTTTTGTTTCTAGAATCTGCCTGTACAGCTTTAGACAGCCTCCCGATTGTTTAGGATCGAGGGTGCTTCTTTGATACATGAATGCTTATTATACAGACAGTCAATGTTATAGTTAATGTCATGAACAGAAATGTGCGATGGAATGGACGTCTGAGAAGCAGAAACAGGAGAGAAGCTGCAGGCACCTGTTGAGGAAGATGATGACAGATGGAGTCGTGTTGTTTTTTTTCTCAAGATCTCTGTGCAGCTGTGCTTACATCCAGTTTTCCCCGAGCTGATGCAAAGTCTATTCATATCTTTTATTACACCCACCAGAGTTTTTGCTTCATCCTGTTCCACACAGCAGCCATCAAAGCTCTATTCTGTAGCAGAGATTTCATTTCAGAAAGGAGGAAAAAGACGAACAATGAGCGAGAAGCAACTGAACATCTGTGTGATCATGTTTCTGAACAAGAGACCTTAGCGATCCTGTCAGTTGGCAAAACTAGCTTTCGGGTACATTATCTTACTTTGGAAATGACAGCCAGCCCCTCATGTCAACTCCCTGCCAACTGCTGGTGGGGGTACCTTACTTTATTATTGTCCCACAGCATTTTGAAACCTCAATTATACACTTCGGGTTTTTTTTTAAGTGTAATGCATTCCAGGGGGAAATACTCTGTGAGAACATGCTTCAGGAGGTGAACTTTCCTTGATACAGCCAAACAGTATCATCATCACTGAAGTTTATTAACTCAGTTTTGAGGGTTCTGGGTGATATTTTATTGGGAAAATATAAGCAAGGTCAGTATGTAATCCGTGAAATAGTCCACAGTCAGAACAATGACAGTCTGTACAGAAGCCAGGCTGGGGGGTCTGTGTTAGAATCAATGAAGACCCACCCAAAGCAACCAAATAGGTGAGTAGCGGCAATTCATGTTTGTTCTGCAGAACATTAGGACTGACTGAGCACAGCCAAGCTTGGCTTCTGTTGGCATTATTAATGACATCTGCATGTTTTTATTCCTAAATTCTTAAAGTTCCCGTGAAGTTATGGTTTCTTCTATCCTCTCTGGCTCTCTTGTGTTATGAGATCCACCTTTAATGAATTAAAAAAAGTGTGTGTGTGTGTGTGTGTGTGTGTGTGTGTGTGTGTGTGTGTACATAGTATGGATGTGTATGTATATGAGTCGGTGTACAGGCCATCAGGTGACATCAGGTATCTTTTCTTGATTATTTTTTAAATGTTGTTCAGAGTCTTTCTCTCTCTGAATTGATTCAGCTCATTGATTCTGCTAGGCTGGCTTGTCAATGAACTTCAGGGATCTGCTTATTTCTGCCCACCCATCCTGCCATGGTAGTGGAGTTAAAGGGGCATGCTTTTTACAGGAGTGCTAGGGATCTGAACTCAGGACCTCACGTTTGTGCAGCAGGCACTTACTAATTGAGCCACTTGCTTCTAATTAATCTCAATTGGAACTGTTACGTGTCACTATTTTGTTATATTTACAATAAATTCACTTACGGCATAGGTGATAAGTTTTATAATGGCTTCAACATTCTACCATGACAAATGCCTGTGCACTGTGAGCCACATTTCTATTCTTATTTGAAGTCCCAGACTATCATGCACTGCAGGAAGAGGTCTGAGTCACGACCTTCTTCTTGCCTGTGCAATGCACATGTGTATGGTTCCATTTCCTATGTAGAACAGGGAGTGGTCAGGGCATCATTTGGCTTAATCATCTAGGCAGAAATAAGATACAGTGGAAATGAACTGGGGAATTTAATACCGAAATTATGATACAGTATCATTTTGTTAATTCCAATGGCTAGGTCACTTTATTAATATTTGAATTCTCAATTGGTTAATGTTTTAGTGTTCCAGTTTCATTTTCTTCTCCCTAGAGGATAGTAAAAAAATACCACCCCTTTGATTAGCCCACTGAACAACAATTTGTTTTTTTTCTCAAACTGTCAGGAAACAAATTCATTAAACCTTTAAAAAAAAAAAAAGCTTAACCAATCTAACTCTCAGCACTGATCTTTGCTCTCTTTTGCTTTTTCCTTTGTTTTCCTAGTAAGAAAGTTTGAAGGTTGTGAAATTTGAGACAAGTTTTTGCCCTCTTTTCTCCCCTCCCCCTTAATAAATTGCACTTGAAGATTTTCCAATGTGCCATTTTTGCTGTGCGACGCTAACACCATCAAGGCTGTGCTTGGTGGTTGTCCACACACTTCCTTGTGGCCCACCAAGTTCAGTTTTTCCTCTACAGTGAAGAGACAAACCAGATGCACCTTTTTCTTATTTCCTATTTAAAATGTCCTCATTGCATTAAGTAGTTGCCTTGTAATTTCTCTCTCTTTTTTTCCCCTAAATCATGAGCTCAGTCTCCCAAGATACTTTTCATATAAGGGCTGAGGGATCATGACAGTGTTTCAGAATGTCCCAGAAAGCTGGGCTCCACAGTCAATCATGTGAATCCAAATCCATTCCAGCATCTTCCACACCAGACCTTAACGATATAATTGAGAGCATGTATTAATTGATTGGATCTCCTTTGCGTGGTTCCATTGACAATATAATTGACTATTTTAAATGTAAAAAATATGTAATTGGATTAAGAGGATTAGTTGTCCATTTCTTGGCAGTTACCTCGGGCTCGAGACAATTTTGCAACTTCTAGAAAGTTATGTTGTCTAAATGATTCCGTATTTTCCCACTAAGAAGTGCACGATGTCATAAACTTTGAATGTTTGCACAATATGTTTGACCTTTGACCTTTCCCTTAAATTTCATTTACATTCATTTTTTTAAATCTCACCTGTTCTATGTGTTTCTTTAGATTTAGTATATTTTATAATTTAGCAGAGTTGGTATTATCTAGGATAGAAAGAAGGTAGGAAAAGAGCCCTCAAGTATCATGGCTGAAATTCTCACTAAATGACAGAAAACATATAGGGTGAGGGTAGAGAAATGTTGACATCTTGTAAAGATTCCATTGGTTGGGAGGCCTGAAGACATGTAGATCTTCAGTCATTGATGATCTAAACTAAATATATAAACACTAACACCCTTTGGATAGCTAAGGTACAAAGATGTCTCCAAACAAGCCTAAAAAATGAGAAAACGAGGGGAAAAATCACCATGGTGGTTAGATTATTTTACATATCAATTTAATTTTAATAACATTCAGCCATATTTTAGTTCAGTAATGTTGAGATTATCAACTTGTTTTAGACAATGTTATTTAGATCTGAACTCCCTAAAGTATCCTCCTGTCTCATTCTGAATGCTGGGCCCACGGATAAAAGCCACCGTGCCCACTCCAGACTTTTCTAAACATTAATGGTTGCATAGACCTATAATTCCAACTGTTTGGGAGCTGAGGCAGGAGGATTACAAACTCAGATTCCATCCTGGGCTACAGAACAAATTCAAAGTCAGCATTGGCATCTTAGTAAAACTTTTTTGCAAAATAAATAAGTAAATAATGTAAAAAGAGGCCTGGGGACATAATTCCATAGTAGAATGCTTGCCTAACATGCAGTACCACAAAATTCATCATACGTACATGCACACATAAATAGTCCTTATTGACTTATTTATGACAGAAGAGTGAAGAGATCCAGAGTAGTAGCTAAGTGAAGCTTCTCCCAATTTCTTGTAGCTAAGTTCTCTGAGAAGCCAGAGAAAAGTAGCTGGTAGGAATTAGTCTCGGTGAGCAGAAATAAGATGAATGGAAACTTGGCAAGCAAGTTGGATATTTTATGCAACTATGGGTTTGGGAAACATTTGCAAGATCAGGATAATTATTCTGTGCTTTGAACTCATTATGTTTTGTACTGTATTCATTTTGTATAAAATGAATTGTATGGCTAATGTAATGAAATATGACCTGAGTGTAAAGGCACAGTTGATCCCAATTCCTTCCTTCCATAGGTGTTGGGATCTCACTGAAGGATTCAAATCTATATGATAGAAACCAGTAGACATATAGGTGTCATCACAGGATATGTTATTTAAATTGCTTTCACTTTTATAACCTAGTTCTCAGAATAAATGGTCAGCCCTCATTTTTAGCACATACTGGTAATGTTTTATGTAAAAGTTAATGCAATGAGTTTCTACAGGCAGGGAAAAGAAATAAAAACACACATTCCATCAGTGGTCACCATAGTGAAGAAGGATACAGACTGTGGGCTCAGGCTACAGCATCTGAATGTTGCTGTTCCTATTTCCAACTGCATTATCCAGTATACATTGCTTCAGTGTTGTTTGCAAATGGAAAAATGGTTTCATCTCATCGATTTGACATATGGTGAATGAGTGAGTACAAGTACCACACTGCACCAGTGCCTGGGGCATAAGATACATATAGGTTGTAATTGTTATTACAAGGGTAGAGATAGGTTAGTTAGACTCTGTGTGCTGTCAGTAATCTGAGGCTGTCTTGTATTAAAAATATCTAGACCTTGAATGTAAAAATCCTACACATTTGATAATTATGTTAAAGTATACTTAGAATAAAATTGCCACATGTCACTCAAGTGTTGATCTCTTATATAGTTAAAGACTTTTCTTGTGTGTTCTGAGTCCAGCACAGCAACCAATGCTTCAAACATAATTTAATATTGGTTACAGTAATTATAATTATGTTCTGGTATGTAGATTCTAACACAGTATGATTTTTTTTCAAAAATAAAATACATTAGATATTGAAAAACAAACTGTGCATAAAACTTAGTATTTTTGTGACAAAATATGAACACCTTTATTTTGATCCTTTCCAGTGTAGTAAGTCACATACTACTTAAAAATCTACAACAGAAAAACATGCTACCCCCATTTTGCTAGTGCGCAAATAGAAGATCTGGAAATGTGACCTCTAATATCCTAGAAAGCCATTTACCAAGACAGCTGAGGGTCAGATTCTAGGCACCTGGGTTTAAGCCCATGCTTCCCATACTGCTCTTGTCCACCTCCCAGAAATGATCCACAAAACTAGAACTTTTTCAGTTGGTCAGTATAGTATGATTTAGTGATTTAATTTCTTTGCATATTTTCTCATTGCATTTCATTGTAATAAGCATATTCTGTTAAAGCTTGTACTGGAATTACCTGTGACTCCCTTCAGTGTTCTGACTTCATGAGTGAAGAGATGCTGTGAGCAACAGACAGGTAGAAAGTGCTGATCTTGGGGCTGGTTCCGGCTTTGCTTCTGTCTGTCTCTTGTGGGGACAAGCCATGGCATGGTGCTGGTCTCCCCCTTTTCATTTGTACACCAGAAGAAATCCACCCAGTGACCTCAAATAGTCATTCATTAATGACGGTCAGTGAACAGTGTGAAGTGTTACTGCTTTTCCCACAAAGGACCAATTGTGTAAACATTGACCAGTTTCCTAGATAACCAACTCTTGACGTATAATAATCCAGTCCATTGGAAAGTCCCAAGATTCATAAAATGGGTTTGGATAAAAGGGTTTTACTATGAACAAACCAAGAATGGACATGGGAATGTCCCCTACATTCTCTTACATTATTTTCATTCTGCTTTTAGAATATCCTGATCTTTGTTTTTCCCTTTTGGACAGGACTACTTCACAAATGCAAACAGAGAATTGGAAAAAGACGCCCAGCAGGATTACCACCTAGACTACGCCATGGAAAACAGCACTCACACGGTAATTGAGTTTACCAGAGACCTGCACACGTGTGATGCCAACGACAAGAGAATCACGGTAAGAAGGGTGAGCGTGAACACTCTCATGGGTAACATATGTCTACACATATGAAGCAGTTGATAAGAGTACAAGGAGGAGACACTGAAAACGGTCGGTATTGGCAAAGTCACACAACCCTTGGGAATATTTAAAACTCTTCTTTGTAAACTCCCACAGTTTTAAAACCTTAAATTTCATTGAAGGCATTTGTATGCAAATTTAACATTTGAAGCTCTCGTTTAAGTCACTTGATTTAAAAAAATAATAAAAGCACATCTTAGCTTTTTCCCTATAAAATTTGAAAATAAATAATAAAGGTCTAAAGAACTGTATTACAAAAAAGACAGTCATAATGCTGAATATGAGGGTGTAATTCATCTGATTTGTAACCGATGTGGCTTTGTAAATTTCTGAAATCCAGATGAATAGTCAGTTGATTATAATCACCTATTGGCATGTTATACGAGGTTTCTTATTTTCAGATTTCACACAAAATTATCTTCATGAATATGCAAATTAAATATTTAGAGGAAATACACTCCTGTGGCGCTTTCCATATTTGCTTTTTACCATTTCGTTTTTGTATAGACCAATAAAATTGTCCTTTTTATTCAACCCACTAAAGCTTCAAAAAAGAGAATGTAAAAAGTCTGAAGTCATTCTGATTACCCTTCAGCCTAAGGCGTGAAGGAGGAAGAGCACGCACGAACAGACCAGCATCACTTTTCGTGGAGCACACAGTACAATAATAATTCAGTTGGAATACTGCTGTCGTCATCGGCCACACAAAGAACAGAGCCAAGGGAACATTCAACACAAGTAGCTCTTCTAAATCATTTATTCTCAGAGTTCTTATTCCAAGGAGCTGGCCAAACACCCTTATCTGTAGAAGGATTCAGTCATTTTTTTTTTTCCTATACTCCTGCAAACCTCTCCCATCCCACAGCCCCTCAGGCAGTCTCCCTCTGTGGCTCAGTCAAAGCCAGTTTCGCTCACTTCCCCTTGGAAATTCCCAGTATTCCTATACTGAGTACAGCTTTGAGTTATAAAATAAACAAGCCCAGACACAGAACTGCCTTCTTCTGTAAGTCCATAATTGAGTTAATGCCTAGAGCAAAATCTGTAGTGTGTGTGTGTGTGGGGGGGGGAACCAGTCTTAGAGTAATTTAATGTTTTTTAAAACAGTATTTTTTATTTTTAAAATATTTTTAAGTTAGCCTACAAAGTAGTGGACTTCATTCTAGCATTTTCATACAAACAGGCCATTCTACTTTGTTTTACTTGCTCCCCTCCCCCACTGCCCTCTCTGTGCCTCCAGATCTTTCTGGCTGGTTCCTTTCTTTCTCATGATAGTTTTTTCCCCCACTTTCTTGTCTGTCTTTCTCTCTTCTTGGAGATCTCTTCTAGCTCTCTCATGATCCCCATTCTAATTTCAGGACCTACCAACACACACACAGACATAAATTCACTCATACATATGATTTAAACTCTAGGTTCATTTAAAAAAGAAGACATACAGATGCTTTCTGAGTCTGGCTTATTTTGTTTACCATGGTGATTTTCAGCTGGATCCATTTTCCTTAAAATATCACTGTTCCATTATCTGGATGTACTACATTTTCATTATCCGTCCAGCAGTTGATAGACATCTAAGATGATTTCATCTTCTAACTATTTTGAATAGTAGACTAGAAATGAGCATGGATAGACAAGTATCTCTGTAGTAGGATATGGAGTCCTTTGGGATATGTCCGGAAGTGGAATAGCTGGATTATATGCTTGTATTTTTCACTTTTTGCAGAAATGCCACATTAATTTCTATAGTGATTGCACATGATTACACTCCCAGCAGCAGTGAATTAAGGGTGAATTTTCCCACACAATCACCTGAATTTGTTGTCATTTGTTTTCTTGGCAATGGCTATTCTGACTGAGGAAAAAATGGAATCTCAAGACTAAAAGGAGGAGAAGAGAGGGGTGAGGAAGGGAATATGGAGAAAGACAACTGGCTTTAAGAGCCATTTAAGGGACAATATGGAAACCTGCTACTGTAGAAGCTTCTGAAAATATATACATCTAGCAAAGAAGCAGAAATGGAGGTACCAAACAGTGGGCGATAAAAGCTCAAGCAGACATTTTATGCCACCAAGTGAAACCTTCATTACCAGGACTGGATCTCATTTAGTTGATTTGTTACCCAAAGGGTTGCCAAACAAACCCAAAAGATCTCGAAGCTTAATTTGAAATTTTTCTAATGGCAAAGGATTTAAAGCACTTGTTTATATTTATTGGTCATTTGTCTTTATTTTGAGAATATATTATTCTGTCCAATAGCCCATTTGTTGACTGGATGATTTGGAATTTTGCTAACTAATTTTTGTAGTTCCTCATGTACCATAGATAATATTCTCCTTTCTGTCGAGCTGTTGGGAAAGACATATTCCATGCTGTAGTCAGGCTGTCTCTTTACCCTGGTGAGTGTTTCTTTTGATGTCCAGATACTGTCCGTCCTCCCGTTTCTCAACTCTTGGGATTATTTCTAGTTCTATTTAAAAACAGTTCTAACCTATGTCTACTTCTTGAAGTGTTTTACTTGTGTTTTCACTTAGTAGTTTCAAAGCTTCAGGTCTTACATTAAAGTCTATTTGATCCATTTTGGGTCAATTTTTGTTCAGGTAAAATATTAGCTTTCTTTTTCTTCATGTGGAAATCCAGTTTCTCCAGAACTGTTTATTGAAGACACTGTCTCTTCTTCAAGGTGTGCTTTGTTGAAAAGTAGCTGTCAGTAGCTTCCTGGATTTATTTCTAGGCCCTCTATCGTATTCTATTGACCTACATGTCTGCTTCATAGTAATTCTGCCAACCCATGAGTATGGAAGATCTTTCCATCTTCTAGGGACTTCTTCATTTTCTTTCTTCAGTGTCTTAAAGTTTTGATTGTAGAGCTCTTCCACGTCCTTGTTTAGTGTTATTCCTAGGCATTTTATTGGTTTGAAGTCATGCAAATGATATTTTCCTTAATTTCATACTGAACAAGTTTATTATTGATCTATATAAAAGCTATTGATTTTTGTAAATGAATTTTATATCTTGCTATTTTACCCCATGTGTTTATCAGGTATAAGAATTTCCTGGTGGAATCTTTAGGGTCTTTAAGATGTAGGATCATGTCAATAGCAAATTGCAGTAAGTTGACTTTTTTCTCTCTTATTTGTATAACTATTTCCTCCTCTTTTCTTAGTAGTATAAGAATTCTAGCCGGGCGTGGTGGCGCACGCCTTTAATCCCAGCACTTGGGAGGCAGAGGCAGGCGGATCTCTGTGAGTTCAAGGCCAGCCTGGACTACCAAGTGAGCTCCAGGAAAGGCGCAAAGCTACACAGAGAAACCCTGTCTCGAAAAAACCAAAACCAAAAACAAAAACAACAACAACAAAAAAAAGATTTCAATTACCATAGTGAATAAAAGTTGAGAAGCACCCTTATCTCATTCTTAACTTTAGAGAACATATTCTTAGATTTCCACTATATTCTGTACTTGGTAACAGTTTTGTCATATATGGTCTTTATTTTGTTGAGATAGTTCCTTCTATTCCTGGTCTCTTCAGGACTTTTATCATGAAGGAATACTGAACCTTTTAGAAGGCCTATACTGAATTTGTTGACATCATTAGGTGATTTCTTAAGTCTAAGTGCTGTATTATATTTACTGACGTGTATATTGAGCCAACCTCACAACCCTGAAATGAGATAAAGTTAGTCATGGAGTATGATCTTTTTATTATGCTCTTGAGTTTGGTTTGCTAGTATTTTAACAAGAATTTTTGCCTATGTATTCATGTTGAAATTGATTTGGTAGAATTTGGCAGGGACTTCATCTAGTCATAAACTTTTCTTGGTTGTGAGACTTTGTATTACCATTTCAGTCTTGTTGATTGTTACACACCTGTTTAAGTTGTTTATATCCTCTTAGTTTAACTTGGGTAGGTTATGTGGTTGTAACATATTCATGGGTAGACATGAACAAACATCTACTCGCCCTGATAAGAAATGAGTAACAAATCAAAGTAAAGATAGTACCAAAGTCAGGCTTGGGATTACTAACAGGAGGATGGGTGAGAGGATGCTCAGGTAGCTGCATTACTAAAAGCTCGCCTCAGCATGGGTCACAGCTTATGAAAGCTGGAAACCTGGGGCACACTGTACAACTTGCAGGCAGCTGGACAGGCTGGACTCTATCTTCTAAGTAGCTCAACTGCTCTCTACTTCTTTCGGGTATATGGGCAGATGGGAACTGAGCCTATTCTAGATAGTTCAGCTTGTCTGAATCTTTTAAATAGCTCAGCTGGTTAGAAAGTATTCTCAGAGCCTCCATTTGTCTGAGTGTGTCTCTCAGAAGTCCTTAGTGCTCATATACACTTGGGGAAGGAGGAGCTTAGAGTATCTGGTCAATTTCAGGGACTTCCTGAAGCTCTTGAATTGTTTACTTTTCGTGTTTAAGGAAGTTACTTCCAGGACAGAATGTTTCACCTCACTTTATAACATCCTGTAGATTAGTGAGTGTCCTTCAAAGATGGAAGATTTTATTCAAGAGGAAATTTCTACATAACACATGTATATCTAGAAATTTATCATTTCTTCTATTTTTTTCCATTTTATTAATATCAGTTTTCAAGGGGTTCTCTACTGAGTTTCTGGATTATATTTTGATAACATTCCCCCTCTTAATCTCCAATTTTATTAATTTGAATATTCTTGCTTTTTATTTTGATTAGTTTGGCTAGAATTAGATCATTTTAGGGTTCTTCAGGAGAGATTAGAATCAACTCTTTGGATACTTTAAATATCTTTATTCTCATTTCTTCATTCTTATACACTGCTTTAAGTAGAGTCATTTAAACATAACTCAACGGCAAGGAAAGTACCCTTATGAGACATAATGTACCTATGTCTGATTACCAGGACAGCACAGTGAGAGTTATCTGGGCCTACCACCATGAAGATCCTGGAGAATCTGGTCCCAAGTACCATGACTCAAATCGAGGCACAAGGAGTCTGCGGTTGCTGAACCCAGAGAAAGCCAATGTGTTGTCTGCAGCCTCCCCATACTTTGATCTGGTAAATCAAGACGTAAGTTTCTTCTTTCCTTATTTCTTTCCTCTTCTCTTTTTAAACAAAGAGATGAGTTAACTGGAAGTTTGTAAAAGACTATTTGCTCATGTTATTAAATTTAATGCCATGTCGGGGGTTGGGGATTTAGCTCAGTGGTAGAGCGCTTGCCTAGCAAGTGCAAGTCCCTGGGTTCGGTCCTCAGCTCTGTTAAAAAAAAAAAAAAAAAAAAGATAAGATAACAAAAAAAAATTTAATGCCATGTCAACTGAATGTGACTTTTTATTTTCTTCTCCTTCTTCTTAAGACAGGTCCCCATTCCAAATAAAGGCACAACATACTGGTGCCAAATGTTTAAGATTCCTGCATTCCAGGAAAAGCATCACGTAATAAAGGTATGTGACTTTCATGTGGGCAAAATTTCATTGATGTGAATGAAGAAAAAAAAAATTTCTTAAATTGAAAAATAGTAAAAAAAACTATAGAAATGATTTCTAAGTATATGGAAGTTAGTGAGAAAGAAGAAACTATTTTATCTGATCCACACACTGTTTTCAGATATTGAAAGTTTGGGTTACAGTTAGTATTTCAGGTATCTTCCAGTTTTACACATCTAAAGTAAGCAGGCGATGTTGCTATAGTAGGAACTGCTGTTTTAAATAGTATGTTTACATATTGACAAATCCTAAGCAGGAAAGTGACATTTCCCACTTATGTTGTTTGAGAATATCTACTTCATTCAAAATACTAGATGTTGTCATAAAGAAGACTGTTGTGTTTGCTTGAAGATAGGAAAAAAGATAATTAGTGATCGCTACTCAACTGATGAAAATGAAAACTTGGACAAGCTCAAAGCATGGATAAGCTCTCTCTTGCCCTTGACATGCAGTTCTCTCTTCCCATTCCCTGAGATTGGGTCTCCCAAAACTTTAACATCCAACTGGTGAATGAACAGACCTCTGCCTCTGACAATTATTGGCGGTTCCAAAGAGATTGAAAATTAGGCCATAAGCTCTCCAAAACTTCACAGGGCTATTATAGAATAAGACAGAGTTAAATATCACCAACTGAATAATGTGAACCCTTAGAATGCCTGATGTTGCTACCTGTTTGTTGGCACCCAGATTATGTCATGAAATAGTATGGATGTAAGAAAGGAGCCAATGACTAGATTCTGGCCTCTAGATGACACATAGGTTTGAACTGGTTCTTCCTTTCATTATCATTACATGCTTGGGTAAATGACGGAATAATGCTGTAGCCTCAGTTTTCTCTGCTGTAAACAGTCTCGATCATAACATTCTCCCTACCGAGCTCAGAGCATTTAAGCTGAGGGAAGGAAATTCTCATACCCTCTAGAGTGACTTATATATGTTGATTTCTATTGTATTCATCCAGTTGCCCAGATCTGTCTTTGCTTCTAGGATGCTTCACAGCTGTGTAGGGTACAGGGAATGTATGAGTTAATACATAGTCCCAAACATTTACAGGATGTATTTTGCCAACAGTTGTCTTAGCAACCATACAACAGTAAATGCATTGCTTGCCTCTAAAAGAAGCTCTTTTTGACTTCATGCATGTGTAAGCAGAAGGTGGATTCGAATATGTACTTAATGCAGGGCCAAAGCTCTTCACTCGTGTCAGTGAAGTCTTTGTCAGAAAATAGAATATTCATGAACACTGTGAGCCATTTACAAGCTTCTGGCCTAAGAAACAGATGTAAAACTAGGTCCCGAAATGAAAACAAACATTTCACAAAATAAGTCCTTTATTCATCTTAAACCTTGATAGATGGTAAAATCCTTAACTGCTTCCACTCACATACTTTATTCTTATCATCATTAATGCTAAAGACTGAATTGAATGAAATAAAGATAATTGTGTCTGTCTGTGGAATGTCAGTATGGCTTTCATTTGCTTGACACCTCACTGAGAATTCTTAGGTAGCTTTTCTGTCACAAGCCTCTCACAGTAACACAGATAAGAAGGCCTTGAAGTAGGTACTGTGAAATCCATTGATGCTTTTACTACATGTTTGTAGCAAGAAAAACAATTGCACGAAAGACTCTATACATACATATGTATACACGCACACAATTGTAGGATTTGCAGTTCGACTAAAACCCAATAGATCTTTACTTTGAGTAAGACAGAGTTTGAAAGAGGGCTATCAAGTAGAAGGAGGTTCCTGTCAAGTTTGTGCCTGAGAAGACTTTTAGTGACAGCACTTCAAAATTCTATTAATCAGTTCACAGTATCCCTCACAGGATAGATTTCTGATCTTATCTCACAGCCCCAAAGTAAAGTTCACTTAATATCATGAAGCACAATCATCCAACTAAGACAACATACAAAGAATCAAGCCCTACTGGGAACAGGGTCAAAATATTTGTGCTGTAAAATTTGTTTACAGACCATATTTCAGAAGATGTTTTAATTTTAATAAATGCTATAATGAAGTTCTAGTAAGCTTCTGAAGTAAAATTCATAGGTCTAGAACTTTCCTAGAGATATCATCTAGTTTCCAGCCTCTCTGTCCTGGAAGAGATGATCTCTAATATGTAATCTTCCCATGGAAACAAAGATTCCTGCTTTGTTTGAAAAGTCACAAGTGGTGGTGTTTCCCATTTTTCCTTGCACCTTGCCCAACAATGAAATGTGTTAAAAGGGCTCCGCCATGCTGGAGAGATGGCTCTGCAGGGAAAGGCACTGGCTGGGAAGCCTGACAACCCGAAACACACGCAGTCAAAGGAGAGAACCAACCCTCACAAGTTGTTCTTCAAGCTCTATATGTGATTTATGTATTTCTCTGTGCTGCCTGCACATACCTCCCAACACACACACAAAATAAACAAACAAATGTGTCTTGGTTAGGGTTGCCATTTCTATAACGAAACACCATGACCAAAAGCAAAGTAGAGAGGAAAAGGTTTATTTGACTATGCTTCCACATCTGTCCATCATTGGAGGAAGTCAGGACAGGAATTCCAGCAGGGCAGGAACCTAGAGGCAAGTGCTGATGCAGAGGACATAGAGTAATTATTGGCTTGTTCCTCATTACTTGCTCAGCCTGCTTTCTTATAGAACTCAAGACCACCATCCCAGAGGTGTCTCCACCCACAAGGGATTTAGCCCCACCACATCAATCACTAGTTAAGAAAATATTCTACAAGCCCTGCTACAGTCTGGTCTTATAAAGGTATTTTCTTAATTGAAATGCCCTCCTCTCAGATGACTTGAGCCTATGTCAAGTTGATATAAACTATCCAGCACAAAATATAAAAAAAGTTTAGGCCTTGGTCCTTCTCTGATACAAAGTACTTTTTACAGAAGATAGTTTTTGGATTATCAAGTATGTGATTTATACGGAGTTTTTAAAATATTGATTATAGATTGATTTTTACAAGATAAAAATTTCACTATAATTCAAAGAAAGTTTCTTATTTGTAGCTTAAATGTTGAGGCTATATATTTTATGGCTGTAAACAATAACAAAACTAAACAGATAAGTCATATCAGTAGCCTAATCATGAATTAATTTTATGGGAGTGACTGAAGTTAATAACATTATTTAAATTTAAAATTTTAACTTTAACATGTAAAATGATTTATGATAAGGATTATGAAATGATAAGGTAAATAATATTGAAAATTACTAAAATCACACAATAAATATTTTTTCTGGAGCAAGATGGGATTATAACAAAAGTTATTTGTTCAAATTCTCTTATGACTTCAATATATTGATTTCTATTTGATTACTGAAAAAAAATTGGTTGAATTGTGAATTGAAACTAGGCATAGTGGTATCCCTGTATTCTAAGCTCCCAGGAGGCTAAGGCTGGAGTAATGTTCAAATGTCCAAAGGCAAGCCTGGGTTATTTATAAAATACTGGGGCTTCAAAAATGTGTGTGTTAGATGACAGCATTTCATTATTGCAAGTGACTGTGGAAATTGTAGAAAGTTCTTGGTAATTTCTATTAAACCCACTCTTCTTGCTTGGGAGGATCATTTGTTCACATCATCTGCTCCCCACACTGGCAACCCATGCTCAGCCCATCTTGCCACAGTTCAGCATGGGCTGCTTTATGTAGCTTTCTCACATTGTGTCCTTACCTTCAGCTTGGAATTCATTTTAATAAATGATTTCTTCATGTGATGTGCTCAACAGTGAAAATATTGTAATGACAAATAACACTTAAACATGCTGCATTAGAAGCTGGAGTTATTAGTTGGTTTAATTCAGTGTCCTTTAAGGGTTTTTATCATCAGGGAATTCTCTTCACAGGTAATCCGCACCTTGAATTTATCTGTTCAAACAGGTATATCATTTTGTTGTTTTTATCTAAGTTGTTCTATTACCAATAAAGACTTGGGAGTCAGATATTGGGGTGAAACCTGTTGGATCAAAGAGATGGTGAGAGGAGCGACCAGCTGACCTACCCTTTTTTTATCTGAGACCCAGCAAGTGCATCTCTCCACAGGTCCCAGACCAAAAAAGACCTCAAATCTCTAAGTCTCTCCCTACTACTTCCTGTGCATCTCTCTATCCATCTCCCTGGTCCTCTGTACTCTCTATGGCTAATTTTTGTCAACTAGTCCCTGGCTTTGCCTCCTGATCCAAGGTTAATTTTATTAACACACTCTTGGAGTTTCTCAGTGAGATCAAATATCTCACAATATCATTCAACTAACAAGTATTCATTGATAGCTGGCTCTGTTAGAAAAGAAAATAATCTATGTGTAGCTTAGAATAATCATGGTCCCCGCATCTCCTCAGAGCCTGTCTTTACTGATTTCCTATAGGAAGCATCAAGCCTTACTGAACTTGAATCCTTGCAAACCATTTGTTCAACGTGTCTATGGTAAAGGTGTTAGCTATTTCCACATCCCAGTCTTCACTAAATGGAAACAATATGTACCTTAGGAATTGTTAAAACTAAAAGTTAAACTGGAGTTTGGGCAGTTGATTTTTTTTCTAATCACAGCATTGGGCACAGAAACTCTTCATGAACCTGACTGTTGTTATTGGGCGATTTATGTTTATCGTTTCTCCTGGAATGACTTTTCACTGAAAACTATATTTACTGAAAGCCTGAGTAAGGACAAGTGCCATGCTAAAAGTTTAACCAGAGCTGAGGTTTAAGATAGGGTTGCTTTGACTAATGATAAACTGTTTACCTTTCTCTAATTTCCCCTCCTAAAAATTGGGGGCGGGGATAGATATTATTAACAATGTTACTATGACAAATGAATGAATCAAATGGGTTTAATATTTAGAACCATGAGCAAACTGGCACCTACTCTATCAAATAATGCATTTGCAACAAATAGCTGCTAGTTTGTTGATCATCTTGTTAGGTGTCTGAGTTGCTGAGAGATTTTCCATTAGCCTTTCTAGATATTCAGAGATTTAAATAAAACCTACATAATCGAGCTGGGAGATAACTTAGTAAAGTGCTTGATGAGTGGGCGTGAGGAACTGAGTTTGATCTCCAGCACCCAAGTAAAATGCCTGTAGTTTCAGTTCTGGAGACACCAAGATAGGAGGACCCATGGGAGCTTGCTAGACAGTCCAGCTGAATTTGAACTCCAAGTTCAGTGTGAGAGCCATTGAGGAAGACATCCAGTGTTGACCTCTGGCCTCTACATGAACACATGCACCACACAACAACAATGAGCTCCTAGATTATCAGTCACTTCATTTACAGAGAGCACCTTGAAAAATGTGTGCTTTAGAGAATGCACTAAAAAAAATGTTGAGGTAAAAGGAAACACTGTCATCTTCAATAACCCCTTGGAGGGAAATGTTATGCTTTTTGTATGTCCCTGAAGCAAGCACAGCCCTCTTCATGTGATTAGACATGCTTCTGGGCTTTTTGGACAACATGGCTGCTAAATTGCAATGATGGATTGTGAATGCTTCCTAGGAAAACCTGAGCATAACTGCCATTAAATAGGCATGAAGAGTCCTTGAAAGCTGAATACTGTATAATCATAAATAGTTACTAGAAAGTGGATCCCCTGCCCTAGGCATATAGCATAAATATTTGTCCTCATATCCTATATTAAATATATGCAGCTGACCAGTTTCCCTATTGCATTCACTCTTTTCCTAAAATAAAAAGACATTGTTAGATGGAGAACTTCATCATTAAAGCATGCCAAAAACACCAGATGTGGTAATAGGTAAACCTTTGGAGTAAATATTAGTCATCGTGAGAATTTGGGAATGACTGGTATAAAACGACTTTTTTTTTTTTTTTGTGAGTATCAGAATTAACTTTTTTTCTCACAGTGCATCTCATTCCTGTTTTCCCCCCTGAATTGACATCTTAATTGGTGTTGGCTTTCTTCCTCATGGAAACGGTTTCAATCTTGTTATCAGGAAGTCTCCATGCTTTGAATCCTGTTCATGTGTCCACCTCCTGTTTCATTTTCTCCTGTGGGAAACTCGAGGTGTGCTATCGACTTCTGACTCAATGGTTGTTTGTGCTTTTCCCAGATCTTCTCTAATCGTGGAGGATGGTGTTTGCTCACCGCTGTCTCCCTTTCATCCCTGGCTCTTACCATATTCCCGGGAGGCAAATCTTTGGATCTTTAGATGGATCTATTTAACAAGTTGAGACAAATGAACTTTCACAAGAAGCCTCATGTGAAAACACCTTTCACTCCTTTTAAAAAACTTTGCAACACTAACTATTCTAGTAAAAGTTAATGCTGTAAATATAAAATTTTTAAAAATCCACATTTTGACGATTTGTGTCACAAAGATTATTGGTGTAAAATAATTATATCCCTAATATTTAAATAATCTGATTATATATAAACACGAGTATATACGTGTGTGTGTGTGTATGTGTGTGTGTGTGTGTGTGTGTGTGTGTGTGTGTGTGTGTGTGTATTAAGGAAGAGATGAAAAGACTAGGGTATTTACTATGACTAAACCTAAAACTTTGGATGGAAAGTTGTTAGTAGGAACACCAGCCCTACTGATAATGATGTGACTCGAAGTAGCACATTTTAAAGGTTTTTGATACGGGTGCTCAGTTTTAAAGACTTTGCTCTGTATCCTCTATGTCACAGATCTTTGTCTATGTCATAGATACATCTGTGTCACAGATACATTGGGGATTTGTCTAGCTACCTGGGTGTTCTTTATGGTCACATACAGTACAAGTTATTGAGTTCACTCTGAAAGCATGTCTGTTCGTGAGCGTGATTTATTGCTCTGCTGCTAATTAGCTTTCCGACCCTAGAGAAAACACTTAACCTTGCCTGCTCCTCAAATTCCTTCGCAGTCAGATAAAGAGATTTGACCAGATGATCTCAATTGGCTCTTTCTGGTTCTAAATGTCTATGACTTGCTGAAAACAAAAGCTGGAGTCTGTGTGGGAGACCAGATGTCCCGTGGTCTGAGTTTCCCATACTCCAGCTTCTCACAACCCTGCAGCAGTCCGGAGTGCAAATGCCTCCCCTCGAAATTAAAAGACCCTGGTAGGGGTTCCTTTACCGTAGATTTTGATGCATCTCAATCCTCTCCTGGGCATTCCACCAGAAGACTCTGGGAAGTCTAGACACAATTGTGGCAATCTAGTATGTTAACAGCAAGACTCAATTTGTAAAAAAGAGATCAGGAGACTTTATTCTATCTGGGCTATCAACCATTCACCTTTTAATCCTTATACCTACAAGTTACTGAACTTGCTGCTATTTTTATTCAATGACTATTTCATTTCTATAACAGTTTCTTATGAACATATTCAGATTTTACATTAAACAAAACAATGAAATCACACATTTACAGTCTCTATTATGTACTGGCTCAAACAGAGTCTATGATTCAAATCTTGGCTCCTTAGGCACTAGATGCTGATCCCAGGCAAGTTACTTCACTTCTTTGAGTCTTAGGCTAACCATTTACAAACAGGTCTAGTAAAAGAGCTTGTCTCAATTGTTAGTTGTTATTATCAAATGAGTGTTTACATGTTCCGCATATATTGGCTTAATAAGGACTAAGTCATGTTACCAATTTACCATGGTTTTCAAACCTCTTAAATCTTCGGATAAGACAGAGGCAAGGCTTTCCTGAAATGGGCTGGAACAGAGCACAGTGACTGTATCCTGACTCTGCTTTTCATTAGCTAAGTGCCCTTGGGCAAAGTAAACCATCAGAGCTTGCCTCTTCAGTCGTAAAGTAGGAAGAGTAATTCTCAGTGAAGATAAATAGACAAGTGAAACCACCTGTTGCATAACAAGCTCGTAACTGCTTGTTTTCTTCCCTCGAAGGGGATTATAGCGATGGATGACGAAAACTGACTTCTAGTATTTTCTCACAGGCTGCACAGAGGCCAGGCTAGGCAGTAAGTCACTATTTTATTTTGAAAGAAAGATTCCCTAGGAGTTAGATTTCATTGCTTGCTCCCATTACCCTAAGCCAAATGAAATGTAAGCTACTCTCTCCCCTACTCTTGTCTAAGTAAGGACAAAGTCCAGCTGGTGACTCTCCTCGGGGACATTCTTGGACATTCTTAGCTCTCCCATTAGTCTTGCATATGGTGACTTTAAATAATGACATTTTCAACAGACATTGGATACTTATGTTCCTCGGTTTATGTTCTACCACCCAGTCCTACCCCCTATTTAGTGGATCACTTTCAGGTAGTGCCAGAGGTTGGATGAGAACATGATAAAGCATTAGCACATACAATGGAAGTTAATGGCTGTAAAATTGGCAAAAGACTCTATCATCACTTTTATGGACAGAGGACAAAAATATTTATATTGAATTCTAGGTATGGGTGGTCCAGCCAGATTAGTAGATGTTGGTGGCATTGAGATATGAATGACTGCCTTGACCCAAGGAAATATTTAGGTAAAACCTGTGCTTATTTTTGCTACTTAGATATATCATCTCATCAGGATTTCTTTACAAGATAAACTCACTTTCTACAACTTTCTGGTGTCAGACAAGGTCAAAGTAACATAGTTAACACCGTACAATGCATATGAAGCAGAGCCAAGATTTGAGCATAGATCCTCGGTGAAAAACTAACAGACCTTTCTCTGTATAGTCTTACTAACTCATGCCTTTTGACTGCACCCCCCCCCAAACATACACAAGATATTTGTGTTACAACGAACAAAAGATCCATGTGGGGAATGTCTGATAGCACACATTCAGCCTGAGTTTTTTCAGTAGACTTCTCAGAGCTCAGGCTGCTTTAGTTCCTGTTATTGACATCTTTACTGAGACATGTTATACAAAGAACTGTACATGTGTAATGTGCCCTAGTGATGACCTTGAACACATGTAAATCCCCCTGACCTTATTTCCAAAGCCAAGGTAAAAGATGTTTTCACCACCTCCCAAAGTTTCCTAATGTTGCTTTTCTTTTGTTGAAGTAAGAACACGTAACATGAGTTGTGCCATTTTAACAAACTTTGAAATATACAGAACCATATTGGGCAAGGGTGCTTTTGAGTCCCATAGAATGTAAACATATTTCTCAGGCTGCATAAGGCAACCCTAACCAGAACCTTCAGAAACTTCAGCTTAAAGATCCTGGGAACTGGCAGATGTTGTGTGGCATCTGAGTACACAGAGGCCTGGAGTTGCAATGCTCCACATTAAAACAAACAAACAAACAAACAAACAAACAAACAAACAAACTGCCAATGATGAATGATGCATATAAAGCTTCATGAATGATTTAGGAAGTTATTTAAGGTTAGAGTTAAGATGTTTAGATTAAAGATTATGCATATGGCTATAGAAAGGGACAGAATGTTGAATCTGAGATGATGCTAGGGGGAAAAGAATTAGCGATAATTTAAATGAAAAGAAGGTTATGAGCTCTAATCTTATTGAGCATATGCTACAGCCTAAGGATCATTGGAAACAAGCAGCTTTTGGTCAAGTTAAAAATCTTCCTCAGAAATGAAAATAATGATAACTGGCCATTTTATTTCCATCCTGACAGTGGTCTATATAAAGTGACCCGTGAGATGAAATACTAACATTTGTGCTTGGCCTTAAAAACCCCTGTAGTACTGTAAACCAAGAATAGGACACACTGGGAAGAAAGCTGGAAAAACTAGCATCTCAGAGCTGCCTAAGAACCACTGGGATCCCAGATTCTAATCCTACCCCAACCACTGGCCACCTGGAAACCAATACCATGGTGCCTCTAGGAGATGAAATTCATGTTACCCAAAACACAGTAAATCTGTGATGTTGAGAAGTGGTTCTGTGTGATTATTAATCCTTAAGAATGTTGTGCCTTCATTCACTAAGTAGTGTAAGTGGCAAAGCTAGGCATTTATAAATACATACATTTGTAAGTGTTTCTTTGCATTTTTTTATAAATTAAGTTGTAATACAAAATTATGTTAAAATTTTAAAAATAATGCAGATAATTTTTGTGTGTTCCTAGAACAGATTATATTATAACCTTCAGTGTAAAAAATCATATTAGTATACATCAGACCCAACTGATGCACAAATTATTATAGTTTTTAGAGTTGGAACTTTTAACAATTAGTAAAAAAAATCATGCATGCAATGAAAACTGACTTTTAATAAGTGAGATATTTGAAATCCAAGTTTGTGTAACTCATGAATTGCCTATATTTCACAACTTTGTACTTTACATTCTCAAAGCTGAATTGACACACTATTAAGCTTATTTACTCATCAAAAAGTCAAAATAAAAGCTTAATAATATAACTACTTTAGAAAGGGGAAATTACACCAAATTTAAAAACCTTATGGATGCATCTTGCTCTTTTGAGTCACTATTGTTCTGTTGGTTCATATCCTTAGGGGACAGCTTAAAAATCATTTAAGTTAGACCTTGATGGATGGTGCCAACTCCTGTGTGAAGGGGTAATTGTTGATATTGTTTGGAAAAGTTCCCCCAATTAACCCTGATGCCAACCTACTGTTTGAGAATCACTATTTTGTACTTATTTAAAATTCCCAGATGGCACTTATTATTATATTAATAGTTTCTAGCACACAGTAAGGTGCTTTTCATAGTAACACTAATAGTACATTTAATTGTAGTAAAATGGAAGGTTGAACACATGTTGAACATCTACTATCAGAATGTTGTAGTCTGCTGGTGAAGGAGAACCCAGGTGGCTGCACTTGCTGCTCTTGGAGGGGGCCCAGGTTTTATTTCCAGTATCCACATGGTGGCTCATAATGCCATCTAACTTCAGCTTAGGGAATCCAATGCTTTTGTCTGCCCTCTGGGGGATGGCACACACATGGGATGAAGGATGTATGAACTCAGGCAGGAATAGACATACACATAGCAATTTCAAAAACAAATCTTATAATTCAACAGTCTATGGTATTGGCATCATTTATTCCTTGGTACATTGTATGTGTATTTGCAGAAATAGAGAAGCTGGAAACCCAGCTGCATCCTGGAGCCACAGCTGCACTCTATTATAAAACCTGAGCCACTTCAGAGCTCAAGGATGCTTTGTTCATGAAGGAAAAGTCTTATGTTCTAGTGAAACTGATGCACTGACCTTATGTGGAGACAGTAATGTTTATAATGTAATGATATTCTAGAAACAATACTGAAGACTGCCTAGCAGACTTTTAAGAGGTGATTTTTTTTTAAATCATTTCATCACTCAAAATCTCACCAAATCTTAGAGAAACTTTCATCACTGAAACCAAATTCTCACTGAATCACTATCTGTATTTTAAATGTTAAGTAACAGCAAGACTAATTAAATAACTTTTTTGAGACAGGGTTTCTCTGTATAGCCCCTGGCCATCCTAGAACTAGCTCTGTAAACCAGGTTAGCCTTGAACTCAGAACTCAGAGATCTTCCTGCCTCTGCCCCCTAAGAGCTGGGATTAAAGGTGTATACCACTACCACCTAGCAATAGCTTTTAGCATGTGCTTGATATCTATAGTTTCTCAGCTCGAAGAAGCCCTAAAATATATGCAACACTAATTAACAGTACAATCTAGATAGATGCTTACTATGCCCAGTACATATCTTAACTACCAGAACCATCCTTTCATCTGACACTTTTAAACTGCAAAGGATAAGTGAGTGCCTATGGAGTGTCTACTTCAGACAGTATTCAGTGCCCTGTCTTTTTATCACATAAAAGTCATGTAACATAATAGCCATCTGCATGAAGGAACTCACCGCCCCGATAAGGAGAAAATGTGCATATGCAGAAGTTAAGAGAGCCCATACATACAACTAACTTGTAGACCTTTGTGCCCAACTTCATGGTAGAAGTAAAAGAAGAAGAGCAGTAGAGTTTGACATACTACAAACAGACATTTCCTGTCCTGCCTGCCAATTCCCAAATAACCACTCAGAGGCTTATATTACTTATAAATGCTCAGCTGATAGCTCAGGCTTATTACTAACTAGCTCTTACATTTAAATTAACCCATTTCTATTGATCTATATATTGCCACGTAGCTCATGACTTTACTTGTCCTCTAACATCTTGCTTTTTTGGGCAACTGACTCATATCTCTCTGATTATGCTCTTCTTCCATAGTCCTGAGTTTGATTGTCCTGCTTAACTTTATCCTACCTTGCTATGGGCCAGTCAGCTTTATTATTAACCAATGAGAGCAGTACATATTCACAGCACACAGAAGGATTATCCCATAGTAGGGTACAGTTCCATGTCCTATGGAAACACTAATTTGGAGATGATACAAAGGAGATAGATTTCAAGTGGGAAGAAGTGATGGTGTACTGAGGATGACTGGAAGCAAGCTCTCTGGAAGAGACTTGGTATTAACATAAAACCATAAGTTTTCGAGGCTCACTGAGAGCTCTGTCCATCCTCACATAGAAACCCACAAAAGAGACAATGTCACCTCATTCCACAGGTGGGAAACTGTAGCCCAACAAGTTAAGTAACTTGCCTGTGGCTGATCATTCTCCTCTTGGCATCCTTTCCCTTGAGGAAGACTGTAAGTTGCAAAAGTAACCATGAACAGCACTCTGGTTACTTTAGCCTTAAATGGGACTACTGTATCTGTAAAAAAAAAAAAACAGCACCTGTTGACTAAAACCTAAGGCCTTTGCTTTGTCTTTAGCATTCTGAAACATTACACATCAGTATGGAGGAAGCTCCATTTGGTTCCACATGTGGCAAAGAAGCATTGATGCTATAACCAGCATCTGCTTGTACCAGAGCCAAGGAGCAAGCAGCTGCTGGCTCAGTTTCAGATCCTTAGTCTAAATATGTCAAACTTGAATGCACAGTGACTTCTTGTCAGGGAAACCACATTTTTTTTTAATCATCGAATGCCCTAACCGTGCAAGACAAAACTGTGAAATATTGAAAGGGGCTGCATACTGTAGCCTTTCATACCTAAATGGAGTTACAGATTTTTGTCTTTGAATGATATCATTGTGTGGGTTTCACAACTTCATTTAGTGTTAAAACTTTGGCAAATTGCATCATACTTTCTGTAATAGATATCAAGGCTACCTCATAATTACATGCACATGCATATAACTGTCAGAAGTGAAGCTGTGACTGTTCCTAAGATTTGGGTAATAGCCCTTCAGTTCTCATGGAAATGAAGGGATCTTCCTTGGGGACTACAACTTGAGTTTATTGGAGTAATGTCTGTCCTCATCTCATTGATGTTCACCCTTTCTTACAGTTTAAACGTGTACCATAGCTGTGGGCTTCTGTGGAGAAGATGTTTGTATAATTCAGCTTTCTACTTTATTGACATGCAGACCTAAAATGATATCAAGATTATTTTCTTATTGTCCAACATTTAAGAAAAATATTGCTTTAACCAGACATGCTGGTGTACATCTATAACTTCAGCACTCTGGAAGCTGAGGCAGGAGGATCATGAGTTTGAGAGCAGCCCTTGATATTGTAGCAAACCTCTGCCTCAAAAAAGAAAAAGAAAATTTGTCATATGCTGTGGATGATTGATAAATAAAGTGCTGATTGGTTAGTAGCCAAGCAGGAAGTATAGGCAGGACAAGGAGAAAGGAGAATTCTGGGAAGTGGAAGGCTGAGGCAGAGAGACGCTGCCAGCTGCCATGATGAGAAGCAGATGTTAAGATAACGGTCAGCCACAAGCCACGTGGCAACTTATAGATTAATAGAAATGGGTTAATTTAAGATGTAAGAACAGTTAGCAAGAAGCCTGACACGGCCATACAGTTTATAAGTAATACAAGTCTCTGTGTGTTTGCTTGCTTGGGTCTGAGCAGCTACGGGACTGGCGGGTGAGAGAGATTTGTCCTGACCGTGGGCCAGACAGGACCAGGAAAACTCTAGCTACAGTCATGTAAAAGCCACCTACCTGAACTCTATATTTAATTCTCTTAAATATTAAACCCTCCATATTTTTTTTTCATTTCATGCATGTGTAACTATTTGGTATATGTACACATGTGCATGTATGTTTCTCTGTGTGTGTGCACATTTGTGTGTAGGAGTGTGTGTGTGCGCGCACGTGCACGCCCATCCTTGGTATATGGAAGCTTGAGGTTGATGTCAGGAATCTTCTTTGGTCATTCTTCCTCCTTGTCCTTTGAGTTGGAACATCAACTTTCAAGCTAACCCCATGCAGTTATTCAAGCCAGTATACTTTAGGGATGCCCTGCCTCTGCCTTCTTAGGCTGGAATTACAAATGAAGCCCATCCCTACCTGCATTTGCATGGATTCAGTCATCTTGCTTTTGCATCAAGTACTTCAACTACTAAGCCATATTCCCAGTCCTTTCATCTTTTTTTCCCTATAATCCCTTCCACTATGAAACCAGTTATTATATCCGCAGTAGTTGATTTTTGACCCATGATTTTGAGGTAAAATTCATCTCTTTGGGGGGAAGTTCAACACAAATTCCTCATCATGACAGTGGCCACAGCAGCCCGTGAGGGAAAAATGCCACTGTGCTTTTCCTTTAATGGTCACAATTGTGGTGTTAGTGTGCATACCTGTACGTAAATGCAAATGCTTAAAAAGGGCCGAGTTTTAAAGAACACACACTTACGATTGCTCATTGTATCCCTAAACACTGTTTTACTTAACCACCAGGAATTGTCCAAAAGAACAAAGCAAGGCTCAGAAATGACAGGCATCTTTTCCGAAGTCACAGAGATGGAGGCAGGCAGGATAGGAAGGCTGTCAGAGTCTAATGCTCAAGTCTCCTATATCCATACTTCTATCCATAGGTAATATGAGCACAATGGACACCAAGAACTGGATCTGTTTAATTTTATTTAGTTTAGCTGAGGTTGAAGGGCCTTGACTTGCAGCTCACAGGGATGGATGGCTTCAAATGCTTGCCCTACCCTTGACCTTCAGTAACTTCTCTGAGTCTTGGTTTCTGTATTGGCAAAACAGATAGGATACCTGTTTTCAAGATGCTTTTGGAACTTATTTGAAAATCTTCAGAGAGCACTCAAGGTTGATAGATGCAACACTGTCAACTTACAGTCACCTTTCCTCCTCTGACAGTCTAAACTAGCGGTCTGCTTTTGTCAACACTTTATCTCGTGGTTGTTAAAAATGAAGTCTAGCGAGAGAAAGAAAAAAAACAAAACAAAACTTCCTCAACCTGTTAATTAGACTAGGATTTAAATTTAAATCATACATTGCTGTTACTTCCTCATCTGTGTCTCTTTTTTAACATGTGAAATTGAAAAGAATTTCCAGATGATATACATATATATGTGGTATTTATAGTGTTTTCTACTGGGTCATCTTTTAATAACCTGTAATTAAAGAATTTTCAGAGCTTTTGAAAAAGCTCTAATTGCTTGGGTGTAATTACCCAATAATTCAAAGCAGTTGG
Organism: Peromyscus maniculatus bairdii; assembly: GCF_049852395.1. Classification (NCBI taxonomy): domain Eukaryota; kingdom Metazoa; phylum Chordata; class Mammalia; order Rodentia; family Cricetidae; genus Peromyscus; species Peromyscus maniculatus. The sequence continues at coordinate 35,946,626 of NC_134867.1, read as the reverse complement.
AAATTCACTTTGATTTCATTGACTGTTTCAAGACATTTCTGAGTAGATAATTGAAATGTATTTGTTTATAGCTGACTGGATTCCATGAGATGTATTTATATCTTGGAATTCAATATTTTGACCATCTTTACTTTTCATTTCTTCATTCTAGACACTTAAGAGATGACCGCCAACACACTTTGTTGGGTAAGCTCTCTCCTGGGATAGGTTAGGTTTATAAGATTTACAACCAAGTTAAACTTACAAGGTCAGAGAACTAAGTTCCTCTTTGTTAACGATAAACAGGGAACGGCAGTTCTCTGAGAAATGTTTTCCACTTATATAGCTATTAAAATTTTCCGACAGTTTGCTGATGTGGTCACATATTTCCAAATACTATTTATTGAGGTGCTAAAAGTTAGCATTTATGAAATAATTTATATCTTCAGCTTGAGTTAGTAATGGGAAATCTTCGCCATGTCACACCGTGTTCTCCCACACTGGCCTTTGAAGGTCTTGAAAAGAAGTCAAAGCAACCTTATTCTGATCACTCCCCACTGGGAGGATGAAGGAGCATGTCCTCAGCTCTTAAGACAGTACTCTATTTTCCAGCCTGAGAATACTCTCTGCATGGGCTTGCTTCATTTCCAATGCAATGATACGTGTTTTTATTTTAATTCCTCAAATATTTTCCTGTTTATGTTTTAATTTCATTAATTTAATACAAAAAGCTTGCAAACAAAAAAATAACACATCAAAATTAACCAAATCCAAAGTCTATATACTTGTTAAAATAAGTAAGAGTGAGAAGCATTTAAAAAATTAGTGAGGCCTTTCTCCTGTTTCCACTTCCAGGAGGAAGTTGACCAATGATAACATGTGTGTATTCTTTATAATTTTTATACTCAAAGAAATACTTACTGGGCTGGAGAGATGGCTCAGAGGTTGAGAGCACTGGCTGTTCTTCCAGAGGTCCTGAGTTCAATTCCCAGCAACCACATGGTGGCTCACAACCATCTGTAATGAGGTCTGGTGCCCTCTTCTGGCCTGAAGGGACACATGCAAGCAGAACACTGTATGTATAAATAAGTAAATAAGTAAATAAATAAATAAATAAATAAATAAATAAATAAATAAATAAATAAATAAATAAAAAGAAATAATTACAATATTATACAGATTTTTACTGGTTTAATTCCCCTTTTTTTGTAAAGTTACTTTGAAATTCAATTAAAATTACCATGCTTTTTATTTATTTACTTTATTTTCTGTGCATTGGTGTTCCTGCACATATGTCTGTGTAGAGGTGTCATATTCCCTGGAACTGGAGTTACAGAGAGTTGTGAGCTGTCATGTGGGTGCCAGAAATTGAACCTGGGTCCTCTGGAAGAATAGCCAGTGCTCTTAACTGTTGAGCCTTTTCTCCAGCCCCCACACTTTTCTTTTTTCTTTTTTTTTTTACAGGTTAAAATATAACAGCCTTTACTTCCTATTTTATTCCTGTGTTCTTTTTAAGTCGTGTTTCTGCAGCCATCTCTCCCTGACAAACATTCAAAGTGACCTGAGTTTTTTTGCTGTTGTAAGCATAACCTTAAGCATTGATGGCTTCATTTCTGTAGGTTAGATTACAAGATGCACTGGGTCAAGGGTGTAGACATTATGCATTTAAATATACTTACCAGGTCAGGTTCTAATACATCTCTCACATTACCAGCAGGATGTGAGAATCTTTTCTCAATTGTTCAAATCTTTTAATAAAAAGCCCAGAGCTGGATATCAGGGTTAAAGCTGAAAGATCAGAGAAGTACAGCAAGCCATAACCACCACCTCTTATCTTACCAACTCCATGAATCTTCTGATTGAAATCTTCTGAGTCTTCACCCGAAATGGTCTCAGCTGAACTGCTTTAGTTCCTATTTCCTCATTCCTTATATACCTTTCTCCACCATACCATCACTTCCTGGGATTAAAGGTGTGTGCCACCACTGCCTGGCTCTGTTTCCAGTGTGGCCTTGAACTCTCAGAGATCCAGATGGATCTCTGCCTCCTGAGTGATAGGATTAAGGGTGTGTACCACCACTGTCTGGCCTCTATGTCTAATCTGATCCTCAAGCAAGCTTTATTGGAGTATACAATATATCACCACATCCTTTTATCACTGAGTATGTTGGTCATTGCCAACTGATGGCTAAAAACATGGATGGTTGTAAGGGATGTTTGAAAAATCTTGTTATCCTTCTGTCAGAAACTCAAGTTCTGAGGGGCTCCAACTTTCTTTTCTCAGACTTGGGATTTAGAAGTTTAGGAGGACACGGCCAAAGGCATAGAGGAAAAGGTAGTCTTGGGAGTATTTGAAGGGTTTGTAAAAGGACCAGAAAGATAATGCATGCTAGGCCATAAAATAAAGTCTGTATTTTGGGGTTGGGGTGAGAGAGAGGTTTGTGTGTGTGTGTTTCTTTCCCCATCTCTTCCCCTCTCTGCACATGTATGAGTATGCTGCATGTAAATGTGTGGGGATGTGTCCCTATGTGTACATACAGAGGACAAAGCAGGTCATTGGAGGTCTTCTTCTATAACTCTCTGCCTTATTGCCTTGAGACAGGGTCTCTGAGACAGACACCTAATCTTTTTGGGGAGCTGTCAGTATCTGCCTGTCGCTGCCCTCCAATGCCAGGTCTATAGGCACACTCAGGCATGCCTGGCTTTTTACATGGGGCATGGGATTCAAATTCAGACCCTCATGCTTGCAGAACAAGCACGTTTAACCCCTGAGACATCTCCCCAGTCTCTGAAATGAGTTTTTCTGGAGCAAAAACCAAACACATGTGTATGTGAGCACATGTGTACAAACATGAGACTGTGGAGGAAGAGTTCAGCAAGAGGAACCCATCGGTTTTCCACCTGATTTTTTGAGAAAGGGTCTTTCACTGAACCTGGAGCTCAATGACTTGTCCAGACTTCCAGGCCAGCAAGACTGGGACTCCTCCTGCCGGCCTTCCAAGTGCTGGGATGATGGACATGGCATGTGCTGCTGCACTGTTTTTCCTTGGGTACCGAGTAGCAAACTAGGGTCCTCATACTTAGTAGTCAAGCACTACTGGGTCATTTCCCTAGCCAGAACTACTGTGCTTTGTAGCTTGAGTTTTCCTGCCTTGCCCACAGTCAAGACAAATCTCTGTCACCCGCCAGTCCCACAGCCGCTCAGACCCAACCAAGTAAACACAGAGACTTATATTGCTTACAAACTGTATGGCCGTGGCAGGCTTCTTGCTAACTCTTCTTATAGCTTAAATTAATCCATTTCCATAAGTCTATACCTTGCCACGTGGCTGGTGGCTTGCTGGCGTCTTCACATGCTGCTGGTCATGGCGGCGGCTGCAGAGTCTCTCCCCTCAGCCTTCCGCTTCCCAGAATTCTCCTCTCTCCTTGTCCCACCTACTTCCTGCCTGGCCACTGGCCAATCAGTGTTTTATTTATTGACCAATCAGAGCAATTTGACATACAGACTGTCCCACAGCACTTCCCCTTTCTTTTTTTTTAAAGGAAGGTTTTAACTTTTACACATCTCCAAAGTCAGCTTGGTATATTTGGGAATTTGGGCGTAGCTTCTCTTACTACTTCCTGCTGGAGGGGGGCGCTGTATCTTATGGGGACACAAAGAAAATTTTAGGATCATGGAGTAGTCCGTGAGACCATATCGTCTGAGCCAGTTGCCTTGAAACAATTCTGGATGTTGGATCATCTGGGCCATGGTGTCATCGGAGACCTTTCAGGTGGTCTTGGCTGGTCAAACCTGATGTATCTTAATCTGGAACAAATCCATAGCCTCTGGCTTTCTGTGGAAACAAAAGCAGAGCCTCCTTTCCAAAGCAACATATCCTTACATCCACATTTTGAAGTTAAGGTACCTTTAAAACACACATTTTGGCATAACTCAACAGCTTTTGCAATCAAATATTTCTCTTCAGTTACGAATATCAAAGAGAACATAATCCAGATTCTCTGTGTGGTAGCCATCTTTATGTGGCTTATGTTTTATATTACCTTGAGCCTATTGCTTTAAACTGCAGCCTTCTAAGCCTGAAACAGCGCTGTGGCTGCTGGCTCCGCCCACTTCAGCTTCCCAACATGGCAGTGGTACGTTTTCCGCCAGCTCTGGGAGCCATCGTGGGTCTATGCTTTTATCCAAGCAGCGTGTAGCCCAGAAACCTCTTTTTTTGTACTAGCAAAGGCTAAATCCACCATGCAGCTTAATGTGCCACTTGCAGAGGCCTCATTCCCGCCATACTGCAGATCGAGCTTGCATGCTAGGAACCCGCCAGTAGCTCAAACCGGCAGCTGCCGCTCATTTGAGAGAGACAATTAGGAAGCTGTTTTAAGCTCCATTTTAGAATCTTTTCTCAGGTTTTAGGTGGAAACTCTTGCCCTCTCGTTGGGCGCCATTTGTAGCTTGAGTTTTCCTGCCTTGCCCACAGTCAGGACAAATCTCTGTCACCCGCCAGTCCCACAGCCGCTCAGACCCAACCAAGTAAACACAGAGACTTATATTGCTTACAAACTGTATGGCCGTGGCAGGCTTCTTGCTAACTCTTCTTATAGTTTAAATTAATCCATTTCCATAAGTCTATACCTTGCCACGTGGCTGGTGGCTTGCTGGCGTCTTCACATGCTGCTGGTCATGGCGGCAGCTGCAGAGTCTCTCCCCTCAGCCTTCCGCTTCCCAGAATTCTCCTCTCTCCTTGTCCCACCTACTTCCTGCCTGGCCACTGGCCAATCAGTGTTTTATTTATTGACCAATCAGAGCAATTTGACATACAGACTGTCCCACAGCAGTGCTTGAACTGGAGAAATGGAGTGATGTGCTGTAGACTTTAGAGTTCGGATCTCTAGAGCTAGAAGTTCAGTCAGAGGTACCAGGATGGGGCAGGGGTGAGAAGGAAGGAAGCAGCCTTGAGGACCAGGAGAGATGCCCAGGAGAGCTGTTGCAGAGGAGGAGACTGGTGTGTCACTTCATTCAATGTTAGGCGATAGGGTTGTAATAAACATCTAAAATGAAGTCATGGTTCAAAGGGGAGAGGGGACGGTAAGTTCTTTCTTAGAATGACAACTATAACTCAATTCATCAGCTCCCCAGATCTCGTCCTCCTCTGCCAAGAAAAGAAACTGACCACATTTCTAAGACTGTAAACCTTCTCTTTGAGCACCTAAGGAGACTCTGAGTTACAAAGTTTAAATGGACTGTGGCTTTTATCTGCCTGGGAAAATACCCAAATATAGAATAAATCACCCATTTTATTATGTTTCATTTGTAACTGGATCAGGTTTTCAATGCAATTTCTATGGCTCACAATCTAAGGATATTTAAATTCTGGCAAAGCCATTACATTTGCTTTATTTTAAAAGGAGGCAATATGTTTAGGGAAAAAAAAAAGATGAGCTCTATTGAGACAAATGAACTCAAGTTTGTGCTTGAGACTCATAGTGATGAGTGGGTTTATCACTAGAAGTACCTGGAGAGAATGCAGAAATTTGCTGGACTCAGTGGGGGTGGTGAGGGGTAAAGTAAACATTAGAAAGTGTGAATTCACTCCGGGGAGTTGCTGTGTGAGGAATGCTAAAATACGTTCCCTATGCACTAGTTTATTAAATATAATGCAAGCAAACAACTGCAAAGACTAATAAGACATTTGCCATGCTCTCAGAATATCGACATCTACGGGAAAAGACTAACATAGTCTGGATAACAGCAGGAGCCCTAAATGCTTTAAGGCAAATTCAGTGTGGGCCTGCTTATGAAGACAGACAGACTTACTGGAGTGGGAATTACCTATCTAGAGAGGAGAGTCACCCGCAGGCCGTGACACCAGTGTTTAACCCAGTCATGATCTGAGACGACTGAGGTTGTTATTTTCTCCTTTTCATGCAATTGTCCTATGGATGGTGACATATTTAATGGGTATCTTCTGTTTAAACACATAAAGTCATAACAACAAAAATCTATCACCTTATCGACTTTTATAAAATCCAAAAGACCATGTTCCCTTTTCCCTCTTGTGTGTGTGTGTGTGTGGGGGGGGTATGGAGGTTAGACATCCACATCTGGTGTTCTCCTCAATTGCTCTCCACGTAATTTTTTGAGGCAAAGAGTCTTTCGGTGAACCCAGAGTTTGTCGTGTTTGGGATTGACTGGCTGGCCAGCCGCCACCTGGGATCTTCTTCTCCTCACATCCCCACAGCAGGGGTTAGAGATGCACACTAGTGCACGCAGCTGTGACCTGCGTGCCAGGCATTCAAACTCAGGTCACCGTGCTCCTAGAGCAGGCTCTTTGCCCACTGAACCATCTTGCCACTCCTAGACTCTCTGTTTCAATTCTAGGAATGAGGAACCACAGATTAATAAAAAGGACAACATGACTTTTCTAATTAAAAATGTTTCCCCTTTTCAGCCAAAAAGAAATATTCCATAAACTAAAATGACTTTTTGAAAGAATGCTGGAATATAAAATTGTTTTGGGTCTCACTCTAATGCCTTTCCTGACCTCAGTCCTCACTCTGTTCTTCCCCAGCAGCCTAGACAGGTACGAGCAGCTGACAAGCTGTATCACCCTCAAAAGGAGACTGAAACCAGTAAACTCCAAGGGCAAATTCAGGCTCAGAACTTAGAAGCTGTGTCAATGTGTTCCCATTACTTAACTGGTCCTCAGTTTCTTTGTTTATAAAGTGAAAATAGTAAATAGGGAATCTCAACATTGCATAAAGATTACATGAAATTAAACGAGATAATGCAGGTAATATATGTGGAGTGGTGTGTGTGTGTGTGTGTGTGTGTGTGTGTGTGTGTGTGTGTGTATACAAATGCACAAATGTCGGTCACCATCGTAGCATCTCTGTCTTGACCTTAAGTCCTGGGACGACTGTCATGCCATCTTTGATCTTCAGCGCTGGGCACCGGTCCCAGGAGCTTAGTCAATCTTTATGAAATCAATGACTTAAATCTAGACTGAGTGGAGTAAGTGATGGTGAGTTCTAACAATGTTCAGCACATCTGTTTTCTCTCTAGAATGAATGAACTTTAAAGGGGGTGACCTGTATCTGAGGAGTCTGTGTTTAACTGAAAGGCTGGCCAGATGAGCCCTGTTGCACTGCATACAGACACTTCATAGATGAAACCAAAGTTCAGGAAAGCAAACTAATAGTCAATGAGCCAGTTGGTTATCAGGTCTAAAGCAAGTTTATTTTGAATCTTAGAGGAAAACAACATCAGTGTCCTGCTTTTGTTACTGATAAAACAGAATTTACTTTGAAAGCCTTTAAAAGAGTAAGGAATTCTGGGGTTTGAGGATAAAGTCCAGCACAGAATTCTGCATGAAGCAATGTTCCTAATTTGTATTGGGTGCAATTAGATAAAATCTATAGATCATGTCTGAAGGAATAAAAACTGCCATTGTATTATTTCCCTGTTCTCAGAAGATAAAACAAGACACCTCAGTTATTGAATTCCTCCGGCAAATAAATTCATTGTTAAATTATGATGAATAAATACTAAAATAGTATATTTTATTTAAAACTTCCAAAATTATTATGATGCATTATACTTAATATAGGAATCAAAGTTTCAGGATGAAAAGATATATATATATAATATATAATATTACAAGGAATACATATTTATATATACATATTTATTTGTAATATATATAGTACAAGGAAGTTAAAACAAGGCTTAAAACATGAAGGATTTAATTGATATATTCAACTTGGTTTTGTTTATAAGTTAGATTGGACTAAATGAAAATCTCTTTCCACTTCTAATTTGGAGCTGTGACATTTTTGCCATGAGAGTCATCTGTTAAGTTCTGTTCCATCATGGTTGGCATCAAGACCCTGAAATCATACATTTAAAAAATAATAAAATACAGTAAACATATATCCGCAACAACAAAGATGGAACCCTACAGGCTGATCTTCAAAGGAGACCTGGAGGTGAATGATAGCTCAGAAATTAGAAAATATGAAATGTAGCATCCAGGAGACCTGCTGGCCTCCTCTGATGGGAGATGAAGCTGTCAAGGAATCGGCACATTTGGACTGGGAAGGTTTGACACCAGGTTTGAATAAGAAAACTGTGTTGGATTTTTTAAGAGACAAAAGCCTCAGGGGTCATATCTGAGTCTTCAAAAGGAATGTATACATTGTTTGACAAGCCTATCTCCAAATCTACTGTAATTAATTACTATTCTAAAGATAAATTTTAAATAAAAATTATAAAATGAGATTAATTGTCTTGTATTAACTCAGTATTTGGAAAGTAAATATCTATAACATTTAAGTTAGAAAGTTTAATATATAAAAACATAAAAATTGTGCATATATGAAGATCATGTAATGACTCAGTGCATATGTACATGTTGAATAATATAGAAATCAGGATACACATGCCCGTCTCCTCAAAATTGCTCATTTTTTTAAGCTGAAGGCATTTGAAATCTTTTCTTTTAAGTTCTTGAGAAATATAATGCATATTATTTCCTCTAGTCCTTCTGGGTCATAGCACAGTACAACCTGCTTCTATAAAACTATAAATTAGCATGTGGAGAGTTTGGTGGATAGACATAACTATTTTTGAAGGTTTATACAGACTTTTCCTAATTAACTGTGGTAGCCCATAATAAATATTATTTATTTTTCAAAGAAATAAGTTATGGAGAGAAACATGAGTGTTAATGCTGGGTTGATGCTTTTGTGTCCACTCTCTACTGTAGGAGATTTCTAACTCAGCATGTCATCATGACCACCTTACAAGATAGGACATGGAGACTCATAATGTTAAATAACTTGTCTTAGTCCATTTAGTGATAAAATCAGAATTTTAAACATGTAGTGTGAATTAATATTTTCTTAGCAGCAAAACTAATCAAATTGTTAAACTAAATAGCAAAATACCCTGAATTCTACTGCCCAAGCTCTTCACAAAATGTCACTAATATCTTCATGTATTTTTCCAAAAAATTCTTTCTATATATCTATAGCTATATGAAAACCTGCCTGTTTTGATATTATTTGCTCTTTACACATATATTTTTTTCCCCTTGGCTTTTAGACTTTAGTTAATCTTGGTTATCACTTATCAGGGCCAAGAGGTTAATACACAGTCTCTTGGTGTGTCTGTGAGGGTTTTCCAAAGGAGCCTACATCAGGAGGGCTCTGGCCCAATGAACAATTTAATCCCTTGGCAGACTCAGCATTTGAAAAGATTTGTTGGCATGTGTTGGAGCTGTGGGAGAGAAGGGTGACTGATTAGAGGGAGGTCATTGGTTGTGCCTTTAGTGACATATCCTGTCTCGTGCTCCTTCCAGTGACTCTCTCCTGCTGGCTGTCATGAGTTGAGGAACTCTACGTCACACCCTTCTGTCATAAAATACCACAGGTCTGGAGCACAGAAGCCGCTCACTGCTGACTGAAGCCATGAGTAGATAGCGATCTTTCCTCACCTAGGTTCTTTCCTTGGGTGTTCTGTAGCAGCCAGGAACACTTGGACTAACACAGACTCTGATAGGGTATTTGATGCTTGCCTTTTAAATTTAGAAGTGTCGCCTAAAGTGTTATGTTCTAAACGGAGATGTATCTCATTTTTATGAGTGTATCTGTTCATTCTGAATTTAATTTGATTAACAACCTAAAGTGTTTTCTAGGTTTTTGTCATTACATTCTTTTGAGCCAACATTACCTTTTAACAGAGCTAAGTGTTTCTAGTCTGGTGGGTAAATGAACATGTTATTTTTGTTTTCGTTTGCATATACTTACTCATGACTCAGTTGTGACCTCTTTTTCTCTGTAACCAGAGATGCGGTTACATAAATGTTTAGTTCGTGTACTTTGTCTGCTTTCACTATTGTGTTGTTGACTTGTCATTATTTTATAGTAAGGGTCTCACCCTCCATTTGGCACAGATTTGCAAATACATTCTCCATTATTTTACTTATCTTTCTTTGCTCAGTGGAGCGCTGCTTCCAATTCTTTCTTCTGCTACATTTAGTTTTCTTCTCCAGGATGGGGAGTGAGATACATAAATAAAGTTGGTATATGTGTGTACCCGTCATTGCCAAGCTATGACTTCCTTGTCGCTCTGTGATATGTAGTTATGGAAAAGGATCTCTGTTTCTACAGTGTTCAAGCACCACATACCAAATTGTTCCATATCTGTCTATCCATTCTGGGTAGATCCATCATAAATCTAGCTATATTTATCCCTTTGACTTATTGCTGCATCAAAGACCATATATTGTTTTAAAAAAAAACTCTTTGAATGTTCTCTAAACCATTTTTATTATAGTGTGAAAGATTCAAACCACATATATGTGAACTGTATACACAGTGAGCTCTGTAAGTTCTCAGCATTTGAAATGTTATTTATGTCATAGCATGTTTGAAGCATACAAAACAATACATCTTTCAAAAACTATGCACACTTATAAGGACTTAAGCAATATCATGTCAGAGAACATCTAGCATGTTCTTTGTGTATATGCGTTTCTCTGTGTGTTGTATGTACTTGTTAGTATGGATGTGTGTGTACATGTGTGTGCAGGAGTTTATCTCCATGATGTATTTTGTTAACTCTCTTGCACATTTGTGTGCACTGCACACACACACACACACACACACACACACACACACACACACACACACACACTAGAGGTTTTGCAAACCTCTGTTCCCTTGGCAGCATGAGAAAAACAGTGAGTTGCTCCTGTAAGGGAGGAAAAAACTTGTGAAATAAGTGCATTCAATGAAAGAAATGTAGCTATCTACTAAGTTGAATGGAACTCAGTACAGTATTATTTACTGTAAGCTACGTGCTGGAGGCACTTCTCCTTCAGTTTTATAATAGATGAAAATTGGATTTGGATTTCTACTCATAAAAAAGAAAACTGAGTTTTGCCAAGGTAAAGGAAGGGGCATCAGATCGTAAACCCTGTGAGTGGCAGACCTTGGATTCCAAACGCAGACTCTGGCATCAGGCTGTGAACACAGTACTGCATCCTGAGGTAAACTAAGAGAAACATGATAAATATGAGCCAGATTCAGAGGAGACATCCAAAGAAACAAAATGGGTCCCAAGAAGGAGTAAGATGTTAGTAAGTAAGTTGAATAAAGGAGACCGGTGGGATGTGGGGAAAGGGAAGGAATGGATTATTGTGGCAGGAATAGATGTGTGTAAGAAGAAATTGGGGAGCTCGATGCCTGGGAATTTGTGTTAATAGGACTGTGTGGGTAACATGCAGCTAGTTAAGGAAAGAAGACCATGAATGTCAGAAAATTTACTCAAAACATAATTTTTTTTCCATGCTCCTCTCAGCCCCCAACTGGATCAGGCACTCTGGATAAAGTGAGGCAGTTGATTAGCTTGATCTGTTTGGGAGGCATCCAGGCAGTGGGAACAGGACCTGTCCTCAGTGCATGAGCTGGCTGTTTGGAACCTGGGGCTTATACAGGGACACTTGGCTCAGCCTTGGAGGAGGGGACAGGACCTGCCAGGACTGAATCTACCAGGTTGAACTCAATCCCCAGGGGAGTCTTTGCCCTGGAGGAGATGGGAATGGGGCGTGGGCTAGGGGATAGATGCGGGAGGAGTGGGGAGAACAAAGAAATCCATGGCTGATATGTAAAATTAAATTATAAAATAAAATAAAAAATTTAAAAAATGGGAAACACTATTACAAAAAAAAAAAAAAAGAATGCTCCTCTGGTCAGCTGCCATATATGGCTTAGATTGCCAGTGTGCAAAGTGCTGTCTTGGGGAGACTGGCTAGTCAGTCAGTGCTGGAGTGCTCTCAGAGGGCAAGTGTCCAAACATCTGTCTTAGATTGCTTATGCTGCTATAACAAAAGACTTCAGACCTTGGAATTTATAAAGAACAGAAGTTTGATTATCGTTCTGGCCTTTGGGAAGTCCAAAACAAAGGCACTAATGTGAAGATCTGTAAGGCTGGCCCCTGGTGGGTCCAAACATGAAAGATAAAGAGGGGGACCTCCTGACTCCCCAGATTTGGTCAGTGTTGTACACATGAGTTGAACTATCACACCAAACTTCCAAGACATGTACTGTCAATATGGCAAAGTTTTATTTGAAAACCAGATATTGGCACTGTTAACTGCTGAGGGCTGTTCCCTGCTTGCACAGGAGATCCTTGCTCTATGTGTGTGCATGGAAAGTGTGGGCTAGAATAATTGATTGGAGAGGAACATGAAAGACCTTCTGAAGGTGTCTCTCAGCATGTTCTCAATATTCAATGTTTTATTTAATAAGTTTTTTTTTAGATTCCCTTCAGATATAAATAACTATCACTTGCAATGTGTTACCTTTCTGAAGGGGACTTGCCTGTTCATCAAGTGAAACAGCTTAAATGCTAAAGCCTGTGTGGGAACTCAGGAGTCAGCAGGCAAAAGATAAAGGTCTGTACACTAGAGACTGTAGCCAGAATGTTTCTCAATCCTGCCTGGCCCTGCAGTCCAGATAAATCTCTCCCACCCTCAGTTCCTCAGATGCTTATAATCAATCAGAAGCTTTATATTAATTACAAACTGTATGGCCTAAGGCTTCAGCTTCTGGCTAGCTGGCGCTTTCATCTTAAATTAACCCATTCTTATTAATCTCTATGTTGCCATGCGGCCGTGGCATTACTGGTCTGTTGGCATCTTGTTGCTCCTTCAGCAGCAGCTGATGTCTCACGACTCCACCATTCTTCTCTGTATCTCTGCTTGAATCTCCTGACTGGCTGTAAGCTTTCTTGCCATAGGCCAAAACAGCTTTATTTATTATCCAATGGAAGCCACACATATTCACAGCATACAGAAAGACATCCCACAGCAAGAGACTGTGTTTTATTCTCTCTCTCTCTCTCTTACAGCTTTTACAGGGAATCCACTGAAATAACTTGCCCAGATCTAGTTAAAATAGTAAATAAGAACAACTTTAGGTGCCAGTATTTCTAAGATAAGAAAAAAAGACAACTTCAAGGTGATGTGTGCAGGACACACGGATGTGGTGATATTGTGTCCCCCAATACATTGTGCACTCTAATAAACGTATCTGGGGTCAGAGGACAGAACAGCTACTAGACAGACATAGAGGCCAGAAAATGATGGCACACACACCTTTAATCCTAGCATTCCAGAGGCAGAGATCCATCCAGATCTCTGTGAGTTCAAGCCACACTGGAAACAGCCAGGCATGGTGACTCATGCCTTTAATCCCAGGAAGTGATGGCAAAAAGCAGAAAGGTATATAAGTTGTGAGGACCAGGAACTAGAGCCTTGTTAAACTTTTAGCAGCAGTTCAGCTGAGATCCATTCGGATAAGGGCACAGAGGCTTTCAGTTTGAGGAAACGGGATCAACTAAGGAATTGTAAAGGTGGGGTGGCTGTGGCTTGTTCTGTTTCTTTGATCATTCAGCATTCACCCCAATACCCTGGGTTTGTTTTTATTAATAAGGCCTTTTAAGATTCATCTTACACACAGAAGAATTGGTGATCTGTATTCATGTTTTGAGAGCTTCTAATTGCCAGTGTCAAAAAAAACAAAGAAAAACAACAACAACAAAGTGAACCAGCTTGGGAGGAAAAGGAATATATCAGCTTAGGAGGAAAAGTGACTAAACCTCCAAATGGCAGAGAAGGAACTGAATTAATAAACCTTAGATAGTAAATCTTCCCTGGGTCCATCTCTTCTCTATGTGCCAACTTTGTGGCACCCACTGCACTGGGGCTTCTTCCCATGTGCAGAAGCACATCACTTGTGGTATCTGCTGACCTCATACTGACCATCTTTTAAGAGGAGCAGATTGTTTCTAATAGTTAAAAAAAAACAAAACAAAACAAAACAAAACAAGGACATAGAGATCTGAGCTGGTCACTTGTGATATGTGTAAGATGGTAATTCTCTTGGGAATTCTGGACTGCAGTAAGGGGTGAATGATTTCCCAGAATTCTCCTCTCCCTACTTCTGTTTCTTTATTCTTTTTTTCCCCCCATGTCTACCCCAGTTTGACCTCTTCTTATTGTCACCTCCCTTAGCTGCCAAGTTCTTTCTTGTTGGGTCTTAGAAGCCACATCAATTCATGCTTTACTTTGATCCCTGACTTGCTTTCATAGTGGAATACTTGTGGTATGAAGACTCCATTCCATATCCAATGTGGTTGAATACATTATTATGCTCATGTCATCTATTTCAGAGATGAGGGCAAGGCCAGGGCAGGTGAGGGTAGACATTTCTCCTTCCATCTTCACATGAGCATGTCAATGAGATCCTCACAGAGACCAACCAACAGCGCTTGTTCTGCTGGGGACCTCAGAGGTAGTACCACTTTAAGAGCCTGCTAACCTCTGGATGCCCTTTGTCAGAGCCAGAGAGTTTATGGACTTTCCCATGGACACTAACTTGGGGCTGGTTGGGGAGAGGGATACATGAAGGGAGCGCCAGGAACAAGAAGAAAGGTGATAGGAGTTTACAAAAAAATTCCAGCTCATCCCAGATTCCTCCCATCGCCTCTCCCCTTGGTTTTAAACTTTAATTTATTGAATCGCAAGTTGTTTTTGGACAGCTTCCATTCCACTCCTCTACTCATGTTCCAGCAAGCAAGGAACCACATCTCAGGCAGATAACTTGGAAGGATGAGAAAATGGAAATCGCTCCAAAGAGCTCTAGTCACCAGCGCCCTGTGGTTAGGCTTAGCCCAGTCCCGTAGGACAAGCAAGGTACTTCTCCCTTTTTTTACTGCCACATTAAAACTAAGGCAAAATACACAAAGGTTTAGCTTTAGATAAAGGTAGTGTTAGTCACAAGGGACACGTGTATCCATGTGTCAACTGTAGGGGCAGTCACGGCCTCTATATAAATGTACAGACCTGGAAATTGTTAATTTATGGTACAAAATTTAGAACAGGTGATGTATCAGCTCTCTGGGATGCTAGAATAAATAGTTGCAAGCAGGCCATCTTGAAACCACAGACATTCTATCCTAGCTCAAAGTGGGGGCAGGGCTAGAGTGCTTCCTTCTCGTTCCCCCTTCTCTCTCCCATCCCTTTATGCTCCAAAGGACTTTGCTTCTTCCAAACTACTTTTTGTTTTCTCTCACAGTCAGTACCTAGGTCTGCATCAAGTTTCCTTTCTGTTTTATAGGCAGTTTACTCCTCAAAAAATCCTTATTATTATTATTTTTTTAGGTTATACCTTCAATTTGTAATGTATAGATGGAATCATAATCAATTTCTCCTTGAAGCTCTGGCAGGTTCACGGCAGACATGTTGCCTTCTGTTCTCTTTAAGAAAAGAATATATTAACAGGCCAAGGGATGGGGCAGTAAGACCAGTAGACCCCATCCAGCATAAGACTTCTGGTCTGATACAGTTTCTCTGATGGGAGCTTTGGGTGGTGCCTCTTGTTAGTTGTGCCCCAAAGAACCTCCTGGCATTAACCTGTGATGCCATTTCTCTCCCACCAGCTGTCTCCAGCTAGGCTTACTGTGTAGCCTTTCATCTCTGTCCCACTGGTAGTGGCTTGTAGCATTGGTGGCTTTCCAACACACCTTCCCGCCACAGCATGTTCTCATCGGAAGAGACTTTGGAGTCAGAGCGGTCTGGTTTCTCAACTTTATCTCCCACTCCATAACTGCAGTGTGTGTGGCTTGTTGCCTACTCTCTCATAATCTCAGTTTTCTCATTGATAAGGTGGAGACGGTTAGCATAAAGCTATGCAGTTAATATGAAGTGTGTAGACCAGATACAGAAACAAAGAGTGATCCTGTGGTTGGCACATGGGAGTTGCTAAATATAGGAGAGATATTGTTAGTCTAAGAAGGCATTGTAATCTAGAAGCTTGATATTTATTTCAATGCTTCCTGCAACAATGAAGATTTGCTTCTAAAAGAGTTTTTAAGTGGTATTTAGAGGTCCCTAAACTCAACTATCACCCTGCATCACATACTCTTAGCTCCCTCTCACTAGGCCTTGATGGAGCTGTCTTGGTGACAGCCAACTCTTCCCTGTTCTTGTGGCCCCTTCTGAGTTCCATTTTGCTGAATTCTATGCAGACTCCAGGCTCTGCCTGAACTTTTCCAAGGCATGTACCAGAAACCTCACATGGATTTGAATATACGGCTGTTGAGATCCTTGTTTTGTCTTTGTGCGTGGACCAAAGCATCCAAAAGTGTCTTGAGTATTACAAGACAGTTAGACTAGATATGGAAACAAAAGTTTGATAGACGTTCTGAATTAGACTTCTGTGAAATCATGGCTAATTTTGTATGATGCTTAAACCATAACTGTCATTTTCAAGCAAATGAAAAAATAGTGTATGGCTTCAGGACTTGTGGCCTTTAAAGATAAGCCCAAACAAAGCCTTGTGCTAACTTGTTTCCATAAATGTGGGCCATAAGTGGTCAAGTGGGTAATACCAAACAGAATCTAATTTAAAAGGTTGGCTCTAGTAGCAGCTTACTTCAAATCACTACACACTACATCCCATGCCCCTTTGGCTTCTCGGATCTTCCTACCAAATGGAGAAAATCTACAGAAATAACAGATGCAATGCCCTAGAAGAAAAAGGCTGAAGATGCTTCATCTACATCTGCATTCTGAAGTGGAGAGCAAAGGTTTCTGAATGCAGTGCCTGCACGTGAGGACTGAGAGCTAAAGCAGGAGTGTTGCTGAGCTCTAAGGATGTCAGAACACCTGGAGCATTGCAGGGCCCTCTAGAGCTGATGCCCACACCCTCAGCCCAAGCTCCTATTTCATGGGTGTGGGGATCTCTGGAAGGGTGACCTGATAACTTGTTCTGGTTAGGTTCACATATTCCTGGATGAAACGGACACAAGTATCTCGAAGGACACAAGTGCTAGGAAGGAGACTTACAAAGAAGCTGATGGTTCCAATTATCTTTTCCATTTGAACTGCCTTCAGATTCCCCCTCACAACTCAAGAAATGTCATAGTAGTCCATCACTAATAGTTGGGGTTGTTGACTGACTCCCAAGTTCCAGCCTCCCAAATTGTTGTTAGAATGCAACCTTTATCATTAAAATAAAAGTATCCATTATTGAGCCCCCATTTCATGCCCAGCCCATGTATATATAGAAATTACCAAGATATCATCTGTTACTTCTGGTAAGGTAAGAATAATATTTTGAGGTAGAGAAGAAGGAGACAGAGAGTTTGTACCAGTAGCCTTGGTGTATATTTTCTCTGTGAGGGGAAACATATGAAGGAATAATAGCAATGCAAAGTGAGGGGCCTGGGAGACAGTAAGCTTTATTAGAGAATGGATAACGGAAAGAGACACGAGTTAAACATGATGGAAAGAGAAAATTGGTGAAGTCCAGCAACTTTTGAAATACATGATTGTCTCATCTTCATTGTTATCATCCATCCATCTAGCATCATCACCGTCATGACCATCTTCAGCACAAAGCTTACTTGGATCTCAGTGCCCTTTATATAACAGAGAGGGATATTCCTTTGAAGACTGAACCATCATTGACCTTGTTTTCCTGCTCGCTCTGGGATGTTGTGAGGTGCTGCCGTTTGTGACACCCTCCCTCTTATTTGTATGTGCGTAGGTTGAACCAGTGATAGAGAGGGGCCATGAGGGCCTGGTCCACCACATCCTGCTCTATCAGTGTAGCAGCACCTTCAACGACAGTGTTCTGGACTACGGCCATGAGTGCTACCACCCAAATATGCCTGACGCCTTCCTGACCTGTGAAACTGTGATTTTTGCCTGGGCCATTGGCGGAGAGGTAATGTTGATGATAATGAACAATTCATAGCCAGTTATTTGACTGTGCTTCTCCTGCATGTATGGTTGTAGTAGAAAAACACCACTGTCACACAAAAATACATGAAGATTTACTTGTATTTATACTTTTATAGGAAAGGATTCTTCCCTTAAATGACCATATTTCATCTGTGCTTAATGAATGGTATTGTTCCATACCTGAAGTGTCCTGTGGGAATGTTTGGGTTTGAGAATCAGAACTCTTAGGGACTTCCACAGGTTACTATTTCATGAAGTTTTTTTTTTTTTTTCCATATTTAGGGCTTTACCTATCCACCTCATGTTGGATTATCCCTGGGCACGCCACTAGATCCTCATTATGTGCTTTTAGAAGTCCATTATGATAATCCCACACATAAGAAAGGTAAGATCTTTCTTTGTTTTCAACGGTCAGTTTTCAAATGTCATGTGACTATTGTCTGTAACATAGTTGAAGTGAAATATGGAACTCTGTATTAGAAAGTGTTAACCTGTACAGTTGTCATCAAAATGAAGATGCTTTTTGAAGCCAAACAGGAATTCTGCCATTCAGAATTACACTAGGACAGTAGCTGTGACCCAGCGGCGTCTAGACAAATGGGCATATATATATGGTCACAAATCCTAAGAATACATTCTCATATTTCCCACCAGGCAGTAGGAAAATGGAAGTTCCTTTTGTGATATAAATTAGTTCCAATTATATGTGGTGCTTAAAATAATTTTCCCTCCCTCTCTCTGTTCCTCTCTTCCCCTTTCCCTCTCTTATGCAGACAAGAGATCCATTTTGAGTGTCTTCCTCAATTGCCCTCCACCTCATTTTTTTGAGACAGGATGTTTGAGACAAGTTTAAATGAGAATGACACCCATAGGCTCATTTAAATACTTGGTCCCCAGGTGGTAGAATTATTTGGAAAGGATTGGGAGTTGTTGCGTGTTGGAGGAGGTGTGTCACTGGAGGTGGGTAGACTTTGGAGCTTTAGAAGCCCACGCCAGTCATTCTGAGTTAGCTCTTTTTCTCATGTTTGTTGTCTCAATATGTAAACCCTCAGCTATTTCTCTCCAGTGCCATGCCTGCCTGTCACCATGCTCTCTACTGTAATAGTCATGGACTAACCCTCTGAAACACATAGTAGAGTCAATGTGAGTTCTCCAATGAAAGTAATCTTAGTTATTTTAATCCACAATGTTTCCACAAACACCGAAAATCAACTATGTGCTTGTTCTGTGCTTGAAGTTTAATATGAGTGAAAAAGATACTCTCTCACTCGTAGAAGTTATAGTCTTAGCTGTGTATAGTGGTGCATGCCCATAATCCCAACACTTGGGGCCTGGGAGAAAAGAATCAGGAGTTTGAAGCCAGTTTGTTCTACATAATGAGACCCGGACTCAAAACAAAACAAAATGACACAAACCAAACTTACAGTCTGGTAGGAAAGGGAAACAATTAAAATAACATTATATGTTTCTGCCAGTTGATTCAAAAGGGATGTATCTGACAGTATGAGAGTATTTAATTGTTGACCCAATTGAGTCAGATGGATGTGGTGGAAGTCTATAAAGTTTTCCTTGTAAAAACAGATTCTTCATAGATATATGTCGAGGTACCTCTGGGAAAGGTTTCAATTAATCAAATTAATTACAGGTTTATAGCATCTGGGTCACATGTTCTCCCTCCCTTCAGTGACATGTCATGGCAAAGAATGTATTATTTGTCTTTTGTCTTTTAACTCCACAATGCCCACCACATAACTGTTCACATATCAACCCTTAAACATCTGATGAGTTTGTTAAGGATGAAGAGAATGTTAATAGACTGTATAGAGTTAACTTTTAGTAGTTTTCTCTATCCATAGATGATTTCTAAGATGAATGGTTTATACCTGTAAGAGTAATATGTCACCCCAAAACAATATGAAATAAAATTTCTATGGTATTCAATCTTATAATGAATGACTTGAACATTTTTGTTCTGCCATTGTGTTAGATAATTGTGAAACATCTCCACCAGATAACTCAAAGATATCCTCCATAGCATGTTGTGTGGGTCTACAATGATCACAGACAATCTGGTGACTTCTCTTCACAAAGCTAACTTTTGTCTTCCAGTCATTGCTGCCTGCATTCCTTTTCCTCATGGGATTTTAATTTCCATTAAATAAACCCATGAATGGCCCATTTCAGATGAATGTGAAAGCTTTTTTTTTTTTAAAGTATTCCAATTCACTTTTTGTTATTTGCTGTTGTTACAGGCTTAATAGACAGTTCTGGGCTGAGGTTTTTCCATACCACGGATATTAGGAAATATGACGCAGGAGTGATTGAGGCTGGCCTCTGGGTGAGCCTCTTCCATACAATCCCTCCAGGGATGCCTGAGTTCCGTTCTGAGGGTCACTGCACTCTGGAGTGCCTGGAGGAGGTAAGCTGTGTCACGGCTCTCAAGCTGCCATCTCCAGATTAGCGCATGGTCTTAGTTATTGTGTTGTCAACGTTTCCTTGAATGTGTACGATGCGTTCGCTGACAGCATCTTGTAAAGATGTTGGTGTAATTCCAGTAGAACCTTTGACTGTCTCTGTTAACTCTCAAAGGCTGGAAGAGAAGAATGATGGGGGCGGGGGGGGGGCAGAAATGCTGAGGTGTCTTCTCCTTTCTTGGCTACTTTGGTTCCTACTTTGGGCATTTGATGACTTTTCTTCATTTGTCTAGTTTCTTTTTCTTTTTACCATTTTGCCTGTTATTTCTGCTCTTTTCCATTGTTCACTTTGGCTTTTCTCTTTTCCTCTGCTTTGTAGTTTTCTTCTTTTAATAAGAACAAGCAATGTGAAATAGATGATGCCAAAGGGAAACCGGGAACTGTAGGCATTTCATGACCACTCTCATTAACAGTTTTTCTCTTGAATCAAAGTATTTCAATGTGGATCATGTTATTTCTGAAATACAGGATTCTGTGATTGTTCCCTGGCAAAATGGAATGATTATGTTCTGCTGAGTCATTTAGACCCTGATTCAAATCACCATGACAACACACATATCAGCTGTAGAACCTGGGTGAATCATTTAATCCCACTGGGGACGACGTCCTTTTCTATCTAGGAAAGTAGGCACAGGTTCTCCTTGTGAGAGTTTGCATTTTCCCGTTATTGACCTGCTGCTGCGGTCTTTTCACGGGACCATTGTTTGACTCTTCACCTCCCAATGGAAGTGAAGAGAAAGCCAAGCTCACCATGGCCTGATACCTGTCCCTTCGTTCTCCTGGTAAATGATGAGCACAAAGACAACAGTCTACTATCCAAATTCAAAGTATTTGGCAGCTCAGGCTTTTACTTGAATTGCTTCACCTTTTTTTGTCAGTTATACTTCAAGTATGTCTGAACTGTCTGAGCATGCCTTTGATGGGCTAATCGGGTTCTCCTCGCTGTCCCACAGGCCCTGGGAGCTGAGAAGCCAAGTGGAATCCACGTGTTTGCAGTTCTTCTTCATGCTCACCTGGCAGGCAGAGGCGTCAGGCTGCGTCATTTTCGAAATGGGGAGGAAATGCAGTCGCTGGCTTACGATGATGATTTCGACTTCAATTTCCAGGAGTTTCAGTATCTGAAGGAAGAACAAACAATCTTACCAGTACGCATGAGTGGTCTTTTTCAGGGACTATTGTGTCTTGAAGTTTATCTCCCAGGATGCAGTAGGGATCCTGCTAGCCAAGAGAATTGCTCATCAAGTTCATAGTCTAAAAGCCACCCACTGTGGGTGTTGCATACATCAGAGGGAATGCGTTTGATCTTCTTCCCAAACTGGAAACTCACTTTTCCTACCATCCCCTGGAGGCAATGCAAGTTCTTGATTAAAGAAAGAAAGAAAAAAACAAAACAAAACAACGGAAGAGCACATGTTCAGATCACTGACTAGTGATTCTTTGGGTTGCAATTATGATAATGGTGAAATTGCATGTTATGATATGTTTTCTTGAAGAGGGAACACATTTTACTACTTTCTTTTTTGTGAAAAATGAACCTAGGATAATCCTTCCACCAGAAGAGCAGGGCTGGAGAAATGGCTCAGTGGTTAAGAGTCTTGCCGTGCAATCATGAGGACTTGCCTTCAAGTCCTCAGCAACTTTGTAGAAACTGGAAGTAGCCTTGCATGCCTATGACTGGTATATTGGGGGACAGACCTGGGAGCTGGAGGACAGATGCACACATGTCACACATACACACCCAAGCAAAGTTATTAGACATAGGTAATTATCCTTTGCTTTATGAGCCAACTTGTAGCAGCTCTTGGGGTTAGAGTGTAAGAAGAGAATTATATGTCTTACAATAGTGAAACCTTTCATTTTTCTTTAATTTTATGAAGCATTGTCTCCCTTCAGATATTGTCCTATGCCCATCAGGCTCAGTAGTCACACCATTTCCTATCCTTAAATAGATTACTAAAAATTAAATGTTTACACAATTTGTGAAATGACAGTGGCATACGAGTTTTCTCTAGGTGAGTGAGGCTTGCAGTAGAATGTTTTAGATGGAGTGAACTGTCAAGAAAAAAACAAAATGTTGGAAGAGAGTGTGAAAAAAGAACTAACTAATGAAGAGAAAGGGGACCTATTTTCTTTAATGATCACACTTTACTCATAGCTCTGACTCATTATTCCTTTTGGAAATTTTTATACACCTTGACAGACATAAGATACGTTGAGAAAGAGTGGTTTGTTGTTATTCTTTCTATACTACTAGTGCATCACTGTCTAATGGGTATGCTATGATTAGGGCCATATGCAAGCTGAGATATTGATCTTCAGGTGCAGGGAGGAAAACCTGGGACTAGTGCCAGGGATGACTCCAGGCCATGAAGAGTTGTTCTGTGCACTCAATAGGATGCTTTTTTTCCTTCTTCTCCTGGGACCTGAGAATCAAACTCAGGCTGTTACTAGCATGAACCTTTATCCATTGAAACATCTCACTGGCCTTTTAAATCTGCTCTCAAAAGTTAGATTCTTATGCAATTTGTGAAATGACACCAGCAGAAATATCTTATCTACATGGTGGAAAGCTATAAAAATATCATCATTCTTCACGTCTGCTGTAACATTCAAAATGTTGGAAAGCACTAAAACAATTAATTACTATTAATTTATAAGGAAATAAGAACATAACTAAAGATGTTTAAGGATGATCATGGATGCCTAAGTAATCACAGTAGGATCTTGACTAATGTTTCATTAAATAACTCATCTCTACTAAAGAATGAATACTAATTATGTCATTAAATCTTCTCATAAGAGCCTTGCAAAGTGCTGATTTTAATCACTATGCTTGGATGAACACATTGTGTCCAGAATTGTTCAGTTTCTTACCTAGGTGTCGTAGGTGCCAGACTATTGTAGAGTCTGATGTGAATTTAGAGAGCCCTCCTGTTTGCTTGCTTGCTGATTATGTTAACACACTGGAGTTAAGCAAATCAAAGTCTTCTGAATCCAACTGCCTGATGCTTTCCCTCATGCAGTAACTATAAACTGCTGGTCTAATGATATATTAGATAAACAAAATGACCTCAAACTTTAACCTGAAGACTTTTGCTTTTGTTTTAGGGAGATAACCTGATCACTGAATGTCGGTACAACACCAAGGACAGATCTGGCATGACTTGGGTAAGAAAATATTATTCTTAAAGTTCATTTAAAGAGAAGAAGAAATAACCTTTGCTTTTAAAGACCAAAACTAAAATGCAAAGTCCGTTTCTATATTGAAACAAAACTCTGAAAGTCTTCAGCATGAAGCATCACAGAGGTGAAGCAAAAGCTGTGCTAGTGTTTTATCAGACTTCAAACCCTGATGGAACTGCAATAATGACTATGCTTGTAATTTATTGGTGCTTCAGGAAATCTACCCTTCCTTATCTTTGTCTGACCAGATAGACAAGGAATTATCTTGTCTCTACATTACTTGGGTCTGCCTGGATGTTTACTTAATTAAATCCACTTCAAAAGGAAGAATGAAGTACATGAACTCAGAGCTTCTGACCCAAAAGGAAATCTGGTCCCAACAGAATTACTGGGGACTTCTGCCAAACTCTGAAGAAATAGATATTTCATGCCTTTCTCAGTCTCTGCTAGGAACATAGATAGAGGTCATCTCCCACCAGCCTATTTTATTAAGAGAACACAATCTTCACTCTAAAACTGTATACAAGGCATGAAGTAGGCCAATATGCACTGTTGGCAAAATATTGACAAATTGCCTCCTGTTTTATATGTAAATCTGTTATAACCGGTTAGAGTTTAGATATATAAAGCTGAAAAGTCAGAAAATATATCCTACCAATTAAGAGGTTGAAGGAAAAAGATACAATTTATCTAGAAGAGGCAGGGAAAACCCCCTAAAACTTAAGACTATCATAGGGGGGAGAAAAAAAGGCAGTAGCCAGGAATAGGAAGGAACTGCCTTACCTAGATCAAAGTTAGCTATGGCCAAATCTGTAGCTAATAGTAAATCAAATGTTTAAAATATTTCTTTACATTTGTAAAGAATGTAGGGATTTTTTTAATCACTGTCTTTATTGGGTGTTATGATGAAACTTCATTCTGTCTTATTGTAAAAGAATGAAAACAGAATTAGAAATATCAAGAAGGAAAAGGTAAAAGAGTAAAATACATCCAAACCTCTCCAAGTTTATATTTTAAAGTAATTGCAGTTTAACATCAAAGAGTAATCTTGAAGTTAAATAATCGAAAATAAGAAGTTATATAGAAATAAAATCCAACATTAGATATGGTTAATCTTGTAGATAAAAATATAAGTATTTGTGGGAGACAATAACTATCAGCTAGAGAATTTAAGAGACACTGTTGTGGGAGGCCAGCTCCCACCTTTTAAAGGGTTCCTATGAGGAGGAGAGAGGGATAAGAGACTTTTAGATAGAAAGATAGCAGAAAGGAGACAGACAGAAACACAGGATAGATTTCGGAGGACCTGGATCAAAACCCAAATGTCCCTCTTCAAAAGGGCTTTTAATAACAATGCCAAGGGGCAGGGCAAAAGACCTCCCCTTTGCTAGATCAAAGTATACCACACACCCAAATGTAGACCCTTCCAAATACCTGGTAACCATGCCTGTGGTTAAATCATCCTCTTATACAGACCTGGTGGATAAAACAAGCTCAGATTCTCGGGCCTTGGGTAAGTTCTCACTAGGCAGCTGCTGTGGGTTTCTACATCTCTCCCTTCTTAATGTATTAAAGAGCCCTTCAGACTCCTCAGATAGACTATGTCTGTCTTAGGTTGTCTTTCTTCCCTAATCAGCCTTACTTGTTGTAGAGAAATGCTTTCCATCAAGTGTACTCTGCCTTAGGTTGGCAGGTAGAAAGAAGAATGTTACTCATCCCTGACTACCAGCCTCTGGCAGGGGGAAGTACAGAGTTTAACTGAGCTCTGAGGCAGGTCCCTACTAAGAGCTTGCAAATAGTTGGAACAACCACAGTAATCCCTAGAGCTGCCACATTGCCCAATAAAGGAGTAGAGAATGACCAAGATGGAATGTCCTTTTTGAATGGGTCTAAGATATCTGTATCAGCCTTTGCTGTGCCAAGCCCTTTTTTAAATCAATAAACTCTTGATGCAAACACATCAAACAAATCAATAAACTCCCAATGCAACTGCATCAAACTTAAAGATTCCCTTAACTTCACCAAACCATTGTTCATTAATATCAACAGATTAACATAATTCTAGTATGAATATTAGTATACATATTTACAATTCTTACAAACTTATATTAAAAACAAACTCTCTATAGGACTATTTACATTTTACAAACTTTAGCAAACATCTAAAAGAGAGCTCTTAACAGAACTATTTACACTTGCAACTTTTCTTCCAACAAGACAAAGAGTACATGAATTGTGAGCCACCACAGTTAAAATTGCTAGGTGAACTCAAAACTGTTTCATTTCTGAAGTTCAAAGTTCAAAAAGTCAGTTCTAATAAGTCTTGTAGTTCCCCTGAAAGTTTCAAGTAAGAGCCTAATTTGTCAGCAGCTCTTGAGTCTTTGAATCCAGCTCCCTCGACCTTAGTATTCAGTGAGTGCCACTGCTAGGGGGCTGTAACACTCAGGATGCCACTGCTCTTCCCCACCATCCCCAGCCACCTTCTCCGCCCAGTCTTCCCAGCCATTCTGGAGCCAGTGGAAGTGTGTCCAGTGGTAGATGGTCGTCTGGCCAAGGCTCAGTCCCTTTACCCAAATTCATTGCAGTTCCCCTGAATGTAACAAATGTTGCTGATTCTTCACTCTCAGCTACAGAGGCATTTTCAGTTAACTTTCCATAGGAGAGCTGCCCTAGGGCAAAGGTGGAATTACCATACTGAGCTGCCTCTCTGCTCAGCTAGTAAGTCAAGAACTGTCTCTTAAAGGAACCGTGCATTGATTTGCCACTAGCAATCAGAAGCTGTGTGGCTCTGGGCTCTGTTTCATTCCAGCTTTACAGTCTCAGTCCTTGAACACCAAATAGTGACAATACCTTTGTCCCAAACTCCTTCTCAGAAGTCTGGGGGACCCCCTTTATCTCCTACTTTCCCCAGACTGAAGGATGGAACATTCATGTCAGGAATACCAGTTTGGCTGCTCTCACTCCAAATCCTCTGGGAGAGTGTCAGCAGCTACAGTGTCATCAGAGCTGACTGGCATTCCTCTGTTCCATGCAGTGCACCAAGTGCTCAGGCAGCCATCAAGCTTTATTTGGTGACTGAGGGTACAATTTCCCCCTCTTAATTTTTTGAAACTGCATCTAAAACTGCCACGAGCTCTCTCAATGATGCCTTGTCCTTGATAGACTTTTATTAGCCCTATGTTTCCCTCTTTTGCATCTCAGGCTCAACCCAGGTTCTTTATTTGCCCTTAAGCTTTTTCCACACCCAAAGCAACTTCCTGGTGTCCCAACATCTCTCCCTTGCTGTGAGCCCTGATTTCTAAGGAGGGTCTCAAAGCAGCCTGACAAGTGGCATTAGCATTTTAACTGCCTCCTGATAGGCAAGCTTTGGTCATCCATTTCCAGGCCCCAGGAGGTAAGATTTCTAAGCTTTCTAACAAAGCTTGCAGAAAAAGTAACAACTGGGGCTGTACCAAGAGCAAGCTGTTTTTAACTCTTTAAACTGTTTAAGATGAATTGGGCCATGCATTCGCATGATATTTCCCTGCATGTCTTGCTACTCAATTACAGGGAACATTTGAAAGCCTTGCACCTTTCCCCTCTGCTTGCTGCCTCCCAAATACTGTCTTGAAGAGGAGACACAGTGCTAGCAGTGAGGATTTGCCATGTTTTGGAAGGTTTTTGTGCCAGGGAAATTATGGGTGATCTTTCTATTCTGACAGATGACCCCCTAGGTGAGTCTAATCCACCCCTACAGAAGAAAACGAGACCTGGGAAGGAGAAACTTGAAGTGCATCCAGTATTTGAGAAAGAGAAATTACTAAGTTTTTCAAGCACTTTAGTTCCTCCCTTGTCTCATCACAAGGCTTCTGTTCCTTAAACTCGGCTTGATGGCCAAGAGGGAGTGACTCTGATTGAGCAGTATTGTAAAAGTATTCTCATCTAGTGGCAGTTCCAGCAGAGGAGAAGGTTTCCTTCTGTCCATGTCCACCTCAGGAAAAATTCCCCCCTGCTGCTCAGGGATTAGATCTAAGCTGTCCTGAATTAATGCCAACAGGCCAACAGCTTCCACAGGAATCTTTTTCAGCCAATGCTCCTCATAATATTTTTGCATTTTGGCTCCAATTCTCTCCCAGGAGTCTGTGTCCAGAGTCCCATTGTTGGAAAACCAAGGACAGTTACCCTATGAACTCCAGGAACCTCTGTACTTGTTAACAATTCTGCCTTAACTCCCCTAGTTTTCAAACTTTTACAAGCAAATATACAAGCATCTGCCGACTATTTCCCTGCCCTATAGAAGATTTTCTTTCTCAGACTTCTAAGTCTGTGATGGCTGCTTGTTCCCGGATGCTATTTTCAGGTCCAGCACTAGGGAAATTCTACTCTTAGCCTAAGTTTCTTCCTACATAATGTTCCTATACCTAAACCCTATATATTTTTTTTTTACCTAATTTGATAGATAAAAATTAAGAGAGAGAGAGAGAAACAGAGAGAGATACTTGCTGCAGCCTAAATTTTTATAGACAGTTTTTGCTCACAAAGAATAAAATACCACAGCCTTAACCTTAATACAAAACCAGACATGGCCAACTTCTTCCCATGGTATTTCTGTACTCTCACTTACTTCTTCTGCCCCCAAGTCCCTAGTTCTGATGCAAAGACCTCCCCCTTGTTAGATCAAAGCACACCACACAGCCAAGTATAGACCCTTCCAAATACCTGATAAGCAGGCTCATGGTCAAATCATTCCCTTATGCAGCCCTCCTGGGTAAAACAAGCTCAAGTTCTTAGACCCTGAGTAAATTCTCACTAGGAATCCTCTGTGGGTCTCTACACACTGTTTTTATGTATAGAATGCTCAAAGTATACTACACATTTATATAAAAGATTCCTTCTGAACTCAGTATTGTGTATAACTTAATATACACCAATGAAAAAAATCAAAACCAAAAAATGGAAAAACTAAGTAAAATGAAGAAAAACCTACTTATAGTGGTCTATAAATTTATGTGATTCCAGTGAAGGAAATTTCATGATTTGGGGAGTTTGCTAACTAATAAACCTTTGCCTAGTCACCACTAAGAGCTTCTCTTTCTTCATTCTTGCAAAAATGTTTGCTGTTTTAGTTTTTACATGCATCAAAAAATATACTTGGAGGATCAAAGGGTCAAGAATAGGAAAGATGGCTAATGAGAGTCAGATGGGAAGTGAGCTAAATCAAACCTTATTTTACAGCTGTGGCAACTAATCCAGGGTGGTTTGTGTCCACAGTTAGAATTTCAGCAACAAACGTACTCATCCTACATCTGGAAATGTGGTTGTGGATAAGTCAGGGCATTTGGATAAATGAGGCATTGTGGGTGTTTTTATTTAATGCTGACCTGATCGACTGCTTATAATGAGAAAAATAAATTTGTCTTTTTATAATTTTCCCCCTTTCTGTTATTTGGATCATTTCTATCAATCGGTTTTAAAATTTATTAATTCTTCCCTGGGTTGGAGCAAATATGCTGTTGAATTCATCTTGTGGACTTTCAGCTCTTAAACATCCATTTTTCTGGGTTTTATCTTTCTTTTGCCACTCCTGTACTCTTGCCACATTTTGATCATATTTGCCTTTAATTGCTTGACTTCTACAGCCTTTGTCAATCCACATCTGTATCCTCTCACAGTTTGTGACTAGTGACATTTTTTTCTTGAGTAAAAATAACAGTTCACTGTTTACTTAATAATTTTTGTTGGAAAACTGGGCAGTGAAAATTGTTGAAGCAACTCTAGATTCCTCAGATACAGTGGAATATTACCCGCTTATAGTTAAAAGGTGTTACCCATTGCCACCGTGGCACATAGCTACTGATATTTGTAGTCCTAAAAATAATATAGAAAATTCGGGTCATCTGAGAAAACACTCCAAAAGTCCATGGGAGGGAGAGGCAAGAGGCTAAGGAATTCAAAAACAGCTTGAGCTCCATGAGACTCTCTCTCACCCTCATAACCCTGAATAATTCCAACAAAGTGATTTGTAACATGCAAACATCATCAGGAACCTCTGAAATGTCTACTGTGGCACAAATTTATATCAGATCAATAGAACTCTTCGGGACTTTAATAGATTATCTAAGAAAGGCACCCCTTTTTGTTTTTGCTTTGTTTGCATTAGAAAGGCACCCTTTAAAGAGATATAAATAATATTAATTTTTAATGTTGCAATAATTTTTGAAAGTTAAGAGTCCTTTAAGTTAATAATTTTCAAAAGAGGCAGAGGCAAAAGGATTGTGAGTTCAAGGCCAACCCTAGTAACTTAGTGGGACCCAGTATTAAAGCATTTTAAAGAGAGGCTCGGGATAGAGCTTAGTGGTAGTGGTTTGTCCACCAACTCTGAGACTTGGATTTGACCCTCAGGACCACAAGAAATAATAATAAGCTGTTACTTACAAATGATAAAGACCAAATGTATTTCAGAACTGGGGATCTGCATGACACTGTTGGCTTTGTGTTCTGTGTGTGAGAGCTGAGGGAAACTTTGCAAAATAAAACATCTCTATTTTCAGGGAGGATTAAGCACCAGAAACGAAATGTGTCTCTCCTACCTTCTTTATTATCCAAGAATTAACTTGACCAGGTGTGCCAGCATCCCGGACATCATGGAACAGCTGCAGTTCATTGGTGTGAAAGAGATCTACAGACCCGTCACGTGAGTGGCAGTGAATTATAGACTTCCAAGAGTGGGTCTCATCTCCATACTGAGACACTATGGGCTATTTTATGTGCTGCTCTTTTTAATTGCTTGTAACTCAGGAGACCAAGTAAGGATCTTGGTTGCTATGTCCAAGTTCCTCCAAAAACCCTTGGGATCATTGATAGCTGGATCCTAAAGGATCCAGCTGTTAGCTGTACTCTTGGATAAAGTTATTGCCAAGAAAGGATACAAAGGGAAATCAGCAAAGGAAAAGGCAAAGTTCAGAGCACCCAAGCTCCCAGAGGCCTCTCCATGTAGCCACACAGAATACCCACCCAATTGTGATAATGTCCCTACGGAGGTCTCCTAGATAAGCTCCATAGAGCAGATGTGCCTAGGCTTTTTACTGGAGATGCTCCTGTAGGGGCTGCCTGCCTAATGCATGCCCAATTTGCAGACTTGCCAATAGAAAGCAGGTGTTCAGCACAAAGCATATT
This sequence comes from Peromyscus maniculatus bairdii, assembly GCF_049852395.1. Classification (NCBI taxonomy): domain Eukaryota; kingdom Metazoa; phylum Chordata; class Mammalia; order Rodentia; family Cricetidae; genus Peromyscus; species Peromyscus maniculatus. Next base: position 35,916,025 of record NC_134867.1, on the reverse strand, counting down.
GATTATAGTGCTGAGCCTTTTGATCATTTAGAGGAAGTTTTATATCAATCTAGGAAACTGACAACTATTTAAATTGCTAACCAAAAGTGAACCATGTGGTCAGGCTTTAGACAGGGTCTTCCTGCATGACTTGGGTTGACTTCCAATTTTTGATGCTCCTGCCTCTGCCTCCCAGGTGCTAGTATTCTGGTTATGTGCCTCCATGTTCGGGTAAGAAGCAAGCATTTATGAAGAGCAGTTTCAGACATGCTTTGTAAACACTGTATGATTGCATATCATAGAAACTAGAGTTTGGGGGGTGGTAATAGACAAACAGATGGGCATTAAATAGTATTGGTTGTTATAAAACAGTGAAAATAGTGAAGGGAATGTGCAACTGTTGCCAGCAGAAGACTCAAAACCTTTCTGGGAAGTAATATTTGAGCAGGGACCTACAGACTGAAGAGCCAACGATGGAAAGATAGGCAAAGATGTTGTATGCAGAGAAAAGAGTGATGTGTGTGTATATCATGAGCCTGCTGGGTTTGAGAATGAACAAGAGGATGCCTTTAGCTGGGGCAGAGCAGAGATTGGCAGAGACCAATGTGTGAGGATGTAGTGTCAGAAGTAGACTGGGCCACACAGGCCATTATGAGTAGTATGAAAAGAAGTCACCGTGGGATAGTGGCAGTCAATTTGGTGAGGGTGAGAAGGAAGGACCACAGGAGGATAAGATGGGGAAAGAGTACTGATCAGGAAATTACTGTGACTGTCCATTGAAAGCCAAGGGCACCTTGGACCAAGGCATGACATCATGCTAAGGATGCGTTATGGGAGATGCTGAAAAAGAGTTTATGTTCTCAGGAACAGTGACACAAAGCGTAAGGATGGTTGGCAGAAATTTATGGATGATGTAATGTGTCTTAACAGGAAGATCTTTCTGATAATTAAGACTTTACAAAATGAAAAAGACTGATATAATTGGACAAACATATACACAGATTTTTGAGAGTGCTTTTAAGAATAGGATAAGAAAACCATTTAATGAAGACATTATAAAATGTGGATAGTCAAAGAAAACATATAATAATTTATGTTCCAAATAAGCCAAGAATTAGAAATTGTAAACTAAGTGCTTTCTTGTTCATCGTGTATATATATATATGCTTTCCTCTGCTCCTTTCTAAGCCCTGCTGTGACCATGAGTGCAGAAGGCACCATCTAGTCATCACTAAATACTGATCACAAAGCACTTATGTGAACTGAGCAGCAATTACTAAGTCTGTTCACATCCATGAGTTAGTTTAACCTTCTTGCACATGATCCCAGTTGGGGAGGAGGGCATGGGGCTAAATTTCCATAGGGGAGAAAACAGAAACTAAGATTAGGAAACTGCTTGACACTGCACAGTATATCATAAATGGGAAAATTAGGGTTCACAATCCAATATCCTCTTCACAACCTATGCATGGAAGAATTTTCCAGAAGTTCAACCTTTCAAAATGAAAGTATGATGTGATTAGACAAAAGTACATAGGGTTAATAAACTATTAATAGACATCAAAACAATACATGAAATGTAATTCTAAAATACACTAGGACAGGGCACAGTGAGGAGACTCAGTGGGAAAAGGCACTTGTTACCAGGCAAGTGAGGACCTAAGTTCAACCCCTGGAAACATAAGGGTATGATTTGTTTGAATATTTGGATGGTTGGATTTTGGCACACATGTGTGTGTGTGTGTGTGTGTGTGTGTGTGTGTGTGTGTGTGTGTGTGTGTCTTTGTGTGTGTGTGTCTTTGTATGTGTTCATGCATGCATGTTTATGTATTGGAATGCTGGAGATCAAACTCGGAGCCTGGCACATGGCAGGCAAGTGATGTACCATTGAGTTACACCTCTAGCTTCCCAAATATTCCTATCATATTGCTCCTTACCTCAAGTAGATTTTCCTCTTTAGAATATATTCTACACCCCAAACAGGAAATTTCCTAATTGTGTGATTATTAGCAAAAAATGTAAAAAAAAATGACTATATGTTTACAAATGAATAGATGTACCTTGCTTCATCCTTTATGATCACCATGGACTGGGCATCTCTACAGATTCCTTTCACCGCCTGATGGGCTTTGCCAGTGTCCTTAGTTTCTATCTTCCTGGGAAATGCTACATTTGTGCCTTTGTCATGTGGAATTACAGGAAGAATTACTTTCCAAAACTAGGTTAACTGTGGGCTATCATTACCCAGAAAAATAGTATTTTGTTTTCTTGTATTATAGCTGTATAATTTTTCTAATCTATTTAGAATTTTCCCCGGATGTTTTCTCCTTTTTTATATAAGAAAGTATTTTCTTTTTAAGAGGCAAAGGCTGAGATACAGTGTTTTCCAGACTGGCCACATACTCATGACAATTCTCCTGTCTCAGTTTTTCAAGTTATGGACTTAATAGAGGTGAACCTCCAAACCTGGCTTCAAATATTTTCTTTCACTGTTGACACTTCTCAGTATTCATCTTCCACACTTTATCTATTATAATTTATTTTGTCTTTATTTCCTTTGCTCTGTAGTCTGCCTCCCATCTTATTCTATTGCTTTATTACCTTGAACTTGAGTTTTTAGTCATTAAATTAAATTCATTAAATCCATATTATTAAACCCACATAATTAAACTCTAAGAGGAAACAATTTCTGTAACTTTCTCCAGTTTCATTTGTTCCTACTTTCTTCTGAGATCAGTTTTCCTGTATTTTTAAAGATTTTTTTTATTATGTTTAATTATGTGTATGGGGGGTGGGTATGTGCACATGTGTGTTTGTGCACACAGAGGCCACAGGTGTCAGATACCTGGAGCTGGAGCCATAGGCAAGCTCCCTATCGGTGCTTGGGTGCTGGAAATTGAACTTGGGTCCTCTTGGGAGAGCAATCAATGCTCTTGACCACTTAGAAATCTCTACAACCCCTTTTATTCATATTTTATAAGTATTTAAGTTGTACCACGTGATTGTCTTCAGCCTTGTGGTTTCATGGGTCCCATCTCATTTCTTGCTTATTCTGAGGGCTTCTGTCCAAACCTCATCACACATATTTGAACCTAGGCTTTCTTCTCACCACACCACAGCTGGAGGATTCGATGAGTCATTTTCTGCACACTTATTTTGAGAGGAAAGGGCTGTAGGGTGGGACTGGACGCTCCCTGGTTGAATGTGTGTATTGTCCCTGCCTCGGATTTATTGCTGCTGTTAGGAGCCACCTTCTCTCTGGTGGGCTGAGTCATTTTTGTAGAGGAATGTGTCAGCTTTGGAAGGGGATGTCCAGTCTCTTGCCACCCTGGAGACTGTCTTCTCTCTATGAGACTCCATCTGGCTGTGTTCCTTCCAGTCATTCAACAGGGTTGTGCTTTACTGAGACAGATTTCCCATTGTCCTTCTTCAACAATCAGAAGATTACGACGCCGTGTTACATTTTGTTTTGTTTTCTTCTTGATGATCTGCTTCCAGATGCTGTGTTCACCTTTTATGTCAATTGCTTGGGGCATAATTTAAAATTAAGTGTACCTATCTTTAATGAGATCTTCATAAGATTTCATCAATGTCACACCTATCATATTCAATCAAAACATAAAACCCCCCTCCTCCATAAAGTTCTGGGAAGCTGAAAATCTGCTGTATGTCACTATGTTAATTTTTTCTTTCCTGAATTTTATATAAGTGTGGCTGTAGCCTGTGCTTGTGTCTGGACCCTTTATTAATAATGATGCTGGGATTCACTTGTATTTGTGGCTGTTTCACTCAATGCCTTTTTCTCGCTGAGCAATATTCCCCTGGGTGGGTCCACTTCCTATAGGCTCATCACTGTGGAAATACAGCTTCAGTGAGATGCAAACATTCAGACCACAGCAAGGGTACTAGGACCACCCCTGATGTTTCTAGTTTGTCCCTCCATTGTTTGGCATTTTACATTCCCAGAACACTCTACAGTTAATCTTCAGAATGACAGCAAGAAACTTCCCTTAAGTCATCTGTAAATGTGTGTGATTTCTTTTTACTTTTATGCACATTTCATATATTATCAAACTGAGTCACATATTACTGGATGGTAAGAGATCTTTATATTATGGATATTCATCTCCTGTTAGATACTGAGCCATGGATAATTTCTCTCAATCTATAGCTTGATTTTCATTGTTTTACTGTTGACTGAGGTTCCTTCTGTCATTTTGTCTTTTGAAATGCCCTCCAAGAAATCTTTAAAAAACTATACATTTATTATTAATGTGTGTGTGTGTGTGTGTGTGTGTGGTGTGTTGTGGTATGTGTGTGTGTGTGTATGTGTGCTGTGTGTGTATATATATATATATATATATATATATATATATATATATGTGGGGTGTGTGTGTGTGTGTGTGTGTGTGTGTGTGTGTGTGTGTGTTTAGGACAACTTGCAGGCGTCAACTATTACCTTCCACCATGTGTTCCCCAGGGATAGAATTCAGATTGTAGTTGGCATCTACCTGCTGAGCCATCTTGCAGGCCTAAAAATTGCCTTTTTACTATGAAATTTGGAAAAAAATTTTGCAGAGTTATTTGACCATATGCTGACTCTGGCGTGGACTCTGTTCATGGCTATGTACCTAGGTTTACTTTGGTACACACTTGATTTTTGTAGTCCTGGAGGAAGACTAAATAGCAAAACACAGTCTGTAAAGTCCCACCTTTTCCCAAATTAATTTGATAGTCTAGGCTCATTATATTTTCACACTTAAGATTAAGAGAATTTATCGATTTCTTAAAAACAAATACCCAAACAAAAACCTAAAATAATATGACTGGAAACGCTACAGAAAGCTCAGGGCATGCAGAAGGAACCCATCAGCCACCCAATAAAAACTAGACAGCCCCAATTAGCAATACAACAGCCCCTGTTTCCATCCCTGGACAAGAAGTTTAAAAACAAACAGTCAAGACCAAAGGAGATTTATATGGGTGATATGGAGTTCCTGTACCAACTAGAAAGAACTGACATGTTAACCATAGTCATTCTACTCCATGAACATAGTATGCATCACTCATTAAAACATTTTCTCCTTCTTCTCAGTAGTTTTTAGTGTGGTTTTTCTTATAGTTTTTAGTATAGATGTTTTCACCTGTTTTATTAATAATATTGATCTTTTATGTTTTAATATCTTTTATGTGGTAATTTTGTAATGTGTCTCTCGGCAATTTCCAGATCTTGGACTTTCTCCAATTTGTCTTTAGATTAGGGTTCATCTTTACATACTTGTTCATGTGCTTAGTCATTTTTTTTTACTGTATGTATGTATTTTGTGTTGATGATCACTATACTGTCCCTAATTCTTTAATATCCCTGTCAGTGTGACTCTAGAATAAAGGTTTAGGGCCACTGATCTTTACTATTAAGGCCGGATCCACTCTCCAGTCTCCAAGATGGATCTCTGAGATATCACTGAATGCCTGTGTCATCAGCAAAGACTCTCCACTCTGGCTATTTGGAACTTGAATGTGTACCAGCCGTGTGAGCTCTCAGAATCATAGTTTTGTTTTGTTTCTGTTTTTTTTTTAAATAGTTCCCAGTTACTCTTTGCCTAACCTTGTGCCATTTTATCTTAAATCTATTTGACTCATTAGTCAAGTGCGTATTTAGTTACCCTACGGACTTAAAGAGCTCTCTCTGTCTGTGATCTATCCCTCTGTAGCACTCTGCTTTGAAACTTGCAGAACTTCAGAATCCCTTAATTCTGACTCTTGTCTCATTAATTCATTGAGATTGTCATTTTATGGCTCGGAAATTCTCCTTTTTGGCATTGTGACCCAGGGCGTGCTCACAGGCAGAACGCTGGGATGAACACAGTGTTCAAATATGACCTGTGTTCATTTCCTTTGGGGTTATAGTTTTTTCCTGCCTGTTTTCCACTCTCCTAACCCAGACATTCTGTACAACTTTGTTAATGAGTGTTGGCATTTATCACAGTCAGTTGGTGTCTGTTACTCCTCATGGCCGGGAGTAAAAGTCCATTAAAGAGCATGTTGTTTGTTTTACTAATTTTTGACCGTATGTTTATTTGTGTGATAGAGGTTGAATCTGTAAAGCTATTCACTCCGCTGTATGGACCTGGCCCTGCTTCTTGGTTGAAGTTACCTAATTTCTTTCCTTCTCCCCACACCCCTTCCTGTTCCCAAGAATGACTCTAGCAGCAAGACCTTTGAAACAGCCGTGGGGTTCCAGGCAGATACTAGGTCTAACAACTACAAGTTATTTTCTTCCATCTGCTTTTACATTATACAGAGCAGGAAAGCCATGCCTAAATTCATTACATGTGAAATGACTCATTGGATGAACTGAATTTACAAATAAAATTGCATGCTTTTTGCAAAGAAAATCAAAACACACTCTGTGCTACTGTGGGGAGTATTACGTTTTGCTGTGTTATAAGAAAAATGTATCTCGGAGTTTAAATTTGATTTGCAAAGAAAAATTATCCATCAGTATTAAAGTATAATATTAACACAATTTGTTCAAATCAACTACAGTGATTATTTATAATATCAATTTATTCATATGTGTGTCTGCGTAGACACACCGGAAACTGCTTTAGTTTCTATAACATTCTCAATTCCTCCAACTGAACCCTAGTCCCAATAATAGCAGGGGTACTGGTTGTTTTATCTAATTTATTTATGTTAGTTTAATTTATTTATTTAATCCCGCCACTGTTTCTGATGGGAAGCTTAGTCCTTTTCAAACAAATAATTAGCACACTTGCTTTTGCGATTCTTCTGTCCTCTTCTCTCCTCAGTTCTCCAGGGAGTAATCTGAGCTGTGTGGTTAGAAAACTTGGAAGGTTTTTGGTGAGAGGTGACAAAAGGGACATTTATTAAGGAGGGTCGAAAGAGACAAAGTATGAAGCAGAGAGGCTCAGAGGAGGCTGGTCCTACATTTTCAGGTTCCCAGTCCTCAAGCACTGTCTCCGATACCTGGGCCATTCAGTCTGCTCTCGTCTCCCTGGCTGCCCTACCAACACACGTAGTTACAGCTTTCACTTTTTTTTTGCTGTGAATTCTCCATAAATATTAACTTACTGGCTTATTATAGTATCAAAGCTTTCAGAGTCAGCTCTGCAGAATGCTTACAGTGTTCACTTCGGCCAGCAAAGCTGCACAAAGGTCACATTGACCACCACATTAATCACACTGAACCCCTTAGGTAAAAGTCCAGGCGACCCCTGGTGGTGTTTCAGGAGATTGCAGGGAGCTACTTGCTCTCCAACCCCTGAACCGCCTCCATTTCTGTTTACAAAGTTGGTCTTTCTTTCTCTTCCTTTCTTTCCTTTTCCTTCCTTTCTTCTTCCTTCCTTCCTTCCTTCCTTCCTTCCTTCCTTCCTTCCTTCCTTCCTTCCTTCCTTCCTTCCTTCCTTCCTTCCTTCCTTCCTCCCTCCCTCCCTCCCTCCCTCCCTCCCTTCCTTCCTTCCTTCCTTCCTTTCTTCTTCCTTCCTTTCTCCTTCCTTCCTTCCTTCCTTCCTTCCTTCTTTCCTCCCTCCCTCCCTCCCTCCCTCTCTCTCTCTCTCTTTCTGTTTCTTTCTTTCCTCCCTCCCTCCCTCCCTCCCTCCCTCCCTTTCTTCTTCCTTCCTTCCTTCCTTTCTCCCTTCCTTTCTTCTTCCTTCCTTCCTTCCTTCCTTCTTTCCTTCCTTCCTTCCTTCCTTTCTTCTTCCTTCCTTTCTCCTTCCTTCCTTCCTTCCTTCCTTCCTTCCTTCCTTCCTTCCTTCCTTCTTTCCTCTCTCTCTCTCTCTCTCTCTCTCTCTCTCTCTCTCTCTCTTTCTGTTTCTTTCTTTCCTCCCTCCCTCCATACCTCCCTCCCTCCTTCTTTCTTTCTTTTTCAGTATAGATACCTTGTCTCTGTAAAGGTAAATGTCATTTTAATATTGAATATCAAAACTACTTTACATGTATAAAAAACTAGCAGCAAATTTTAAATGGTAGAATATGCAAATTTAACAGGCTTCTTTCTAGTCAAGGTTTGCTCTATGGCAATTCTGGGTTATATCTATAAGTCACCAAAATTTTATTAGAAAATGCTATAGATTTTAGAAAACTGCATGACACAGTTAACGTAATATGATGCTGACTGCTATTACAGTACTCAGCATTAAAGACTGTGTTAAATAATATATATATAAGACTCTACAAAGTTATATTGACTTGAATTAGAGGGAGGGATTAGGGCTGAAGGACAGAAGCCTACTAAAATAGTACCCACTTTTCTTATTTTCTCGGTTCTTAGAACAGATGAAAAACAATTTTCAATTTTGTCATGAAAATATTACTTTTATAACTTCCTGCCCCTCGGATTTATAGTTTGTGTATCTTGTTTAAAAAGATAACATCCAGGGTGCCTAAGCGGGCTGCCCAGGTTGGAGAGAGGCAGGAACAAGCCAATGAACAGATGTGAGGACCCAGCATTTAAACTGTGGATTCAGCAGCTGGGCATGATTATCTGTGACTACTGGCAATCCCTAAATCATCATCTGGGGCTGTCACAGGCTATCGGTCACTCATGATAATCTTGTGTAACAACTATGATTTAGTTAATGTCAAGTTTTGGACATGTAAATAGTTTACCTTTCTTTTTTAGAAATCAATAATATGCAGCATTGGGGGAAGCAGTCTCCTGAATCTCCTTTCAAGCTGACTAAGGCACATCCATGTTATCTTCTTTCTTTGGCGTTTAAAATCATGTGTCTTATTTTAAAAGGGTGCCCACGGAAGCAGAGTATATTAGGTGTGAAGTATAATTTTTCAGTAAGATTATTTTTTTAAGACAGAGTTACATGTAGCCAAGGCTATTCTTGAACTCACTGGGTAGCAAAAGTTGGCCTTGAAGTTTTCATCCCCCTCTCTGTCTCCTGAGTGCTAGGGTTATAGGCAGATGCCACCACGTACAGCTTCAGTGTAATCTTAAGCCACCGATTCAGTTCTAAACCTTTAGTGCTTATCCTCTCAAGCAACCAGAGCAGGACATTCTGGGGTGGCTTTTCTGCTGGACACTCTGAAGTTTAAACCGGTTACAGTAACTTTCAAGAACCGGAAGTGTTCTTTACCAAATCATCAGTAGCATCGTCCAGTTCAGACATTAATACCTACCAGTTATGCTATAATGTTAACTGGAATTTTCAAGCCCTAGGAAAGAGTTCCAAAGCAAAATTATTTGTCTAAAAGTTAACAACCACTGGCCGGATTCCCATGCTTTAATGGACAGCCCCACACTCGTGTTCATATGCGCAGCCCTAACTGGACTTGGTGGGTTACAAAAGAAAAGAAAAGGAAAAGACATGAAATTGGGAGGGAGTGTGTTGGGGGCATGCGGATGACCATATAATTATATGGTCATATTTTGTTGTATATGTGTATGAAATTCTCAAGAACAAAGAGAATTTGAACGAAGAGAATCTCTCTGAAAACAAAACAAACCACCCAGCAACAAAATTTGATCAGTGTATGGAACTGAAAAGTGTAAATAAAGGTTGCCTATAATTTCACCTAAAGCAATAAAAATAAAAGTAATAACCACTTGCATCTAAAGAAGATGAATCATTCCTTTAAGAGCCTCCTTACTTGTTAGTTGGAGAGATCATTCAGCAGTGAAGAGCACTTGTTCTTACAGAGAATCCAAGTTTAGTTCTCAGCACACAAATAGCAGTTCACTACCATCCATAACTGTTCAAGTTCAAAGAATCTGATTTCTTCTTCAGGTCTCCCTTGGCATGAGGCATGCATGGGGGACACATACATATAGGCAGTCAAAACACTCATACACATAAAATAAATAAATGTCAAAGAAAGAGAAAGTCTCCTTATTTGGAGAAGACTTCCAGTAACAACTAATGAGTCCATAAATGCCTTATGTGGAATTATTTTTATATTTAAAAAAATGAGTATGCATGAAGTCTATGTTAGAATGTTGAAAATTACAGGAAATATGAAATGTACTATACTGCAATGTGATGTACTAAATGTAATTGTGATTATTTAATTTCAGGACATGGCCTTTCATTATCAAAAGCCCGAAGCAATATAAAAACCTTTCTTTCATGGATGCAATGAACAAATTTAAGTGGACTAAAAAAGAAGGGCTATCCTTCAATAAGCTTGTCCTTAGCCTGCCCGTGAACGTGAGATGTTCCAAGACAGACAATGCAGAGTGGTCGGTAAGCCCCGCTTTTCATCTTCTAAGAACCTGGTTGTCACACCTGAATCCCAAAGAGGAAATTCTAAGCTTCAGGTAGCCATCCACCGATCAGTGGTCTGAGTGTCCTTTCATGTTTGGTCATGGAACTTGTTTGGTGATCATTGGAGTTGGCGGACAACCAACCTCTGATTGCTGAGAACTCCCTTTGAAGAGAGATTTTTTTTTTTCTTGGAACTTTAGTTGTGATGAAGTGGAATCGATGGGGCAGCTTAGAAACCATGGAGACCTGCTTTAGCTCTTTCCAAATAGTGTCTAGTCCTCTTACCCCTCCCTCCTGTCCAGGGCTAAAGTTTCTGCCTCTTCTGAGGCTTGGCTTCTTCAGCAAGTACAGTCTATCCCCTAATCTCCACCAGAAGTGAAGGTGGATAGGCAACTGTCTTAGTTACTTTTTCTTTATTGCTGTGACGCCACTGCTATAGCAACTTGTAGAACAAAGAGTTTATTGGGGGCTTTTACAGTTCCACGACCATCGTGGTGGGGAACCTGGCAGCATACATTCAGGCATGATGATAGAGGAGTTTACATGATGATAGAGAGTTTACATTCTTATCCAAGAAGGGGAGAGACAAACAGAGGGAGGGACAGAGGGATAAAGAGAAAAGACACAGAGGGAGGACACAAAGAGAGACAGAGAGAAACAGAAAGAGAGAGCTAACTGAGAATAGCACAGGCTTTTGAAACCTCAAATCCCACTCCCAGTGACACACATTCTCCAACAAAACCACACCCCCTAATCCTTCCCAAGCAGTTCCACCAACTGGGGACCAAGTACTCAAACATAGGAACCTATGGGGGAAATGAGAGAGAGAGAGAGAGAGAGAGAGAGAGAGAGAGAGAGAGAGAGAGAGAGAGAGAGAGAGAGAGAGAGAGAGACCTAGGAATGGCATGGGCTTTTGAAACCTCAAAGCCTACTCTTATTGATACATACTCCAACAAAACCACACTGTCTAGCCCTTCCCAAACAGCTCCACCAATGGGGGACCAAGTCTTCCAATATATGAGCTGTGGGGTCATTCTCATTCAAGCCCCTGAAGCGAACTAAGCCACACCCTGCTCTTACACAGCTGCTCACAGGAACTGCCTTGTTCTTTTTCAGATTCAAGGGATGACAGCATTACCTCCTGACATCAAAAGGCCTTATAAAGCAGAACCTTTGGTGTGTGGGACGTCAGCTTCCTCTCCTCCACATGACGTCTTCTCCCTCAGGTTGCTCGTGTACTGTCTGCTTCTTGGAAGTACGCTGAGCACCCAGGGCTTGTGACTGCTGTCCTTGGTGACACTAGAGTCTGGAATCTGAGACTGTCCTTTAAAGTCAGGTTAAAGACTGTGTTCATGTTGGGCCTGAAGAGATTGGTGTGATGAGCACAGAAACTTCACTTTCACACACACACCCTCTATTTTCCTCCCCAGTGTTCCTGAGCTATGTCACTGGGGTTCTCAAGAGTTTCCTTGTAAAAATTCATGTTCTGTGCCTATGGTTAGTAAAATAAAATGGACCTGACTTAACCACTTTGAAAGTTGGACAAGCAGAACGAAAAGAATGTTTAATTGTTTTCTATATTCGGTGTTACTCAATATCCACTGTTCAACCTGACATCCCTCCTTCTTTTCACGAACAACATCACAGGAATTGCTTTCCACTCCACCTTCCTTCATTGGTGTAACTCGCAAGGGTGAGCACAGCCCTGCTCTCTCTGGCATTGTCCAGTCCCTGAGTTTTCTATGACCTCTGACCTCAATGCTTTTCAGTGGTAGCTCTTGTGTTTCCTTGTTCATCTGAGTCTGTTGATACCCAAACCCAGATCTAAGTATTTCCCTGTCTCCACAGTACTGTTCAGCTGATTTTTTTTTATTAAGCTCTGTCACTCTCTTCAAAGAAAGGGATTCTGATAAATGTAGAGGTGGTGGTAGCTGATTGTAGGCTAAGAAAACAATGCAGATGGCCGCAAACCCCTTGCTGTGAAGGGTCCTAGATGAGATGAAATTCCAAAGCAAAGCGGACAGTGTGAGCAGGCAGGAAGCCATGGGTCCGTAATGTTCCTCACCACTGGGTGTTTCACACTGCCTCAATCTGAATCACATTTCTATGATAGATTTATTTTTATATTAGTTAATAAACTGACTTCCAACATAAAATTTCCACCAACTGAAGATCTTATCATTCTTTTGGTTCTCTTTGAATTAGCTAGTTAAATCTTGTTTTATGTCCTATCTTTATTCATATGGTCTATGTTTTGATCATATTAATAAACTTAATGGAATTAAAGTTTTTGTATAGTATCTTATGTGGCCCTCGAGAGAATTAAGTGATTGTATACTGATGTCAATAAAATCAGCTGAGAAACTGTATTTTTTTCCACTCTAAGCCCTTTCTGTCTTGCAAACGTAAACTATATTGTCATTTGAATAAATATTATGTTTTAGAGTGTTTGCTTCTTGATTCAAAGAATTTTCCATTTTGGCAATATTGAGATATTCTGTGGCTACTATTACTTATTTTTGTTTGTGTAAATGTTTCCTATCAGAGTGGTTTTTTTCCCCATTCAGTTATTGGCATAAGAAATATGATCACCTCAGATAACCCCTATTTGAAATTTTAGGCTTAATTTTACTTCAGAATTTCTGGATCTGAGGTATCAAAACCAAATTATTTCCATTGTAGATGAAGCAGCACTCCATTTACTGTCATTGTTCTTTGTAAGAAACATGAGCACACCCAACCATAAAAGAGTGAAGAGCTTTGGAAGCTGGCATGTAAGGAGCCCACCCAGGAGACCTCTTTCCACCGGCATTGCTGGCCGCAAAGCTGGCATTGTTGTTCTGCTAGGGTCTTTTATGACTACACATGGCTTTGAGCAATTACAAAAATGCTGGTAATAGGAGAGATTATGTAGTGAGAATTCTGCACAGAGCTCATTACATGCTAAGTTGTTTGATCTGACATGAAGTAGACCTTCTTATGCTGCCAGCGCTTCTTCATGGTCTTTGTGATGTTGCCTTGGACTAAGTCAACACATTAGCTGCTTCCTAAGGCTGTCAGACAGAGAAGCCTAACGTTTGAAGGAAAATGGAATCCAAACAAACGAGATGACCTCTGCTTTGATCCTCAGCTGCAGGGCATGTAAGAGAAATGTGTATGATGAAATTCAGAATTCATCATGGTTGGGAGGACCTTGGGTAGTCACGCTTTTCTGAAAGGGTCCAGGCAACGTCCTAGCACTGATAAGACCAATGCACTCAGCAGAGGCAAATATATTGAGCAACTTTGACCTGACCCTAATTCTAATGGCTGTAGACACCAGTGAAGGGACATTTGGAAGCAGAAATAATCATGTTGTACAGTTTGCTTTAATCAAACTCACCACTCAGCATGAAGACCATTTCTGGTTTTCTGTATGATGAGTATCATTAAGTTTCTTATAAGAAAAATTCTCATACCTCTGAGTATGTCTCTACAACTGATCTAATATATGAAGAATTAGGGAAATAATCACATGCATTCCCTTGAATGCTGATGAATATTGAAAATTGTCTTTAACTTTTCTTCAAATTTTCTGACATCTACCTATTTATCTTCTATTTACAGGGAGAATACATTATTTTTTACACATAATGAAAGGATAACAATTAAGGAGCTAGAAGGAAGAGTGTGGGGATTCATTGTATTATTCTTGCAATGATTTTTGTTTGGAACTATTTCAGAATGAGAAGTTACAAATGCAAAGGAGAGAATAGAGCAGCTAATGTTGACTTGATCCAAGGCACAGACACTCCAGTGGGCCCTCTGTCCTCTATAGCAGCCCTGCCTTTGGGGGTGACGAAGAAAGAGGCTGTACGGTTTGCTAAATCGGACTTACAACTGATCACAAAGGCTGTGTCTGGGCTTTGTGCCCTGATGCACAAGGAAGAAGGAGAGATGACTTCTGACGTCCAGTTTTTCCGGTTGTCACTAAATAAGTCTGTTATTAGTTTCTAAGTTCACAAAGGGAGGTGGGACGAGTAACCAAGAGAGAGGAAGAGTCCCAAGAGCAAAGATGAAGGACGAATTATGCCTGAGGATCATGACAAAGGAGACACAGCAAAGGCTTCCCTTTGCTTGTAAACCTAATGTGTGGCAGTGCCTATCTACTGGGGAAAAACAGAAAATGTGGTGGTACTTGGCTAGGTAAGACCACTTCTAACTTTCAGATGTGCATGCCTCTACTATATGCCCAGGAAGGTATCTATTTGTGTGCATCCATATGTAGATGTTGGTAGAAATGTGAAGGAACACTAAAATCCAGAAGAAATTCAAAATATTACCAGTTTAGTTACAAAAAGTTTACTTTTTATTTAATAGTTTAGTGGGCATGGCCCATTTCTGTGATTTCCGGTCCTTCTTGTGCAGAGGTAAGGCCCTAGGATCCTGTGGTTCTAGCATCCTTACCACCCAAGGGTACTCTGCATCCAAGCTAATATTGGAGAAAGGCTACCAAGAAGGGACATAAGTCACTCCGTTTGCACATTATTCATTAAAATTAGTCATGCGGCCTCATTAGAATGTGAAGACTGGTGAAGAATATGGTCTCTGGTACTTCGACAATGATGATGCCTGATGGAAAGACTCCATGGATGTAGGATACATGTTGGCAAAATTAATTTTTATCTAGTCTGGTAATTCTAAGATTTTTGAGTTCTAGAAATAACTACCAGAGTATATCAACTGCACGTTTTGCAAAATAGTAGCCAAGAGAAATAATAGTCATTGTTAATTGCATTAAATGCCTACTTAGATATAGATTCTCAATGAGTATTATATTTAAAACATGCACAAAACCAGGCATTGTCTGTACCATGATGAGAAGCAGAGTTTCATGGTGAAGCTCATAACTGAGTAAATCAAAACTTACCATGAACAGCTCATTTCTGAAAATGGATAGATTCAGAACAGATGTGAGTCCTTTAAATTAAATAAACACAGCTTTAGGAACAGCCTACTTCATCATCAGGGACAATTAATTTTTCCAAAGATGATTTCAACTATTCAATTGATTGATACAGTTTTCATCTTCACCCCACACCCTGCAAAGATCTTGATTGGCAGTCCAAATCCAACTGAGTCAAATTGATACATTATGAGCAGAAGATTCTCAATCAAACAGACTCATGGAAGAATCTGTTACTGCTCAGGTGAGAGCTATGCTCTATGGAAAATAAGAAGGGTGAAAATTGCTGCAAAGTACAACACACTGATTATAGAATTCCTGAATATCTAATTGTGCCTTTGAAATCCAAGAGAATTTGTCTGGTATGAAAGGTTTCCCAGACTCAC
This sequence comes from Peromyscus maniculatus bairdii, assembly GCF_049852395.1. Classification (NCBI taxonomy): domain Eukaryota; kingdom Metazoa; phylum Chordata; class Mammalia; order Rodentia; family Cricetidae; genus Peromyscus; species Peromyscus maniculatus. The sequence continues at coordinate 35,900,474 of NC_134867.1, read as the reverse complement.
TGGCCACTGTGTCAATGGTGGTAAGACAACATTTGTAAAGGAACACTCTTTGGGATACAACTTTTTAAGCTGGTTCTTTGCCACTCTGTTTTATTGATTGTTAAATAACCTATTGTTTATTAATTTAGAGTGGTGTGATTTACAGAAATAAAGAAAAGTCTTTACCTTCTAATAAAGAATGTCACAGGGATACCAACATATAAGGATTTAAAGTCTGCTCCAAAGCACAGAACTCTTGCCTTGTGCTGTAATCTATCCAAAAACTTATGGCTGGGAACTCACGGGCCCAAAGGGAGAACCCTCTATTATTACTCTGTTAAATTGGCATAGTGTCAAACCGCCTTCTGACATCTAACCCTATGTTCATCAATTAGTACAGTGCTAGCCCTCAGGGTTTTTTGTTTGTTTGTGGTTTTTTTTTGTTGTTGTTGTTGCAGTGGATGGTAGTTAATACAGTGTTTCACAGCTGGTAGCAGGACTGAGAATAAGCGACCATGGAATGCTCAGCCCTACAATTGACACCTACATCATATCCTCTCTCCCCAAAGCTCAAGAAATATTCAGGAAGAGAGGACAGAAATATTATAAGAGCCAGAGTTTGGAGAGGACCCCTGTAAAATACTGTCTTCTAGACGTGACAGTGCCATTGCACTCACAACTCCTTTTGCCTGCCCACTAAGATTCTGGTATGGATAGAAGAGCAACTCATGATGCCCCCCCCCCATAGTTGAATAGCTATTGGCATTGATGGCTGCTAGGGAGGGAGAGGCAATTTTCTTTAGGGCTGTGGCCCATTGAAGGTCGCATATAGTTGGATTCAGTGGGATAAAAGAAGGAAACAGAGTGTGAGGAAGAGGATTGAAGCAGACAAAGTTGAATCACTGTAAGATGAATCTTAAAAGGTCTTATTAATAAAAAAAAAAAAAAAACCTCAGGAGCCAGGTATTGGGGTAAATTCTGAAAGATCAGAGAGATAGAACAAGCCACAGGTAACCTCACCTCGCCAGCTTCTCAACTGATCCTGTTTCCTCAAACTGGAAGCCTCTGAGTCCTCACCCAAATGGATCTCAGCTGAACTGCTACTAAAAGCCTAAAAACTTAAAAGCCTTTAGTTCCTGGTCCTCAGACTTGATAAACTTTTCTGCTTCTTGACATCACTTCCTGGGATTAAATGCATGTGTCTTTCCCAAGCAAGATGTGAAATCTCAAATCCTAGGATTAAAAGTGTGTGCCACCATGCCTGGCTCTGTTTCCAGTGTGGCCTTGAAGTCATAGAGATCCAGATGGATCTCTACCTCCTGAGTGATAGGAATAAAGGTGTGTGTGCCACCATTTTCTGGCCTCTATGTCTATCTAGTGAATGTTCTGTTCTCTGACTCCAGATAAGTTTATTAGGATACACAGTATATTGGAGGACACAATATTACCATAAATCACTGAGAGGAATTGGAGGGAGAGTGTCCAGAGCGGTGTGATCTAAATACATTGTGTACATATACATGTCTGAAATTAACAAAAAATATTTTAAGAAGAATACACATTAGCAATTATATGGTATGAATGGAGTATCGAGAAATTTGACAAATATGGCTAAATATGTAGAGAATACACTGATTTCATTCACTTAGTTCCCAAGAGAAAGTTGTATTTTAAAATTATGCATTATTTCCCAACAATGGAAGGAGAATATCAGGAAACGGATCCCTGGAGATCTATTTTAAGCAACTCTTTCACCTGTTCTTCCTTTTGACATTTGTCAGTCTTCTATCACTTAGAGCAAAATGTTTCCAGTGGTTCGTCTGATAGTGAGCAGCTGAGTCCATTTACCACAAGGAAGGCCTGCTGTAGCCACTGCTGAACATTGCTTGGTTAGAATTCCACTAATTGTCTTTTGATTAACCATGCCCAGAGGACTTTGTGGCCTCTGCTTAAGATTTATTTAGTGAAATCATTTGGGTCCCACTTTCTCCAATATTTGAAACAGAGTAGATGTAATAAAAATACAAATAGACACCGGGAAGGATATTCTACAGACAGAGGGAACAAGTGTGAACTAAACCAATTTCTCCAGCAACTCATTACTCATTGCCACCAAAGTAACATATATGTGTAGAATATTTCAGAACCCACAAAGTGATTCTTTGTTTCTCATTTAACATTAAAACTGCTTTCCTAAATGAGCTTTTATACCAGAAAAACACAGCATATGCATGTTGAACTGTAGTGGTAAAGGGAGAGAGATTTAAGTCCTAATCCTTTTTCAACCTATGGGTTGAAAGATGCTAGGTGAAAGTTGCAGAGCCAAGGACAATCATAAATATCAGGTCCAACGGGATTTGACCATCACTTTCAGGAAAGTATTTAATGACTGGTTCTGTGCATCTTAGGTCTCATGCACCTGAGAAGAAAAGATGTACCACCCTTTGCTCTTTTTGTCCTCTTGTAAGGAGTCCAATCTCATTAACAATACTAAAACTTGAGAGTTAAATAGAACCAGTATACCCTTTGTCTTTTGTATGATTTATTTTTATGATGGTTGCTTTACATTTTTCTCTTTTATTGCTCTGTGAGCTTTTTTTCTTGCATATTTGATTTATGTCTGAAGGCAACTTGGACTTCTTCATAAGTTGCCTTCAATCATTAGGGTACGCCTAGAAAAACAGACATTTCCAAATCATCTTCCTCAGTAAAATCATTGCCTAATAACTGCAAATAGGGAAAGATGCCAGGCAAATAGGACGAGGGGAGAGTGTTTACATCAAAGGAAGATCAGAGGTGGAAGGTAAGTCCCTACTGCTGAAGACGTCATATACTTCAGATGCAGGGTCCAGACACCCCTCAGTTGGAAAACTCCTCCCTGAGGATTAGCTCTCATGGTACCAGAAGATGCCGTTCAAGCTTCCAAAGGAAGGAAGCACCCAACAGTCCTACCTAGCTGATGCCCATGAACCACAACAATGATCCGCATGGTTCGAAAACAGTAAAGATGCAGTCATGCCACACATACCTTGGCAGAAACCAACAGCTTTCTAATTGGACATAAGACTTCTCAACAAGAGCAAAACAAGCCTGATACTGGGAGCCACCCAGTCAACTATCCAGGGCTGGTGAAGTCATGGAGAACTAACAACCACCACTTTACTAAACCAGCATAATCCACAACTGCATTTTAAATATTCATCGGACACACATATGGATACAGACACATGAAACACACACATACACATACAGGGACACACACACATATGGGGACACACACACATGCATATACATTCACACACAACTCATAAAACCTCAAAGTCAGTAACTATAATATACAAACAAAATACCAGTAAAGTTAAAAAAAATTAAACAAAGCAACACAAAACAAAACAAAAGTCTCAAAAATTGAGTTCATTTTGTGTTGGCCGTCTACTGTTTGGGGGCCTGTTTTAGCTATCCTGGTTTCAGTCTTCAGTTTTTGTTTTTGTTGTTGTTGTTGTTGCTGGTGTGTGTGTGTGTGTTTTTGTGTGTGTGTGTGTGTGTGTGTGTGTGTGTGTGTGTATGTGTGTGTGTGTGTGTGTGCACGCACATTTGTGTGTTTCCATATAAAGCTAGAAATCATTCTTTCCTGTGAAGAATTGCATTGTATTTTGATGGGGATTGCACCAAATCTGTAGATTGCTTTTGGTAGAATGGCCATTTTCACTATATTAATTCTATGGACCCATGAGCATGGGAGATCTCTCCATCTTCTGATACCTCCTTCAATTTTATTTCTTTAATGTCTTAAAGCTTTTTATATACAATCTTTCACTTGCTTGGTTAAAGTTATGCCAAGATACTTTTTGAGGCTATTGTGAAGGATGTTGTTTCCCTGATATCATTCTTGGTCTGTTTGTCATTTGTATATAGGAAGGCTACTAATCTTTGTGTGTTAATTTTGTATCTACTTTGCCGAAAGTGATTATCAGCTGCACAAGTTTCCCGGTTGAGTTTTTAGGGTCATTTATGTATAAAATTATATCACTTATAAATAGAGACACTACTTTGGCCTCTTCATTTCCTATTTACATTCCCTTGATCTTGAATGGTTTGATTTCTCCAGCTAAAATTTTAAGTTCTATACAGATAAGTTATGGAGAGAGTGGACATCCTTGTCTTGTTCCTCATTTTAGTGTAAATGCTTCAAATTTCTGTTTAGATATTAGCTGTGGGCTTGCTGTAAACTGCCTTTAGTGTATTGAGGTAAGTCCCTTGTATCCCTAATCTATCCAGGACTTTTATCATGGGATTAAAGGTGTGCACCATTATACATCGGGTTTTCAACAACAAACATCTTCTTTATGGTTAGGTAGATGAATTATGGTTAATGGATTTTCACTTTTATTAAGAGAATAAAGAGGCACAGGACACACGTGACCGCCGGAAACCAACACTGTTACACAGAGTGGTGTCTGCCCACCACGTGGTGAAGATCCCAAGGTTAAAATGGGAACAGTTTCTCATTTTAACTTGAAACATTTGGTCATTGTTAGCGCAACGTTCTCTAGAAGTAACAGATCTTTGTGATCAGTTGAGAAAACAAGACACAACTAAAAGCTGCAAGGTTTAAAAAGCATCTTCTTTGAAGAAATATTCTGTTTTCAAAATGAGGGTTCTGAGGGGAAAAATAAAAAACTTTGCACTGGCTCCCTCCCTGCTTCCGCGCATCTGTAATTGAGGACGAGGCGCCATCGTGTGGCGTTGACAAAAATGACTCTCTTAACCAATGGTCACATTTGTATTCTTGCTGTTAGAACTCATGCGCGAGCTCACAATGGGTTCTTCTGTTTCAGCTCCGTCCCAGTGCAAGAGACAGGTGCAAGAGCTTTCTTTTGCAACACCTGGAACTTTCTGGGACCATCCAGGATGGCTCTAAGCGTGTGAGAATTTAGGTTCGTTTTGAGTGAACGGTGAGCACGATGCCCTCTTGTGGTAGACCTATTGCTTTGCAAAGAGAATAACAAATGTGTGGAATCCTGACTTCAGGAAGGTTAAGATTTGATCAAAGGGTCATAGGCTATAGTGAAAGAATGAGCAAGAATTTCTAGTGTGCAATTGCAAAATAGGGCGACTTAAGATATACATCTTTACTTGTACATCTTTCAAAATAAGAAAAGATTCGGGATGTTCCACCATAAATTATAAAATAATATTTGAGATTGATACACTTAATCTGACTTAATATAGGTGTTACATGACTCAAAACTCACATAATACCACACCATGTATGGTTTATATTTTATATAATATATATATATGTATATATATATATATATATATAATATAAAAAGAAGAGCATAAATACTGTTTTATGGCTGAGTGAGTATTTGAGGATTGGTGGAATCCCAAACGACATACATGAGGGTTAATAATGTTTGCTTGACAGGATCTCAGATTACCGAAGAGACAAGCATCCGAGTATGTCTGTGAGGGATTAACTAGATTGGGTGAACTGAAGTGGGAAGACCCAACCTCAATGTGTGTGCCAACATCGTGTGAGGCCAGAGTCCAGGGGTTCACATAAAGGGGGAAGCCAGATGGACACCAGCATTCATCTCTCTCTGCTTCCTGACCTGGAATGCAATATGACCAACTTCCTCAGTCTCTTGCCTATCACGATGGCCTGGATCTTCAAACTGTGAGACAAAATAATCCTTTACCTCCATAGGTTGCTTTTATAAGATATTTTGCCCCAGAAATATGCAAAGCAACATGCCATACTAATGCCATTTAATTTTAATACTGTCTATTTATTTATTTATCTCATCTGTCAAACTGGCATTGTAGCCAAGTCTGAACTTGATCTTCTTATGTCCAACCCCTCCCCTCATGGTGCTATGATTAGCACCATGTGTATGCCGCCATGCCTAGTTTACTGAAATTTTATATTTCCTGTCTTAGTTGGGGTTTCTATTGCTGTGACCACGACAACTCTTATAAAGGAAAACATTTAGTTGAAACTGGCTTACAGTTTCAGAGGCTTAGTCCATTATCATCATGGCAGGAAGCATGACAGTGTGCAGGCAGACATGGTGCTGGAGAAGGAGCCGAGAGTTGGACACCCTGATCTTCAGGCAGCAGGAAGGAAGACTGTGAGCCACAGTGGGCATAGCTTGAGCATATGAGACTTCAAAGCCCGCCTCCACGGTGGCACACTTCCTCAAATAAGGCCACACCTACTCCAACAAGGCCACTCCTCCTGATAATGACACTTCCTATGGGCCTATGGGGGCCATTTTATTCAACCATCATGTTTCCTGATATTATTTCATAAGACAAACAAGAAATTTCATCTTATTATAGGCTTTTAAAAGGAATTTTGTGTAAACCTGTACTGGCTAGTTTTATGACAACTTGACAAGCTAAAGAACTTGACAGGCTAAAGTCATTTAAGAGGAAGGAACCTCAATTGAGAAAATGCCTCCATAAGATCAAGCTGCAGGCAAGCCTATAGGTCTTTTTCTTAATTAGTGATTGAGAGGGGAGGGCCCAGCTCATTGTGGATAGTGCCACCCTGGGCTGGTGGTCCTGGATTCTATAAGAAAGCAGGCTGGGTAGACCATGGGGCAAGCCAGTAAGCAGCACCCTTCCATGGCCTCTGCATCAGCTCCTGCTTCCACATTCCTGCCCTGTTTGGCTTCCTGTCCTGGCTTCCTGTCCTGACTTCCTTCAATGATGAACAGTGCTGTGGAAGTGTAAGTCAAATAAACCCTCTCCTCCCCAACTTGCTTTTTGGTCATGGTGTTTCATTACAACAATAGAAACCCCAGTTAAGACAAAAACCTTTGGCTTTGAACCTGAGTATGTTTCCTTGAAGCATCTTCAGGACATTAGTGGAATCACTTCAAAATAATGACAAGGTAAGTGGCTCTAATCTGAGAAAGAAGCATTAACAAAACCTCCCAAATGTATTACCACTTCCCATTTGCAAAGTGTGCTGTTAAATATAATTCTTCCATCTTAACCAGACCTCAGCAGATATCTGGGTGAAGGAAAACTCACTGGCATCATCATTTGTTAATTAATAAGTAGAAACTCCACATTATGTTATCTGTCCTCTTCAGTTCAGATATGGCTCCTCTCATGACATAGGTCAGTGAGTGAGTGGAAACCATTGCTTTTTTTATTTAATGTTTTAGTGTATTTGGAGAACGTGTTATTAAGATAAAGCTCTCATTTACTAGGGATGAGCTGAGTCATAAAAGCAACCAAGCCCTCCCTGGCTGAATATGTATTTCTCAGTCTGATTTTCACAAAGTAGATTTGTCTAAAACCACATTTTTATTTCATTTTCCTCAAAAGAAATACAATTTTATGGTCAGATTTTTTGTGTGTATTTTTTTAAACTTTCTAAAATAAAGGGAGGATTGATAAAAGTTTAATTTGGCATAAGTTACTTACATAGTATGGCCTTCTGAGGACTGCTCCTGCTTTCAGAATAGTTACAGGAAGTAGAACCGTGGGACCACAGGCATCCAGATACGTAAGGCCTCTTCTTCATGTCATGACCTGTGGTTCGAATTTCTAAAGGTCTTATAATAATAAACCTGGAACCAGATATTGGGGTAAATGCTGAAAGATCAGAGAGACAAAGGAACAAGCCACTTCTGTGTCTTACCTCTAGGACTCCTCAGCCTGAAACAACTTTTAGTCCCTGTCTCCTCATGCCTTATATACCTCTCTCAGCCCAGCCATCACTTTCTTCTTAGTGCTAGGATAAAACGCCTGTGTGCCTCCCACGATGTTGGTAGCAAAAGGCATGAGATCTCAAGTGCTGGGATTAAAGGCATGTAATTCCCAGGATTAGAGGTGTCTGCTACCACTGCCTGGCTCTGTTTCTCTCCTAAACTGAGTCAATCTCATGTAGTCCAGGGTAGCTTTAAACTCACAGAGATCCAGATGGATCTCTGCCGCCTGAGTGCTAGGATTAAAGGTGTATGCCACCACTGCTTGGACTCTGTTTAATCTAGTGGCTTGTTCTGTTCTCTGATCTTCAGGCAAACTTTATTAGGGTACACAATATACCACCACAATGACCTGCTATGACATGATCTTGGTGAAGATCTTAGCATGAAGTAGGTTTCATTCATTGTCAGCTACTCTAGAGGCTGCTCATCCTATAGCTTTCTGGGGCTGCTTAGGGCTGGGGCGTTAGCATTGATGACTGGATTCTACAGTATTCCATTCCCTTAGATTTTGTTTCCTCATTCTGGAACCTGCAGAATGAATTTAGAATTAATTTGTTCATTTTTACAAGAGGTGCCTATTCCATAACACAAGGCCAAAAAGAATAACTCTTCACAGACTTTCCTCTTCGGCTGTGATGTGAAGGGTTTCAGACATCGATTGTCCCCTACACTCATCTGCTTTTTAGCATCACTTTCCAGGATCCTTTCCACGCAGAGTGCCCATCACTCTTTTCTGGGCTCAGCATAGTCTCGGGAGATAGAAAACTGCAGAGTGAGGGGAAGAAACTCACAGTCTGCCTCTCCAAATTTAGACTGATATAAAAAAAAATCTTCAAGAGAAACTATGAGTGACAGCAGATAATGATATACCACTGTGGCAGTTGTGGATACAAATGAGGGCAGTCTCAGAGTTAGAGCTCTTCCCTAAGCCACAGAGGTATACACAAAAAGCCAAATGTAAAAAGTCTATAGTGTCAAAGGCTAGGTGGATGATTGAAAATAATAGTAAAGATTGTAACAACATAATATAACATAATTATAGCAAGATGGTGGAACTTCTCAAGGTGTCCCCATCATACTAGGTAGCAGCACTGAAGGGGGTGAAGTCACTGTTATTTTTATAGATGAGAATCTGATGTTTAAGAAGATTAAATACAATATTTAAACAGGGTAAATCTAACAATTTTTTGGAAGGGGGTGTGGCTTGAGACAGAGTTTCTCTGTGTAGTCCTGGCTGTCCTGGAGCTCACTCTATAGACCAGGCTGGCCTCGAACTCACAGAGGTCTGACTGCCTCTGCCTCCCAAATGCTGGGATTAAAGGTATGTACCACCAATGCCTGGCAATTCTAACAGGTTTTCTTAAATGTATTTATTTTTATTTTATGTGCACTGGTGTTTTGCCATGGGTGTTGGGTCCCCTGGAACTGTGAGCTGCCATGTGGGTGCTGGGAGTTGAACCCTGGTCCTCTGGAAGAACGGTCAGTGCTCTTAACCATTGAGCCATCTCTCCATAATGGTGATGCAGACCTTTAATCCCAGCACCTGGGAGGCAAAGGCAGGCAAATTTCTGAGTCTGAGGCCAGCCTGGTCTACAGAGTGAGTTCCAGGACAGCCAGGGATGTTACACCGAGAAACCCTTTCTTGAAAAAACAAAACCAAAAAAAAAAAAAAAAAAAGAAAGAAAAAAAGATTAAATACTTCTGTATGTTACTTACAGTTCCTATTTGTCAATTAACAATGACAACATGACCATGAAAATGAGTCACTGGGCTATTTATCCACAAACCTTGATTCATCACTGGATGTGGCCTCTTGATGCAACTCAGACCTGTCAAACAGAATGGCTAACACTGCTGTCAGCTGAGTGTTTATGATATAATAATATACAATATAGTAAATATGTACACTGGCACATGATGTTTACTCTTATGAGACAGTATTATGATCCATACTTCAGGGTATATACTGCACTTTCCAGTGACTGGCATCACCCTACCTACACCAGAATCATCCACAGACATGAGTGTTGTTGCATTATGTCATTAACATAGCTCTGGTGTTACTTGGTGATGGCAGTTTTTCAGGTCCACTGTAGTCTTAGGAGGCCATCATTATGCATCTGGGCCTTGTTGAAACATTGTGGAACAAGACAGTGTTTTCTCTTTATCCCCCACTAACATATAAAGCTACACAGTGAGGGGTTAAACTCAGTTCAACTGGGTTTTATGTCCCTACTCTTGACTCTCTGCTAGAAGGCCTGTGTGCCTGGACTCGAAGGGCCCATTACTGTGCCTTCTCCAGGGTGCATTGGCCCACAGCATGGCCCAATATGCCAAGGAGATTGCAACCTGAGAAATGCTTGGCCCTGAAACACAGAAAAGATTTTTGTTTGTTTTAATTGCAGATACTCTAAGTATAAATAATTAAAGTAATAGAAATTGTAACTATTTGAACATGTACTGAATATTTATAGTATGCCAGGAGTTTTACTAAATGTTTTAACATTATTGCACATAATTTAGGGCTCACAAAAAGTAACTGGTGGAGTAGGCTATTATTGACCTAATTTTGGGGGTGACAAAATGAAAGCTCAGTGGTCAGTAAGTTTCCCAGGGGGGAACTGCTTGTGTGTCACCAAGCTCTCTGCAGCAGAGGTAGTTTTAGTCCAGGACAATAGCTGTGTGTCTTTGAACTTTGAGCCCATTGAGTAGAAGAAACCATGAGATCAGTTTGGGGGAGTGTCCTCTGATAAGTGCTGTCTTAGTTTCTTTTCTGTTGCGGTGATAAAATATCCCGACAAAAGCCACTTCACAGAGAAAAGGTCACAGTTCAAGGTTCTGGTCCATCCACGCGCACGGAACTTGAAGCAACTCGTCACATTGCATTCCCAGTCAGAACGCAAGGAGCCCATGTTCACGCTCCGCTCTCTTTCTCCATTTTATACAGTCCAGAAATCTCTCTCTCCAGGGAGTGTCCCCAACCGCAGTTAAGGTGGCTCTTCTCACAACCAAGGCAACCCCCTTCTGCCATACTCAGAGGCCCCCTCTCAGGTGATTCTCACTTTGTCCAGTGGACGATTAACAGTAACTATCACAAGTGTCATTCTGTTAATCTTTCCCATAAGACCATTACCACAATTTAAAGCCAAATTTGAAGCAAATATTTAATTAAATACTGGCCAGGTAGATGGGGTCTGGCCAGGTCCATACCCAGGTTCCCAGGGACTGACCCAGAATCAAGTATGGCAAGGGCTTAAGAAGGAAAACCCATAATTCATTGCATTTCCCATCAGGTCCAATCAGAGGCAAGCATATATCCTGACATATTTCCTGCTTAAGTACCTCCCGCCCACATGTGATCAAGCCCATCCAGTGCAGATGGGTCAAACAAACTTGTTTAGGGGAGTGAAAACACATGGCTTGTTATCTCCCATAAACAATAGCCTCCAGCATTTCAGGAACTCTCTGTCCTTGGGCAAGGGGTATGTAGATCCGAGGCATTTTTGTTTCAGGGATCTCTAAGGCATAGTAATTAAAACTTAAAATGTAACTTTGGCTCTCACAACTGGAATAATAAAACATTGTGTTATTAGCTCACTGTCAAATGGTGTATTTAGAATATTTAATTTCTCCTCAGGAAGTAGTCTGAATTTTTACAAGTCATAAAACAAAGACTTGCCCGGCTCGCACAGTCCCTGCAGGCCCAAAGCCTGTCACAGGCCCTGCCGGAAAGACAGCCACTGGCCCATCCAGTGTGCCAGGGCCCAGGGGGCAGGCGCCACTAAGATGAACAGTGGAGAAATGGGAGAGAAGGAGAAGTGGAGTGGTTCATTCACTGTGGAGGGAAACAGAAGTGAAGAAGCAGTGGCAGTGAGGAACAGGCTGATACAGGTAGCCTATGCTACCACCTGAGGCCATGCTGACATCCAGGCCTGAGTTGCAGCTGAGGGTCATGTCTGTGTCTGTGGCCCTACCGCAGTCAGGGGCTGTGATAATATCCATGGCCCATGTTACCACTGTAGCCATGAGGATGGATGCCCATGGTCTGAGGCCATGGTGTCCACTGGTACCATACTGATCTGATTGGCCTCAGCGGGTGTGGATGTCCACGGCCCGTGTTGGCCCTGGTGGCCTGGGAACCAGAGAACTGGTCCGGCTTCTCATTGGCCTTGGTAGGAAAGCTGCCCGCACCCACTCCCCACAGGAGAGTTGGCCCCAGTGGTGTGGGTGTGGAAGAGCTAGCTAAGGGAGAACTGTCCCCCTCATGGCTACTGCAATGGGAGAGCTGGTCCTGACCCTTGCCTGAGGAGGGTGGTCCTGGTGGAGGTCCAGATTGACCAACTCAGCTATGATCCAGACCTCTATCTGAGGCTTTGGGTTGGCCCAACCCAACATCTACCCAATCTATTGATCTGGTGGAGCCTGTGGAGGGACTCGTCCTGCAGAACCATAGCTGCAGGATCTTCATGACTCAAGGCAACAGCGGGATACCTGAGAGGAGTTTCGGTGAGGGTCCAGTATTGATGGTGCACCAGAAGCCAGAGGCCTTGAAACAGACCAGCCATCCATTGCAATGAACAAGGAAATCTGTTCTGGAAAGGAGGTATATTGTATGACCCACCAAAGCTCCCAGGTCCACGACAACAAATGAATATATGATGCAGAGGCAGAAAGATGGAGGAGAGAAATGTTTTTCTCTTCTTTTCTTTAGGTGAAGGAGGCTATGAGGGTGGAGGGAGGACATGGAGGGACGGGGAAATAAGTGGGGTTGGAATGCATGATGTGAAATTCCCAAAGAATCAATTTAAAAAGTTATGTTAAAAAACATACTTGGAAAAAAAAACCCCTCCTATTGAAGATGTGAATAAGACTACAGAGCAAATAGGAATAAGCTGTCACGCTCCCCTGCTTCCCACATCACCCACCCCCAAGCACCGCTCCTTCATTCTGGCCCAGCATTCTGCTTCTGAGGATGTAGAATCTAGTTTCGAAGGATCCAGAGAGACGGTGAAAACTGGATAAAGGCACATGGATGTGGCTCTGAGGATGACAGGCCACACTTTTTTTCTGGTTTTCCTGTCTGTCTGTCAAGAATAGGAACAGGAAGTAATCTTTCACAGCTGCTGCACTTCCCTGACACAGCATCAGCTGCTCCAGTATCATGGCTATGTCTAGTACACTAAGAGTATAATATGATAAACTGATAGGGTAAAAGATTGTTTTCTTATTTCACAGAGCTATAGGGAAAACTCAGCCGCTGGTCATATTGCTATAGCTTAGATCTGGAGTGTTCCCAAAGGACCATTGTTCAAGGCCTGGTTCTGAAAGTGGCACTGTTGGAAGGTAGTAGTGGCCTTAGTCAGGTGGGGGTCCGGGGAGAGGTATTGCCATAGAGCAGGAATGTAGCACTTCCTTTGGACGCAGCAGGACCCGAACACTTCTTATTTTCATGTCCTGGCTATAGGATGAGCAATTTTGCTTGGTTACATACTTCCACAGTATACTACCTCGCCATAAACCCAAAAGAAAGGTCCACCCATCATACATCAGGATCTCTAAAATTATGAGCCAAAATTGACTTCTACCTTCATTCCTTATTAATATTATCAACTCAGGTATTTTGATATCATGATGGAAAACTGATGAATAGAAGAAATTGGTGCCTATAAGTGAGGCCATCGACTATAACTCCATGTCTGGCGGTCTGTAGATTCCTTTGAAATAAAGTTACGGAGGGAAATAAGAAAAACTGGAAGGAGCAGGTTAGAAAAAGTCCAGAACGCTGGTAGAAATGCGGGCAGGAAAGGTTCTGTTGATTAAGCTTCACATGGGAATGAAGGCTTGAGAGCGCGATGGGAAAGAACACGGCTGTGTTTTTGTCTGAGACTTCATTGGAGGCGTCAGAGGGCAACAATGTGTTGGTGTGGCAGAGGAAAGTTCTAGACAGCGCGGCTGCAGCAGGGATGTTACCACCAACCTTTAGCCAAAGTTACCGCGAGAAGAGGAAGCCCACGTAAAGGTGCACCCAGGGAGCACGTAGTTGCCAGCTCTGGTAAAGGATCTCAAGTGCTTGGCAAAACATACAAATATGAAGAAAGGGCAAATGTTAAGGCTCCCCCAGTTTTATTCCCATATGATATAATGTCCAAGGGTTGCCAATAAACAGGCCATTCAGAAACAATACTGTAAGAATTCTGTCCAAAGGCATTTGCATAAGTACATTTTAGGTATAAATGAGTAGCTCATGTATTAATAGTCTACTGGTGTATTCAAATGGAAAAAAAGATCTTTTGACCAGTAGTCTTTCATACAGAACTAGTTTCACCACTGAGTACTACGTAACATCAGAGGGATGGTGACAAAGTGTCCTGGAGGGTCAGAACACTGGTTAGATGGGGACATGACTTTCTTTCCGACTCAGCTCTTTCACCTGCAGTGAAATGTCATGTACAGGGGGAAATACATATACCCACTGTTCTCAGACACTGTGGCTTTGGAAAGCCAACACACCAGGCTTTTTTTTTTTTTTATAACCTTAAAAATTGTGTACTCATCTTGGCCCCAAATTTGACATCTCTGCCAGCCCTTCTGATGTTCAAGGAACATCGTGGAAGATGAGGCAGAAGGGCTAGGGGACCAAGATGGGGAGGAAAGCACCGGGGGCACTGTGCTCTGGATACAGCATGGATGTGACTCTCACAAGCACACGCAGCTTTCACTGCTGCATGGGCCTGAGAAAAGAAATGAGGGCACATTAAAGTAGGAGGAGGAAGAAGAAGGGCATGGACTAGAGCAGGAGGAAGAGGACAGAGAGTAGTGGGAAGTAAACATAATCCTAAAGCTTTGTATGCAAGTATGAATTTACAAAAAAAAAAAATCCTTAATTGTACACACACACACACACACACACACACACACACACACCAACTGTGTACCATAAAGAAAGCAACAGCCTCCTCGCCTGACCTCCTTCCTCTTTTCCAAATAAGCAATCCACAAGGAAAGAGTGTGAGTGTGCACGTGTGTGTGCAGGTGTGTAGGTGTGCACCTGTGCAGGTGTGCACTCAAATAAAAGCTATTCCCACTAATCTTCAAATGGAAAACCTTGACATTTCACCTATTGGAGCTTTCAGACATACCAAAGTGGTATCCTGTCCTGGAATTATAATTTCAATTGAGCTCTGAAAATCCACAGAGGTTCTGTGTTTGCAACCCCCACCCTATTCCACATGGTCTCCAATGAACCACTAAGCATAGGCAGTTGGACCCTAATTTTGGAACAGTTTAAAAAAAAAAAAAAAAGGCTGAGTAAGGACAGAAGACGGTCAGCTGTGTTTACCCACAGTGGGCCAATAAGCAAGAGGTGGGGACCGGCATCCACTGAGGTCCTGTGCCAGCTGCGCTGGGGTAAAGGAGTAACTCACTGACACAGGAAGAAGACAGGCCAGTATTTGCTCTTGATACCTGGCTGCGAAAACAATTTACGCAAATCACACAGGGCCGAGGAAAGGAGGCCAACAGCCGGGGCTGGAGCCTGGGAGGGAGGGAGACCGTCTCAAGTCAGGGAGGGAGAGCTTTTCACATCCTGTTCAGTTTGAGGCTGGAGTTATTTTCTGCAGTAAGTCTATGGAAAATACTGGAAGGTTTGGGCAGGGAGTCTGAAAACAAAACAAAATTAAAAAAAAAATTGTGCTGCTTGTAACTGGACGTCTGCCTCCTCGCCAGCATCTGTGGAAGAGAAGCAGCCCACGGTCACTCCCTGTGCTTAAATGCCCATTTGGAATGATTGATTCTTAAAGGTCACCCAGATCGCCTGCCAGGACATTTTTAGAGGAGGAATCCAGCTTTCTGTTTTGACGCGAGTCAGATGCGTATGTGGCACCTGAGGAATAACGGGGAGACCGCGAAGAATCAGCGTCGCACTTGGCTCCACCACTGTCAACATGGAAACACACCACTGGGAGCCTTATTTGACCTAGATACTTTCATCATCAAAATACGCCAAGACATTTTAATAATATTTCCTTTACCACAGTCTCAAATTTTAATATCGATTCCCTCCCCACTCCTATTCTTTCCCGTCCCTTTCCTAGTTCTAACTCCTTTCTCAAACCTGTGGTGGTATTGTGTTCCCCCAAAATATTGTGCACTCTAATAAACTTAACTGGGGTCAGAAAACAGAACAGCCACTAGATATAAAGGCCAGAAAATAGTGGCACACACGCCTTTAATCCTAGCATTGCAGAGGCAGAGATCTGCCTGGATCTCTGTGAGTTCAAGGCCACACTGGAAACATCCAGGCATGGTAACAAGAGCCTTTAATCCCGGGAAGTGATGACGGGAAGCAGAAAGGTATATAAGGCATGAAAACCAGGAACTAGGCTGGTTAAACTTTTAGGCTTTTGAGCAACAGTTCAGCTGAAATCCATTCTGGATGAGGCCTCAGAGGCTTCCAGTCTGAGGAAACAGGATCAGCTGAGGAACTGGCGAGGTGAAGTGGCTGTGGCTTGTTTTGCTTCTCTGATCTTCCAGCATTCACCCCAATCACTGGCCTGAGGTTTGATTTTATTAATAAGATCCTTTAAGATTCATGCTACACAAACCCTTTCCATGGTGGGCACTAGGCAGCTGATGGGCATAGACAAGGAGTAACAAACAGCCTCAGTGCTGGTGTGCTTAGACTCATAGGAAATAATGACTAGCAACACAACCATGCAAAGACCATGGAAGGGCCTATCCCATGTATCGTGGGCAATGATCCACAAACCATTAAAGATATACTGTAAATGCTACAATGATAAAATTGATTTTCCTATCAATCTATCTACCTGATTATCAGGTTTTACTTTATTGGTTTTTTTTCTTTTAATTCCTAAAATCCTTATTTGTTCTTGCAAAGCTCATTTGACAATTCAGTTCAATTAATTTGTCTTGAAGGCTGATTACATGTTAGGTGAGCACTAGGATTTGGGAGGTTACGAAACTGAATTGGAAAGTCCCCTGACTAAAAAGCACATGGCATTATAGATTAGAGGATTTAAATTTTTTTATATTTATTTGTTTATTTGTGGGAGGACATTCATGTGTGTGCATGAAGAGGTCAGAGGATAATTTGTAGAAGTCAGTTCTCTTCTTCGACCATGTAATTCTAGGGGTGGAATTCAGGCACGGGGGGACTTGAACAGCAAGTGTCCTTGTTCAGTAGCAATCTCACCAGTGAGACAGAGCTCTGAATCAGCATTATACTTCAGGTGGTAAGTTCCAGAAGTTTGTAGGAGGGTGCTACGGAAAGAGGGAGCATGAAAAACTTGTGTATTCCATTGATGGATTTTCTGGGAGGTGGATGATGATTAGATGAGATCACTGAGTGGAGGGTGAGGTTTGTGCTGATGTTTGAAAACAGCTAAGTGAAACTTCCCACGTAACAATGTTTATTGCAGATTTTCTGAATTTTAGGCACACTATAGTAAGACACCGCAGGTGTAAACTGCAGCACACCTGATTAACAGTTCCCATTTTGTGTTCTAAGGTTTTGGGCTGCCCCGACAATTTTGGCTGCACTCCCCAGTCCTCTCTCCTTTCTTTAGCCTTCTCTTATTTTACCCCGTACCTCCCCTTTCCTTGTGACCTTACATTCTCTTAAACTCCACTCACTTCTCAGTCCATTTTTCATGGCCGTAGACCCTATGAATTTGCACCATCCAACAGAGTGGTGTCTGCTGAGATCTTGGCATAGATTAGAACTTTCAAAGTTCCATCAGTTTTTCTATCCCACAAAACATGTATTGTTCTACTATTAATTTCGAATATCTTAATTATTCAATACTTATGGACGTCACCCGAGTCAATTTCAGTTTTAATAATGTTCCCCAATGAAAGTCCCTATGCATCATGACCTTTGACCTCTTGTTATTCTAGGTGTTCACTTTTTGTTATTTTTTTTCAACTTGTCCCCATAACATAGCACCAATGTGATTATTACACACCCTTCTAGTATGTCTTATACCAACCAGTCCTACTAGGGAGAGTGTACAGTTAGGATGATGTCACTGCTGAACTCCCAATGTTTCAAATCAGAGTGACCCACAAAGGATTAACTGAGTCTTTGTGGCTAATGTCATCTAGGCTCTCAACACTACTTTGAACTTTGAACTATAAGATATCTAATAGGCAATCATGGTATTGCAGCTGTAGAATCTCAGCACTTGAAGACTAACTTGGAATGATTATGTATCATGAGTTCCAGGACAGCCTGGGTAATACTGTAGATCTCTTAGAGGAGAGATAGATAGATGATAGATAGATAGATAGATAGATAGATAGATAGATAGATAGATAGATAGATAGAGAATTGACCAGGCACAGGTTAAACACCAAGCAAGATAGTTAATAGCAGAGATGTAATGGTTGGCGGATTATGGTCTATGTTTGATAGTTTGTAACAGTTAAATTGTGGAGTTATAGCTATGAATTCCTCTGGGGCTTTTGTTCCTTAGATTCCCCAAATAGTTTGAGCTAAAGAAAGTCAGTTGTGTACAAATTCTGAGAAACAAATTAAGTACATTTTTAAGGAGTCTGCTTTTTCTGACCTTTTTCTTAAATTGTCTCTTTGAAGGTAGAGAGCATATTGGCTTTTGAGAAAAGGTATGTTCTTGGAACAACTGTCTAAAACTAAAAATAGTGGTAATTGAACCTAAGAATGCCTGAGGCGGGAAAGCCAAACTGTAGATTCTGGTTACTATATTTAAACTGAAACCACCTTCATAGGGCAGAGAACAAAATGCTAATCCAATTGGTATAATTGAAAAAGCAGCTGTCTTTTATGATGCAGAAGTTATTTCTCTTAAAGCGACCCATTTCATTTCCATAATTTTTCTTAGTTCTCAGAAATTCAATTCAATTGGCTTCAAGTACTGGACATTATTGTTAAATATCTAAATTTAGTTTTATAATCATGAAGTAAAAGTCATAACATACTAATGCAGACTGTGGTTTGATCATATGCACTTTTTTTTTTTTAAGAATCCAGGTTTCTTCTCAGTGTCTAAATGTCATTCTCTTCATAGGGTGCTAGAAGCTTCAGGTGAGGAAGTCATGTGACACCTGAAAGCAACTAATGATCTGTCTAAATCCAATGGTGTGCTGTTTTGGAATTCACTATTTGGATACTATGGTGACAATGACATGTTTTATATTTCCCTTGGACAACATCTATGCAGCCATTGTCATAAAGATGAATACCTGAAGGTATTTTTAAGATCTCTCATCTGAACTTAGTCTTTCATAAGTGACATTTGATAAGTATCTTCAAATACCCAAGTAATCCATCCGTTGACATATATTTTGCAGGGTGGCAGCAGCTTGATTTTTGAAGAGCTTCTGAGCCTACTCAAACACGTTTGTTTGTTTTGTGTGTGCGCATAGTAACAAGGAGGTTCCAGGGATTCATAGAAATGGGGCATGATGTTTGATCTAGAATTTCAAAATATTCTGCACATTCTTTTGGTGATGGGCTTGTCATCTGGATGATTGACAGAAGCACTTTTTAGTTACCCATCAATCTTTATTCATGCTTTAATCCCCCCCCATCAACAATGTATAGTATTTACATGTTGGATAATGCTTTGAAGTTGATGTTAAACACAGTATCAATTCACATGTATCACTGGTGGAGCCCAGTGAGAGACTCTGGGCTTCTGTGATTTATTAAAGCACACTGCAGCTGAAGCTTCTGATAAAATGTAGCGAATACTGTAAAATATCCAAAGTGACAACTGAGGGTGTGTGTGAAAACTTAAAGTGTGTCACCATACCCAGAATGAGCACATCAGGAAAAGTCTCCAAGTGATGTGGATATATTGTAAGTATCATAATAATAATAATTGTTTCCTTGAGCAATTTCAGTGTTGGCGATAGAACACATTTTAAAAAAATATTTTGTAGTTGTCGGGCGGTGGTGGTGCATGCCTTTAATCCCAGCACTCAGGAGGCAGAGCCAGGTGGATCTCTGTGAGTTTGAGGCCAGCCTGGGCTACCAAGTGAGTTCCAGGAAAAGCACAAAGCTACACAGAGAAACCCTGTCTCAAAAAACCAAAATATATATTGTAGCTACTCTTTGCTCATGGGACACACCTATTAGAATATCCTTTCTTCTGTGATCTCAAATCAGCAGTATCTCATCTAAGTAGACAGAATTCTCATCTGATTCTTACTTCATTCCCATGAAAGAGGAAAATGACACACCAAACCACCCCATGTTTATTAAAATATTGACATAATTAGTTCATTGAATATGTTTTAGTTAAGGGCATAGAAGATGTCAGGGAAAATTCCCAAGGTTAAGGATATGGAGGTCCTGCTTTAAAAAGAGCTACGTGTGTAATGTCTGGCACACAGGCTATAAACTGGTGTCAGAAGGCATATAATATAATTAACAGAAATGTCTATACTGATCCATATACTTTTAAAATGTTGGTATGGTTGAATTAGGAATACCTTTCCCCCCATATCTGTATATTTAAGGTTTTCATGAAAATTTAGCATTGGGAGGAGTTTAGCCTGGGTGGAAGATGTTGTCATTAGTTTTCATCTCTTCTACTCATTTCATTCACTTTTGTCTGACAGCAATGCAAAGGAAAGAAAGTAAGGCAGGCGTTGCTGGACCTGACAGTTCCCTGCAGCAAAGCGTCGGTGGAGACTGCAGTAAGGAGAATTTGAAGATTACCCCCAAACTCTTTACTCTCGGTGTTACATCCCTGACATAATGCTCCAACATGTTGTTATTTTATTTTATATTATGTCATGTTTTATGTACAGCAAAGAGAAGTTATCTAGGTGGCCTCATTTTTAACCACACAGCCCTCTCTGTGAAAGCAGTTGTTTGTGGCTGGGAACAAAACAAGAAGTCGTATTTGTAGCATGAGAATTACTCAACATAGCCCTGTGAATGATTTGACATCACTGGTTGAAGATGGAGAGGCTAAGCTGAGGAGTTCCCTGAAAGCTGGAAAGGACACATGGCTGGCTAACTTCCAGCAAGAAGGCAGTAAACTTGGTCCTCCAAATGCAAGACACTGAGTTCAGACCAGTCCAAAGGTGACTGAAGAACAATTTACTCCTAAGCCCCAACCTTGGCAGCATCTAGCTTCCAGTCTCCCGAGCAGAGAAAGCTTGCCTGGGAGTCAGAGCTGGAGAACTGTGAGAATAGGTGGTGTCGCTTTAAGACACAAAGTAACTTCCACCAACTGTAGTAGAAAGGACTACCCAAGTAGGGAAATCACCAGTCAATTACCAGGTGACCACAAACATGCAAGTATTTTTAAGGAAAATAGTGAACATGTAAAAATGAAATCAGATTGTAAAAGATATGGGTGAATTTAGCTTATGGCTAGACTTCTTGAGCACTTCATTCTCTTAGATGGGGCCCAACAGCACTTAACAGTATATACATGCCGCATGCTAGGCATTGGGTATGACTTGAAGACGCTGACAAAACTGACCTAGATTAAATGACTGGCAGATAGGAAACAATCAATACATGCTGAATTGAGTTGAATTTTTTTTAATGTTTTTAAGAAGCCTCAGTCTTGTGTGTTAACATTCTTAAGCTCTATAGAGAATAAATGCCCATGTCTTCATAATTTTCCCACCCACATGATCATGATCTGATGCAATTAATTTCTCATTTTCCTTGTGTGTTTCCTATGTACAAGCACTTGCCTTATTTACTTCTGAACACAAACATATTAATGATCATTGCTTCACAATTTAAATATTGTATAGTGTGTCCTTAGAAGCCTGCAGACAGCAATTTCAGTGTCTACTATTAAATTAATGGACTAGCACGACCGGGCGATTCCATCTGCAGGCTATTCTTCTTCTTGAAATCTACAGCAGATGTTTGGCATAAACTGCATCCACCGACTTCCACCACGATCTACTGGCCAGGAATGGTGCTCGTCAGGAGACGATCCTAATGTTACCCTTGACCTATTTATTTCTCAGACTCTTTACAAGACCTGTCTTGGACATCACTTCAACAATACATACATATATATATATATATATATATATATATATATATATATATATATATATATATATATATGTGTGTGTGTGTGTGTGTGTGTTACAGTGATATATATTTTTATATATCATAGATAGAATATATATACTGTTATAGTGAGACAATCTAGAGATTATAGACTGCCCATGCATTCCATTTTTGAGTCATAAATTTCCCTTTGAGCATTTTTTTTCCTGGCAAAATCTAATAGTCATATCCTTTTAAAATTCTGGGGCAGTGGTGAGGCATGTTCATTGCGCCTAACCTTCGTGACCTGTTTGCCTTCCTCTAGCGTCTCTTAAATCACTTTTGTACCAATGTTTTCATCAGAGTGTTTTGAGATGAATGGGATTCCTTACAAGGGCAAAAGGAAAATTTTATTCCTAAATTTTTCCGAGAATTATAGCTGGAAGAGAATATAATGGGATTTTTAAATATCAGCCACAATCTTGCCATTAAAATATCACTATAAGTGGGTTTAAAAGTACTAATAATTAGCAATAAGTCTCAAAGTTTACATAGAACACTTATAATTAATTGTAGTAATTAGGTATAAAGATTTCACAAACTGACAATACTACTTAAAATTAGTGAGTCTGAGTATCCATGTAGATATGTCTAGCCCTTGTGCTAGTTGACATTTCATCATTCATCCAGACACTTGAAAAAAAATAAAGTAACGGCAGTTATCCCTGTCTATTTAGTGCATAAAATGTAATGACATATTTTTTGTTAAAGTAATTTGAAAATTGTGAGGTGTTTCATAACCCTGAAATATTATCATTACAAGCAACATAATTATCATGAGGAATGACCATATTTATATAAGAATGTTCATCCCTACAGTTCTCAAGAAATCTTAGGAAGACAGGGCCGAAGTCATACTTCTATGTACTATTCTCAGAACTTTATGTTTAAAAAAAAAACTGTTTAGACAATGTGATTTAACATAAACCTATGTTTTCTCAAATTAACACAAATCAAATTATCTAAGTATTTACTATCACTAATCATTTGAACAAACTCTTTGGTTTGTTCTTGCTCCCACTTTCAATCCAGGTTCTAGGTTCTGCTAAGTTGACAAAACCAAACTTTTGTCTCAGCCTCTGAATATCATATTATAAAAAGATGAATCAACAACAACAACAACAACAACAACAACAACAAATCCTTAGCCAGCCAGGCAGTGTTGGCATATGCCTTTAATCTCAGCACTTGGGAGGCAGAGGCAGGCAGATCTCTGTGAGTTCAAGGCCAGTCTTGTCTACAGTGAGTTCCAGAACAGCTAGGACTACCCAGAGAAACCCTGTCTCAAAAAAAAAAAAAGAAAAAGAAAAAGAAAAGAAACAAACAAACAAACAAAATAAACAAGGGTATGTTGCCAACTGAATGTGTTAGAAGTCATCACTCTCTTTTCAGGCTCACAATGTCAAGTAATGATTACATACAACTCAGAGAGACATGTATAGGAACTGTCCATGTTGTTTTTCCCACATTCTGCCTTTCAAAAGAATCAGTTACATGGAAAAAGTAACCATGCTTTCAAAAATTGGGGAAATGTTTCAAAGCATGTC
The DNA here is from genome assembly GCF_049852395.1 of Peromyscus maniculatus bairdii. NCBI lineage: Eukaryota > Metazoa > Chordata > Mammalia > Rodentia > Cricetidae > Peromyscus > Peromyscus maniculatus. Next base: position 35,877,123 of record NC_134867.1, on the reverse strand, counting down.
AAGCCTAAGCCTGTAGCAATCTCTTCTTTGACATCACACAGCTAAAGATGTCCCAGCATGTCTAGCTCAGTTGTGATCAGCAAGAGTGATGTGGACCACATGCTGTGGAAGTGTGCATTCCAGATGGCAGTGAGCCTTTCTCGTGACATACCCTTCAAGTGTAGACTGAACCACAGAAAGATGGTAAGAAATCCAAAGGAGAATTTTGTATTTATACCATGACAAGAAGGAAAGTCTGTTAGCTCCGTATGATAAAAATCAGATGTGATCTTTTTTCATATTCGCACAATTAGAGTTTCCATTGGCATCCGTGACAGAGAAGATTTGACCAGATAATGGTTATGAACAAGACTTGCATTGCTGGAGCTAAGACCCGCCAAGAAGATTACCCAGCAAGCCTCTTAGTCTGAGCGTGCTCCAGGAGTCTCTTGTGTACACTAGAGGAGCAAGTTTGCAGTCACTACATGCACAGGAGGAATGTAGGTTCAGGACTCACATCACTGACGTTTAGGCTTTTAATCTGCTGAAATCTGTTCCTGTGACCAGCAAGAAATCCAAAGGTAACCCTCCTCCATTCCTTCAAAGGGCTCCCTGCAAGAGTTGGACAAAATTATCTGGCTTACCTACTGTTATGATCAGAACTCTTGATCTACCAGCATCTTGTGTAGAACTCTGAACTACTAGTGTACAACCTAAAGCAATGTCTAGATTTAGAAGATGGTTGTTAACATCGCTGCCTTATCTAGCTTAACTGGCACAATTTCAATGAGAGTTTAGAAATTTCCTTCTAAACTAAAGAAAATCCACTATTTTCTTTACACTTGATTATTCCGTTTGTTCACGACCTTCTTCAGAGTTTTTGATATTTGTTCATATCCCTTCAGACTTGAACTCAATCTAGGTGCTGTAATGAGTCTTCACTTTCTCTATAAGACCTTTATTTTGCCTCTAGGGCACACTATATACCTTTCAGACTACTGAATCTCTGAGAGCAAAGAAAATTCTGGGAGATACCAGTAACTGCACAGGGGCGGGTGTGACAACACACCATGGTTGTTTGACATGTGAAGAGGGAAGCCATTGCACAGGAAGGCAGCTGTTCTTGTACTTCTGGTGAGAGAACCAAGTTCAGAGTTCACATTAGCAATGACTATTTTGAGAGACCCTCAGTTCTACCCCCAATGCCATCCTCCCAAATGGAGAAAAGATCATGTAAGTGGCAGAGACGTAGCTATGAGAGGGATAAGGACTTGGGGCAGAGCAGCCTTTTCAGAAACTTCTCCTCCATCGCCACAAGGTGGCATGAAGAATCCATTTAGCTTGGTTGTCCTGCACCAAACAGGAGCTGATGGAGAATAATGGGCAAGCTGCCCCTGAGGAGGAAATCAGGAGAAGAGAAGCAGTGGGCTGAGGAGCAGGGCAAGAAGCTGTCATGTTTACAAGCAACGAATTATGGGAGGTGGCTCTAGTGCTTTCCTTAGAGACGAATCCCCCTCTCTCTTCACCCTTGCCATCTTTCTTTTAATCTATACCAATCCCGCTACCTCTTTCTGAGCTTGCCTCAAAGACTAGTTTCCTCCTCACAAGTAACGTCACCCCACCTCAGTACCTGCTCTCTCGGCCATGAAATGTTTATTAAGAGCTCGTGACTAAGCTTCTCCAGTACTAAAAATCTATGCTCAGCGATCCATCCAGTCTAATTGCTACTGGTCAGCACAGCACATCTAACCCGAATCCCTCCCTTCTTGAGTTGGAAGAATATGGAAAAGTGGAGTGGTATCAAAAGAGTATTTCGCTAGCTTTGGCTTCTTGGAAGAACATACCTGTCAGTGTTTCAACATTTTCCATCCGGCTTGTCAACACAGGTTGCCAGAGTTGGGCAATGTTGGTGGAAACCAACCTGGAAAACCCCCTGCAGGGTACTGGTTTGCCTTTTCCCAAAGAAACGTCTGGGCATGAAAGGAAAGCCCTGCTGCTGTTACTGAGAGTCACATTCTTTGGAGACATTGTTTTTTTCTACTGGTTTACAGATCTGAGATTTAGCAGTCCAAAAAGGCACTTAGAAAACTTTCTTTTCCCAGTAAACACTGTCCCCTCCCAGGACAAGCTCGGCTCTGTGAGATGGTCATTAATCAGCAATGCACTTTCAGAAGCACCTCGTGAGTAACTGGGGGAAAGGGCTGCCTCATACATTAACACTCGTCTCTCTCAGTTCAACACCAGTTTCTGGTTCCTCCTCAGTGCTGGGGCTGTTGATGCCTGGACAGAGTCTACAGAGCTTCTATTCTCTATGAAGATGAGTCAGTATCCCCATGACTGAAGCTGCAAGTTCATCCACACCCAAAGAAAAGTAGACAACGTTCCCCCTGGTACTTTAAAGAGAATGTGGATTGCTTTTGGAAAAGGTCTTGACAGGAAGCAGAAATACAAATAATCATAGCTGTTCAGCACAAGTTGTGACTCTATTTCCAGGAGAGGAGCCTTGACCCCAGGGTTGCTATGGTAACAATGATAAAAGCCAATGTTCATTGGGGTTATAGGTGTTGTACATGGTTCGTAATCTCTCCAGTGGCTCCATGAATTGTCTTTTATTATCTCCATTTTATAGCTAAAAAAACTACAGCACAAAAATGTTAAACAAGTTGCCTAAAACTATATAGCTACTGAGTGGCTGAACAGGGATTTGCAAAAAGGGAGATCAATTTACAGAGCCCAGACCGTTCTTTTAAGCATAACATGATACAAGTTCTGATTTTCCAATCTAAATAAAAACAATTGTTCAGGCAAAAATGGAACCAACTCATTTACTTCAGCACTTTATCTTTAGGGGCCTTCTATTTGGAAACTTCATAGATTTGGAATACAGTTCTAAACTGGAAAGAAAAAAAAATAGCTTGAGCAGCTAAACCAACCCAAATGAAGGCTCCAAGGCATAGTTGGCCTCATTATTGATATGTCTCCTGCTTCTACTTGCATACAATGTGTATCTGTTGTTACCTGTAACACATACCTTATCCATGGTCACCGAAAACACAGTTTCCAAACCCAAAGCATTCAGATTTGCTGTCCCTGATATCAACATTTAGAGTAGGAATGAAACAGGGAAAAAAAAGCGCCCATCTTAATATTCTCTAGAGTCATCATAGCCTGGTCACATTGCTCATTAAGTGACAAAGAAACATATATATATATAATATCATCACACTATACCCCCTAAAAATATGCAAGTATTTCTCCTTAACTTCAAAAGGCCTATCCAACTTTATTTGGCTATTATTTGAGATGAAAACATAAAATGCTATGTAAAAGGGAAGATGAAGTTTGGTTCAAATTAGTTAATGCTTTTTTGACAACCAAAATTATAATATTTGCACTTTTAAAAGAAAGCAAGGCTTCTGAAGGGAAGGTTCTGAATCACAAACCCACGGCCAGGTAGAGAAGACGTTTCCTGAACACAGAACTCTGCAGAGCAGGAAGACCCTCAAAGCAGGCCCAGTTTCGGAGGTAGGTACAGTGCAGAGTGGTGTTTCTTTCTGTAGAATTTCAAAGTATCTTATTTTATCAGAACAAAAAAAAATATTACGTATGACTCATATATTAGGAGTTGATGGCAGAAAACTTATTGGTGTTGTTGTTGCAGTTATGACTCGGCCTAGGTCGATCTTGCAAATACCCAGTGAATTTTTAAGTTATGAAAAATTGGGACCCTGCAAGATGGCTCCATGGGTGGATGGAGGCTGTTATTTAACTCTGATGACATGAGTTCAGCCTCCAGGGTTCACATGGTAAAACTGGAGAACTTACTCCTACAAATTATTTACTGACTTTAATGCATGAACATGCATGTATACCACATGCACACACACACACACACACACACACACACACACACACACACACAAATAAATAAACAACAAATAAATACACGAAAAAATGAAAAGTTAAAAAAACTGCTTTAAAGCCTATGACATAAACCCATTGACTTTCCCTTTATTATATTAAAAATAATCTCCCTTCCATAGAACTGATGGTTTTAGTACTTTATCTGCTACATGACACAAAACAAATAGAGAATGAAAGAGAAAAAGAGAGAGACACCCAGGTGCAGCCAACCAGGAAGCCATCAGCCAGCCTTACAAGTAATAAGACATTCAGAATGAAAGAAAGGTAAAAAGCCCTGAGGCAAAATGTGGATGAAGAGAAACAGGTAAAGGTAAGTTATAAGGACTAGTGGGACAACCATAAAATAAGGTCGAGCATTCATAACTAATAATAAGTAATGATTTGGGAGCTGGTTGGTGGCTCAAAAGAAAGCCAGGTACACTGGACCGTTCCAGAAGACTCACCACCAAAGGTAAGAGAAAAGGGCAGGACATTGTCAGGGTTTAAATCTTCAATGCCTTTCCTCCCCACTCAGCACTCGCGTGTTGAAGACATGCTCCTCAAGCAGTAGTGAGCTCTGAGAATAGACTAATCCACACTAGAATTCACAAGTGATTGGTGGTAGAAACAAAGAGGGGAGAGCTAATTGGAATAAGTAAATGACAGAAGGCAAGCCCTTCAAATATGTCCGATGCTCAGCCTTTTCCTCTCTGCTTCCTGCAGGTACTTGATGAGCAGCGTTGCCCGCCATGTGCTACCTCCGGGATGCTCTGCATCAGCGTGAGTCCAGAAACATTGGGACCAAGTGACTATAACACTAGAACTTCTGAAAGGGTGACCAAAAGAACCCATTCCTCCTTGAACTCAATTTCTCACAATTGTTTTTGTCGCAGTGAGAGAGAGGTGATGGATACAGATCTCAAGGAACTCTGGATCTTACAAAACGGGGTAGACATAAAACCAATGAATACTATATGGAATGCTATGCAGGAAAGATGGGATACTCATGTGTGAGGGAAGCAAGGTGCTCATGGGCAGAAAAGAGTCAGGAAACGAGGGAATGGTGGTTGGGAGGGTGGTCCAGCAGCTAAGCTCTCTAGTTCTAGACTAGACTTGGACATTGAGTCTATTCTGACTTCAGTGAGCCTTGGGCGAGTTCTTATCTTCTGTGCATCCTTTCAGTGGGAGTAAGAACAAATAGCTCTCCCCTGACTCCTTGGGTTGCTTAGAGGATTTACATGAGATCAAGTATGGAAAATAGTACTTCAGTGCCAGCTGCCTTCACTAAATGTTAGTCAAAAGAAAACAGGTGGGTTGGAGGATGCTCCTGGAGATGAGGAGAAGCCTGGGTTGGTAGAACAGCAGCGAGTTGCCAAGATATCATTTATTGGAAACATAAAGTAATAAAAACAACAGTGAATCAGTAACAGTTACCAACGCACAAACGACTTTGATGTGCTAAGTGATTGAGATGAATTATCCCAAAGCCTTGCACAGGCTCAGAGATTTCACCTGCAATTCAAAGTGAGTCAAAAGATAAAAACAAAACAACATCAACAACTCCTCCCCACCCCCTGAAAACTAACTATGGGGCAGGAATCAGAATGTGGCTCCTCTTATTCTAAAATGTAAGGCTTTTTGCTAAAACACACTCCCTTACTCTGACCCCATATTTTCTCCCTCAGACAACCCAAGGGCTTTGCTTTTCTTTCTATTTTCATTTGCATGGGTGCTTGTGTATGCATGTGCGTGGGTGGGGAAATGGAGACCAACAGTGGGAATCTTCCTCAACCAGTTCCCATCTGTATTCTTCGAGGCAGGGTCTCCCAGCTGAACCCAGCGTTAAAAGACAAGACTAGTCCAGGGAATCAGCTTGCTCCAGGCATCCACTGTCTCTGTCATTTGAGTGCTGGACCTACAGGCAGCCCACCACATTCACGGGGCATTTACAGGGATTACTGGAATCAGACTGCTTGGTCCTCAGGTTCTGCAGCAAGTCCTTAATCCACGGAGGCACTCCTCTACTTAAGGCCTTTTCTTATGTCAACGTCAATAAAGTACTACTTTTAATCATCCTTGACCTCACTGAGAATCTGAATGCAACCTCCGGTTGGCTGTCAGATGTTTTTCATTATGACCGTACCACCCTGTGGGAAAACTCTTAGCTCTTGGATTTTCAGACGAAAGTCAAGGGTCAGATACAAAGCTACGGATTGTTGTCTATGCAATACTAACTAACATCATTGTATAATGTTGTAATGGTTTTAGTGACAGAAGCCTTGGGGCCCAGGCAAACTATAGCAACTGCAAAACATTAAGTCACATAGATTATATCTTTAAAATGGCTCACAGGAAGACAAATGCTAATTGGACTGTTAAAATTCAGAGGAACAACAAGGGTATACTTAATCTGCAAATTAATACAATGAAGTCACTACTTTCTTCAACAAGGCCTCCTATGATTCCATCAAAGTAACCAAAGCATTAATGACTTTAAGAAAGAACGTATGGATTACAAGCATTCAATATTTTGTATTTCTGTGATGGCAGAATTTTATTCATCTGAGAATATTAGTGACAAATACGTATTTCTAAGTCTCACTTATGGAAATTGCGATGGCTAATTAACTCTGGTTTTCCTCTGATCCAGGCGTATGAGTATGCCCTTAATATCCATGAAATGGTGGCAGGAAGAGTTGTTAACTTGCAAACAGGGTCTAGTTCTGCTGTTGTTGTTGTTGTTTTCTTCACTTGGGTAGTGAGTTATCCAAGTAGGTAGAGAAATGTACTGGTTTTCTTCATTGGCACTAAAACATTCTTCCTCTATCATCCTTTTTATTTTTTCTTTGTTCCTTTTTAGTACTTTGGATTGGATGCAGGGTCTTGTGAATGCCATCCCAGTGTGCTACCTCAGAACTATATCCCCATCCATCTCTTTACTTTTTAAATTGTGAGACAGACCCTAAGTTGCCCAACTGGGCCTTGAACTCACTATAGCCCTTGAACTTGTAATCTTCCTTCCTCAGTGTCATGAGTAGCTTTGATGGCTTGCCTGTCTACCAGGTCTGTCTTTCCTGTTTTTCTCTGAACCCCTGTTCCTGTACTACTTACTAGTCCCCCGGAAATCCCTCCTGGTATTACCTACCTCTTTTTCACAGTAGTCCTCAATGTTTCTACATATGTCTAAATGTTTCTAAAGTAAAAGGTATGACAAGTCTGCTGGTAGACTCTTGCTTTGGCTTCCCCAGGAAGGTGATACTGTCAGCACAAATTTAATGGGGTGGTATTAAAGCTCTCACAAATCATCTTCCCACACAATTCTTCCATCCTAACTCCCAATCAGCATACTAAGCTCCAACCTTAGCAAACTCTGGGTTCTTCAGATTCTCAAGGCCTGTCCCTATTCCTGTCTTTACCTATGTTGGGACACCTCCTACACATGCACTCTGTCTAGGCCTGGTAGATCTGATCTACCAGTGAGGACTCAACAGAAACTCTCTTCTCTAGCAAAAAGGCTCCTGGTAACTCACTCCCCAACCCGAATAAATGGTCTCTCACTCTATTGCTCCTTAAGCATCTTTCCAAAATTGTATTTGTAGTATTGTATGATATGTCTTTCTTTACCCATCTGTCTTTTCTGCGAAGGATAAAGTCATGTCTTCTAGCCTTGGATCATCTGTCTGTCACACAATGCCCCAGAAGTTGTAGATGCCATTCTTTTTTTCTTAGATGCATGACTGAGGACGGTGGAAGATCTTTTTAGAATGAGCCACATTTGAGTCTGAAGTATGAGGCTTTTGGTGAAGTTACCTTCTGAATGTATGGACTGCGGATTGAGTCTTCACTACCTGCTGTGTATTATAATCACAGTCCATCCACATACAGGATCGTTATAAAATATCAATGAATTAGCCATTCAATAATTCTTGGGCTCTGTTGACACAGCTGGCCTTGGCCGATGTTATTAATTTTGCGCCAGTCCGTTTGAAAACAGTCAAAACACCGATCGCAACAACCCTACGTGAACGGGTCCAAGTTTAATAGTGAAAACAGGATCTTCCTGAGTTACCCTTGAGGGAAACCTGAGCCTGCATCTGGGAAAGGTACGATTAAAAAAAAAAAAACACCCCAATTCTGCTCTCATTTACTGCAGAGGAATGCTGCCTGTCGGAAAGTGGGAGCACACCCTGGCTGTTTCCTAAGGGCTCTACACACAGTGCTTCCCGTCTTCCCCCCCGCAGTGTACTCTGTACTCCCACAGAGGCAAATCAAAGGGAGGACAAGAGCTAGAAACCGGAGAGAGTCACAGCTTTGGGTCCCAGAGGAACAACACACGACTTTCCCCTTGCCTCTCTTTTCCTGCTTCTATTTTCCTAGTCTCTCAGATTCAGTTCACTGGTAGCTCTGGGAACCAGGGCCAAGTGCGAAGGTGTGACTGACTGGGTGAAGGACTGAGGAACCGGACTGCTTGAGCTCACCGCCTTCACCTAAGCGGCAACTTCGCTCCCCGCCCGAGTCCAGATGACTCCAGATATCACCCCGCAGGCACACCCTTCCGTGGTCCCCTCCAAGCCTGGGCACCAGCAGGAACCTGTGATTAGCCGCCGATGGATGTCACCTCATCAAAGAGCAGCGAAAGAGTCTGGCAGCAGGCACTCAACAGAGGGAAATCCAACCAGGGATCCTACCTGAGACCAAAGGTCTGTTTTCCAGAGCAGGGTGGACATGGGGACAGAGACTTTGCTCTTTGAGGCGGCTTTGGAGCCACCCTCTGGTAAACACGTTTCCTGTCCAAGTTCTCTGCACACAAACTATGCCTGCCACCCACAATTCTCCCTCTACCACCCAGTAGAAACCCCCAGGTGGGTGTCTTTCCCTCACACCAAACATGAAGAGGAGGCCCATGGGGATGCCCATGACCTCCCAGGATTGGGCCCTGGGGACTGCAGGGCTGGTTTCCCATCACCGCAGAGCTGGGCTGGAAGGATCTGCACTGAGTTTGAACTGGCATATTTGAAACGTCTTCTTCTTCTTTTTTTTTTTCTTCAAATAAAATATTTATGGCAGGAAATCGGCTTAGACATTCCTGAAACCAGCAAGGGTTTAGGAACATACTGTCCTACCTCCCTCTGACAGGTAACAGGAGTCAGCGTTTGAAGGAAGACCCTTTACATTTAACCTGAGCCCTTGGAGGAATGCAAACACCCATTTGGAGCCAGGCCTGTGGTAAAGGATTACCATATGTGAGCCACACAAGGAAATTCCTCTTGGAAGCCAGAATTTATACTGCCCAGTGAGCTATGAATAGAAAGTTTGTGCCTGGTTATGAATATGGATAAAATACATCACTCATGGTCCAGGGAATGGCAAGCCAAATTGAAAACACATATTTTGGATCACAGAATATTTTCAAAAATATATTTCAAAGAAAATAAACAGATCGTGTGTTCATTTACTGCTTGAAGAACTTGCGCAGGAGAGAGACATTAATAGTCTCTCTTTACAAATCATTTGCTCTTCCTTGTACTTCTTAGGCCAGAGGCAGACCCTCTGGGGAAGAGCAGGGTCTCTTAGAGTGCAGCCTAAGTGGTTTTACCGGCAGCCATCCCACCCTCTTCCTGTGAAAGACAAGGAGCTGAGTCTTCGAGTGTGTTCAGAGAGGACTTTGTGGCTTGGGGAGATATGTTCTGCGTATTTCTATTTGGCTGTGTTTGGTTTTCCCCATCAACCCAGAAGGATTCTGCTGGCTTCTGCATTTCATGCTTTTGGTCTTTTTCCTTGCTAGATAATTCATAAACATCATGGCTACATCTATGCTGTTAAACATCAAGGCGAAAACTGGAAGTCTTCCATCTTTTATCATTCAGGGGTCTGGCCTGCCACAGAGGAAGATGGGAGTTTGCACCCATTCTGTTTTGACAGTTAACATGCCATGTAGTCCCTCCCTCCCGCTCCATGAGCTCGGTTCTCCTTTGTTATCGTTATCTTCCCAAGGACCCATTCACTCGCATACCTCCCAAATGTGCCCTCTCTAGGTGGGGTAGCTTGCCATTCTGCCCCCTATCACTTTCCCTTTCATGTCAACTAAACTCCCCTGCTGTCCTTCTCATTGCCATGAGACACTGGCATCAGTAGAGATCGCTCATTCATTTGATATACAATAGGCAGTCTGTAGCCGAGCCCTAGTAACAAATTCCATGTAATATGGACACTCAGTTTCTGTCTGTCCCCCTACTTGCTACTCATCCTGAGAAACTTCCCATGCAGCGCTTAGCTCAAGTAACATCAGCCATAGAATGCTCTGTGGTAGTGGATTGTCTCCTGCATGAATGTGTGACCTAAATAATAATGTAGAATTTAACCAGAACTCAGTGGCATCATCTCACACAAAATGCTGCTGAAGTTTATGTCCATCATGTCTGTTTTGTCCTTAGAAATTCTGTAAAGGAAGTCCGCTGAGTATCACCCTCTGGATTGAGGAGCCATGAAGTGGGAGATATGTGGCTATGACAAGGAGGCTTTGAGTTCTCAGTTCTTAGAGTTGCTTCACAAATGTCTTCTCTACCCATTGTTCTCTGGCTTCAATTATCTCCACCCGTGACCCATCCTGGACAAAACCATCTGTGGTTTAGTGCTTTAATCCCAGGAAGGAATCTGTCTTGTTTGGGCCAAATTCTGGCTCAGCCACACCAGAAGGTGTCAAGTGATGACCAGAGTTCTGAGAACAATTGGACAGGGTGAAAAAAATCCATGGCAGCTCTGAAGAAAACAAACGTTTGCTGGTGACTCTACACGATCTACTTACTAGCTTCCTGTCACATCTATAATTACCACACTCTATATTGCCAGTTGTTAATTATTATGAATTAACACATAAACATATATTTGTATATGTGTATGTATACAAATATATGCCTAACTAGAAAGATACATACATTGTTTTATAAATGAATTATTGCGTATGCTAATTATGTTATTTTATAGTGCCATGAACTATATTTTACATAAGTATTAGCAGCTGTTCTTCTGCATATCAGATGTCTCTTTATTGACTTGTGCCAGTTTCATGCATTACAGATAGACAGTATCTTCTAGCTTCTTCTGAGTAGGATGTGGCTAGCAGATACTCACAGAGACCATTTGAAAGCAGTCACACCAATGCTAAGTGTGATGTGTAATGATGACTGCTCATGTCTTTGGAATGGAAGCTGTGTCCCCTGTAATTGTGGCAGATCACTGCCCAAGGGGCTACCTGTTTATTTTCTGTCTCCCTACTAGAAAGTGAGATTGATGTGAACAGAAGTTTGTTACTGCCAAATTCCAAATTCCGGGAACAGCATCTTTAATGTAGTGGACACTTCATAAATATTTGTTGAGTGAATGAACCCTTAAAGATTAAAAAGGGGAACGGAAGGGGGAAAAAAACCTTAGAGGAGGAAGTAATTTACTCCTTGATATCCGTGTGTTCGTGTTCGGTCTACTGCAAACAGAGTGCTTTTCTCTCTGCTGGCCCAGATCTACTCCTTCTCGACATTAGTCTGAGACTGTGTCACCCAGACTTTAACGAATGGCTGACCTACTTGGTACAATATTATTTTTCTTGATAATGTGGTATTTTTGGAAGTCGTTCATACCTGATAATATTTCTTATCCCTGACACTGATGTGGAAACTAAAAAAATACACCCCAAATATATGCCCTTGTTGCTGAGAAATTTGCCAATGTTTGAACAGGAATCAAAGGAGGATGTTTTGATAGATTTAGGAAAGACAGCAAAATAAACTGTCCGTGTTCCTCTCTCAGCTCTGCCGTCTTCTCTTACATATAACAACTATGCACATGTACATATATATGTACATATCCATTCAGTGTGATAAATAGGCATATAACCATGGAAAACTATGGCATGTACCTTGGCTTATGAAGGTTCATGTTTCCACCAAACTTTTAGGAAAATTAATTAAAGGGTGAGTACCTTCCAAATTGCCTCAGGGTTCCATGGAAAATAACCTCTATATGAAAAATGGCTTCACTACTGGATTCAGGTCAATTTCCTATGAGTTGTGTTTTTATGGGAAAGGAAAACCAGTCAAGTGGAACTCTATAGAAGGTTTTCACTTCTGTTTTACTGTTACTTCTACCTGAGAGAACATTTTTGGGAGAAACACTCAAGTTTTCAAAATGTTTGTAAATGCTACTTGCTTTGTAGTAGTTCCAGAACAGTCATGGGTACATTCAGGATCAGAATGAAAAACAAAACAGCCTTGCTAAATACCATTGTTTCCTCTGTCGCTTGGGGAAGCACTTGACATTAGAATCACTGACAGACTGAGGAAAAGAAACTCAGGAGGCATTCTTTTTGTCCCCCCCCCTTTTTCGAGACAGGGTTTCTCTGTGTAACTCTGCGCCTTTCCTGGAGCTCGCTTTTTAGACCAGGCTGGCCTCAAACTCACAAAGATCCACCTGCCTCTGCCTCCCGAGTGCTGGGATTAAAGGCATGCACCACTACTGCCTGGCTTAGTTAACTCTTACATTTTTTTAAAGATTTATTTATTTATTATGTATACAGAAGAGGTGCCAGATCTCATTACAGATGGTTGTGAGCCACCATGTGGTTGTTGGGAATTGAACTCAGGACCTCTGGAAGAGCAGTCAGTGATCTTAACCTCTGAGCCATCTCTCCAGCCCCAGGAGGCATTCTTAATCATCCAAAATAACTGTTCCCCTTGCTCTACAACTGATGCGTAGATGTTATATATCACTGGCAAATACAATCTTTATATTTTTATTGTGCAAGAATTTTACACATGCATAGAGTCCATCTTCTGTTCCCTCATCTTCAGTTCCTCTCCCCACAATCATTTTCTCTCAACTTCATGTGTGCTTTTATTCTTTTGTAATACTCACCGAGTTCACTTAGTGCTGCCTGTCTGCACAGGGATGTAGGACTATCTACTGGATCATGGATAGGCCCTCAGACACCACATCCTTGAAGAAAGCTGCCTCTACCTTTCACAGTAGCCATCAGTTGCCAATAGTTCCTCTACTGGGGGTGGGGATTTGTGTCTACCCTCCCCCTCCCCCACTTCTTGTTAGGACTTTGGTGTTGATCCTGTTCAAGTTTGTGCAGTCTATCACAACTACTATGAGTTCCTATGTACACTTGCCCTGTTGTGTCTTGAAAAAAATGTTTTGGTGCAGTCATCCATCACCTCTGGCAATAATCCCTGAGCCTTGAGGGTTGGGGGGTGGCGGTGGCTGTGATATAAGTGTCCGTTTAAGGCTGGACACTGCACAGTCTCTTATTCTCCACATGTTGGCCATCTGTGGGTCTCTGTGCTAACCATCATCATGCTAAGCAAAGAAATACTCAAAGCATTTCCATTATAATCCAGAGCCAGGCAACGATGCCCACTCTCTGCATTCATTGTTGAATCTTAGCTAGAGCAGTAAGACGAAGAAGATAAAAGAGATAAAAATAGGAAAAAAAGACAATAAAGTATCCTTATTGGCAAATACTTTTTACAGTATAAATTATCTCATCGGTGACAATGAATAGCTACTGTTACCATATGGCTTGATCGATATCTTTTAGCATCAAAAGGTATCACTATTTTATCAGTTATGAAAACAATTTGTTAAGTGCTATGTGGACTATGTGTTAAAAGGAAATAGGATTTTCTTTGAAAAAAAAAAAAAAGTCAAAATACCCAACCCAAAATGTGTATCATGGAGGAAACACAAAGCAAAGGACTCTGGCGTAGGAACTCAGTCATTTCATGAAGTATAGTGTTTAGTTACAGAAGAAATGGCGGCTTGCCAGATAACTCAGACCTCCTAAGCCTACTCATTGAATTCACCATATTGCAGCCCTCCATATCCAGTTAGGAGTAAAGATACCCCAGATGGAAGCACTCATGCCCCTCCCTTCAGCCATCATACTATTGAGACAGTGGACTCCAAGGAATTGAAATTCCTCTGGGATTCTCATGCAGCTGGGAGGCAAGACTGATTGGTGCTCTGGTGCCATCCCACAGGGGCCTCACCTCTGGGAGAGAGATTCCACATGGTTCTGACAAGTGTTCTCACCTTCTTGATGGACAGACCGGAGAGGAAATAATGATGGGTCATGGAGGAGTAGGGTCATATCTTAACCAAGACTGCTTAGGTATCAGTGTCTTTTGCCTGCTGTTAAATCTAAACCCTGTCAGAATCCCAAATGTGAACTTGGGATCACTGGGCCTCTTAATTTGTTCCTTTTCTCAATGTGGCCACACCGAATAAATCTCCTTTCTCTTCCATTCATATTACTTATCTCTCTACTTGGTGTATTAAAGGCATGTGGCAGAGCATAATCATCGTATTGCTTTTCTTTAATCCTCTGTGCTTTTTCTGCCATGAAATTCTGTCCTAGGTTCATAAATATTAGGTCACCAAACTATTATGAACATTTGAAAGGGATATTGTAAAGAGATTTTTTATCATTTTATAAACATAAAGGTAATAAAATGATATTTTAGGGTTTTTTGTGTAACACAGTCAAGGCCTCCTCTATAACCACTAGACTCTAGACATCAAAGCAGCAAGAATAATGGGAATCTTGTTTGTCACAGAGTATCTAGAACTCCACACAATGCCTGGCATGAGGGAATTGCGTGACAAATGTATGTTGATAGATTGGAACGTACGGAATATGTTCTGAAAAAAAGTTAGTTCAGGGAGGCACCGTAGCCATGAGGCATGCCAAACACAAGCAGTGCTAACTGGACACAGCGCCCTTCAAAGAAATGATGAAAAGCACACACACAATCCAGAGATGTGAACCCCATCCAGAAGTCTAGAAGTATATTAGATGTCCACACTATTTAAAGGCGTTTATAAATTAGAAGTCAGTACTCTGAATCAAACCAGAGCCCAGATGACTATTTTGAGCCTTTCAAATGTACAAAACACAACTTTCCTCTTCAAGATCCAGGGCAGACCTGAAATGTCTGCTTCTCTTCAGGGGCTGTTTTTATGTGTTGCCCTTAAGAAGCAGTAGAGAAAAGAGCACCCACAAGTAGGACAACCAAAAAGCTTACACCCAAATGTAGCAAGCTCACACACCAAATACAGCAAGCTCACACACAAATACAGAGAGCTTATACACAAACGGAGCAAGCTTACACACAAATACCGCAAACCCTTAAATGCCACAAGTTCATACATAAATGCAATGTGGAAATAGAAGAGCAGAGACATGTAACCAGGTACAAAAAGGAACGATTTTGGAGTTTTCTTAGTTAGAATGACTGTTGGCTGTGATGAAACACGGTAACTAAAAGCAAGGTGGAGAGGAAAGTGTTATTTTACTCACACTTCCACTTCACTGGACTGCTATGGGATGGTCTGTATGTCAAACTGCTCTGATTGGTCAATAAATAAAACATTGATTGGCCAGTGGCTAGGCAGGAAGTATAGGCGGGACTAGCAGAGAGGAGAATTGAGAGAACAGGAAGGCGGAGGGAGTCACTGCCAACCACCGCCATGACAAGCAGCATGTGAAGACGCAGGTAAGCCACAAGCCACATGGCAAGGTATAGATTTATGGAAATGGGTTAATTTAAGATATAAGAACAGTTAGCAAGAAGCCTGCCACGGCCATACAGTTTGTAAGCAATATAAATCTCTGTGTTTACTTGGTTGGGTCTGAGTGGCTGTGGGACTGGCAGGTGACAAAGATTTGTCCTGACTGTGGGCAAGGCAGGAAAACTCTAGTTACACTGGATGTCATGGCAGGAAGTCAGAGAGGGAACTCAAACCCGACAGGAACACGGAGGCAGGAGCCAGTGCAGAGGCCTCTGAGGGGTGCTGCTTACTGGCTCACCTCTCATGGTTTGTTCCGTCTGCTTTCCATAGCACCTAGGAACACCAGCCTATGTAGATAGGTAGCCCCACCTACGATAGGCTGGTCTCTCTCTCATCAGTCATGAAAATGTCCTGCAGGCCTGACAGAAGCCCAGTCATACAAAAGCATTTTCTCAGTTGAGGTTCCCTCTCCTTAGATTACTCTAGCTTGTGTCAAGTTGACATAAAACTAGCCAGCACAGGAGCCAATAGCCTCCAATCATAATTAGAATTGGTCTACTTTTTTAATGATTAAAAAGTTGCCTTAGGGCTAGAGAGATATAGCTCAGGGGTCAAGAGCACTGACTGCTCTTCCAGCACCTACAACCATCTGTAACTTCCGTCCCAGGGAATCCAACACCCTCTTCTGGACTCTAAGGGCACTGCACTCACATGGTGCACAGACACACAAGGAGGCAAAACACCCAATGAGCATAGAAAAGAATAAGTTTTTTTTTTAAAGTTGCTGTTTAATGCAAATGAGATGTGGGTTTCAAAATGAGATCAAACTGATGAACTAGGGCATACAGGGTATTCTCTTTAGATACACTAAGAAAGCTAAACTTCAATTTTCAAACAATGTTGATTCTTTGGTGGTTTTAAGCAATCAATGGATGTGAGGAGGTGAATTTGGAGGAATTTCAGAAGAGATGGAGGAAGCAGGATCACACAACACCTCTCTCTTTTAGCTTAAAGAGAGAGCACTAGCTATTACCTGAAAGGACCTATGGGAGCCCTTTCAGAATACCCTCTCTCCCTTCTCTCTCTGAGAGGGCTTCATTGCATTTATGTCTATTGTTGTTTGAATTGAGACAGGGGCTTGAAATGACCCAAATCAACGTAGTTTGTAGGAATGATGTGCTGCAACTTTAGAGGCTAATTCATTAGAAGAGCCAGTTTCTGCCTGGCTTGTCCTCTGAGGATACTCTCATTCAGAACCCAGTCTCTATCTGTGGAAATGGAAAAAGGGCACATGGAGAGGCCATGTGTCCTTATTCTGGCTGATAACTTCTGCTAAGCCACGGGCAGAAACCAGTATTATATACTAGATAATGTGAGTGGAAGCAGCTCCCGATTGTTTCATATCACAGCCTTTTGGTCTTTGAAGTGAAGGTCCCAGAACTATGCAAAGCATCCTTCCTGCCACTGCAAATTCAAGGCCAACAGAGATTGAGAGAGATAATAATTATTGTGAGGATTTACATCAATGGTTCTCAACCTGTGGATTGTGACCTCCTTGGCAAACCTATATCTCCAAAAATATTTACATTGCTATTCATAATAATAGCAAACTTATAGTTATGAAGTAGCAATGGAAATGATTTTATAGTTGGGGGTCACCACAACATGAGGAACTGTATTAAAGGGTCACAGCATTAGGAAGGTTGAGGACCACTGTTTTATATCATGTCCTGCTGCAATTTTTTCATTCAATATTTGGAATTAGTGTATTAGTTTGTCATTTGTTTCTCTCGCCTTGTGTTATATTATTTAGTTTTTCATGCTTCTAAATTTCTATGAATGGAATCGTGTTTGGCCTTTACATCTGAAATATGTTTTTCATTTAGGTTTATCTTTTTGAGATCTACACACTGCTGCTTAGCTGAATTAATCTATTTTCACAGTTACATAGTAGTTTCCTGTTTGGAGAGAAAATAAAAATTTATCAATTGATTTTTAAAGCTGATGGAAGTTTATTTTTTCATAACATTGATATTAAAAAGAGCATAACCATAAATGTATTTGCATATATGGGCATGGATGCAAGGATTCTTTATGGTACGGATCGTATCAATAAGTAGTAGATCAGCTCTTTGACATTTGAAAAGTTTGATTTAAGATCCAGTATGTGTTCAAGTTTTAGACATTTTGTTTCAAACTATCATTATTCTTTGTGTGATGTCTGTCACAATAGAATAACTATTTTCTTAATAGTATTTCCCACATAGATCTCTGCTGACTTTGGTCCCATTGTCAACCATGGAGAGGGGTGTTCTCAAATCCTCTGTCCTTTCGAAGAGTCTTCACTTTTCCTCAAACTTCTACCATTTCTTGCAAAACATCTCACTTGGAGAAATTAACATGTCTTCTTCATTAATTGATTCCTCTGTTTTTATTCAATAAATACCCTTAGATTCATATTGTCTGACATATTAATGTAGCTTCCATGTTTATTATATTTCCAATATATATTTTATTTTCTTATATATATATTCACAAGAAAAGAAAAAAATATATGTATATATATACATATATACATTACAGCTGTAGTTACTATATACACTTAGATTTACTTATATGAAAATTTTGTCTCTATATTGGAATGTTACTTAATTCTTCAACTGCATTATAGATTTAGATTTATTTCTACTTTCTTATTTATATTTTATACCTGTTCAAAGTACGCTATATCTTCTCCCATTTTTAAACTCTAAAATACTTTTGTTATAAATGTTTTATGTGGTGAGTCACTTTAAAATATTATTTTCTTTTATTCTTGTCTGTGTGTGTCTCTCTGTGTTTACATATAGGCTCACGTGCCATAGCCTGTATGTAGAGATCAGAGGACAGCCTGCAGGAGTCTGCAGTCTTCTTCTAAGATATTAGTCCTGGGAAGTGAACTCAGATGGCAGACCCCTTTACCCTCTGAGCCATCCCACCGGCTCTAGTGTACATCACCTTTAAAATTACGTCTGCAATTTCTTCAAGCTTTTAATGATTAATTGTCTTTGGCGCTTACATCTGGGATCATTTCCTCTTTGTCTAAATTATATCTCATGACTTTTGAGAGTGGCGACTTAATATATTTAATTCTTACAAGGTTTAGAATTTGTGTTTTAGTGTATCTTTGGCTGGCCATGAACTCAGTGTACACACCAGGACTGGGCTCTAGCTCACCATCTTCCCTCTGTTCCTCCAGGGTACAAGGACTTTCAAGACCTGTATCACCGTGCTGGGCTGCTCCTTCCTTACGTTACCTCTGAAGGTTTTGTGAGTTTATTCTGGTGTGTATTTTCATATACACCTGTTTGATTTTTGTTTCATTCTCTTCCAGATTCTAATGTTTATTTCTAAATTAGCTCCAAGAGAGCTGAAATCTAGTTGTGTAGAGGTTTTCTTAATGTTTTTCTAATCTGTAGCAAATTTTAAAAGTGAACATTACTGAAGTATAATTGGTGTGCAATAAGGCTCACCTATTGCAAGTAGATGGTTATTTCTTACCTTGATTCATTTCTTCCAACATAATATTTTTATTGATTGTTTACCTTGAATCTTTTTTTAATTTTTTTTATTTTATTTATTTATTTTATTTTACAATACTATTCAGTTCTACATAACAGCCACAGATTCCTTTGTTCTCCCTCTTCCTGACCCCCTCCCCTTCCCCCCAGCCCACCCCCCATTCCCTCCACCTCCAGATCACAGGCCCTCTGAATAGGTGAGACAGTTGATTGACTTGATCTGTTTGGGAGGCATCTAGGCAGTGGTACCAGGTCCTGGGCTCGCTGCATGAGATAGCTGTTTGTAACCTGGGACTTATACAGGGACGCTTGGCTCAATCTGGGAGGAGGGACTGGACCTGCCTGGACTGAGTCTACCAGGTCGATCTCAGTCCTCGGGGGTGGCCATGACCTTGAATCTTTTTTAATGCTTTTTACCTGGTTATATCTAGGTGAGATTTTCTTTCAATTTATCCTAATAAATTATCTTAATTTATCAGGGATCCAACTGAATTCTTAAATCATGAGTTGGAATTTTCCAATTTTGGAAAACTGAGTGCTTATCTCTTCAGAAAAACTGAACTTGGATGTCAGTTTAATGCTAGATTTTCTCACATTATCTTCCATGTCTCTTAAATTTCCTCTCATGTTCTTGTTCTTGACCCTGTATTGGTTTTTATGTTTTTTTTTCAGATTTATATTCTAATCAATTATTAGCTATTAGTCTTTGCTATTGAATGTTTAAAAATTATCCCTTCAATGTTTTCTTTACATTTTTACCTTTAGAAATTGTGTTTAGTAGTTCTTTCATACTTTTTCAAAATAACATCTTTATTTCATCTTTTATTATTTTCAAAACAGGACGTGCATTCTGTCATTATATAGTCTGTAGCTTTGCCATATCAGAGCCTGATGCCACCATGGCCGTCTCTCTCACACAGTGCATTGTATTCTGTTTTACTGTTTTGACTACTACTTTTGTGCAATGTTACCTAGGGAATTAACTGAACTCTGGGTTTAAGAGTTCTTCTGGAGAAGAAGTGGGTTTGCTCTCTATTATTAACAGAGATACCTGTTACTGCTTGAAAGTCTTGGTTTGAAAATTCCTCAGCTGGCCAGTCAGCATGACATAAAATTGATTTTTGAAACCACATGCGATGGAACTGTTGATGTAAATTCTCAAGACACAGTTCCCCAACCTCTACCAAGCACTAAGGCTGCTAAGGTACATTTCTTTGTAGCCTCAAAGTAAACAGAAGTACTTTCCCTGCCAGTTCAATGTCCCCCTGAAGATACAGCCATCGGATTTACATGTTCTTAAAAGTCAACAATTTTGAATAGCCCTTGAGTTTTATCTCCTGCCTTTTTGTACCATGAAGCCACAGAAGCAAGTTCAAAGCATGAATTTTAGCGAGTACACTTAACCCCAAAACAGAATTCAGCTTCCTATTCTAGTTTTTATCTCACCCAGCAGCTGACTTCCACCTGTGCTTTACTGTCTGGTTATTTCATTTTCGTCTTAACCACCACTTTTGGTTTTGCAGTAGGAAGTCTACAAGTTAGCTTAGTCTACCATAATGCTATAATTAATTATGTTATATTTTATAAATTAAAAAAAAATGAAACATGAAATGTGACCTTGCCGGGCGGTGGTGGCGCATGCCTTTAATCCCAGCATTCAGGAGGCACAGCCAGGTGGATCTCTGTGAGTTCAAGGCCAGCCTGGGCTATAGAATGAGTTCCAGGACAGGATCCAAAGCTACACAGAGAAACCATGTCTTGAAAAAAAAAAAAGAAAGGAAAGAAAGAAAGAAAGAAAGAAAGAAAGAAAGAAAGAAAGAAAGAAAGAAAGAAAGAAAGAAAGAAATGTGGCCTCATAAGGATCTATAATGACTTCACTATTCTTCTCTGCCCAGATATCAGAATTTTCTGTATGTGTTCACTGCATACAGGGGCAAGTGACTTGACCTTTATTTTTTTCATCCACGTGTCGATTTCACATGGCTGTTGTGTAGTTTAAATTAATGAGTCTACATAAAAATATCATTGTGCTGGACACGATGTTAAGTGATGACAAAAGACCAGCTACTGTGAGTTTAATTTCTATATCCTAACCAGGAAATAACATACATAGCTACTAAGGCTCTCTATAAATGACTAGTCGTGCTCTGCTCGAGGATATGAGTCCATTGATTTGAATGATTTGAAATAACCAAAAGTCCAACTATCATTGGCAAGATATTTGTACATATAAATAAAATGCTGGCAACCTCTACGGGTGCTTTGAGTAAAATGGCAAACACATGTGTAATATGCCTCTAAAATCAGTAGTAACAATAATATAATAATCATAGTGCATATCCTCTGAAAGTTGAGATAAAGAACTAATAGTGGAAAGTTACCATTCTTGTTCTGACCTATGGTACTCAGGATCTCTAGACAGCTGTAAGTTTTGTATCAACAACTTGAATAGTACTCAGGAACACCTTAAACTCTTTATTTCATGTCTCTTTTGAACTTATATTGTTGTGATAACTTATATTTTGAGAATCTGGGTGTTTGTATAGGTGATCTACAAAGAGTTCAAAACCACTGGATACATATCAAGAAAGCATATTGTGTTCATTTCTGGGTGGGAAGCTAGTGCTGACAGCCTTTTGCACCTGGGTTCTCAGAACAGTAAGTCCGTGAGAGTCAAGAACAGCAAGGAATCATTATTTGGAGGATTGCAAAGAACATCATGAAGCTACTGAGGTCCCCTGACAACGTGGTTAACCCGCTACCTCAGCTCTCATGGATGCCAATATCTAACAAAGGCTTGTTTGTTTGATAACCTTTATTGTTTGGGACTTACAAAGTGATGTGTGTGTGTGCGTGCATATATGTTTGCGTGCATGCATGTATGTGTGTGTATGTGGAGGTGATGTGTTTAGCATTTTCTTTAAGTTTTTAAGTGAACCTTTAGTGGATGAGAGGTGATTTAGGGACTGCATCACTGAGAGCAGAGGGTTGTTCATTTGCAGGCCTGGGACAAGCCTGTGTGGCTTGCATTTTCAGCTTCCCACAGTGTTATGGAAACACAAATTAGCCTTAGCCTGGAAAAATGACTCTCTGTCATTCTCTGGACCTGTGCATCTTCAGGACATGGGCAGCCAACACAAATAGGCATCATCAGATTCCTTTCCATCTCCCATGAAGAGTGGCCTCATTGAGGGAGGCTCTCAAATGATGAGAAAGGCTTCATTCACCCATCACTGCCTCTGCCCTCCCCTAAGGCCTTGACTCCTTGCTCTGACCTTGCATGGGCTGCAGACAATCAGCAAAGGAATGTGTTTATAAACATGACTTCTCAGACAGTCTTTCATTGGTGAAAAATGAGGACAATCTGCACCCTTCTTCTGGCTCAGGGGAGTTGGGGGAGGTGGCATTTAAAATGGCACCTGCTGTTACATATGGCTTTCATAGACCTACTTATACATGAAAATATATTCAACCTAAGGTGCTCTTTAGTGTAAGCTTGAATCTGTCTTTTCAATAAAAGGGGTTGCAATGTTAATAACTGAGAAAGATCCCAGAGATTAATTGATCCAACATTTCTTTTCATACAGCAATGCTCTGCTTATGATCCAAAGATACATAAATCGGTAACAGAATATTTACCATGTGAAGCTACTTGACTATTTTCATAAATATAAATGTTTATCATTTTTCAATTCTCCTGAAAACATTTATTTTAAAGGGCATGAGCCCAAATGACCTGTTTGCTATTATAATGAGAAATGTATGCTAAAGTATATAGAATGTGAGACAAATAAGAATTTAGGGAAATAAAAGTATGTTATTAAATATATTATGAATGTTAAAAATTGATAGATTTAGACCATATAATATGTGAGGTAACAGTCTCATCAGGAAAAAAGCTGCATGTTCTTCCTTATATGTGGCATCTAGCCAATAATGTGTGTGGATATATATATATATATATATATATATATATATATATATATATATGAAAATAAATATAATGTACATGTGTGTACAATATAACATGTAGAAAAGAGAATAAAAAGCTGAATATTAGGAGATGAGAAAGGACTAAATGCAGTTTATGGACATGAGTTATGAAAGAGGGTGTAAAGCTAATTATTTTTCTAGTTCTAACTCCATCTTATTTTTCCATTTTGGGTGGTAAGATAAGAGCATAAATATATTCAGCAGTACAATCATAAACTCATTTGAATCTCCACAGCTTCTATTCTGAATATCTGCTTTAACTGTATAGGAGTTCACTGAGATGAATAGACTTTGGGTCTGGTTAATTTCAGTGTGTAATACTTTTTTATTTGTAACTTTTTTAAAACTTAAATTACCCAAAAAATTAAGTATATGATTAAACATATAAGGATAATTAAATGTGGCATAGGTATACCATAAAACATAACATTATTTACTAAATATACTATAAATATAATATTATATGCATTATATTTTGCTTGAGTTATCTTTTCACATTTACATGCTGAAAGCCATTATGTTTCATGGCCTGTAATGTTTGGAACTTCAAACTTACTATCTTGAGGGATAGGAGAGAAGAGGGATAGGATCATGGAGATGGGAAGGTGCTGTGGTACGGTCTCAGTCAGAGGACTGGTTGATACATAATAGATTCATTTTATTATTATAAAATTTCTTTTATTTTCAATTTGTGTGAATATGCATACATGTGCACTTGTGGATCCAGAAAAGGGCATCAGATTCCCTGGAGTTGAAGTTACAGGCAGTTGTGAGCTGCCTGACGTGCTGGGAAATGAGCTCAAGTCCTTAGCACATGTAGCAAGCTCTCTTAACCAGTGAACCATATCTCCAGCACACAATAGCCTTCTAGATAATGTAATAGATTACATTGCACGTGTTAACAGCCTAAAAGTGAGATGAAGGTTAGGTGAACCCAATCATATAGAAGAGTTAGAGACCAGCTATGGTGTAGTGGGTCGCTGTTCCAGCTTTGACCTGGATTTGCCACCACCACCCCCCCCCCCACTGAGGCTTTAGTACTGTCAGGCCTACAAGGCAGAGCCGAGAGAGGACCCTGAAGACCTGCAATTTGGATGGGCCATCTCTCTTGGTTCCTGGATCCTGGACACGAGAGGTAGACCGAGCAGAGTTCTCCAGAGAACACAGCTGGACTGTGCTTCACCTTTCCCAGACCTCATTACCTATCCCTTCACTTGTAAGTGACCCCACAAAATAAAACCCCTTTTAACTACGTGGAGTTGCCTTAATATTTAAACCAGTACTGTAGTATGAGGGAGCTCTTTCATTTTGACTCCCTTTAATCTTGTCATTAGCATCCAGAAGCCTCTAGAGTGAAATGGCTGGTGAAGGAATAATATGGGTTTGTAGAACACCCACTGCTGGTCATTAGTTGGATCTCAAGTCCCTAAGTAGTCCTGTTTGAGCTCTGTCCTCTCAGTCTAAATACAGCGCCTGCTAGAAAGAAAGGCAAGTTTAGAAATATTGACACAACAGTGAAGAAATTTTTTTTTTAGCAGTGTCAGTCCTTCATAGCAATGTAGATATGTCACTGTTGGAGTCTCTTGGCGGGATGAGGGAAATGGCTCAGTTGGTCATGTCCTTGTGTAACCCGCACAAAGCCCTGGATTTGATCCTATCCCAGCACCGCATACATCAGATGTGATAGCGCACACCTGTAATTCCTGTGTGACTCAGAAGACACTGGTCACTCAACCTAACAGATTCTCACACTTGTTCTATTAGTAGTTTATTCAAGAAAATTGCATTCAATAGTCTTTCTGAGGTGAAAAGCTATATAATTTATGTATATATATGAATATTTATCTATAACTGAAGAATTTATATATATAACTGAATATATATAACTGAAACTATGACTAATTTTATACTAACACATATATACATGTATAAATGGCATATATATTTATAAAACACATATACACATGCTTTAAAATAGCATATAAACCTAAAACACACATCCATACACAGACATCAATATCATATAAATCTATTTATAGTATACACAGAAGTATATGACTTAAGCGTTTCTTAAAGATATTATTTGTGATTTGTGATTTAATGAATTCTTCATTAAAGCAAGAACCTTTTATAAATTAACTACTGTCTCAAGATTTAGAAGAAATCTCTAATTTACCTTGTAAGAAAGTTGCACAATGTCTAACAATCGCTGTGTATTTACTGGAATTCACATGACTTTGACAACATGCCTGTTGGAGGACAACACAGATGTATATCAATCAGGAGAACATGAATCTGCTTTTGTGGCCTGCACAAGGATCTTTAATTATCTATGCTAATATGAAAGAGATATGTGATAAGGTTTTTCAAACAATTACTTCACAATTTTAAAGGTTTATTTAGATTACTTTCAATTGCGTACCCTTTGTATGTCTGTGTGTCTGCATGAGTACATTAGTGCAGTGTCTGGAGAGGCCAGAGGTGCTGGATCCCCATAGAGCTAGAGTTACAGTTGGTTTTGAGTCACCAGATGTGGATACTGGGAACTGAACTCCTGTTCTCTGGAAAAGGAGTTCATGTTCTTAACCACTGAGCCATCTTTCAGGCCTCTCTTTACAATCTTAAATACAAGCAACTGAAATGCTCGTTTTACAGTTCAGAGGAGAATTTGGGTAGAGGGTGTTGTATTCCTGAGGAGGGAAAATAGCAATCCCATGTTTACAAGAAGTCTGTAGACGTCTTCCTACTTGATCAATGACTTAATTTAAAAAGGAACTGTGTCTGGGAGCAGCACCATTACTGAGCTCCAATTTAGGAACAGATCTTGCCCAGATGAACATTTTCACTTCAGGGAATAGTTGAGTCACTTGGCTTCAGAACTTCAAATTATTTCATCACTAACCATTTTGAAAAGGATTTACAGACACAGTGAGAATTACGGTTCAATAATTCTTACTTACTATTACAAAGTCCAAGTTCATAATAAGACACAGTTTAAAAAAAAAAAGCTCTCTGATTCTAAAATAGCAAGGAATATTTCAGCATTTTGAAAATTTAAAATATTTGAAAGAGTGATATGCAGTGTGTTTAGTTCAAGTATTTGTGGAAGTTAAAGACATGAATATTACCTTACAAGAATTATTTATTTTAGCTTTCTTTCTTCCTTTTTCTATTTTGAAATAAAGTCTCACTAGGCAGCATAGGCTAGATTTGAACTCACTGACCCTGACTTGTGCTACTCATCCTGACTCGACCTCTTGAGCTCTGAGATTGCAAGTGTATACTACCATGTCCACCTTAGGTTGTTTTGTTTTGTTGTTTTTAAATAAATGGCCTAAAGGAACATTTAGCCATCCTCTGGGTTTTTCAAAGCTCTAAAAAGGTTTTACTTAAAATTTTCCATTTGGAATTATATGTAGATGATAAATCCTTGTGAGGAAATACCTAGTTGTTGGGCATACAGCTCAAAAGGAGAAGCCAGGGCCTTTTTGAACGGAGCTCTCACTGAGAGCACACACTAGGTGAAATTGACTTTCATTTTTTGTGCTAATTTCTTTCAAGTACAAAAAAATAGCATAGAACAGAAATGATTTTCAGTTATGTAATGCTGTGGGATGTTCTGTATGTCCTGTGGGAGCCCGTTCTTGGGTTCCTCGTGGCTTTACCCAGCAGGTCCGCATAGAGGATGATTAGGACCACGAGCCTGAGTGCAGGTGTCTGAGATGGTCTGCACTTGGCTGTGCTGGAGGATGGTCTGTATGACAAGTTGCTCTGGTTGGTCAATAAATAAAACCTGATTGGCCGTGGCTAGGTAGGAAGTATAGGTAGGACTTACAGAGAGGAGAAATAAAAGAACAGGAAGTCAGGAGTCACTGCCTGGAGCCGCCGCCAGGACAAGGAAGATGTAAAGTACAGGTAAGCCATGAGCCACATGGCAAGGTATAGATTTATGGAAATGGATTAATTTAAGAAATAAGAACAGTTAGCAAGAAGCCTGCCATGGCCATACAGTTTGAAAGCAATATAAGTCTCTGTGTTTACTTGGTTGGGTCTGAGCGGCTGTGGGACTGGCAGGTGACAAAGATTTGTCCTGACTGTGGGCAAGGCAGGAAAACTCTAGCTACAATGTGAAGTCTTGTTTTGGGCATTCCAGTGAATATAAGGCAAACACTTTTTAAGGTGAACACTTCTTTTGTTTAGTCAAAACTAAGAAAAATAAGAGGGATTGCAATGTACATCCACCTACAAGGAATTCACGTTTCGTCTCTTGACCCTAACATCTAGGCCTGCTCTTTGCCCTTATTTCTCCCTTTATCAATGGTCCTTACTTAAAAATTGCTGTTTTGGTTGGCTTAGCTCAGAGTCATATTACATTTTCGAGTGATTTGTTAGATAATTCTGTGAAATTGTCAGTGAAATGTTCTGTTAGATGAGGCAACTAATTGCTTGCTTACATTACAGATCGCCTCATAATGTGTTAGCACATGAAAGTATGTTCAACCTTATTTATGGGAATGTCGAGGCGTCAGCTTAAGGTTGCCCCTCAAAAAGAGTGAGCTAGTCATCACTGTGTTGTCTGTTCACAGGAAAGAAGGATTATTGAAGAGTTCAGTCCCCAAACTTTTCCAGGGATCAGAGGTCAATGAGATGGAGTATTTATACATAAAAAATGTAGTTGGGAATTCCCTTCACACACACACACACACACACACACACACACACACACACACACACACACACACATGGTATTCCATATGATGCCCTGGTCACACCACCTGTTGAAAAGTGACAGAAGCCATAATCTGACGCAAGTCCTTGTTTGTCACTAGGATATGTCAAAGGCCTGTATTACAGTTGGATTTCCTCTTCTATTAGTTCTGGACTAAGCTATCCTTGAAGTTATCTTCTCACAGGATAGAATGGACTAACTGTCACATATGACCAATCCCAGACAAAGAATTCTTACATGCCCTGCTTTGATACACAGTTACCACTAGGTGGACACACACCTAACAGTAGGACCACTGAAGAACATGAGAGTTTGACACAGGAATCTGTGAATATTCCAGAGATGTGAAATACCCTCAGAACCAAGCAACAAATTCTAAATATCTCTGTAATTTGGACAGTCTGATATAGTCTGATATAGGTCTCAGAGATAATCCAGCAGTCAGCATCCTATATAGGTAGGTGTTGGGTTAGTGGCAAAGGACACGAAGAATCTTGAGTTTCCATCAAAGCTCTGCCACCAACTAGCAATGTAACCTTTGGCAAGGCATTTGCTCCTCTCCACCATTCATTAATGAAATGCTTATAAGGTTATGATGTGAGTTTACAGACGAATAAATAAATGGGACCAACCTTTGGGTTGGTATGCAAAAGGAGTTGGCCAGCCACCCCTAATTATTTTAGGTACAATTGTATCTAAGGGCTAGCTGTCAATTCCTGAGTAGCTGATATCTATAGTAATGTATTTAAACTTCCAATTCATGGCCTGAAAAGAGATAGTAAAATTCTACTTATAATTCTAATTTGTTAAAGGAAATTTGAATGAAGCATACAGAACTCTCCCTAAAATAGGCAAGAGCAAAAACCACTGCATGAGAATTTTGTTTCAGAGTGTCTGGAACTTGACATAAGATGTATTTCTTATTCTGTTTATGTATTTACACATTTTTTGTGTGCTTATGTAGTTTTTTGTGCATTCATGCAGGTATGTACACATGTGTGCTCATATGTGTAGAGGCCAGAAGATGGCATCCTATGTCAATGGCTAGTACTTTCTGCTCTCCAATTTTCTTTTGAGACAGAATCTCTTACTGAGGGGGAGACAAAGTCTCTCACTGACTGGCTAAACTGGCCGGCCAGTGATTTCTGAGGATCCACCTGTCTCTGTTTCTTCCTCACAGTGCTAGGATTACAGATATGTGGGTCCATACCTTAGCTTTTTATGTGAGTGCTGGGTATCTAAACTCAGGTCCTTATGTGTATACTGCCAGCATTTTACCAACTGAATCATCTCTCCAACCCCATACAGTTTTCTTAATGAGACCCATACCATAGGTAGCCAGAAAAACACAGTAGTAAAATCCAATCTGCTAAATCAAGTTAGTAGAACCCCTGTTCTTAGTGGAAGGAGGGTAGCACCATGAAAAAATTATCAAGTAGTCTGGAACTTTCTTATTTTAGTATTGGTACATTAGATTTGCTGGTAATTTAGTGGCTAAAAATATGGACAAGACAATTAACAGGAATATCAGTTGATTCAGCTTTACATTAGCCAATGGTTTTACAAGATTGAGCCAAAGTAAAGTGAGTTCAAGTAAAACCAGATACCTCATACCAAATGTAGGGTTTATGAGAAAAAAGGCATTGAGACACATTCACATTGTATCATGTATTTCATGCAATTTTAACAAGGCTCTGTAGGCACACATACACACACACACACAAAAAAAAAACACACTATAGATCCAGTTAGCTTTTAAAAAATTAAAATGAAGAAGAACAAATGAATTCTTCCTGCTCTATACCTGTGTGCAGAAATCTATCACATGTAAGGAATTGTTTCTTTAAAAATGTACTCCGGTGTGCTCATGGCAACTGTACCAGGCAGGTAAAGCAGACTCCTAATGAAGTCCTTAAAACATGTTGTGTTAAGAATCTCAGTAACTAAAGAAAACAGTTCATGAATATAGGGACCCTTATTCTTCCACTTTTCCCAGCCCAAGGGAATTAAAGTCTCACATAGCACAGGTTGCCCTTGGGGCTTGCCACTACAGCAGTTTTCTTTGTTAGCCTTCTGCAAGTAGCATACCAAAGGGGAAAGGAGCTGATTTTCAAAAACCTGTTGTTTTTCTCCCTAGATGTTTCTAATATATTAACTTGGGTTTCAACTCATCTTTCCCACAGAAAAGGCAGGGGAAAGTACTTGTTTTCTTCTGGCCAGGCCCGCAAAGTTTTCTTTCAGTTACAGAGACGTCTAGAGGGCATGTGTCTGGGTCAGAGACAGATCTCAGCTGTGTTTTCAGTGTGCAGGTAGGTGGTCCCAGCCTTCTGGGCAACATAGTCTTACAATAAAATGACTCCGGGGACAAAGTACCTTTGTCAACTGCCACCACAAGCTGCAACGCTTCCTCCACTGATATGACAGACTTATCTTAAATGTTACAAACCTTCAGAAAACCCCAAACTCTGTTTAGCCAGTCATTCCAAATGAATCCTCCCTTGAAACATAAAATAAAAATCCTCAAGACAAGCACAGACCACATCAGCTGTGCCATGGACCACATTTGAATTGCGTAAATACCTTGTGAACAGCACGAGAACCACATCAGTGACCCTGATGGACAGTGGCCATGTGGACAGCTGGTAAGAGACTCACAAGCGAGCCACATAAAATACATAGAAAGCCCTAGAAACATATGGGCTCTGTTGACTTATAGAATGCATAGAAAGTTCTGCCAGAGAAGCCACAGTAAGCCTGTGATCAATTAAATTATGTGGACCATACTTCTTTACAGAAATCTTTTAGCTTATATTATCTCTCTTCTTTATGTCTATTATGTTTATCTCTATTGCTCTGTTTCTATGTACTTACATAGGAAGATTCGTGATTTTGCAGTTTGTGGCCATTGACTTGTTAGGGGTTCTATGAAGGTACTTGGGAGCCTTAGATAGTTCTATGTGAAATAACAATTTATTACTGTGTGTATATGGTAATAGGCATTATTCATGATGACTCTTTCACCTTCACCCCCTTGCACATTTTTCATGGATAGTAAAAAGAAGCAGGACGCAAACCAAATTCCAGATACTCCATTCTTTAGGAACTATGTGCTCATTATAAGTTATAAAAGAACTGACTGGGAATCTGAGATTCACATGTAAGAAAGAAATTCCAATCTCCAAAGTCTAGAATGGGAGAGGTATTGAAAAATGTCATAGGAAGGTGTTCAGCACTTATGTAGAAGTACGTTTACTGCGTATATTTCTCATGGAGGCATCTATATTCTGATTAACAGAAGCACTCATACCAAGGAGAAGTTACTTGGTTAAGTAATGCTAAGAACATAGAGGATGTCCCCTACTTTTAAGCATGAGGTCACTATTCAAGTATTGCAACCATATGACACAGCATCACTCTTATGGACATCTTCAAAGTGTAATTTTACTTCCACAACTACTTTTGTTTCAACCATTTTGTGACTATGCTTAGTTCTTTCAGTCATTCAAATTTAAATACACCTTAGATGTTTTAATATTGTGATCTACATGTACTAATTTCTTAAATGTCAACTTGGTTTGACAGGTCATGGCATGAATAGAATGAACTTGAGGCATAGGTTGCTAGTTCAATCCCTGAGCAATCTAATTAATTGTCCATCCTTCCAAGGTCAAATGAAGCAATCAGTCTAAGCCCATTGTCCATAGTATGTTGAACAGAGAATAAAAAAAGATCTGTCACTAATGCTGAGCATATGACTGGGGCCTGGAGACAGTGGGCTATTTTGCAAAGGAACATTTTCTTTACATTTCAATAACTATTTTTAAAAGCCTGATGGGTCAGAGAAACCAAGATAAAAACCTATTGCAAAACTGATGAAAAACAGCTTTAGATCACAAATGAAAAGATAGTATTATATGGGTCTCTTATAGTCTAAGCATTTGGAGATAAGATGGGCTTTTTTCCCATCTCAATACTCTATGCGATTGCTGTTTCTGCTGTTCAGTGTTTGGTATGTTTTTCAAAGCTTCCTGCAGCGAGAGTCCCCTTTGCTCTCTTGAAGGGGATTCCTTAATCTGAAAGGTCCCATCAATAGGAAGTTCATCCTTATGTGGTTCTTGTGTTTTGCACCAGACATTTTTGAGGTCTTGATGTAGTCCAACTATTTCTGTGTGGACCACATAAATTTTACGCGAGTCATTCCATTTATTTTTATTTAGGGAGGGACCTGTCAGGAATTTGTTTTACCACAGAACAGACACTTTTTGTGATTATTATTTGTTCTTTGTAGCGTCCTGGTGGGGTTTTTGAAGTGTTAGATGTCCAACAGAGCTAAGAATTTAAAGGTCATACTTATGGAAGAGAAAGCACTTTCTGTCTTGGCAAGTGATGAAATGAAAAATTATAATTGTGAGTTTGGGTTTCTGCTATTTACATAGCTACTTCAATTATTTCAAATCTATTGTTGGCTTTTGTTTAAAAAATTAAGCAGGTCACTGAGATTATTCATACCAGTGACTTCATCTTGTGGAAATGAAACAATCATTTGGGTGCCTTTTATTTTACTGTTTATCATTGTCCTTGACACATGAGAGATAAGATTTAGTCGATGGTGGGGAGAAAACGCCAAATCCAAGTGGAAAAATTCCTGCTTGTGTTTTGAGTGCAGGGGAACACAAGTTCACATCTTAGGGCAGGAAATGTCGCTGGTGGCTCTTCTTGTGGAAACCATGAGAATAATGTATAAGATGCCATGTTATTCTTTTCGGTTCCTCATGAGGGGAGGAAAGACAAGGACCCCATTTCTGAATCAGTCTCTCTCATCACAGTTTTGTCTGACCTTATGGAACTCAACTCTTACCAGCTCTTCTTCCAGAATTGCAAATGTCATGTTTGTTTTCCTTGATCTCTGCTGGGTTCTTGTTTGTTTGCTTTGGTCCCCTAGCTTCTCTGCCCTGTTTAGTCAGCATCTAACTATCTTTTAAGGTCTTCACTCTCTGTGACTCTTTCCCTGATGCTCAAACCCACCTTCATCTGAACCCTCGTTTTTGCAAGCCAGAATCCTCTCACAAAGAAGCATTTGTTTCTCTTAAGACTCTAATTAGGTTGCAAGTATTTCATGAACTAGGGTGTTGGCTATTTCACCATTAACTAGTTCCCAAGAGGCATTTACATAATGTCATTATAATTAATATGCAAAGGGAGAGACAGCAAGGACATACCAACAAGCTAAAGGCAGAGATGAGAAAAGTCCTGCTGGAGTGTGGATGCTCACCCTGAAAGCATGCGAAATTAAAGTAGAAATGCAGTGTATCCAGAAAACATTCAAAAAATGTATGTGACATTCCAAAAAAAAAAAAAGACCCCAGAAAGTATAATCCAAAAGAAAAACCTATAAAGCAATAAATTAAATTTTATAAAAACAAGGCAGTCACCCTCTTTAACATTGAGACATCTTAAAATCCCAAGGAACAAAAATGAAGTCTTGTCAATTGTCCTATTTTGATTTTCTATTGCTGTGTTAAACTATGACCAAAAGCCACGTCACAGTTCATGACTGAGGGAAGTGTGGACAGGAGAGCTACAGAGGACATCTGCTTCCTGGATGACTTGTCCTCTCATTTGCTCATTGTCAGTTTTCTCACCCAGCCCAAGCCAACCTTCCTGGGGACTGTGCTGCTCACAGTGGACAGGGCCCCCTATGTCAACCATCAATCAATCAAGTTCCCTATAGACATCTGATGGAGGCAATTCCTCAAGTGAGGTTAACTATTCCCAGGTGACCCCAGTTTGTGTCAAGTTGATGATGAAAACCAACCAGTACACAAACACACATACACACTATGTACTGTATATGATGATATAAAATATAACATTTGTCCTAAATATATACCATAACATATATCATCTTGTGAAGACCAAACAAAATGACATACAGTATCTCCATTAAATATTGATTCCTGTACTTCTTTTGGCTACTGTCATCTAGGGACATCCTAAAATTATCATAATTATCCATAATTATCACACTTGGGGTATATTCTTCTTTTTAAGACTTACATTGCAAAATGGGCCGAATGTCAGAAAAAAGACTAAGTCTCCGAATCTCATGCCAACCAAATATAAACAGTCATTAATAGAAAATCTCAAGTTTCATTTATGCTTTTCAAAACTTTTGTTTCTCCTTACTTTGAAACAACAGCAGGACTTTATCCAAATTGTAAAGAGTAACTAATTTGTAAAGCGATGTGCATACATATAATATATGTGTAGATTAATCAGCAAGCCTTGTACAAGCTCCATGTGTCTAGCCCTACTCAGTTATGTGGAGATGTGCTAGGTTTTTTTCAGTATGAAAGACAGATAGGTACCATGTTGATATAAGGTTTTGTAATGCTTCTGATTGTTTTACCAAGTAGAAGAGAGTGGCAGAAGATAATATAAATATGAAATTAATCTAACATAGTCCTCCTAGCTACCCTCCAGTTACCTCCAAAAGTAGCAAAGCATGGGTAGCACGATTTGGATTGTGTATGTGTGTGAGTGGATAGATGCATGTTTGTGTATGCACACATGTGTACCGTTCCATCGATAGACACATATGCAGCATAAATGTGAAGGGCAAAAGTCAATTGGGGGTATTCTTTGTTTTTTGAAATTACTTCTTTCTGGGACCCGGGACTCACTAATTAAGTTAGACTATCTGCCAGCAAATTATCAGGACATATCTAACTCTGAGACCCAGCACTCCAAGGACAAGGGCTCCCACCAACCCTGGTTTTTCCATGAGTGTTGGAGATGAAACTCCAGTTCTTACACTTGCATCGCAGGCGCTTTATCCACTGAGCCATCTCCCTGGAATTGAATTCAAGGCCTCAGAGACAAGCACTTTACCAACTGAATTATTATCCATCCCCCAGCACAACTCCCAATATGGACTTTGAACATTACTTCAAAGCCTATATGAACTAACCCTATGATCCATTTCTATATGGGAATGTTTCTCACCATTCAGGGGCCACTGAGGAAAGATATTTTCAATCCAATGTTCTGAGTTTGGCCCAGAGAAGAGCTTTCTAGCAACATTCTCACTTCTAAGGATAGCACAAGTCTATGGTCATGAATGAGGCAGAGTTAACCACTGTATCTCAAGACCCTTGAGTCCTCATAAGCTCCCTGTCAATCAACCACAGGAATATGCAAATCTTTTTTTCTATGTGGTCTTCTTTCCCCTCTGAAGACTGAACTTCATTGAACAATCCCACTTAAAGAATTTGTTCTTTGATCAGTTTCCTTGACTTGTGAGACTAGCTTGCTGTTTATGGCTTGATAAGGGGGTAGAGGGGAGTAGTTAGGGGGAGGAGAGAAAACCCCTGCTGCTCCCAAGCAAGTGAAGTATTTTCATCATTACCTATTTGTTTAAAAAAACAATTGTGGAATGGATCATTACTCATCTTTAGCATGAGAAACTGATTAAACTCTGCTTTCTTTTAAATTAATATTGTAGCTTTCCAAGTTAATCTGTTACCACCGTGCAAATATATTTGCGTGTGCTCATGTGCATGAAGAGGCCAGAGGTTGACACTAAGTCTTTTCTTTTTTTTTTTTATTTTTTTAACTTCTTTATTGATTCTTTGGGAGTTTCACATCACACACCCCAATTCTGTTCACTTCCTGGTCCCCCCATATCCTTCCCTCATCCCTGCCACCGCTCCCCACATAAGGAAACAAATCAAAGTATGCAAGCAAGTGAACAAAAGCAAAAACAAAACAAAACAAACAAACAAAAACCGCTTCAACAGAAAAATCTCTCAGCTTCTCCTTTCCTGCTTCTCCAACATCTCTTCATTCATCCTGGTGTCAATGGAGGCTTCAGTCTGCCATATAGTATAACTCTTTGTCTTATCCATTTTACTGGCAAGTGTTTATTGCAATGAGTCACTGATCTGGTTCAAGGCTTCTGGTTTCTGGTACACCATCATCACTCGATCCTCACCGGAACTCCTCTGGGATATCCTGTGACTCCCACAAGTCTTGGAGATCTTGTGGGTATTGTTCCACAAGACCAGTCCTTTCACCAGCTCCAGCAGGGCCTAGATGGGTTCCGTCGTGTAATGGTTAGCACTCTGGACTCTGAATCCAGCGAGTGTCTTTTCTTAATCGCTGTCCACTTTATACACTGATATAGGGTCCCTCACTGGAACCCAGGCCTAACCAATCTAGCTAGTCCGGGCAGGTCAGCTTTTTCTGAGGATGCCCTGCTCCTGCTTCCAGAATGCTGCTGCTGCTGTTGCTGCTGCTGCTGCTGCTGCTGCTGCTGCTGCTGCTGCTGCTGCAATTAAAGGCCGGGAGGCCGGCACATCAAGTAGCATTTATGTGAGCGGTGGGCATTAGAATGTTGATGCTCACCTTTGCACAGCACATGCACTACCCACATAGCTGCCTCTTCAACTCCGAGAATATTATTCCCGATTAAAGATGGGGCGGACAGGAAGATGGGACGGTAGGGAAAGCGTGAGACGTATTAAGGCATTGCAGGATCCACTTCCCCTTCGGTGTCCCTGCCCAGCTACTTCCCCAGTTTCAGCAAAGGCCTCTTATCTTTTCTTTGCCCCTTCCCAGTTCAGCGGCTTCCCTTCCTGTTTCTGTTGCTCTCCAAAAATATCACTTCCTTGTTCTTTTTTTCACTAAAGTGAGAGAACAAACTTCCTTGCAATTTAGCTCTCATCAATCATTCTATTCTTGGTTAATTTTTTTTTCTTGCCCTGGATGGAAACAGAGTGTTACATTTAACTGGGAGAGATACGAGCTGAAAAAAAAAATGCGACTGTTCCTGACTACTGTTATTGGAAAACACTTAAAAACACTGGGTATCTAGAAAATGGATTAATTAATGGGGTACAGATTAATTAAATGGATTAATTAAAGGCGGGTACAGATCTAAGCAGAGAAGTCTCAAAAGAGAAAACTAAAATGATGGAAAAACACTTAAAGAAATGTTCAATATCCTTAGTCACCAGGCTAATGTAGGTCAAATTTAAAATTCCATCTTACACCTGTCAGAATGGTGAAGATTAAAAACACAAGTGACAACACATGCTGGTGAGGATGAGGAGTAAGGGGAACACTCATCCATTGCAAGTGGGAGTGCAAACTCATATAGCCACTATGGAAATCAATATGGTGGTTCCTCAGGAAGGTGGGAATTGATCTACCTCAAGACCCAGCTGTATCACTCTTGGGCATATATCCAGAAGATGCTATACCCTACTACAGAAATACTTGCTCAACCATGTTCATTGCTGATTTATTCCTAATAGCCAGGAAAGAAACAACCTACATGCCTGTCAATAGATGAATGGATAAAGAAAATGTGGTATAATTATACAATGAAATATTAGTCAGCCATTAAAATATGAAATTATAAAATTTTCAAGTAAATGGATGTAATTAGGAAAAAAAAGGTATCCCAGATCCAGAGACACTTCACTTCTATGTGGATATTAGCTCTTAAGTCAATGATAACAATCTATAGGACCACAGAGGCTAAGTTTAGGGTGAGGAAATAGGGGGACAGATAGATCACATCAGGAATGGGAAGTGGAATAGACAGTTATGGATGGTTAAAAGTAGGAGGATTGGAATGAGAGGATCAAGAAGGGAGGGGAGTGTAGAGGGGGATGAAAGATAGAATACAGGAAGAGACAACTAAAATTAAGACCATTTGAGGGGTAGTTTGGAAACCTAATACAGCAGAAGCTTCTTTAAATATATACATATATGAAGGTCATCTAAATAAAAATCATCAAGTAACAGGGGAGACAGACCATCTCTTGTCACCAAATGAAGCTTCCAGTACCAGGAATGGGTTACATCTAATTGAGTTGTTGGCCAAAGGAGTTCCATGGCAATCCCTAGACAACCCAGACTGTTGCCAAAGTTTTTCTCTACAAACTGATGACAAGGCCCTATGGCTGAAGACAACACCTACACAACTCATTGAACATGGAGAGTTGAGCTGGTGCCTACCTAGAGCCGTCACCCCTACTGGTTAGTGTTCTTGGTACCAGCAGGTGTTCTGTACACTACCAAAGGAGAAAGGTAAACACCAGCTAAGCTACAAACCCTTAGATCTACAGTGGTGTTCAGCCTGTAGCATATGCTAATGTGATAGTGGCACAAAGCTTGTGCCAACAATATCTGTTTTAACTTAAGAACCTGAGACTAGATAGCCCAGGGACCTAGGGGAAAACAAAATACTATTATTGTTCTACTAAAGTAATGTAGCAATAAAATGACTCCTGATAATGTTCTGCTATACTTAGAGATCAGTGGCTTACTCAGCAAAGCTTCCTCCTGCACTAGACAGAAACAAATACAGAGACTCACAGCCAGACAATGTGCAGAGAGTGAGAGACCTTGAAACATCCAGCCCTAAATAGGATGTCTCCATCAAATCTCCCCCCACTTCAGAGCTTAGGGAACCCTGCAGACGAGAAGGCAGAAAAACTGTAGGGGTCAGAGGGGATGGATAATATCAATGGAACAGTGTCTTCCAGACACAACAAGACCAACACACATATGAACTCACAGAAACTGAGGCAGCATGCACAGGACCTCCATAGGTCTGCACCAGGTGGGGGTCCTAAAACTGGAAGGAGAAATGGGCACATATCTCCATCCCTAACCTAGAAGCTACCCCCAAATGAAAATTTAGTTTTCTCCAAGGGACTCTCACTGGGGAAATGAAGTACTCTTAAGAGTAGACCAAATGCCCAGCAGTAGATGGTCAACAGAAAAGTAACTCAACAACATCTTTGGAGGTTTCTTGTCTCATAATGTCATGTCAAGGCTCCTCCTTCTCCTGTTTCTTCTCCTCCTCTTCTTCTTCCCCTTCATTTTAAATTTTATCTTTTTTGTTTTTATTACTTTTATTTTCTGTCTCTCTCTTTTTTAAATACCACAGGTCCTTAGTGTACAAAATACAGTTTTGTATTTTTATGGAGTCCCTGAGTGTGTGAACAAGTGAGTCTCTGTATCTATATCTGTTTCGTGTGCCTTTTTTTTTTTTTGGACTCTTTTTCTTCTGATTGTTTGTTTTGTCCTATTGCAATGAGTGTGTTTTTGTTTTATCCTTGCTACTATCCCTTAGAAGCCTGTTTATTTTCTAATGAGAGACAGAAAGGGGGTGGCTAGGAGGAATAATGGGAATGGAAACTGTAATGAAATGAAACTGTCATGAAATATTATATGAAAAATAATTGTATTTTCACCAAAAGAAAAAAATTATTGCTGTGTCACTTAGAGGGCAACTCAGATCTTTTGAGAAGTATCCTAGCTCCTTCTTTTAAATGTAGTTATCTGGGACAGAGCATTTATAAAGCATTTTGTATGGCTCCCCTTAATGGCAATTAAACATTCAGTGCACTGTAGGTATTTAGTCAAATCCCAATGAGAAATAGCTATAACGTCAAACACATGAGAAATGTTAGCAGAGAATCCCCGCATTGATGCCACCTCAGCATAATTTAGCAGAATTTTCTAGGCTTCGCCTTCAAACTAAGGAGTTCTGACTACATTATATCTAAGCTCACACTGAGGGTAAAACTTAAAATACAGAAACATGAGACCACTGAGTATGGTGGATCACATCTGTACACCCAGCATTCAGGAGGCTGAGACATGAAGATCACTGTGAGTTCAAGGCCTGCCTGGGCTGCATAGTATATTTCAGGACAACCTGTGCTACCTAATGAGACGTCACCTGAAAACAAACAAACAAACAAACCAAAGCAAACAGGGGAAGACAGGACAATTGTATAAGGGAGAAACCCTTCATTTATTGAATAGTCCTTCTGTCGTGCATTCTTTTCTCATTGAATCTAATGATCTCATCTGTAAGCTAAACAGAATAACAAGATGTGACTTCAGAAAGGGTTTCCTCCCTGGGTGGTGATGGGTAACCTTTAAATGCTACAACATGAAACTGACAATCCAAGTCTTAAATGCACATAGATAGATAAATGGTGACACAAAGATGACATGTTTTGTTATATATTGGGAAAAGATTGTAATTACTCATGTTGTCCCATTCTGTACTTTACTTTTACATGAAATGCTTGGGCATGAGTATGTTGTGGGAAACACTGAGTTTTGAAGAGGAGGACAGAAGGTTGGGATTTCGTTCACTACAGAGTGCTCCAGGGAAAGCACTTTGTGGTGGCTGTGCGGGGCCGCCATCTGAGGGGCTCCTCACTCACGCTAGGGCAACAGAAGACCAGTTAAGTAGATTTAGAAGTTGTAAATGACAGGCAAGAGTTGGGACCTGAACTGAAGTTCCTTTGGAAGCCTGTGCCTGAAAATTCCCTGGGCCTTTTCCTAGGTGACTCTGCTGTATGTGTGTGCACATGCTTTTTCTGGTCCCCGATTTGTTTTGTCAAAATTCTTGACCATTACATCTCTTGGGTCACTTAGCTTCACTTGTTGCCTTACATGACATCTGCCTCCTGTAAAACTTTCCTAGTTGTATATTTTCAGTTTAAACGTGTTCTTGACAGTTTTACTGTTTTGAAATGAACTTGTTTGTAGTAACATTTGCCAATTAACAGATGTCTTATTTATAGCCCATGGGAAAGCATTTTTCTTCATTTAGAAAACAGGTCATGGGTCTTCCCAGTCTTAATATTTTCTTTATTCATAAAAGTTATGAGAATAGCACTGATCCAAGACCATTCAACCTTTGATTAATGAAAATCCAAAAATTGGAGTCAATTGAATATTTGACAACTAAGTTCTTGCTTCCATGTCTAATTTCCCCTTTCTTTCTATTATTTTTTTCATCCCTTCCTGCTTCTCCTCCCTCTTCCCTCTCCAACCTCTGCTAAGTATTGAACCCAGGGCTTAACAATGCTAAGAATACTATCCCTGGGCTGCACTTCTAGGCACACACTTATTTCTTAATCCTCCATATATTTCGTACGTAGATAACTAAGTGGCTTACACAATACACTCTGCTCTTACACTTTACTGTAATACATCCTATCGAGCTGCCTTTATTATAAGATAACCATATATGGTTTAACAAGCAAGAGGTTTCTGGGAAGAGCAATCGGAAATCAAAGTTTAGTCACACAAGAAACATATTCAGTAATTCAGTGATTTATTTATTGCACACGGTCTACAAGACACTACTAGTTCAGAAGGCACAGAGGAGAACAAGTCAGATATGATCTTTGCCATCATGAAGACTGTCACAGACAAGAATAAGAAGATAGAAAGCCCTGATAGGATGAGTAAGGCTCTAGGATAAGATACGCTACAGGGAATATCTAACCCAGGTTGGGGCTTCAGGAAAGAAATATGTGCAAACAAGAGTACAGTGAAGCCTTCACAGTGAGGAGATGGAAACTGAGGGGTCTATTTAGCCATTGCAGCCTGACAAATGATTCTCAAGCTTAGGAGCATAAAGCAACCATTGTACTGGATCCTAAAGTTATACGGGTTAGGAATTTGGACCAGACTTGGTTGGGATAGCTTTCTGCTCCATTTGACTTGTACATAATTGATGGTATTCCAAGCTGTGCAGATTTCTCTTGACACGACATTAGTTATC
Source organism: Peromyscus maniculatus bairdii (assembly GCF_049852395.1). NCBI lineage: Eukaryota > Metazoa > Chordata > Mammalia > Rodentia > Cricetidae > Peromyscus > Peromyscus maniculatus. The sequence continues at coordinate 35,835,782 of NC_134867.1, read as the reverse complement.
ATGAGTTGGAATTGCTATGACTACCTCTAAGATCCTGGGTTAGTTTTCCTTGCACAGTCTCCTCACATATTAGAAACTAATAAAGCTGTTAGAGTGGTATGTGGAGCTTTATCACTAAGACTCTAAAGGCAAGTGCTCGAGGAATGTGCTGATGACCTTGATATTAATTTAGGAGAAAAACGGATTCAATCTGACTTGGATGAAGTTATCTTTGTCCTGACCACTATATATTCCTTAGTTCTGAGCAAAATCATGGAGATCTAGGAGTCTTGTTACTACAGAGGACCCTGCTTCTATCAGTAAGTCCCTGATTGTCTTGGTTACTTTTCTGTTGCTATGACAAAACACCATGACCAAGGAAATTTATAAAAGAAAACATCTAATTTGGGGCTCACAATTCCAGAAAGTTAGCATCATTGACCATCATGTCAGGGAGAATGGCAGCAGGCAGGCATGGCGCTGGAACAGTAGCTTAGAGCTCACATCTGAGCCAGAAGCATGGGATGAGGCAGAATGCTAACTGGGAAATGGCTTGGGCTTTTAAAGCCCATCCCAATTGACACATTTCCTTCAACAAGGCCTACTAATCCTTCCCAAATAGTTCCACTAACTCGGGACCAAGTATTCGATCATATTAGCCTATGAGGGTCCATTCTCATTCAACCACATTCCATTCCCTGGACCCCATAAACTTGTGGGTATATCACAATGCAGATTGCATTTCATTCAACTTCTGTTGTTCCCACAGATCTTCACAGTCTCAGGCCAGTATAAAAATTTCAAAGTCTCTCTCCTGTGATTCAAGGCAATTTCTTAATTGTAATGTCCTATAAAATAAACAAAGCCAATTACATGCTTCTAAAGTAAAATAGCACTGAGTATACATTACTATTCCACAAGGGAAGAACAGAAGCATGGTGAGGAAATACTGGACCAAAGCAAGACTGAAAAACTCTGCAGGATAAACACTAAATCCTGTAACTTCATGTCTCATGTCAAAGGGTTTAGAAGGCTCCATCCTTCTATTCTTGTCTGAAGATCTTCCTAGCACACATCCCTCCAACATCTTTGGGTCCCCAACACAATAACAGTTTCATTTTCACAACTTCATGTAATGGTTTTTCAGGGCCCCTGTGCAGGGATTCCTCTGGCACACTCCTGGCCTCAGTGGGAGGTTTCACAACCCCTTTATTCTTGTATCCCTCAAGACTCTAAAGCCAAAACTATATTGTCCATGCTGCCAAGTTAAGCTGCTCACTCAAGATGAAGCACGGCCCCCTCTTTGAAATATTTTTGAACAGACTTTGACCTGAACAGATAATACCATAGGACTTTCCTTTTACAAGTTGGAAGCCTAGCTGGATGTGGTCTTGCCTTGAAGGCACTACTCCCTTCATTCCATTTCACACCAGACCTCCCCTTATCTCTTTTAGCACAAGCTTTGACCCCCAACTTCCTTGGTGCTATTTTTTTTTTTTTGCCTAAAACTGTACATTTTGTGTTTCTTTTTGTCCCACTTGCTCTTTTTCATTGTCGACCTACCTAAGAGTGACCACTAATAATAACATAACAGCGTCAGTATTGGGCTGTCTTCAAGTCTTCCCTGCCAATGAAATTAGTCTAAAACCTTTCAGTGTATCCTCAGGCAGATTCTTAAGACATTGGCAAAACCCAGCCATTCTTTGCTAAAATATCACAGAAATGGTCTCTAGCCCAGTTGCTGGTATTGTTCCCTTCAAAAAAACTCTTGAGCTAGTCTCCCATAGTACACATTGCTTTTTTAGCACTACTGTCTTCCAAGGTCCTACTAGGATGGCCTCTTAATCCCTGCTTAGAGTGTTTAACCACTTTCCCAGTCCAAAGTCCCAATGTCTTCCACATTTTTCAAAAACAACCAAAAAAAAAAAAATGGCATGATCAAGTCTGTCACAACCATACTCTACTTCCCGGTACCAAGTTCTGTATTAGTTACTTCTCTACTGCTATGACAACACATCATGGCCAAGGCAACTTATGAAAGAAAACATTTAGTTTGGGGCTCATGGTCGGAGTCCAAGACCATCATGTCAAGAAGGATGGCAGGAGGCAGGCAGGCATGGTGCTGAACATAAGCTGAGAGCTCACATATGATCCACGAGTACAATGGTGAGACAGAAAGTACTCACTAGGAAATGGCTTGAGCTTTTGAAACCTCCAAGCCAACTCTAAATGACACACCTCTTCCAACAAGGCAACTGCTTCTAATCTTTTCCAAACAGTTCCACCAACTGGGTACCAGGTATTCAAACATATAAAACTATGAGAGGCATTCTCATTCAAACCACACGCCCATCAATCAAACTGTGCAGTCCTGGATCTGCCCGCGTCTTTCTTTGTTCTCATGGTACATGGGGACCAAATCCCGTACACTGGGACAGAGATGTCCTATAACAGTCTTCCCTTAATAGTAGCCCAAGGTTTTCAAACAGTACTCTATCAGATGCAGCGGAAATCTCTGATCCTTAGGTTCATTTATCTCAATGTCACACCTTCAACATTCCTTTGTTTCCATGTGAGTCATAGAGGAAATCCAGATTCGAAGGAAGAGGCCTAGGAGATCATAAGAAAAGGGGACAATGTTCTTGGTGAGCCATTTATGAACACTAGCTACCCCACCAGGAAAACAGAAAAGGAAAAGCCATCTCTTCAATATCACAGCTTGAGGGAAGGGTTCTTGGTAATACAATGTAAATATTTCCCTCCTTTTCTCCTTATCCAAAATGAATTCTGCCCATCCTTGGGCAATGGCTTTTGAGGCTTTTCTGAACACATCTAGCCACTTTCCTCTTAAGAACCCTGGACAGCTTAGAGTTTTCCATCTAGAGGAAGAAACTATGGAAGTCAATGGCCATGATCTGATGCCATCTGGCCCTTGTCCTAGTAGCTGAGGATGCCTTTGATTTTTCATGCTTAGTATTTCAAGCCAACTTTAGCCTATAGAATAAACACTTCATCCTACACCACACAAAGCTCCACACATTTGCTATGTGACACCCTTGCCAACCCAAGGAGCTAATATTAACTAGTGTTTGTTATCATTGCACACCGTGTTACCTTTGTTAAGTTTCCTTAGCTTCGGGCAAGCCTCCAATCTTAGCCATTCATTCTGCTGATTAATCTCCTGTTTATTTGCCCTGGCAATCAGGGCCAAAAGAAATTTGGCCAAAGATCTGAGGAAGCTCAAGGGGGTGGGGAGTGGAGATATCCCAAACATTACAACTAAAAATAAAAAATTTTAATCAACCCTAATATGGAATAATTTATGTGAGATCACCTACTTTTATTGCCAATGAAAGTGAGTGTTGCTTTCATTTCTAATATTCTGAAACTTTTGTCTGGGTATAAAAAAAGGCCACTTTGCCACAGATTTTAGGCCTTTAGGACAAGCAATTACTCAGCTACAAACAAAATTATAGTCAATTGTTATTGCATATAAATAGCTTCATAGAAAACAAAGATTTCTTTTGTATGTCTTTCTTGTCTGGGTAGACTTCTGCTCCTATGAGTTGCTTATGCATTAAACACACACACAAACACACACACATACACACACAGTTTCTATAAGAAACAACTTTTCTTCTGTTTGTTGATTCTTTGAAGGCTGAACTATGTGAGGATGTAAGCTTCTGAGGTATGGATGGTGTTTTTCACACCCCTATATTCTGAGTCCTCAGAGAAGTGTTCCTGTGAAACTGGCATCTGAACCAAACAGAAATGTCCTTTCCTCAACCAGAATGAGAAACAAGCTTATAATTCCTGTCCAAAGAGGGCATCTTATTTGCAGAGGCCTTTGATGTGAGTGTAGAGGTCACAGTTGGCCTCGGTGAGTTCTCCATGGAAGACAAGCCAAAGAGCCTGGCTGCCTGATGTTCAGATAGCCTGAGTGATTCTGACCTACCTTTCTCTCTCTTTCTTCCATTCCCAGTCTTCAGTAACATATACTTCATTCATAAATTTCAGGGTTGAAGGAGGTCTTTTTTTTTTTTGGTGAATTTTAATACTTTGTTTATTCACTGTCATTTATATTCTGCCCTATATCAGAATGGGCATTAGTTAGTGGGAATTAACAATGGGCTGAGTTTTACGCCTGGGCTTTCCTATCAGAGCATAGGCACATCATATGATTACAGATGTTCAGACACAAATAGTTTTGAGAATGTGCAAGTTTCAGAGAATGAGTGCAGAAACCAGGGGAGGGATTTTGTACTTTTAAAGTCATGAGTTAATGCACAGATTCATCTTTCCAAGATGCTAGTAGGGAGGGGAACTTCTGGGCACCTTTTAAAATGAAAACAAGAATGCAAAACATAGCAGAAAATTTGAAAATTCTGACATCCTACAAAAGGAAAGATGATGTTGTTCTTAAGATAGAATATTGACAAGTGTGTGATTTCTGTTGTCTTATCTCAAGGCTAACCAAGAAGAAGAAAAAGGTAGGAAAAAGGAAAAGGAAAGGAAGAAAGGAAGGAAGGATGAGAGAGGAAGAAAGAAAGAGAAAGATGGAAATCCTTATTAAAACCAGCCAACTTTATAAAGAATGTACCAGATATTGTAGCAGGGCATCAGACCTTAGTAGGCCTCCAAATCTTAGCATGACCGACTCCATGATGAAAGTACCATTCTGTCTTTAAGACTCAGCATATGTAGATAGCACCACCTGCAAAAACAAAAGCAGTTAATTCATCAAAGTCCATAGCTCTGGGAAAGTCTTTAAGTATACTAACCTTACTTTTGGCTTCTGTAGTTCCGCCTCTGGCTAACTGTTCTTGTTAACTAAAGAATGTCAATCTAGAACATAGTTTTGGTGCTTAAAAGCTCACCCTGAGAAAGGCTCAGGGCTACACTGGGATCCCAAACACTCAGTGTAGTCACTGTCTGGATAATAAAGACTTTCTATTGGCTTAAACCAGAGTCCAAGCAGTCTTCTCTGGTGAATGCCCCCACAATAATATCATAAATACTGCCTTTATGGATTAATTCCATTGGTAATTAATCAATTCACTTGGTAAGTAATTTGATAGTTAATTAATCCAGTTGGTAAATTAATTTGGTAATTAGTCAATCCACTTGGTAAATGACATTGTAAGTTAAGCAATGATGATCTTGGTTATGTGCAAATGGTCCCTGTGTTATAAGTCTTTAATAGTTTAATATAATTTTACTTGTAGTAATCAAAATGAAATGCTTAGTAGAATAATAAAGATCAAACTTTTTAATAATATTTCTTTAAAATCCATGAGCAAGATACTTGGACAGCTATTAAATTGCATATTACGGCAACCTGGCCATCCTTCTACAGAGAAGAAACTTTCATTGCATTCAAACCATATATTTCTATACATTCTTTTTAAAGATGTATATATATATGATATAAAATACATATTCAGCTTATATATTAATATATATAATTTTATCATCAATTTAATTATTCAATAAATTTATTTATTACATAAATATATTGTTAACATAATGAAAAATATGTAAGTAATGTAATAATCTAATGAATACAATCATTTATTGGTCAAATTTTAATAGGCAATAGTATCATAGCTAGTGTCATTTTCAATATACTTAGAAAAATAAAGCACAGAGTTTTGATGTCACCATCATAGCGATAGTTCTCCATCCTGACCACTAAGTGGAGACCTGGCCCCCTACCTTCTGTCAGGACTTCCTCAAGGAGTGAGGAAACCTGCAAGTAGAGTTGGGCAGAGCTGGGTGTTCAGAATCGCAGCAGTTTTCATAATAGGTTTCACTGACTCCCAGTACTACAAGTCTAGGCAGCAATCTGAGAAAGGCACATGTGTTCATCAAAGACTTTTCAATGATCATTATAAGTAATTTCCAAACAAAATGTCTAATAACGATAACATACAAGCAAGGTTTGTTCCCCTAAACAAAATTTTAGTAATTTCATAATTAGAAAATTTTGTTTGCTGGTTTCCTTGAGATTTGATAAAAACTAATTTTTATGTTGGGTCAGGAGTTTCTCTGTCATATTCTTGGATGTGTGCATTTCATATGTATGTGAATACATATGTGTCTACAGTTGCTTGTGAATGAGTATGCCTATGTGTGTGGAGAGGCTAGAGAATAACCTTGCAAATCATTCTTCAGAGTCCATACACATTGTTTTCTGAAACAAGGTCTCTCACTGATCTTGAACTACCACTTAGGCTAGACTAGCTGGCCCGCAAGCCCTACATATTGCAAACCTATCTCCTCTTCTCCAGCATTGGGATTATGTGCATGCTGCCATGCATGGCTTTTTACATGTGTTTTGGTGATCAAAGTCGGGTTTGCATGCTTGCAAGTACTTTATCTAGCAAGCCATCTCTCCAGCTCATGTAATACTCCTCAGAGGATATTTAGCACTTGGATCTCAGGAAAGTCCTTTCTTTGACATGAAGATAAAACAAATATTTACAAAATGTAACTAATTCATACTCCACCCTTGAAGTGATATTACATCATGAAACCAAAACTAGTCCAATAGAATGCAGACTTTGGGCTATGCTGTGCAGATAATCATCACCTTTGATTCCTGTCTTAGGATTTTTACTGCCATGAAGAGACACCATGACCATGACAACTCTTATAAAGTAAAACATTTCATTGGGGTGGCTCGCTTACAGTTTCAAAGGTTTAGCCCATTATCATCATGATGAGGAGCATGGCAGTATGCAGGTAGACATGGTGCTGGAGCTGAGAATTCTACATCTTGTAGGCAACAGGAAGTCAACCGAAAGTCACACTGAGGGAAACTTCAGCAAAAGAGACCTCCCCCACAGTGACATACTTCCTCCAACAAGGCCACACCTCCCAATAGTGCCACACCCTATGGGGACCATTTTCTTTCAAACTACCACACCCTCCTCCAGTGAAATCTATTTAGCACCGTGCTGACTCACAGAGATTTAGAGACAATGTTCTCCTTTCATCCATTTTAAAGTGGACATCAACATGTTTGGTGTTTTTAAATCTTTCTTCTTCCTTATTTACTTTTAAATTTTGTTGTATGTGTATGGGTGTTTTTCCTGAATGTATGTCTGAGCAACATGTGCATGCCTGGTGCTTAAGGAGACCAGCAAAGGGTATCAAATGCCCTGGGACTAAAGTTAAGGATGATTGCTAGCTGCCATGTGGGTGCTGAAAATTGAATCCAGGTTCCCCTGGAAGAGCACCCAGTACTCTTAAGCATGGAGACCCCCTCACCAGCTTCAGATTTCATCATTTTCTAGAACATAATGAAAAATGGCATGAAATACAATCTAAGAACAGTCATGTACCTGCTTTAATATTCTAATGAAACTTTACCATCACCTATATTATGGATGAACAGTTGAGCTTTTCGGTTTAAGTTGTTTTCTTTGTTTTGAACTCACGTGGTTGTTTCTCCCCACAACCCTTTTCTTCAAATGTTGTCCTATTCCTTTTTCATGCTTTAAAGTCGTGATGGTTTAGTCTCAGTTGTCAGTTTGTTGAAATCTGGAATGACTTGAGGGATGAGCTCTTGGTTCTGAGAAATAAAATTAGGTTGTTTATAAACCATCAGGTTTGTAGTATTTTATTGTAACAATTTGAACAGACAATGGTAAGTACATTACAGATGATCCCCAACTTACAGTGCTTAGATTCACTGAGTTTAACTTTACGATGGTAAAAAGTTAGCAGCATTCAGTTGAAAGAATACTTTGAATTCTGGCCTTTTTTTGGACTAACAGTATTCAGTATGGTTCTCTTTTGAGATAGTGAGTAGAAACAGCTGCTGAACATTCAGAGGACAAATATTTAATCTTCATGATGATCCTGTAAACCATTTTATATTCATCATGACAGTTGAAGCACAGAGAAGTTAGTACACTGACCAAAGGCCACACAATTAGGAAATATTATAGTCAAGACTCAACCCAGACAGCTTGAGACCTTAATCCACATTCTTAATCATTGCCATATGTGTTTAAAATAAAAAATTAAACCCCAAACCATATTAGAACAACAGAGAAGGAAACTTTCACTAACTAGAACTGTGGGAAAAACTTGAAAGTTGGAAAACAAATAGAAATGGAGAAGCATTAGGTAAACAGTGGAAGCAGAAGATGGAGATGAGGTGGGCAGGAAAGAGACAGGAGACATGGGAACCCTGAGGGTAATTGGCTGGATATAGTAGCCAGAGATGCTAAGAATGCTGACTCTTGCTACATTACTTCTTGGCCAGTCAGGGAGTCTGCATCCTGGAGGCCCCAGTACGTGGTAGCTTGGGTCAAAGACTAAGATGTTTAAGTAGTAGGCAAGATCCAAATGTAGGTTGTGATCGCATTCTGGAGGCAAACTGCTGCTGTACTCCATCCAGTGGAAGCTCCTGTCTCTCCCAGAACATCTCTGCAAACACTTTTCTGCACACATTCCAATAAATCATCAGAGCTCTTAAACCTTGTCTGGGTTATGCAACCATGTGACAAGTAATCTCAATGGGAATTTCAGCCCAACATTGAGACAAAAGACAAGCATCATTAAACATTCAAGAATATAGTCAAAGGGAGCTTATATATTTAAGTAAAAAAATTTATATCTGACAAACTCAGAAAAGCTAGAAATTAACATCCATCCTATTAAAAACAACTCAACAAATTATAAAAGTTAAAATTCAATTAAGTAGTTGCTTATAAATAAAGAAAAATTGGTCATGTATTAATTTCTGAAGGTAATAGATAGTAGATACATGGGATTGTTACAATTTTTCCTTCTATTTTAATATATGTAGAAATTTCCTACTGATTTGAAAGGAAAATCTAGCAGTTGGCCCTTCATTAGCAGGAGATGCAGAAATGGTAGGGCCCAATGAACACAGAAATAACAGGGGGAGTTTATGCTCATCCTGAGACTGAGGCCTTGTGCCCCCAGGATCCACAGTGTGGCTGTTAAGAAGATGGTGAGGTTAAGTGCAGCTCTGTCACTTGAACTGCCCTGGAACAGGCATTAAAAAAAAAAAGACTCAGAGTAACCATTCTGATATCCCTCAAAGGTTTGCTATTCATAAAGCATGACGAATGCCTGCAACATATCAGAAGCAGAGAGTTGATCTGAATAAAATCAGCTTCAATAACCACAGAAGAAACACTGGTACAAAGAAAAACTTAAATATAAACAGCACACTCCAGCTTAGCAACGGCAACAAATGTCTAATGCGGTCAGTAGATGCCTTTAAAGATTTGTCTAGACCATCAAGAGATCTAGTGCTGGGTAGGATTTGGAACAGTGACGAACTGTACATTGTTAGATCTGCTCGGAGGGGTAGCTTTATCAAAGACAGCTGGAAACCTGCAGACTGTTTGGGCTCAAAGAAACATTTATGAAAATGCTCATAGCACCGTAGAGCAGGAAGTGAAAAGGGAGAACGCATAGGACAGATGAGTATCTTGAACAGGTACATAGGTACAGCAGTGAACATGAACATCAACTTGACCAATATTTAGTGAAGCAATATTTAGTGAAGAGGCATCATTACTGACAAGCACACATAGTGTGGCAGTGTTTATGGAAAATCTGAGAAAGAGTCAGGCAACGCTGGACATTACAACAGTCTAAATAGGCTTGAGAGTCATACATAATTAAGTTGAGGTCAGTAATTGTCTCTGGCCGAGCAGGCACCAAGGGAGGAAAATGGATGTAAGACATGAGGACAGTAATCAGGAAGCCTCTGTTGTATTTGTAATGCTCTATTTTTCCAAAGGTCCGAAGTAGGAGCAGGCATGGACTACTGTTAGAGCAGGATGGAGCTTGGGAGTTGTTGCCACTCCAGGTACCCATTAGGCTGGACTCTATTCTGTTTTATAGATTTGAAATATTTCATAATGTCCAAAGCAAGTTAAAAACACAGGGAACTTGAAACTCATTTTAAAGATGGTTTTGAGTCTTTAAAGGCTTTCTGCAGAGTGGAGGGCTGTCAAGGATACAAGGACCTTGTACTCACAGAGAAGCACTAAGAGAACCAGGAATGTTAATCACGCAGGGGTGTTTCCTGAATGGAGGAGATAAAATCAAATACCTGCATTCCATTCAGAAAGCTGAGAGTGGAGGTTGTTAAGGACCTGGTGACCGTTTTGCTATATGAAGAAACAGACCTCACTCTAGTTCCCTGGAATGATTACTCCAGACTTTTCCCTAGATCATTACCCATCCCTAGGGGAGATGTCACATGTGCTTTATGGCCTGCTGACCTCTGTGCTATTATTCAAAGATCACATTAGAGTCTAGGTCTTTTAGATATAGAACACACCCTCACAATTACATGTATGTTCTAAAAACATTTCTATGTAAGCACACCTGAGATTGGAATTATGGAGACCTTTTCCCAAATTCTTTAGTGCTTAAATATGCCTACAATAAATCACCTGGTATTAGACTCCCTGAAGTATGACCCAGGTTGACAAAGTCAATCTGCACAGGGTTTTCATCCTTAACACTTCATATGGTTCTCTTCTCTGCATACTGCAGGGACCCCCTTAGAGAGCATGATGGCTTTACCTTCAACTCAGTGCTCTCTGGACATATGAATTGTTCCAAATGAGATCTGTCAGTGTCACGAGGGTGATATGACAGAAATACAGACAAATATCTTTGTGTCTTTTCACAGTATCAATTTTTATTGAGCAAATCCACAAAGAACATTGGTTTGGTTGACAAGCATTTCCAAGTAGCTCTGTCACTTCCAGCAGGCCAAGGCAATCCTGGGTCCTTTTGCTCCATTCTTAACTGCTGATACTCTCCATCTGTCTATCAACCATCTCTCTATCGTCTATTTATGTGTAAGTATGATGGCTAATCATGGATTAGCATTGGATCTGACTAATAAACACACCTCTGGGCAAATCTGAGAGTATTGCTTGGAAGAGGTGAAGATGTTCCTACAGAGTGGGAAGCAGTTTCCATGGCAATCCATGCATAAAGAGAGGTAATGGGGGAGCAAGGAAGGCTGTGTCTGCATGCCTTCACTCTCGGCTGATGAGTACATCGATTCCACTGCTGTTGCTGCCTCCATCTTTCCATGACATCAGAACCCCTTTTCTTCAGCTTCTCAACATTAACTGAAGACTAGTGGCTCTCCAGCAACCCTTCATGCCTTTAGTAGCATAACCATATTGGGACTGCTGAGGGGAATCACTAGTCTTGTGAACTGAACCAATACTGGATTCCTAGTCTCCTGAGCATGCACATAGCCACTGTTGGACTTCCCAGCCTGTATCATGTAAGTCATCCTAATACATTCCCCTTACCATATCTGTTATGTTCACTCTATTGGTTCAGAGAACCCTGATATCTTAGTTACTTTTGTATTGCTGTGGTAAAGTACCACGACAAAGCAACTTACAGAAGAAAGAGTTTATTGGAGTCTTATAGTTTCAAAGGAGGAGTTCATGACCATCATGGCAGGGAGCACAGCGGCAGGCATGCAGGCATGGCACTGGAGCCGTACCTAAGGGCTGATATGCTTATCTGTCAGTAGGAGGCAGAGAGAAAGAGCTAACTGGGTATGGGTTGGGATTCTGAAACCTAAAAACCCACCTCCAATGACACACCTCCCCCCGACGAGGCCGTACCTCCTAATCCTTCCCAAATAGTTCCATCCACTGAGGACCAAGCATTCAAAGATAGGAGCCCATGGGGAACAGTCTCATCCAAAGCAGCACACTGAATACAGTAGGTTACAGAATGGCTACAAAAGATTAAGGGATGCGTAACAAAGTTCAAGGAGCTCCAAAGAGGCCTGACTGAGAGGCAAATGAGAGAAACTGACAGGGATGCAAAGAGTCTCTGTGTGACCTTGGGAGGAGGATAAGACAATCAACCCTGCTGGAGGTCTGCCAAAGTCTCCTCAGAGTCAAGCTGCAGGGTCAATAAAGTCGAGTCAAGCTGGTGAAAGGAAGTGTCAAGATGCTGAAGGAAGGTATGGGACTGTGGATGCAGGACCATTCTCTATGGATGAATTGGCAGGTGGACAGCCATTCCAGTAAGCCATGTAAACAGTGGGGACATAACTGAGCTGACACCTACATAATAAATGGTCAGCTAAGAAGTCCATGGTGGTGGTGGTTGCTCTGTGTTGATCTGCCACATAAGGGTGTGGCAACCTTTTCTGGGTCTGATGTATTCAGTAAGTTGTAGGGCTGATTTCCTTGATAGGATTCTGATGTGCCAGCGTGTTCATGTAGTCTCAATTTATACTGATAAATTTACAGAGTGGCCTCCTTTTTACTTTTAGGAAAAAGTTATTCATCAGCAGTACCTTATAGTTGATGCTGGGCAGACAGTGTTTATGTGCCCGGTAAGGTGAAGGGTCATCCTGCGTCTGTATTTGTGGAGCCTAAAGTTGCTTGTAAAATGGAGTTTGTAAGGGCGAGGCACCGCCTGAAAAAGCTGCTTTATTCAATATGGAGTACCTCAGAGCAGGGCCCAGCCTGATCTTAATGTCAGTGTTTCGGCAAAAAGCATGAAGGAGGTGTGTGCTATCAGCGCCTCTGGACAAAGTGATTGTCAAGACTAGGCAAAACTGAAGATCAGTGTAGGAAATTTCATGGGATTCCAATCTAAGAAAGCATATATACTCTTGTTTGTTGAGAAACTGACAAATCATATATATGTGTGTGTGTGTGTGTGTGTGTGTGTGTGTGTGTGTGTGTGTGCATGTTTTGTAATTGGAAAAAAAATTATTGCTTTTTAAAAATACACATTTTACTTACTTATTTTATGTGTGTTATTACTAATTTATTTTATCATTTATATTATGCATGTCAGGGGTAGCACACAGGCCATAATGCCTTAGTGGGGTCAGAAGCCAACTGTGAGAACTTCTCTTTCTCTAACTCACAGCCTGGGGATTGAACGCAGGAGGTCAGGCTCAGTGTCAAGTGGCTTTATCCACTGAACCATTTTGCTTGCCCATGTGTGGCTTTTTTTTTTTTAAAGCTAATTCTGAAGAAGGCTTTTAAAAGGCCTCTTCATCATCTCATTTGAGCACTTTGTTTTCTTCTTTTTCTGGGCATGGTTAAGAAATTAAAGAGCCCATTTCCTTTCCAAATCCCAGCATCATTGCCTTAGGGACTATTGTGGGAACAGGCTGAGGGAGTGAGCTCTGCTGTCTCACAGTGAGAGCACACAGAGTAAACAAGCCTGCCACCTACTCCCTCCCTGAGCAGATGATTACAGCATTCCTTCACCGCCGCTGCTGCTGTGCCTTGGGCTGACCAGCCTGGATTCCCTGATAGCAAATCTCTAACCTATAAAGCAATGACGTCATGTTGCCCTTAACACACTGCATACCAACTGAATTTTCTTCCTTGTATGGCTTTTCAGAGGTCAAGACTGCAAAATCCAGAAACAGTGGGAGATTAGATTGGTCAATCAGGTCATGCTTTATGCCTGTAGATACTGGTTCACTTTTACCATTGTCATGAAAATGAGGGCCAGTGATGTAGTTCATTGATGGAATGCACAAGGCTCTGGGCTTGATCTCAGCAAGGCGTATGTATATCAGACATAGTGGTGCAGGCTGCCATTCCAGTACTAGGAAGGAGGAATCAGGATGATCAGAAATTTAAGGTCATATTCCACGGCAGAGAGAGTTTAAGACCAGCCAGGGCTACAGACCCTGTCTGAAAAAAGGAAAAGGAAGAAAGAAAAAAAGAAAGAAAGAAAGAGAGAGAGAGAGAGAGAGAGAGAGAGAGAGAGAGAGAGAGAGAGAAAGGAAAGAAGGAAGGAAGGAAAGAAGGAAGGAAGGAAGGAAGGAAGGAAGGAAGGAAGGAAGGAAGGAAGGAAGGAAGGAAGAAAGGAAGAAAGAAAGAAAGAAAGGAGAAAATGGATTTAATTAACAAGACTTGTTTGGGATTAGTGTAAGTGAAGCTGGAACACCAAACAAGCATGGGAAATACAATTCTTCTCTCCAAAGACAAAGAGATTATAATATGGAAGCATCTGTCTATTTGAAGCATTTCCAGCTTTGAGGAGTGAAAATGGTTGTGTGTTAATCAGGGTGCCCTTCTAAGTGAGTTTGAAGAATAGACAAATGGTAATAAATAGTGTTGGAAGATGGTCTCCTCACACTGGGATCCTGATCTCATAATCTGGGCCTTTTGGGGCTAGTGTTTTTAACTCTAACATAGTTGAGAAACTATGGGCCAGGCAGGTTAGTGAACTTCAGCAGCCTCCACATCATGATTATATGATATCATTTAAAAAATTAACCTTATCTTTAATTTAACCCTTGAGTTTTAAAGGTGGTTGGTCTTAAGAAAATGTCTAAAAATGTTCATATATAAATACTTCACACATTTGTATATATGTATCAAGCATCATCTATGGTCCTTTCAACAGTAGAAAAGGAAAAAAAAATCAAATTTGAATGTGACTAAAACTCTAGAGCCTAGTCACAATTTACAAGAAATTAAGAGAATGAAGTCTGTGTGAGCTGACATTATGGGGATGCAGCCAGCAAAAATCAGACAATTAGAACTTTTATTGGGTAAAGAATTTTGTTCCTCAGACACATAAAAGTAGTAATAGAGAGACACTTTAATGAAAAGACACCTAACAGACGTAGTGACCTAATAGTGACCTTGTTTGTAAAGTGCATGTGTCTGCGTATCATGTGTGAAACAGAGAAATGTGAACAGTGATTGGTATGGTACAAAGAATGAATACAGGCATACAAAAAACAGAACTGTCCATACAGCGGTGGCTGTGGTAATATGCTCATTAGTTCCCATAAACTATTTCCTTAACATTGGTGCATGCTTGAAAACATCTGTAATAAAAAGTTGCACGAACTCATCGAAGGGTAAACTGGGATTCTGAAGAGGTCCAGACCTGGGTTTATCTTATTTACTTCTCCACCTCCACCCTGAAGAGTAGAAGGTATAAAGTGATGTCACAAGAAATATTTGAAGAATTTACTTCTACATTCCCAATTTGTTCTGTGAATCTGACGAGCTGCATTTGTAGGGAAGTAACACTAGAATCTTTGAAGCATGAAGCTCCTTGTTTCTTAACAAAGGACCTTAAACACAGACTCAGTCTCAGAGCTTCAAGGTGCCTCAGAGCTGGTAAAGTCCTTGCCACCAGGAATGAGACATCCAGAACCCTAGCACCCAAGAAAAAAGCCAAATGCCAGTGGCCCATGTCTGTCATTCTAGCGGGAGGAAAGGCATCAGAGACAGACAGACCACCAGAACTCACAGCAGTCTATCAATCTGTGGTGCCTGCTTACTCAAAAGATAAGGGGAGTGGCGATAGAAGAAGACATAAGAAATCTATTTCTGGCTTCCACATGTATAGTGAAAAGTGTACTTACATACACAGATGCAAGCACACACACACACAAATGTGAATATACATATAATATACTACACACATACACACAGAGGTAATAAACTTAGTCTCCTAACTGTGTTGATTTTATTTATGTTCCAGCTATAACTTGATTTAAATGACACATTCAATCAGTCTGTGACTTGTACTCCACCTTCATGAAGCCTCAACATTCCAGAGTTATCCTAAGAGTCATACAAACACACTTTGGCAATTTCATTTTAAACTCATCTGAAGGTTTTATGTAGATGTTCCAAACTCTCAGCAACTCAATTGAATAAATTTTGTTTGAAAATTCAATGTGAATGGCACTATGATGTCTGCTGATATTAGAACAAATCTTTGGTCTTTACGAAACCTAGGTCTATGAGTTAGAGGGAAAGTTCAGTCAGTCCAGTGCTTCCCACAGAAGCAGGAGGACATATTACTTGATACCCAGCACTCATGTAAGAAGCCAGGCATGACGTAATCCCAGTGTTGGGCAGGAAGCCACAGGAGGATCTCTGGGATATTTCCTGGCCAGACAGCTTAGCCTAATCAACAAACCTCAGGTCTCAGTGAAAGATAGTGTCTCAAAACAATGAGGAAAGTCCCTGAAGAATGACAGCTAAGCTTTTCCCCTGCCCCCCACCCCCCACACACATGTGCCTGTAACACACACAGCTCACACAAAACAGTTAAGCACTATAGTGTGCAGGGAGAGGTCATTGCTTTTTTCCCATTCCCATATACTGGGATCTGCTTTGTGAATCTGTTTTTTCTACCTTATGTTACTGTCTTAAAGATAGACAGATTAAACTGCAGTGGGATGATTGACAGCCGATCTGTAGCTACAATAATATTACATGAACCCAAGGCAGACTATCCCCTATGTATGTATAACGCTTTTATAATAGACATCCTCCTGGCTTTGGCTCGTATCTTTATTAAATACTCAGTTTGCTGATAGGCAGTTAGTCCTGTTATTGACAGAGTGCTGGGTGCTAGGTGAACGTACAGGCTGGTTTTGTGTGTCAACTTGACACTAAGAGAGCAAGGATCCTCAGTTGAGAAAATGCCTCTATGAGATCCAACTGTAAGACGCTTTCTTAATTAGTGATCGATAGGGGAAGGCCCATCCAATTGTGAGCAGTGCCATCCCTGGGCTGGTGGTCCTTGGTTCTATAAGAAGCAGGCTGAGCAAGCCATGGGGGAGCAAGCCAGTAAGCAGCTCCCCTCCATGGCCTCAGCATCAGCTCCTGCCTCCAGGTTCCTGCCCTGTTTGAGTTCCTGTCCTGACTTCCTTCAGTGATGAACAGCAATGTTGAAGTGTAAGCCAAATGAACCCTTGTCTCCCCAACTTGCTTTTAGGTCATGGTGTTTGGTAGCAGCAATAGAAACCCTAACTAAGACGGTATATATTGTCACGTTAGTATCTTTGTTATTGGTTTTGATCTTAATTACATGTGGCTTTTTCCTCTCCCTTGTCTTAGGCAAATTCTAAACCCAGATAGACTTCTGACTAATCATTTGGAAAATGGCCTTCATTTTGTCAAAGACTTAGTCTGAGTTTTTGTTACATTATTATTACCAATATTTCTCTAGAATCCAATTTTTTTTAAAAAAATTAAACTTACAACATAGCAATTATCCTTGAAATATTAAAAAGGGGAAAAAATCCAAAACCCAAGAATGTGATTATGAGTTGTTCTAGCCATGAGAATTCATGACTCCAACCCACACACAAGACAAACTTTTATGAGTGTACAGTTTGTACTGTATGCTCTTGCATTTCAGTCTGTCATGCCCCAAAAATGTACTTTTTAAACTCGGATAAGTAATTAAAAATCACCCAATGACTAAGGCTGTTTTGTGTCAGATTTCCACTGGGTGGCTGCACAACTTCTGGAAACATGTGACCTAGACCAAATAAGGGCAGAAGTTTACCAGCTGTAGATGTTGCCACAGACCCTGGGTGTTTAGACTCCATCTTCTGCTGAAAATCCTTCTTATATGGAGTGTCTGTTTTTCACTCTGCTGTCCAGCCCAAAACTTTATTATAGTTTACAGCCCTTTATTTTTACATATATTTGGGTGGTTTTGACAGTGGTACTTTGATAAGACTTTTAAATGACACCACAAAGTTAACATATTACAAACACATATGCATAATGATACAATGGGCATCCAGATGTTCAGAACCATGTCCATCGAGGAGGTCCGTTCAGTACAAAGCTGGATGCTCTGTTTATTTAAGAATTTGCAACAGGGATTGGGAGATGATATAGTGGGTGAAAGCGAATCCTCAGCTGGGCATGGTGGTCACGTGACTGTAACTCTAGTACTGGGTGAGCAGAGGCAGGCAGGCAGCAGGGGATCACTGGCCAGACAGTCTAGGTAAAACAGCCATCTCCAGGTTCAGCCAGAGACACAGTCTCAAATATAAATAAACAAGTAAGTAAATGGAGAATGATACAAGAAACTACCTAGCATCAACCATTGGTCTCTACACATGCACACAAGGAGAACACACACACACACACACACACACACACACACACACACACACACACACACACAAATGGCCACCAGAGACAATTTCTGCCTCATCCCCAGGCAATTCACCCAAACCAAACAAACTCTCCTTTAAAGCCACATCAGTAAAAAATTTGATGGGAAAGCATGTCATCAAACAGCTTATTCTGTTGATTATATTCATTACTAGATACAAGCAATATCTTTGTGTGTCTATTTTCATCTTCCTAAAAGAATTTAAGTGAAATATCTTGGTGTGTATATGAAGAAGAGGCAACACATAGGCCTTGAACATACATGGCCAAAGACTACCTAGTCTTCTTAGGGGCAGCTATGGAACAGAGGAATCCTTATTATAACAGATTGTCTATATTTCACTAGAATCCATTTTCTTTTAAACTTTCTGGAAGCTTCTTTCCCATGAATCTTTTACAGTGCCAGTATATGGACAGCAATTGCCAGCTTCTGGGCCAAGTGTGAGACATAAAACAAAGATATCTGTGCAGTGCCGATGCCAGTGCCAGGCACCTATGATTAAACAGAAGTGCCTGTCAGGCATCTAGACCTACTGAGATCCACTTCCTTTTTCTATGTTGTAAATGAATCATAATCCCTTGTGGTAGAAGATTATTTTAAGGTGTGCTGCTTTTGTTTATGTTGCATTTGTTTAACTCTCTGAAGCTGTGTTACTTTGTTGTCTAAAACACCTGATGGTCTAATAAAAAGCTGAACAGCCAAAAGCAAGGTAGGAGAGAGAGAGATAGGGCTGGCAGGCAGAGAGAATAGATAGAAGGAGAAATCTGGGAGAGAAAAGATCTAGGAAGGAGAGAGAAGGAGGAGGACTCCAGGGACCAGCCACCTAGCCACACTGCAAGCCACGGAGTAAGAGTAAGATTTACAGAAGCAAGAGAACAGGAAAAGGCCGGGGGCAAAAGGTAGATGGGATAATTTAAGTTAAGGGAAGCTGGCAAGAAACAGTCACACTAAGGCCAGGCATTCATAAGTAGTAATAAGCCTCCATGTGTGTTTATTTGGGAGCTGGGCAGTGGGTCCCCCAAAAGAGTAAAAACAAACAACATCAGTCCCTGTATAGATTCTGTTTACTCTCTTTCAAGGATCAGTTTTTTTCCCTAGCAAATATCAAGACATATTTTACATTTAATCCCACTTCCTAAGGATGCTCTTTCATTTATGAAATATTAGGATTTAAAAAATGAATTTGGGTTATAGCATTCTAGCCTCCATGGCAGGTTCAACACAACAGGAGAACTATAGTTCTTAAGGGAATATAACAACATGAAAAACACAATGAAGACTTAATAAATTACAAAAATGTTTACTAAGACCTATTTTAAAATCAATTGTTATTTAATTACCTTTGCGCTAGTCCAGGTTTAAAGTTTTTTTTTAATTTAAAAGTAATAACCTGGCAAAAAGCATCATAGCAAAGTCTGGCGCTTCTGAAATGATGGTCAAGTGAACTGATGCTAGAAAACCTTTGACCAATCATTCTGACACCCAAGAAAGAAAGGTACAGGGCATTGTCTCAGCAGTTTGTAACCACTCCCCCACCCCCTGCCCAGAGCACTAAGAATGTTCATGTTTTGACTCTGCTCACCCTCCCCCATGTAAGCATTGCCCTGTGACAGGGGATTTTCATAGGTAGATTGTGTTAACAATTTTCCCCCTTCACCTCTGAGAATATTATATTGATGGGCATTGTGTTAGATTCTATTCATGTGGGTCAAAAACCCAGGAGACTGTGACAATAAAACCCTATAGAGGCTGGAGTTCTTAGGCTTTTTAGGACAATGTAGACTTTTTTGGAGCATAAACTGTCTAATGAAATAAAAAATAGGAAGTATTTTATTATATATTATATAACTGTGGTAGTTTGAATGTAACTGGTCCCCATACATGGAGTAGCTTTATTGGAGTAGGTGTGGCCTTGTTGGAGGAAGTGTGTCATTGTGAGAGTGAGCTTTGAGGTCTCCTATGCTCAAGACATGCCCAATGTCTCAGACTACTTCCTGTTGCGTGGGGGTCAAGATGTAAGAACTCTCAGCTCCCTCTCCAGGACCATGTCTGCCTGCATGCTGCCATGTCCCACCATGGTGATAATGAATTGGACCCCTCTGAACTGTAAGCCATCACCTCAATTATAAGTGTTGCCATGGTCATGGTGTCTCTTCACAGCAATAGAAACCCAAACTCAGACAATAATCACTGTATTTCAATATGATTAAGGGTTATATAGTTAAGCATTTACCACTTAGGATCAAAATGATCAACCACTAGTGTAAAACATGATTATTTATCCAAAAAACATTTGCTTGGAAATCACTGCTGCAGATGGAGGTTACAAGTCTTGTCAAATTGCAGGCTAGCAAATCTAATAGTGTTGTAGTGGGGAAGCAGAAGACCTTTTGTGTTATACAGAATAGCTGTTTGACTGAACTTGGTAGGCAAATGGGGATACCTGCAAATAATTACATATGAATCCCCGCCATCTAAAACTGAGGTTATTGGAAATAAATAAAAAAATCTCTCTCAAAGCAGGGATAGGTTAGAGGTGCATAAAGAGAAGAAGAAAGAAGGAGGAGGAGTAAAGAGGAGTATGAGGATAAGGAAGAGCTGGGTTAGGGAAGGAGGAGGGTGGGATCAGAAGACTATGATGGTTTGTGAGAGAGCTACATAAACCATTTTGGTGGCTGGAACATTCTGCTAACACATTTATTTTTCATATGCTGAAAATCATATATTGGTCCAGTGTCTATAAAATCATCATTTATAAATCTTGTTTTACATTAATAGTTTGATAAATGTAGTTGATGAATCTTTGCTTTTTGAATAAAGTGTCTATGTTTTAGCATATATAAAATATTGCTTTAAAATAGTAAATAATTAAAGAAAAAGGGGGGCTTGAGGATGTAATTAAGTTGGTAGACTGCTTGTCCTGCTTGTGTGAAATTGTAGGATCAATCCTTATCCTCACAGGAAAATATGGTGGCACTTGCCCATAATCCCAACACTTGGGTGGTAGAAGAAGGAAGATCAGGAGATCTAGATCACCATTGACTACAAGGGGAGTTCAAGACCAGCCTTGGCAACAAGGGACTTTTGTCTTGAAACACAGAAAGGGAAGAAAATGAAATGTAAAGGGACCCAACATACCTGTGTAACTTGTATAACATGGTGTTACTTTCATTTCTACATTGTATAACTTCTTCCATTATAGTGGGTCATAACTTCCACACTAAGATTTTCTTCTATAAAATTCTATCTGTAGTTTTTAGAGTTAGTGGTCATGCTATATAAGTGGCATCTTTAGTAGTATAGATTAAGGAACAAAAGTACCAAAAGTTCAGGAAATATGTTTGCAAAAGATATTTTTTGTATCCATTGTGGTGGTGCATACTTTTAATTCTATAACTCAAGAGGCAGAGGCAGGTAAATCTCGGTGAGTCCAAGGCCAGCTTGGTCTACAAAAAGAGTTCCAGGCCAGCCAGAGCTACATAGTGAGACATTGTCCCAAAAATAAATAAAAAAGATTTTTGTGACATTGTTCATAGTAAAAGAAAATTAGATACAATCTAAATTTCAGAAGGCAGAGAATAGATGAGTATATTATGAGTAACAGAAAGTATAATTTTAAAAATATTCATTAATAAAAATATAAGTATTTATGACAATAATAAAAACCATATGAACTTGAAATCAATATAATTTTATTATGTTAATATAAACACATATTGAAAAACATTGATTGTTAGGTTTTTATCTATTTTGATTCTTTGGTTTCCTTTTTGGTTTTCTGCTTACTTTTGCTTTCTACATTTGGAATTCAATACTTGAACAAACAGAAAAAAAATAAAAATGAGAAGCACATTTTGAAATGATACATTTGGGAGATTATATAGATAGATTGTTTCTAATCTCCTAAATCTACCCTTCTGATGCCTAGAGTTAAAGGCTTTCCTTGGATTAAAGGGCTTGCAGGCTGTGCACAATGGTAAAACTCACGGCTCCTCTTCCATGTAAGACTTGTATTTAAAGTGAATCATCTTGCTATGACTTTCCCCTGGGTCATTCCAGCTGCCTCCTCACTTGGTCTGTGCGGTAAGTCAGAGGACAGTATGTACTGTACCTGGACTGGACAATTTTATTATTTGTCAGAATTTTTCCTAGTGCTAGGTCATTTTGGGCAGGAATTCCTTGCCAGCTAGAAAGAGACAGAAGGAAAAAGCAGAAATAATGTCCTCTACAAAGGGTGGCATTTGCAAGTTACACATGACTGTGTTATTTTAAATCAGCGAGAGGAGGGCTTGGCGGTGGCAGCCACCTCTACCCTTGGAGTGTGTCGCTGGAGAGAACCAGGTATTACAGAAGCCGCAAGCAGACTGTGCAATTAGGGTTAGGCGAAGGGATTAAGTAATCCAGCAACAGTCACTGTTATATAACAGGCAGATGCTGGCCAGGGAGGGGAGCCGTAACTGAATATTATAGCGGGAACTGCAAGAGTGGCTGCAGCCAAGGGTCACTGGCTGTTTCCATTAGAAGCTTAGTCTGTAGCCGGTTTATAACCCAGACAGTTTAATTCACATCAGGCTACGACATGGTATTCAGATCAGGAGCCTAGAGGCGCCTTTTCTTTTTTCAATGATAGACTAAACTGAGCTAGAAAGAGCTAGGGATGTCAAGTCCCACAAGGATTAAGCTAAGATTCAGGTATGCAGAGCAAGTAAGATCTATAGAATATCATATACTTATATGGAAGAAGGACCAGATCTAGATTTTCTTGACTTCCAGATTCAAGGGGAGGGTAGAAGAAGGGACAGAAGGATTAGAACTAGAAGAAGAGAAAGAAGAAGGAGGAGAAGGAGTTCCTTTAGGCTCATCAAACTTGGTTTTAACGTGTAGAGGAGCAAGGAGACCGTAAGAAACCTGGACTTGCCACCAGGGACCCCTCATAACACTGAAATGACTTGCCCAGGGAAGTATTTAATATTAAGGGACACTTAAGGCACTAAGGTCCCAGGCTTATTTATGTGGCTGTTTGGAGTTTTGACATTCCTTTCCCCTATGGTCTATCATCTGTTCATCCAGTGAGTTCATTCATGCTCCCAATGGAAATGATCACCAAAACACTGACACATGGGGCTTGAGCCTACTACCTTCTCATGACTCTGAAATGAATCATAAACCAAACTGGAAAAGAAGAAAGACTTTTAAAGCCAGGATCATGTCTCTATAAAACCACAACTGGTTGAAGAGTGAGTTCAATCTGTGAACCAAACCACACTTTTATCACCTTAATATCTGAAGAAAAGCATTCTAGTGGGTTTCTTCTTAGTGACAAAAATGAATAGTTGTTTGGTTAATATTTGATAAAGTGAGAATTTTTATGTAGATGAAGTTGATGGCAGTCTTTGAACTATGTGTTACAGCCAGATGGCAGGAGCTCTAAATCATATCAAGCTCTCCACTTCATGCACAGATAGTTTTCCTAAAATTCAACATAGAAGAGCATCCTGCATCGATTATATGAGGACTCATTTACTTCAAAGTGCCTACTCCCCTGGATCTGAAAGAACAACCCATCCTGGATGAAGAACAAGACTTTGTAAATGGTTCATTCTGTTTTTTTTTTTTTTTTTTAGAAATCAATATTCAAAGTTTGAGATTTAGTTCTATACCAAAAAGACAGCACCTTTTTCTCTTTATTTCCCCTTGAGAATACCTGTTTACTTCTTATGAAAGGGTCTTTTGCTTGACTAGTGGTAAACTTCTCTGAGTATGGGGCATGCATTGCTTTTTGAATACAGTCTTCTATGTGGCACTAAGAACTAATGGTACATACAGTAACAATGTATACATTGGTAGTGTTGTTTATTGGAGCTCTGCCTATGCTGAGCACAGTATTGTATTAACTGTTCTCTCCTATAGGATATATTAATGCCAAGAATCTAGGCTAGTTTAAGGTTGGAGAGAGAGGAACTTCTAGGGGTAGTCTCAGACATTGACTTTTGTTTACAAGAATCCAGAATTGAGTTGAAACAAATAAATTAGAATTCTTGGGGTAGCATTTAAGGGAGATGCTAACAAGAATACCTATCTCTTGTTTCTCAAGAGTTCCCAGACCTTCTGTACTGTTCATTTTCCTCTTGGAACTCAAATATTACTCTATCATTGCATCTTGTTTATACTTACTCTTTATGGTCAGTGTTACTCTGTAAGTTCATGACATGAATATATTGGAATTCTACAAACTACAAACTCCATGCTGGGGAGCTGAGTGGTAATTGGCAAAGACAGACATAATATGGAGAAAATTAGTCAAGCGCTGTTGTAATAACTTGGCTTCACTCGGGCATTCATTTGCTTTGCAGTTCTTGTCCAGTGTATTATAATATTATTGGAGATGACCTCATAGGTCAAATGTCACTAAGAAACCTCATATTTTTATTTAGCATGAAAAGATCCAAACTTGTCAGAAAGTCAATATTTATCAGGGTCACTTCCTTTAATATTTTTATTTTCTCCATAACCTAATCCCCTTTTTGGGAGTCAAGATGTTGGGTTATCCTGATTCTGTAAGGAATGGTGTGTGACTTCAACCTGACTTCTGATCACTCTGAATGAGACTAAGCTGAAGGGGCTTTTCACACAGACTTTGTGGCTGAAAACATAAGAATCAGTCTTGGCACTTCTGGGATGTTTCAGTGGTGTTTGAGGCAATATTTTAAGAGTCTTTGGACCACCAGTTAAGCATGTGCACTTCTGTGAAGCATGTGTCTTTAAGGCAAAACCATGTGCAAACACCCAAGTTTCATAACAACAAAAATCCAGAAGCATTCCAGAGAGTTTGACATGCAAAGGAAAAGTGTACTATTCGGTTTCAAAACCACAGAAAAGGGACTTTGGGTTGAGATGAAATGAAAACTAAGCAGAATCCTTGTAAATCTAAACTCACATCAACCGTTAAAGACATTGGAAAATCTGAGCGAGCATGCTTCCCAAATGGCCATTATCTGTCCCTTGCCCACATCTACTCCCAAGGCATTGCTTCTCTGTAATCATGGAAGTCAAAAAACAAGAGAAACCCTGTGTTCACCACAATTCCAGCCTGTTCCACCTTGTGATTTCTCATAACCTATACGATGTATGAATATGTCCTATGAAGGAGAAATCAGATTTAATGATATTACATAGCATAACTGTTCACACACCTAATATGGATACAAGAATATACTCACATATTTATGTGTATAAGGTGAATATATTTGCTTGGATTTTCTGTTCAAATGTTTAGAACCCTTCACCTGTATGTTACATTTCACTGTTTTACTATTTCATAGATATACATTATATATCTAAAACTACAGAATATGTGGTGTACAGCATAACATACACTTTAATGTCCAAACCACTGCCACTTGCACCATCCAAAATTCATCTCTTTGCCCTTTTAATTCTAGTTCTGAAACTTGGAGGAGGGCTCTGAGTATGAGGGTGTGGTGTGCTCACTCATGTACATGTGGACATATATAGAGGCCCAGAGTTGGCAGCAATCACTTTCCCATCTTGATTTTTGAGATGTAGTATCTTGCTGAGCTTGAGTTTGCCATTTCAGGTATATTGGCTGGTCCAGAGAATCTGTCATATGCAGTCCCTAGCATTGAGGTTATACTTGTGTGGCCATCCCTAGCTTTTATGTGGTTTCTGGGCATGTGCACTCAGGTCCTCACGCCTGCACCACAAGCACTTTATGCACTGAACCATCTCCCCAGCCATGGAAGTTATCAAATGACTTTCTCTTTCAGATCAACTACTAGACATTCTACTGGAGCTTTTCCCCATCTCGGCCCCTCGATGAATAAGTTCATGTTCACAATGCTGGCTTTGAAGTATTCTTTTTGTTTGCTTGTGTGTTTGTTTGTTTTTTCGAGACAGGGTTTCTCTGTGTAGTTTTGGTGCCTGTCCTGGATCTTGCTCTGTAGACCAGGTTGGCCTTGAACTCACAGACACCTGCCTGACTCTGCCTTCCGAGTGCTGGGATTAAAGGCATGAGCCACCACACCATGGCTGAAGTATTCCTAATTTGAGCCTGGAGATGGCTCCGTGGTGAAGAGCAGGAGGTGCTCTCACAGAGGACCTAGGTTCCAGTCCCAGCTCTATGCTACAGCTCACAACCACCTGTTTTCCAGGGAATCCATCACCCTCTTCTGGCACCCATTGGCACCAGTCATGCACATGGTGCCCATACACATGGGCAGGCAAGCATTTGTCTGCATAAAATTGAAACAAATCTTTAAAAACATATATTTTTATTTCTAGAAGTAAAGTTTTAGTTACAAGGAACATTTTTGTCTCTGTTCTCTTTTCATTGCACTCGCATACTTGTGTTTTATAGATAAAATCGTCTCTGGAATCCTGTGGAAGACAGTTGTTTTACACTTACCTTTGATGAGCATTGACGTCTTTGCCCCCAGATGTCATTCCCCGCTTGTGTTCTTTCTGGTTTTCTCCAATACTTGGTGACATAACCGATCAGTTATGTGTTTATGTATAAGCATAGGGGACGAGAGGGAGGAACTTTGATAAGGAAATCATGTGTGGATTTCCCCATTGCCTGAGCTCACTACTCCTAGCAGACCCTTCATTCATCCCAAACTGTGTGGCCCAGGGAGAGTCCTGGCACAGAATTGGGGGAGCAGTCAAACTGAATGTCAACATGACCTCTTCGATGTAATGCCATTGATTCTGCTCCACTTCTAGAATTCATATTAAGGAGATAAGCAAGGTTATGTATTAGGATTAGATTCAAGAGCGTTCACCCCGACCATAATAAAGCAAGAAGAAGGGGTATAAAATTGGGATCACTATGAAGGATAAATAAACCATGGCAATTCAAATAACAAAAAACACTGCAGTCTTTATAAGTTATGTCTTTTTAAGTTTCCTTTTGAAGTTATATTTATTTTATTTTATGCATATGAGTGTTTTGCCTACACCATGCATGTGTGGTGGCAGTGAAAGCCAGAAGGGGACGTCAGATCTTCTGGAACTGCAGTTAATGATAGTCTTGAACACTATGTTAGCACTGAGGATCAAACTCAGGTCCTCTGCAACAGCAGTAAGTGCTCTTAACCACTCAGCCATCTCTCTCGCCCCAGAAGTTATGTTAGAATGCAGTATTCATGAATGAGATGTTCACATTATCTTATTAGTAAAAAGAGAAAAATCCTATCAACTGAATCAACTAAAAGGTATGAGCTTATTTACAAAAAAAATAATGGAGCTGTATAAGTGTATTTGGAATGCATATGTCACAAAATATGATAAATTTAAGCTTCTATTTTAAATGTAATGTAAGTATAATATATGCAATACGTGCATGAGTTTGGAAGCATCAAAAGAAGATGATGAATTATTTCCAGACTCTTATGTTTCGTTTATATGTATCTTGTGTTGGTGTGTGTGTGTGTGGGGGGGGTGTGCATGTGAGTGTAGTGACTGGGGAGTTCAGAGAAGGGCATCAGAACCCCTGGAGCTGGACTTGCAGGTAGGTTGTGAGGAGCCAAATGCAGGTGATGGGAACTGAATTCTGGCTCTCTGCCAAAGCAGTAAGCCATCTCTCTAGCTCATATTTCCAGACTTATTAACTACAGTAAGCAAAATCTGTAGCTTCCTATTGTTTTATGTATGTATCTCTCTATTTCATCTTCCCCTACCCAAGGAGCCAGTATTCTGAATATTAGGCTTATTGTTCCTTTGTTATTGTTTTAAAATTTCCCAACTATTGCTTAACAGGCATAGTTTGAGTCTTTCTTGTTTTGTGTCAGAAAATTGACACACATCACCTGACATTTTTTCATAACTCCCCCACCATCTCATGTACATATATTTTAAGACTTCATCATTTTTACTGCTATACAACATCCCAAAGTGGAACTGTGCCCTTGCCTCCTTATTGTATTGTGTGGGCACAGTCATTTCAGTTCAAATATTGTTCCATTAGACAGGCAAAACTGTTAAAAAAAATTACTTGGCCTGTTCTGTGATCCAGAGCACACATGAGGTTTCCCTAGATGCCAACCCGAAACAGTCCAGCAAGAATATGTGCAAACTCCCTGTCAGAGGTGCTGTGGCCTGAATTGTTCTCCAGCTAACTGTCCTAACACTAGTTTATATGACTTTCTAAGACTCACATCTTTTGCAATGAGCCATTTTCATAGTTATGGTTTGCCCATCTAGTGACATAAAACAGTCATCTGTCATACTGTTCACATGTATCCCCCTTGTTGCTAATGGTTTGAGAACATTCCCAGTATATTTGGCCAGATAGTTTTCTCTCCTCTATTAAAAGTAAAAAATGTCTGTGCGTGCATCTTGTCATTTCCCCCATCAGGTCATTGATCTGACAGGCATTTGCATTTCTATCATTTCTGTGTGGTCGCTTGGATTTTTAAGGATATGACTGTTCGGTTTCATGGAAGGCTAATATCTTCTAATTGTTGGATTTTCTTTGTAATTGCTGTAGTGTCTTATGTGAGAGAGTAACTCTTCATCTCAATTAGTAGAAATGGTCAAATGTGTATTCTTAATTTGTACTTTCTATGTCTTGCTGAAGAAAAATTTTCCTAGCCTGAAGATTACAAAGAAAACCTATTTTTTCCTTAACTATAATCATCTTCCTTTCCAAATATTAAGTATTGAATGACTGGAATTTTTGTATGGGAATCAGATGAGGTAGTGACCTACTTCCACATTTTTCAAATTGAACAACCCATCACATCAATATTTTATAGTGAAGTGATCCCTACTTTTCTTGATTTGTTTTCTAATTATGAAGCATTTTTCTTTTTCTCCTGTCAATGTCCTGGTTGTTCATGAGCCAATGCTGCTACCATCATCCAGGCTTTGTCTGCTGAGGAAAATTCTTTCACACAATCTCCTCATTTGTTCTCACTGATCCTGGGTCTTTTATTTCCTTCATACACTTTGGAATGAGATTCTCAAGCTTCTTTTATCTAAATCCCACTAAATTCGGATTAAATTTTCAGTTAGGCAACTTGAGGAGATGGACTTATGTGGGAGGTCCACCATTCCCGGAAGGTGTGACTTGGATAAAAGTGCCTATGCTGATGTTGTAATTGTTAAATAAAGATGGTTGGATTGGAAGATGACCCTGGGGGAAGCATATTGGCACAATCTGGTCATAAGCACCATAAACGCAGAAACCATGTCCCGATGTGGAGAACCAGAGAGAAGGACTTAGAAGTCTCGGGTCTGCTGGTAGTGAGAGTGTTCTGTTCTTATGGACACATTATCTTTATTGTCACTTGTTACTGAAGAAGAATTTAGAAAGTTGAACATCCTAAATTGACACTTTTTTTTCTTTTTATCGTTTTACTATCCTGCCATTAGCTCAGTTTGTTATTTCCAGGAGATTTGTTTTCTTAACCTGCTGCTGCTAAGAACATTCTCTGTTTCCGGAGTTCTAAAGCTTCAGTGGGTAGGATTACATAATTACCAACTTATCATTACTTTATCGATAAATAAACAAATGCTGCTCATTTATATTTATTTAGTTATAAGTTCTGGAAGGATTTTGTCATCGCCTTTTCAAAAATTAGGTCTGCTGATTAAACTTTCAAATATTAATTTCTGTTCCTTGTAAACAGATAAACCCAAGCTTCCATTCCCAAACAGATATACTAGACACTTCTCTTTCAGCTCTCTTAAAAATGGCTTTGTAGAAACTAGAGAGTCTGAAAGACTCCGGTTCGAATCCCAGCACCCACATGGCAGCTCACAGTTGTCTGTAACTCCAGTCCCAGGAGACTTGAAGCCTATTCTGGCCTCTTGGGGCACCAGGCACACACATGGTTCATGGGCATGCATGCATCCATACACACGAAGTTAATAAAAAAAAAAAAAAGTTTAGAAATTTTAATTTTCTCTCTCGGTTACATTTTTTATTAAAATGTCACTTCATTTGTATTTAGCATGTGAATGCTTATGGGAACGTTCTTTCCTTCCATCCTGTGAGTCACAGCCACTATAAATGTATGGATATAGTTCTATGGGATGCAATCACAAAAACACTTTCTTTTTTTTAAAAAGGTCATGTATTTAAGATCACAAATGAGAAGATGTTGAAATCTTTTAATTTCACAGAAAATCCCTTTGCTCTTCTTTTTGAATAAGCTTAGACAGAAACTTAAGATTTCATGATGGAACAGTACAGACCAAGTATACCTTCAATTCTAAAGAAACAAACACGCAGCTCTATCTTGGCCTTAGTCTTCTCCTGAACTTCCTTCAAACAAGAGCTCTGTCACTTAGATACAGCGGCACTGGCTTCGTGTCATTATATGTAAAGCATTTTATCAAACACTTAGGTATGTACCATGGCATCTTTCAGCTAATTTTCCTGAGATCAATTGCATTAACCTTGTGTTGCAAACATGGTGGTATAATCCTGGAATCCTAGCACTTGAGGGGTAGATGCAGATGAGGCCAGTCTGGTCTGTGTAGGGAATTCTGCAGTAGCTCTGGTGACAAAAGGGAGCACCCGTCTCAAAACAAGCAAACTTGAAAAAGCAAAATAGGAAATGAAAGCATGTGCAAGAGGCTCATGAAATACTTTCTTCCACAACAGGATGCAAGACATTCCTGGTATACCTGTTGGGTATACAAATTTTAACATTTCCTCATAGAACAAACTTGGAAAAATAAGTTCAGATTAAGCAAATCCACTTTTCCTTCTACCAAAGGGAAAATATCCGGAGGAAGTAAGAGTCATAGAAAGATCACTGGTTTTTAATAAAAGCACTCACCTCTAAGGAAGGGACAGAGTATTGTCAAGTACTTCTAAGTATATCTGTGTATACTTCAAGTATATCTGTGCTGGGAAACAGTTCCCCCTGTGCTCTTCACATTTTGAACCATCTTGAGATGGTTCTGGACTACTTCATTTAGGATTTCTGTATAAAAATAAACGAGTGAGAAATGATGTTTCCCACTAGAACAAAAATCTGGCAAGTTTGCTGTCTACCATCATAAACTTTGTGTCTCCCTCCTGGAGAAGTGAATAAAAAAAAAGAGATAAGGTTATTTTCAGTTCAAAACTTACATTCTGCATGTGAAGAGATTTTCTAAAAAGCAAACTGCCCTGTGTACCTGCTACATCTGGACGTGTCTTTGTCATTTCCTCAAGGTTTGGGGGCAAAGGAAACTCTCAGAAGGAGGCTGGTGTCCGTGATTCTCACCATGCTATAATAAAGTCATTCATCTTTCATGTAGCGGTCTCATGTCATACTTTACATCAACAAAACTCTAGACTAGATTTTTAGCTTGCATGATGGCCAATCTTGGTTGTCAGCTTGTCAAAGCTGGGAAGCAGGAACTCAACTCTCCATCAGATTGTTCCGTGGCCATGTTTATGTGATATTTTATTGATTGCTCATTGATGTAGGAGAATCCATCCCACTGTGGGCAGTGATACCCCTAGGGAGATGTTCCTGGGCTAAATAAGGATAGCTGAACCTAAGCCTAAGAGCAAGTCAGCAAGCACTGTTCCTTCATGGACTCTTCTTTAGTTGCTGCTCTGTCTTCCCTCTAGGAAGGACTATAATCTATAAACCAAATAAACTCTTTCTAACCCCAAGTTGCTCACGGTCATTATATTTATCACAACAGAAAAATAAAATGGTCAGCTTGCCAGATAGAGAACATATCTGATCCTTCACAGTTCTTAACAATTTGACTACAGTAGTGAGGTGGTGACTAAATATAACCCTTCAGAAAGATAAAGGATGTGAATTCTGCAGGCTGAATTTGAGAAAGTGGCAAGAATTCTAGGATCAGCTAGCAAATGCTGAACAAGAGGCCACCACAGTTCCTCCCATGAATGAGGATTTGGAAACTGAGTAGTGATAGATGTGACTGAAACAACCTTCCCAATTGTTGTATGGTTACTGTTCACTCTCTTTCTGGGAGAGTGGATGAGTGACTGTTACCATGACAACAGGAGAACAAGCTTTCAGTCTCTAGCCAAAAGGCAACAAGCTAGTGAACCAAAGTCTCCAAAACTGGAATGTAACAAACGGTGCCATGATGGGAGCCTTGCTGTTCAACACACTGTTTGGGGAAGGCCAACATGAGAAGTTCTTCTGTTTGAGATGTGAGACCGCACCTGTTCAAATCCTGCACAAACTGAGTGAAACGTAATCCTTACCCAGGGAGGCCCGCTTACTTTTGATAGCCTTTTATTACTGCTTCCCCTCTGCCTTGACATCAGCTGCTGGACTGAGAGATCTTCCTATCCTCCAAGAGACCACTGGTCATGTGCACCAGGCTCCATACGATGGGAAAGCTGCTGACGGCAAATGTCGAAGCCAATGTCTTATCGAATCTGGTAGGTTCACACGACATTAGGCTTTAATGAATTGGATTTGAACTGTTTTTATAATAGGGAAAGTGATGCAAACTAATGGGTTAAGCAATGTGGATGAGTTCAAGCAGGGTTACTGTGGCTTCTGTGTCTAAATAGATTCCCTTACCTCAGAAGTGCCAAGCTGGGACTCGTGATCTTAATGAGTCTTTAAGCTTAAGTTTCAGTTCACTGATGATACTAGAAAACAGAGGCAATCTTGAGCCCATCACCTCTTGAAAGGGGTTAATAGAAACAACCTTTGCAAAAAATAGATTTTAAAAATTA
The DNA here is from genome assembly GCF_049852395.1 of Peromyscus maniculatus bairdii. Lineage (NCBI taxonomy): Eukaryota > Metazoa > Chordata > Mammalia > Rodentia > Cricetidae > Peromyscus > Peromyscus maniculatus. The sequence continues at coordinate 35,803,138 of NC_134867.1, read as the reverse complement.
GCTTGTTGCCAAGCCTTCTGGCACAGGCCTGTGCTCCAGTTGCAAGAGTGTTGTGGACTAATCTTTTTGTGCACTGTGAAGGCATGTTTTTGCCAAGGCGCCAGAGCTGAATGGCCAATAGCTAGCCAGGAAGAGGTTAGGCAGGACTTCTGGACAGTGAGAGAGGAAAGGAATGAATCTAGGCAGGAGAGAGATGCCAGAGGAGACAGAGAGGAAACAAGAGGTACAAGATGGAAGAGAGGTAAAAACCTATGAAGCAAAACATAGATTAATATATATGGGTTAATTTAAGTTATAAGAGTTAGTGGGACAAGCCTAAACTATAGGATAAGCTTTCATAATTAAAAATAAGTCTCCATGTCATTTTAATGAGCTGGTGGTCCAAAGGAAAGTCCAAGTACACAAGGGGGTGAAGTAGAAGGTTTACAAGTTCAAGATCAGGGAGGGCAACTGAGACCCCACATCAAAACAAAAAATAAAAGGAAGGCTGTCGATACAGCTCAGTGGCAGAGCATTCACTTGGTATGCAAAGGACGGAGATTGAATCCCAGTGCTGAAAAGGAAGAAAGAAAGAGTTGCTTATTGCTGGGCTTTTGGCAAAGCTAAACATCTCATCCATGGAATCCTCGAGACACTGTTATCTGAATCTTCTGGTACTCAATGACTAGTAAAGTAAGATGGACCCCCACAAGTCTCCTAAGCAGAGGCCATTTATTGACCAACATCTTACACCCCAATCAGAATAGTAGCAATGTGCTCTCTTAAGGCTACTTTGAGGCAAACCCTTTATTCTCCTCCCTTAAGCTTTCAAATTCCTATTCACGAGATCATCAGCCCTAGGTTCCCCCATATAAATGCAGCAGCTTATACTGATTTCAGTATTTGTGACTATACAGAAAGCAAGCTGCTGGAAATGCCATAAAATTTAGTGTGCATAACGGTGTGTGTGGAGTTTCATGAGAGTCTGGCAGTGGGATTTCCTCTCCCAGAAAAGGACAGGACTCCTGGACATCTTCGGTGAAAGAAGTCTTACTTTCCCCGCTATATTTAAACTTGCTGCTTAGGTTAACAGATATTATCTCTGAGTGCTGGAAATTCACAGAATTATTTACTGGTTTATTGTCTGTTGCTCGTCTTGTGTTGTTTCTACAGTGAACCTGTATCCACTCCAAAGAACTGTTAAAACATTGAAACAAATAAACACACACACTCACACATTTTCTTTTGGAAAAGTATGATCCAGGAAAAAAAAATACAGAGGATAGCTTACATTTTCCTTGGTATCTAGAAAAACAACAGTGATCTCTGATGCTAAACAGTAAGATGTAATCCTGCAGGCAAACCCGGGGCTTCGTTTAGAGTAGGAACATAGGAACAGGGATTAAGAATGACAAGGCATTAAAGCCTTGGTTGCAAAAATAGATGCAGTTGAACAGTATGTACAGAAACTTCTCAGATTACGAAATCAAGCAAAAGCCAAGCACCACCTAACTTTTGTTATCTATTGTTCATATCTTCTGAAACCCAATGATATCACCAATGACAGAAACAATATATTAACAAGCAGCTTTCCCTTCCTCTCATGGGGTCTCAGGAACTGACTCTCAGAGCCCTTTTTGGATCCTGATCTCCATCATCACCAGACAGACAGATTTCTCAGAAGGTTTAGGTGGGCTCTTTTACGGTAATAGGACTTTGAAGGATCTGAGATTGGCAACTTAGCTTCACAGTCATCATATATCTTCCAGACAGTGGAAAATGTTTGGGAGCAGCAAATTGAAGTTCATCTTTTGGGGTCCTAAGAAATACCATTTACTTTTGTAGGGTGGTCCAACTACCTGACGAAATGAGGAGCCCTCACCTCTATGGACTGGAGTTATTTTCTATTGGTATATTCCACTCACAGTAATATAGACAAACACATTCAGTTTATGTAACTCTAGAAACAATAGTTATAGCTTTCTTTTTTTCCTTTCTTAAAAAACCCCAGCAGCTTTTAAAACTATGCCTCTCATCCTTGGGGTAGTTGCTAATGGCAACAGAAAGAATGCACTGGGGTGTCATAATAATCCCCCATTAAATCTCTAGTGTTTACATTTTAATGCTATAATTCAAGAGCTGACAAAAGCCCATTGAGTGTGCCTATGGGGGAGGAAAATGGGCCGCCCATTTTCTCAGGAATGATGCTATAGCAACAAGGAATGAATTTGGGGTCAAGGAACAAGCAGTCTATGAGCTTTGTTTACATTTCCTGCCTAAAAGTAGAATCTAACACTATAAATTTTGTCTAAAAGACACAGTTCTTTTGAGAAGCCGCAAGATAACACACCTTGACAGCAAAAGCAGGGAGAACTGGAAGAAAGACACACTGATGAGTACACCAGGAAATGATTTTCTGAGCAGCCACATAAGAAACATCCACAAGTTCCCATCCTTTCCTTGTGACCCGATACTTTGCACCCGGGAAAATGGCGCTTTAGAACACGGAGAAGTGTTACAATCTGCAAGATGCCTTTCTGCAAAGAGACAAAGGAGGGCTGATAGGCAGTCCCTGAGTGTGACCCCCTTATAGTCATGCAAGACATGGCAGAATAGGGTGGTGTTGATTTTGTCTGGCTCTTTATAATGGCGCTTTGGTTTCTATGGGAGGATCTTTCTTCTACCAGAATAAACAAATACACCTGAATCACAATTGCCTATTGTGCAGCAGAAAGAAAAGGAAAAGAAAAGAAAACCCTATTCCAAGAAGTTTGTACTGCCAACTTTTCTCTCCCCAGGCATCTGTGTTTTTACTTTTGGTTTTGGTGACAAACATTCTCATATTGAGTCAGTGCTCAGTAATGTAAAATAGCATGTTTTGGATGGTTAGCCAATAAAATGATCTAGTTAAAGACCGTATTTATATGGTACACAAAATACTAGGATGCTAGATTTTCAAGGGCAAAGCACAGGTGTAAACATCTGTAAACAGTGCAGCTCAGCAGCTCTCAGACCTCTTCCTTCCTTTGGGTCCCCTCCTCTTGGTCCTCACTGATTCACTCCACCAATTAAAACTCCCCACCTTCCCAGTTGTTTGTCTCAGCACGTGTATCACCTACTCCCACAATGCATCCTGAACACAATGGCAACCTTAGCCATCTTCCAAAACTGCATATTTCTTCTCTTCAAAAATCTGTGATGTCTAGAGAACCAAGCCCATACTTCTATAAATTGACTCTGCTGTTCCACAGAATCCACAGTTGTATAACTTCTTATTTTACTATACACTTATTCCTTCCTCACACCCTGTCTAGTCAGTAGACCCTGACTAGAATTTTTCATTATTCTTTCCAATGCCCAGGGCTAGTTCAAATATGACTCTTTCCACAGAAGCCTTTCACATGACTTCTTCCAGAAAATATTTCATCTTTCTTATTACTGCACACATTTATTTATTCACTTATTTAGTTTTGTGTAAGTTTGTCATCAAAATTACACATCAGATCAAAGCAACATAGGCATGTATGTAAATGCCATAAGGAAACTCACTCCTTTATAAATCATTATCACTACAAAGAACAGAAAGTTTTGATTCTATGACAGACCATGACAGAATAACAGAAAATGAGCTAGCATTTGTGTGTAATTGAGGTGTTAGGGGAAAAAAGGTGAGAGTAGAAAAAATATTTGAAGAACTGTAACTGGAACATTTCCTATCTACTCATTATTAAAAGACTCAAATCAAATAAAAGAAAGGTGCAGGGATTCACTGCATTAAGCTGCTGAAAACTAAAGTTGAAGAAAAAAACAAGTGAATCAAAAGAAGCAATGAAAAGAAGATAGACCTCTTAACAGAAATAATGAAAATGAGAAGAGAGTGGAATAGCATCTTCAAACGATTGAAAGAAAAATAATTTGTCAATATCACAAAATACTAGTGATTGTATATGTACTACAAGAAGTACTATAGCTTTTTTCCTGCTGAGGAAAATGATACCAGACGGAAATGTGTTTGTGTAATAAAGAATGAGGGCTGGCCAAGGGGCTTAGCTGGTAAAAGAGCTGTCTGTGAAAACCTCATGACGTGAGTTTGATCTCCAGACCCCAAGGCGCAAGTAGAAAGCAGACAAGCAATTCTCGAAAGCTGTCTTCTGATTTCTACACCTCTGCCATAGCATGTGTACCTGCACGCGCGCGCACACACACACACACACACACACTTTCTCCATCATACAATAATAGTGATTAATAAATAATAAGGAAGAAATATTAAATACTGTAATGAAATTGAAAAAATTATATTAGAGGATAAACTTTTATTTGACAAAAATGAACTAAATTTACAAAATGAAAGAAGAAATTGAAGTATTATAAATTTAAGAAAATTATTATTAAAAACCCCCAAAGGAAGCTGTTGGGCCTGGTAGTCTACTGGTACATTTTAATAGGTATTAAAGAAGAATTTATTCCAATTATTCTTGTTTTGGTCTGATTTATCATTTTTTCCACAGTAATACCCATTTACGGGAATTGTTTGAGTTTAGTGTTTAGTGAAAGTTTTATCTTAGGTTTGGCCAATAAAGAAAAGAATCTGGCCTTTAGTTTCAATGAAGCTGTGTAAACATTGACGAAGGCTCTCCACTTGCTCTTCAGTTAGCACTTGACATTGACTATTAGCGTCAGCCACTTTCGCCCACAACATAAATTGATATACTCAGAGAGAAATAAAAAAATATAAAACCCATACTCTAACAGCTCAAATAACTCAAAGTTATAGTCTTCCTAAATATGACTGACATCCACACCAACATGCACAATGCCAACATGCTTGAAAGGAGAAGAGAGGAAAGAAGCCATAACGTGTTTGAGACAAGATAAATGTGAGTTTGGATTTTAAATAAACATGTCTTAGACCAAATATGTGATGGGCTGATTCCCTCTCTTATCCCATTTTTATCATAAGGTACTTCATAAAGATAAAAGAAAAAACAAGAAAAGACATCCTTGTTTGTTTCCCTCCCTACTTCTAACAATTGCCGCTCCGGCTCATCACAGGACACATTAGGCAGAGTAAAGAATAAGATGAATGGTGTGTATCTGGGAACAATTATTTGAAAGACAAGACTGTAAGGGAAAGGGAAAGTGAGGCATGCTTAGGTGACACGTCTTCACACATCTTTGAGTGGATAGCATCGTGATCTCTCTTCTTATTGCTCTGATAAAATATCCTAACAAAAGCAGGTCAAGGGAAGAGAGGTTAATTTGAGCTTATAATTCAAGAGACAGTCTGTCATGTTGGAGAAGTCAAGGCATGAGGAGCTTGAAGCAGCTGATCATATTATGACCTCAGTCAGAAGGAAGAAATGAATGTTTGCCCAGCTCACTATATATATTTTTTATTATATATATATATATTGTATTTTATTATATGTATGCAAATATATTTTAAGATAATTACCCATATGTAATAAAATGTAAAATATGTCATGATACATATTATATTATATATAGTATATATATCATAAATAGTAAATATATTATATATATAGTATAGGCTCCTCACCCAGGGAATGGTCTGGCTCACAGTTAAAATAGGTCTTCCTACATCAATTAACACAATCAAGGCATTTCCTCACAGGAGTTTCCTGGGGGCTTCTCACAGATGGTTCTGGATTCTGTCATTGACAATACTACCATCACAAATAGACATCAGAATTTCATAAAAATAAATAAATTAGAAAATCCCTATAAGTCTGTAGAGAGCTGCGTGCCACGCCTCAAAGAGGGCGCAGGCTTCGGCCTTCCACCCTCCCGACGGTGAGCGCTCTCTGTGATAAACAACTCCTTATTTGGCTAAGGCTGAGGATTAGGCTTGCTTCCGCGCACCTGGACCTATCCGCAGTACCCATGTGGCAGATTGGGGTTGGCTGCCCAGAAGCTATTTAGGTTGTGGGTTGGCTTTCCCCAGGGTCAGAAGTCAGAAGATTGTTTCAAGGTTCCTGAATAAACTGCTTGGAGAAGAGCCTGGTGTTGCGTCTTCCTTGCTGGTCGAGGCGGACACGACATAAGTCATGCCTACTTCAACCCCTGGTCACTGGCATAACTTACTCTAACTAATTAGAACCATGTATTTTGACTGATAAGCACAGCACCATACTCTGGCCATTGATTTGAATATATATATATATATGTATATATATATATATATATATATGTATATGTATATATATATATATATATACATATATATATATATATATATATATAGTGTTATAAAAGATTATTTCACTTAGTATTTGTGTTTTTTGACATAAAATGTCCCCTTCAAGCTCAGGTGTTTGTCCCTTTGGTTCCCAGACAATGGCAATGCTGTGCAAAGTTGTGGAACTTTTAGGAGGTGGGGTCTAGCCGGCAGGTGTAGAGCTGGAGCAGTGTGGCTGTCCCAGTTCCAACCTAAGTTCTTGCTTTTTGATCCACTGACGTGTTCTCACCACCATGGACAGGGCCCCAGATACCTTGCCTTCCCCATCATCAAACCGAACCAAAACAAATCCTTCCTGGGGTTGCTTCCTGTCAGGTGTTTGGTGACAGTGAAGAGGAAAGTGACACACCTAGCGGCTTTCTCAAGCTTGTTGCCCCGTGCCTTCATTAGCTGTTTAATTACTCTTTAAGGTTGACTGATTGAGGATGACGTGGGATGTCTTCGGACCAGAAACTATTGCACTGTTTCTACAAAATGAGTCTTTTATATACCAAGAGAAATAATCAACAGAGTGAAGAACCAACCTATATTGTGGAAGAAAATGTTTACGAATTCTACAACTAATAAAGAGTTAATTTTTCAAAGTATGTGACAGTGCAAACAATACAAATAACAAGAAAACAGTATGATTTTGTTTTAAGTGAGTAGAGGACCAGACTGAACATTTCTGAAGAGATATGCACAAAGGGCTGATGGGTGGTTGGAAAACTGTACATGATCACTAATAATCAGGGAATTGCCAGTTGAAACCATGATATATTATCTAATACCTGTTATGACAGACATTATCCCAAAGTCAAGGGACAAGTGTTTGCAAGGTTTTGGAGAATAGGATACCCTTGGGAATTGTTTGTGGAAATGAAAATTGTGGACTTGTAGAAAACATTGAAGAGATGCCTCATAATTTGGAGTTTTAAAACAATGAGATGTTGATGCATGAGGCCAAGATACTTGCTAAGAAAGACTGGCCTCGGAATATTGGAAGATGCTTAGCAACAAGCCTGGCTTCTAGCCACTAGATGTCAGTAGCATCCTCCTATGGTCTGAAGATGTGGCCAGTGGCTGGGGTAGGAGTCTAGGGGTCTGGAAAGGCCCCTGATTAAGAAGAGCCTTTGCCTTAATCTGATGCAATGCCATGATTCCTCTGCTGGTGGCATGAACTATTTTTAATCCCACGGATGATGGTACAGTCTGATGTTCCTAGGTCAGGAAAAGTAAATCCACGTCTGGAATATCTGCCAATTCAAATTTAATTCAAAATCAATCGCTGCCCCTTACAAGATTGAGGGAGACCAACTCGCTCAGTTTGCTACCAGGTGGCGGGCTGGTGTCCTGAAGGAATAGCACTGTATTTGGAGCTTAGTGTTAGTGTCTGTTGCTATCCTGGATATGTGACAGTAATAGAAATTATACCAGCCTTAGTCAATGGAAGCTTGTGCGGTTGGGCCCCTGCAAAACCTCCATCCCCCACACATGGCCACTCTGTTCATGTGCCCATTCAAACATTGGAGTCTCTGATGTCAGAGGATGGCTGACACTGACTGCTTGACTTGTCTACTCTAAATGACTTCTTGTTTAGTGACCATCAGGGTTGATGCTCTCCTTTGGACATGAGCATGAAATACAAACATTTTCACTCGTTATTCCTGCTCCCATTTTCTTCATCTGCGTCTCATGATCTCAGAACGTCCAGCCCCTCATCTTCCGCTCTGTCTCTTGCCTAACTATTTGTCACTTCATGGATTTGTATATTTTATAACCTTGGATCATTCTTTTTCTAAAAAATGAGAGGGGAAGAAAGAAATAAACCGTCCAATGAGAGACTTCTCATAGAGATCACCACAGAGAGAGCTCATAATGAGTCCCTTGCTCCACATACTGAACGGGATAGCTTGCAATCCATCCTTTGTTTTTTTTTTTTTTTTTCCTTCTTTATGAAGCAGACACAGGGGATCTCTGTGCACATATTGAAGAGATACTGCTTATACTGCTTAGTAAGTCATGGTGGGTGACATGGCATTCTGGCCCACCAGGATGTGCAGCTTATTTGAGCCCTGGTGTGGCTTTTGCGGAGCCCTGAGCATACTTGAATCTAAATACTTGGGTTCAAACACATACATACATACATACATACATACATACACACACACACACACACACACACACACATATATACATACACATATTTCAGCTCTTCATTCTTATTTTTATCATCTCTAAATGAGAATTGAGTAAAATCTCTTCTATTTCTGCAATATAATTTTATATTTTGAATAATGCTAGAAGACATTGGTTAATGCCAAATACTTCCTTTAAAATTCAAGGGGTTTATCCAATAGCTTTATCTGTGTACACCTCAAGAGACCTTTTATACTACTGTGAACAACTGAGTCATCATTACAACAGGCTCTTCACAGCCATAAAACAAACCCCTCTGTACTCACAATAGCAATATTTTGAAGCATTCTGCTTTCAGTTTCTTGTACCAACTGGTATCACAAAGTATAAACTAAACTTATAGATGTTAAATGTAAACTATAGGGTACAGGATTTCCACTACAGCATCCTTCTAAATGAGTCACCCAAGCTCTCTTGGACATATTGACAAAGAGAAACTCAATCACATCAATATACTACCATAGGCCCCACTTAGAACCCCTGAGGCCTAGTGTGGTCTGGTGCAGTTAAGTCTATGAGAAAGGAGAATCATGATCTGATTTTACTTAGGCAGGACTCTAGAACCAACTTTTCTGTCTTTGACATCTTATTAGTAACAGAATTGAAGAACTATTCAAGATATATTTTCCCATGCTATGAAAGCACCTTACCTGGCACTGACGTATCTGATGTTAGTGAAAGGAATTCAGTCTCCTGGTATTAAGCAAATGTCAGCTGCGATGCTGTTTAAGTTAAGGAAGCTCCCTTCCAGTCCTAGATTTTAGAGAGATTTGATTTTTCAATGGGTGTTAGTGTTTGGCATCTGTCATGTCTGAGATTTGATTTTCAATGGGTGTTAATATTTGGCATCTGCCATAACTGCATCAAGTGATCATCATGGGACTGTTCTTTTTAGTCTGTTTATACGGCAGATTTCCCTGATGTGTTTTTAAATATTGAATTAGAATTGCACCCCTGAAATAAACTCTGCTCAGTCACGGTACATAATTGCTTTTATGTCTTGCTGAATTCTATTTGTTAGTACTCTCACTCTCTAAAGGAGATTTACATCTATATTCATGAGAGATTTTTGCCTGCATTTTGTCTCTTTCACCCTGCCCCCACCCCCAGTATCCAAGTGGTGCTTGCTTCATAAAATTAACTGGAAAATAATTACTCTCTTTTATTTCCTGGAAAAGACTACATGGACATGGTGTTAATTCATTACATATTTGCCTAAGTCAGTGGTTCTCAGCCTTCCTAATCCTTCCTAATGCTGCAACCCATTAATACAGTTCCCCATGTTGTGGTGACTCCCAACCATAAAATTATTTTTGTTGCAACTTCATAACTGTAATTTTGCTACTTTTATGAATCATAATGTAAAGACTTGAATTCTACAATGGTCTTAGGTGATCCTTGTGAAAGGGTCATTTAACCCTGAAAGGGGTCACAACCCACAGGTTGAGAAACACTGTCTTAAGTGATTTTTTTTTTTAATTATTAATTCAGTCATTACTGCTTTTTTAGAACTAGTCATCTGTTCCAGCCTGTATAGGTGCCTTGTGGTAGATTAGCACATTACTTCTAAGCTACCATACTGTTGAGCGTAGGCTTATCAATAACATTCCCTTTTGAGCCTTTTGACCTTGTATAGGTGTGTTTCATTTCTAGTACCAGTAGCCAGTTGATTTTGCTGTTAGAATCTGCCAAGCAAATTGTTATTCACTTTATTGAGGTTTTCAAAGGTCACCCTTCTGTCTCATTGCTCTTCTCTTAAATTTTACTGACTTCTACTCTTACTATTATTGTTCTAGATGCTTTGAGTTTATTTTCCTCTTCTCTTTCTAGATACTAAAGTATGAGGTTATTATTGATAATTTGTTTCCACCATCAGAGTAGAAGCATTTTGGTATTATATTTCCTCTCACAGAGCTGGTTTAGCTGTGTTGTACACATTTTACATAGTATATTTTTAAATCATTTCTATTCAGTAAAATTCCCTTTTTCTTAAGAAGTCGCCTTTCCTCCATGGAACATTTAGAAATAGTAGTTCAGTCTTGAACAAATTAGAAGAATTCCTATTATCTTTCTGTTACTGGTACCTGGGCTGTCTCTATGTGGACAAATAACAATTTTAATGGGATTTCATTTTTAAATGTGTTATGTTTTACTTTATTGTCCATAATATGCCTATGATATAGTCCACAAGTTCTTAAAGATATGACTTATTCCCTGAGTTCTTTGGTGGCATATTCTCTAAGTTTCCACTGAACTCTGTAATTTTGACAATATTTTTTTGAGTCCTTCAATATCTTGGCTGAATTTTTATCCAATTTTCCAATCAATTGTTGCTACAATCTTTAGCCGTTAACTATAGGCTTGTCCATTAATTTTTGTGTATATCCGCTCTATCTTCTCATGAACCAAAGCTGCTTCTTACTCACATTTTAATCAAACCCTCACCAACCCCTGTGACCATGTCCATTATAAAGAGATATTTCAAATTCATCCCCACGACCTTTATTACTCGATTGCTTGACTGCTAATAAAATGACTTCTCTGTGCTTATGCTCGATATAGAGGAAAACAACATTGTAAGTGCAACCCAGCTGGCCTGCTGTGTTTGGAAGGGCTCTGCTAGAAGAGAGCTGCTTCAGGCCACAAGGAACCATCCTTTTAACTGAAGCTGTTCAAGAACAAAATCAGAAGAGTTCTTTCGTGGAACTTATAAGACAGAACAGCCATTGAGGGACCTCACAGAACCACCACGACACCACCCTTGGGGATGCTTCTCATGCCTTGTCATAAAAAAAAAAATGTCTTTGAGATCTTGTTCAACTTGGAAACTCAACAGTGCTAGTGTCTCTCTGGTAAATCATCTTAAAACACATACAGTTCATTCATAGGAGTTTTGGTCATCTTCTGTATTTTGCCCTTACTGTTTGATTAAGACATTTTGAGGTTATGCATTATGATCAAATCTGGGTATTTCTTTGTATTTCATTTAACTTTTGGTTGGAGTTGGGGGCTCAGCATTCCTTCTGGTTCTTCATAAAACACACAATAACTTTTAAATCAACCATTGTCACCCTGCTGCATTGTAAAACCTGGAGATTGCTCCTCTGGTCTAAGTATGTTTTGATATCTATTCTAGCCTCCTGCTGTTCTAACCTTCTCCCTAACCTTCCTAACTGGCTTGTTACAACCTCTCTATTCTCTAAGCAAATCTGCTGTTTTAGCCTCTGCACATCAGCGAGAGAATGAAGCATTTGTCTTTCTGGATCTGGCTTCTTTCACTTAGCACAGACTCCTTTAGTTCCACCCAAGAAACAGGATTTTATTTGTTTGTTTATTTTGTGACAAGACCTCACTGTATAGCCCAGGCTAGACTGGAACACTTGTTCGTCAGCCTCCTGTATGCTGCATTTATAAGCATGTGCCACCATTCCTAGTATGGGATAGTTTAATAATATTCCATTGTGCATGCATCACCACACTTTTCAAATCTATTAATCAATAAATTAATGGACCTCTGGGTTGATGCCATAGCATGGCAGTTGTAGATAGCAGTAATAATCATGAAGTTGTATAGCTTGATGGATGAATACTTTTCTCCCATGTACAGAGACTTAGGTTGGATCACCAACATCGTGAAAACAAAGCACAGAACTACAGGTATCCTCTTGGCATAATAATTCTTTCCTTTGGTATTATTCAGTATCAGAACTTCTGGGTCATGTGGTGCTTCCGGTGACAATTTCCTGAGGCACTCCACACTGTTTTCCATCACAGCTGTACTGCTTTATATCCCCAGAAGCTGTCTATGGGGTTATCCGATTTCTCAGCAGCATTTGTTACTTTGGGTCTTTTTGATTATAGCCATTCTAACTAGGGTGAGATGATATTTCACTGTGGCTTTAGCTAGGATTTCCCTGACATGAGCAATACTGAGGCGGTTTTTTTGTTTTGTTTTGTTTTTGTGATTCTGGCCATATGCATCTTTTCCTTTGAGAAATGTTGTTCAGATCTTTAACCCATTTTTAACTGGACATTTGTTAACAATTTAGGCTTTTTGTTTGTTTTGATTCTCCCTATATCCTGGACATCAACTGCTTGCAAGTGTTTTCTCCAATTCTGTAAATAGTCTCTTCATTCTATTGATCATTTTGTTGCTATAATCCAGCTTGTCTAGTTTTGATTTTGTTGCCTACATTTTTTAAGGTCCATTTCACAAAAGTCATTGCTAAGGCTAATGTTATGAAACCTTCTTCCTACATTTTCTTTTAGTAGTTTCACTGTTTCAAATCTTTCATTTAAATCTTTAGTACACTGAGTTTTATTTTTGTATTATGAAGTATGGACATCTAATTTAATATTTCTGCATATGAATATCCAGTTTTTAGTACTGTTTATGGAAGAGGCTGCCCTTTCACCGATGTATGTTTTTTTTTTTTATTCTAAGTCATCTTTATAGATGACAAGCTATATAAGAATCCAATATTTCTTTGTGAGTACTAGCTGTTGTTTAGATCATGAGAGATGATGCTATTCAGGGTGATATTGTAATGGGGAGTGAGCTATTACAGTAGTAATATCAACAAAATGGCATGCTTATTATCTTAGAATCTAAAATATATTACATTAGATACTGTGAAAGTAAGTGTAGAGAAAATTAAGTATGATGACACCATTGTTTCTTAAAAAATCTTTCCTGTTTTTATTAGCCAACATTTCTTACACATGCCGCTAAAACTATAAACCACAGAAAAAGAAACTAGAAAACTGAGAGTTCATGCTCTAAAATGTTGCCAGCAATGTAATCATCAGAATGAGAAGATCGAAACCAGTTATTTGATGAAGAATTGGTGTTCAGAATAGACAGAGAAATGTACATTTCTGTTTATTCTTTTTTTCATCCTATATATTCTGATCATGGTTTCCCCTCCCCAATCTCCTCCCAGATCAATGGATATAATCTCATGGATTTCTTTGTTTTCCTTTCTGTTCCACTATTCTATGAGTTTAGTTTTTAAGTAAGTAACATGCTGTTTTCCTATTGTGGCTTTAAGGCATATTTGAAGTTTGAATACTCAGAAGCCTACAAGTTTGGCCCTTTTGTTCATGATTCCTTTGCCTATTCAGAAATTTTAAGCAATTTCAATAGCGTGAAATGTCCTATAATTCAATGGAAGAAGCAAACTTGAATACAAGAAACAAACTGAAAGTCCTCGAACATTTCGACAATTTCTGTTCTGGCTTGCCTTCTGTTACTGTGATAACACCATGACCAAAAGCAACTTGGGGAGGAAAGAGTATAATTTAGCTCACAGGCTGTAGCCCACCATCAAAGGAAGCCAAGGCAGGAACTCAAAGAAGAAACCTGGAGGAAGAAATTTAAGCAGAAGCCGTGGAGGAACACTGCTTACTGGTTTGCTTTTCTAGCTGTGCTCCATCTACTTTCTTATACTAGCCAGGATCTTCTACCCTGGGACAACACTGAAACTGTGGTCTGGGTCCTCCCATATCGATCATTAAACAGGAACATGTCTACAGGACGTCTGATGGAGATGTTTTCTCAACTAGATTCCTCTTCTCAGGTAACTCGGGTACTCTGCTCACTGTAAAATGTTTTAATGACAACAGAATACAAAGTTTTTACGGGTATGTTTGAACGAATACAGACACTGGGGAAGGAAGAACCTTTTTTTTAAAGAATACTCTCTTAATATGAAAAAGGATAGTTTGAGGGTTGGGTGTGGTGGTACATGCCTTTGAGTTTGAGGCAAGCCTGGTCTATAGAGAGAGCTCCAAGCCAGCCAGTGTTACATAGTGAGACCCTCTCTCAAAAGAAACCCAAGAGAACCTCAAGGAAGCTACAAACCAGGCAACTGTGGGAAGCGTCCTGTTGTTTGATTTGAGTCAGCCCTAGTTGTTCATTTGAACTGGGGATGGTTTTCAGCATTGTGCTTTAAGAATGACCGTGTGGTACCAACAGGAGGGGAGGGGTGAAGAGGGGGAAGAGAGGTGAAGAAAGGAGGAATGAACAAAGGAGGCAGGAAAGATGGAGGGAGAGAAGAGATCAAAAGAAAGAGAAACTTAAATTCAGACATTCCAAACAGTTAGCACTTGTGGAGAAGAGCCATCATTTTTCATTTCTATGATGTTTAAATAATAAAGTAAAAAGAATTGGTCTCCCCTGGGGAGTCAGCCCAGTCTGGTAGATTCAGTTGAGGCAGGTCCAGTTCCCTCCTCCCTGCACCAAGGCTGAGTAAAGTGTCCCAGCATAGGCCCTAGGTTCCAAAAAGCTGGCTCATGCACCAAGGACAGGTCCAGGTCCCACTGCCTGGGGGCCTCACAAACAGTTCAAGCTCATCAACTGTCTCACTTATCTAGAGGGCCTGGTCCAGTTCCATGGGGGCTCCTCAGCTATTGGTTCACAGTTCATGTGTTTCCACTAGTTTGGCTATTTGTCCCTGTGCTTTTTCCAATCATGGTCTTGATATCTCTTGCTCATATAATTCCTCTTCTCTCTCACCAATTGGACTCCCAGAGCTCTGCCTGGGTTTTGGCCGTGGATCTCTGAATCTGCTTCCATCAGTCACTGGATGAGAGTTCTATCATGACAGTTAGGGTGTTCAGCCATCCAATCACCAGAGTAGGTCAGCTCAGGCACTCTCTAGACCATTGCCACTAGTCTTTGTGGATTTCTGGGGACCACTCTCGCACTGGGAGGAGGGAGGACAGGGAATCCGTGGCTGATATGTAAAATTAAATTAATTATAAAATAAAAATTTTTATAAAAAAGACAAGGTATGTATAGAAATAGGCATGTTTTACAATATTACTTTCATAGAATCCATGTTCCACAAAAATCAGTGGTTTGAGAACTACTTCCCTAGAGTCTTTGAAGAGTCACAGGTTTCAATACAGCCCTACTTAATATTCTATATAGATTCTAATATTCCCAAGAATGCCATCTGCTTGAGAAATCACTTTCTCCTCAAAACATTTGACCAGAGTAGCCAAGACAATCATCCCTTGAAACAGTAAAGACAATTGGTATACCTTAGGTGTCATGGGCTGGAGTTCCATACATGAACCACTGTCTGAACTTTGCATGGGACAAAACAGGCCATTCATGAGACTTGAGTATAATTTACCCCATACTAAAGGGTGATGTTTGCAATCTCTTATACACTGCTGCATAACAGGTTTCAAAAATCATCTAAGAAATTACAGCCACACAAAATATTACTTGGAAATATTGGCTTTTGATTCTAGGGGAAATATTTCTGTTGAAGAAAAAAATAGAAATTTGCAGTTTCTCAAAGATGAAAAGCATCTTCAAAGTCTTTATTAAAACTGAAAAGCAGCAGCTGAAATGCCTGTGGGAGGTACCCAGGATAAATATTCTGGAGATTTTCCTTTCTGGATATTAGGACTAAGCTTGTGTATGATCCTATGAAAAGTTAGGTTGAGAGAATAAAGTGAATTTGGTGAATAAAGCATTTCCAACAGTGCTACCTACCGCAAGTCAGGTTTAAAAATAATAACAGTTGTTAGGGAATAGAGACTGTATGAGGGACCCTTTATGGAGAAGGCCACAAAGGATGATCTCCCAGGCACCCTTACTTTTGGAGTTTGCTTGCTAGCACATGCTGGTGCTTGCTTGCTCTATATATTCAAAGGGGCTCTTGTGTCACCTCCTGCTAGATTTGCTGTTTAGAGGTTACCAAGGCAAGTGTTTCTATCAGACATGTCACTTCAATGTGTAACATGTGGCATGTGACACCCACCAACGCAGACAAATATCTTAGTAGCCACCCAAGTCCAGTAGCGTCTAAGAGGCATCAAAAAGTGTCATCAAATAAGATATAACCTTGAGATAATGACATTTTTAAATCATAAACATCCAAATATCAGTAAATTGTAAAGGGTAATAATAGCACTAGAATCAAGCTCTCTGTATATTTGTTCTGCAAGCAAACTGCACTCAAAAATATGTATGTAATCAATAAACTTGCATTCCTCAAACAGATGATAATAGCAAATGGACAGTTTGATGGTATATTTTTACATCATTTTTTCTATTCTCTTTTAAAATAAGCCAAAATTACACTGATGGGGCATCCTATAATGTGAGATTCGACATCCCACTAACTTCATTATGAACACAGCTCACACTTTCATAACTTCTGCTAATATTCATGGGTGACATGTCGTCAAATAAGATGTCCCAGGCCTTACACATATTTATTATTTTTGGTCTAATTGTGGAGTTGATTCCTTCATGCCTCAATAGTCTGTACTGGTACCTGGCAAAAAAAATTTAACTTGTCCCTCTATGACCTTAGAAGTATAGTGATCACTCTTGCTAAACTCAACCATGGTCAAGTGTGAACATGCAGAAAGACTGCTATTCATGGGCAGAAGACAGGCCCATGACACTGAAATTCTCAGAGCCTACTAATTAGTCTTGGCTACTTGGGGATTATTTTATCCAAATATCATATTTCAGAAAGTCTTGTGTTCTTTTATTTTGTTGTTGTTGTTTTGCTTTGGTATGGTGTTGTTGGTTTGGTTTTGCTTTTGATTTTTGTTCTGTTTTGGTTTTTCAGACAGGGTTTACCTATGTGGTTCTTGATGTCCAGGACTCACTCTGTAGATCAGGCTGGCCTTGAACTCACGGAGATCCACCTACCTATACCTCCCAAGTGCTAGGATCGAAGGTGTGCACCACCACTAGCCAAGACTTGAGAAAGTCTTTGGGTTCACACTTTTTATGGACCAGCTTGTCCCTGACTCTTTCCTCTTATAGAGAAGTTGCTGCACTAGTTCAATTTTCAGAAGAAATGGAGGAAAAGCTGAATCCAGACCAAAGTCTATGTTTCTGTTTCTCCTAACTTATTTCTCAAATGCAGGAAAAAGCAAACCACACAGAAGTACCACACAGGGCAAGAGAGCTGGGAAGGCAGGTTCTCACAGAACAGAGGGAACACACCAGATAGTTCAACCTTAAATCATGTCAACCACAAAAAGTATAAACACACAACTACAAACAACACATACACTCACATGCACACACACATACACACACATACATATACACACATGCATACATATATACACATGTGTATATGCACATACATACACAAGCACATGTTCTCTCTCTCTCTCTCTCTCTCTCTCTCTCTCTCTCTCTCTCTCTCTCTCTCTCTCTCTCTCTCTCCCTCCCTACCTCCCTCTCTCCCTCCCTCCTCTGCTCTTTTCTCAGGAATTTTCATCAGGGTAGCTTAAGAAGAGGTCTATTCATAGTCCAGGAAAAGCATATGGAATGTTATATTTTTGTACATTTCTGCTGAAATTCTTAGGGTTACAAATATTGAAAATATTCTGTTAAAATAACAAAAGTATAGAGGTTTTGATAAAATAAACAGGCCAGAAATAACAGAGCAACATTGAAAATAAATGAACCATTCATCAGATCTTTCTCTTGGGCTCAGTGTTAAAAAATGTAGGAATTTCTGTTATTAATTGTTTTTGCCTGTTTTGTTTTATATGCTCATGTATACAGAGGGTGTGATGTTTTTACAGTGTAAAAAAGGTTAGGGATAAAGATGTCATGAGATCATCCTTTTCTTAGGCGCAATAATTAAGTTACAGTGGTTTAATATGAATTGTACTTCTGAAATTGGCACAAAATGTTTTAAATCTCTAACCATATATAAACTGTTAGAATGTTAGCAATGCATTTACTTTCTACAACTTTTCAGAAATTTAAATATTGCTCTGAGTTATGCAAACTTCATTAGGGAATCTGCATAGCAAAGTACATACATTTCTTTGAGAAAAAAAGTAATTTGTTTCCTATTTCTGTATTTCTGGGGTGATTTGTAGCTTCCAAAGATAATATGCAAACATTTATGTGATCAGCACTGTCATTTCCTCCTAGTTCCTTTTATGCATTATGTGCCTTGTTAGGTGTCAAGAGTTTGTGGATGCACGGATTGGCATAAATCCAAATGTTACTTTTAACAGTTCAGCATATGATTTAAAAGATGATGCTACATTTTTATTTCTAAAAATATGAGAGAAGGTGGTTGTTTCAGAAAAATCAACAAAAACACTAAATTTATTGTAATAAAATAACATATCTTTGCATTATATTTGTCTGACAAGAAAGCAAGAACATCTTATCGTTTTAGTTTTTAGGTTTAATTATTATTATTTAATGTGTGTAAGTGTTTTTGACTGCATGTATGGGCAACTCGTGTGTTCCTGATGCTCACAGAGGCCAAAA
Organism: Peromyscus maniculatus bairdii; assembly: GCF_049852395.1. Taxonomy (NCBI): domain Eukaryota; kingdom Metazoa; phylum Chordata; class Mammalia; order Rodentia; family Cricetidae; genus Peromyscus; species Peromyscus maniculatus. Next base: position 35,784,437 of record NC_134867.1, on the reverse strand, counting down.
ACAGGTGTCAGATTCCCTGAAGCTGGAGTTACAAAGTAGTGTGATCATCATTTGGGTTCTAGGAACTGAACCCTGATCCTCTGTTAAAGTAGCAAGTGCTCTTAAGCACTGAGCCATCGCTCTCACCCCTCAAGGAGATCTTGATGGGCAGAAATTATAGGAAAGTATCAATCCAGAAAGTAGACACATTCCAAAGGCACTATGTGTAGTAAGGACATTTTCCTCACTTGATGGCCCCGCTTAATGGCTACATTGACAGAGCATGGGGCAAATTGGAGTCTGTGCAAGGGAGAACACGAGAGCCAGGAGACAGTCCCAACAAAAAAATTCCTTCAAGGTGACATCTTCAGTCAATGAACAGGAAGGAACATTCTTAGGGAAATAAGCCATAGAAGCAAATAAAAATGAGAGCCCAGCAAAGCCCAACTGGCTGATAGAGCTCAACACATTGCAGATTTTGAAAAGACATGCATGTTATGAAATAAATACCAGCTTCACATTTCAAATAAAGTAAGGAAATAGCAAGATGAAGAAAGACAGGAGATTTTTCAGAAATTACCAGGTATATTTGAAAAACAATGACAAAAAATTAAATAATGAATCTGAAAATAAAAGTGTTGCCCAAAATATAGAGAGGATAACTGAAGTTTCAAATAAAAGAAAGAAAGAAAGAAAGAAAGAAAGAAAGAAAGAAAGAAAGAAAGAAAGAAAGAAAGGAAGGAAGGAAGGAAGGAAGGAAGGAAGGAAGGAAGGAAGGAAGGAAGGAAGGAAGGAAGGAATATGTTTACAGAAATAGTCAAAAAATCTTGGGATGATGAGATAGCTCAGCAGATAAATGTACTTTGGCCCCAAACCTAATGACTTGAGTTTAATCTAGGGCCTACATGGTGAAATGAGAGAACCCTGTCCTGCAAGTTGTCCTTTGACCTCCACATGTGTGCCACTGCATGCATGGGTGCCACCACCCAACACACATGCAAACAAAATGATAGGTAGGTAGGTGGATGGATGGATGGATGGATGGATGGATGGACAGATGGATGGATGGATGGGTAAGTAAATAAATAAAATACAAATCTAAATAATGAATAACTTTGAATTTTCTAGTATTGGTAGATATTGATCTTTTACTTCAAAACAACAGTAATGATTTAAAAATCCAAGGGAAGTAAAACACTTGCTCCTTGCTAGATAGGTTGTAATGAATCTGCAGAACAGCACAAAGAATAGGAAGTTCTTGAAGAAAGACTAAAAACTACCCTCAAGAACCAATTGAAAATCAAACTGAAGCAGACTTCTTAGTAATGTCAGTGGAAGCCAGAATGTCTTCAAAGCCTAAGAAGTTTTGTACTGAGTACAAGTATCCTTCAAGTGATAAGATAAAGATATTTTACAAGCTCATAGGGCAGAAAGGCTTAAACTACAGAATATTAATTGGTTCTTTGATATTAACTATGAGGTTCCTTGTTTAAATTTATAATTTAGAGCATACTTTGAGATTTCTTTCCTCAGTTAGGCCGTATTAATGTGTGATGCTGTGGCCTTTACATAAGGATTTAGGTTTTCTAAAGGTAGAAAACAATTTAACTCAGTATTTGTCCAGTGAAAACTCATTTTGTTTGTTTTCTATTCTGTTTCTGGTCTTTTTAGATTGGGTCTTGTTATGTAGTCCAGGTTAGTCTGGTACTCACAATGTTGCCTATGCTAGACTTGAACTCATGGCAATCCTGCTGCTTCAGTACCCCCAGTGCTGGAGATAAGAGTGTGTACCACCATGCCCAGTTCAATAACTATTGAAAAATGGGGGGAAACATGCAATAAGCTCATCTGAATCTTAAAACATTGAAAAATATGTAAAGCCCCCGATGCTCAGAAAAAAACACTGATAACATCTTCCTGTGCATGTGTGTGTTTTTATAGTTAACTTTTCTTATTAAAAATAGATCATAATCAGTGCTTTTCCTTACTACATTTTAATAGATAAATAGCTTGTTATATTAGTGATGGTTAACAAATAACTCTCTCTCTCTCTCCACTTAGATAATTCAGCAGCATGTATTATTATATAGTGAATATTTATTACCATCCCCTTAACTTAAAAATTTTCTAAGTCTGTTGATGTTGAACTTGGCCATAGAACGTATTTGGTTAATGGAAGTTTCCAGATTCAATTTTGCTTGTCCTAATTAGTTGAGCTGTACTGCTCTGACTACTCTTAGGTAGCTGTGGTCCTTTCAGCACATGAGGCACTAACTTGAACCCTGATTGCACTTTCAGCCAAACCCCACCAATTCAGACCTGCCCAGCTGTGTTCATCGGGATCCCGCCCATCAGCTGACCTGCAGACCTGGGTACTAATTAGAATATGTGCTCATCATTGCAAACCATGGTATTTGAAGACAGGTTTTCTGTGTGTGTGCATTTTATATGCAGTGGCTGATGAATACAGTTGGTATTGGACAGAGAGGCTGTTTTCCAATCTTGCTGTGATGAATAATGATTTATTAAATGTGCTATATCATTCTATAAAGAGGACCTGTGTAAGGTCTAGTCTAAATATTAAATAAAAACTAGACCGCACACTGTGGACATGGTTAACAAAGAAGAATTTAAAAAAAAATTGCAACTGGGCAAAGTGTAGAAAATAAATGTCAGCGGTGCTTAGCTGCAAGTGGACATGTTTACCATCCCCCAACCCCCAAAGGCTTTCTGCAGAAGAGAAAGCAAAAATACTGTCAGAGCCAGAGGTCAGGCAGGGCCAGAGAAAGAGTGTCTGCTGGGTATGACAGAACTGCTGAACTCTTGAACTCACAGCAGCTGTGCCCAAACAAGACCAAGCCAGTCAACTTCTTGCAATAGGAGAGGAGGATCATGAGCCTCCAAACTCTAACTGGAGAGCTATTGATAAACAGTGGATGGCTTCTGAAAGTAGGACAGTCACTTTTTTTTTTTTAAAGACATAGCCCCTAGTAGGCTGACTATGCTCCATTGAATGGTGTCTGTCTTACTTATGTTTTCTATTACTGTGAGGAAATGCCATGAATAACCTGGGGTGGAAGTGGTTGATGTCACCTACTCTTCCATATCACAGTTCATCATCAAAGGCAATAATGTCAGAACTCAGACAATGTAGGAACCTGTAGACAAGAGCTGAAACAGAGGTCATGGAGGAATGGTGATTACTTGCTTTCTCATTGCTTGCTCAGCCTGCTTTCTTATAGCACCCAGGACCACCTGCCAGGGGATAGCACCACCCACAATGGTCTGAGACCTCCCCTATCAATAAGTAATTAAGAAAATGCCTTCAAGCTTGTCTACAGCCTGGCCTCATGGAAGCATTTTCTCAACTGAAGTTCCTTCCTCTCAGATGACTCTAGCTTGTGCCAAGTTGACAGAGAACTGCCCAGCACAGTGCCACATTCGGGAGTGTACGTGCAGCAAAAAATCGGAATATGTGGGTTACTGTTCAAAGCAAATAAACCAAAGAGGACATAAAGTTGGGGGTAGGGAGGTGGGGGTGGACCTGGGAGGAGTTAGGTAGAGGAGGTAGGGTGAATATGATCCAAACGCCTTTTATAAAGCACCCAAAGAATGAGTAAAATGTTACACAAAAATAAATAAAACATTATAAAGGAGGACACAAAGTTGGAATGGATGTGATGGGGGCTCTTTGGAGGTGGTGGGAGGGGAAAGTGAGGGGTGGGTATGATGAGCATATGTTGTAAAAATGTGTATGAAATTCCCAAAGAAGAAGTAAAAACTTTTCAAATAGTGTCATATAATGAATGGCACACTGCTCTATTATAATAACACAACTCTAATTTTAGTCTGTTTAATACCAGACTCTATGTTCTTGATAAGAGGCTACAATTCTTGCCAATGGAATATGTATACTCTTTTCAGTAAGTTGTAAGTCTCATGCTTTATAATAGCATAGATTGATTTTGATGGGAAATATACATATTTACTGCATTTAGCCTCATTTCCTTGGCCATGTAAATGTTGAGCTGAAGTCATTTTACATGAGATCCCAATCTGGGCTCGTCTATCATTTAAATCAGCCTTACTTGGGCACAATTTTTTTTTCTTCCCAAAGAAGACATTAAACCAAGCTGTAATTTATCATGGAAATTTTGAGTCGAATATGAAAATTCATACCTTACTAAAATTTGCATTACTTGGTTCTTTTTTAAAATAAGTATCTTTTGTATAATATTGCTGTGGTTTTAATTACACTTTAATGTATATGATAGTGAGACAGTACTTGGAAAAGAGTGAGTGTTTTAAAGCTTAGCATTTTTATTAGGAACCAATAATATATTATATACTATATAATATATAAGGAACTATTTCATATCATTCATGTTGAATGGGGTCATAGTACACATCATTTGAAGTAGCCATCACACAAATCAATATCTACAAAGAACTCCACACACTACTAGTGGTTGATAAATTAAACACATTGATGTTGAAATGATTTTCCAAGAACTAATAGTGTGTCAATAGGCCAGGAGAATACAATTAATTTTATTACTTTCCTAGAATATTTAACTTGATATCATGCAAACCTCCAAGACGATTGAATTCAGTTGGAATAATCTTAGTAGACAAAGTAGTACCATCCTTGTGACCCCTTTGCTAAACCATCTTTCTCACTTTGAGTTCCAGGGACACTACTACAGTAAGAAAGAGTTGAGGTATGGGAGTTGAGGTATGGGGTTCAATTCACGAACACAATAGTTCCTCTGTCTAGCCCATACATTAGCACTCTCTGGACATATGCACATCATGTTCTTAATAGATGTGCATTTTTCTTTGCACACAACAACAGCCAAGCTAAGCAATGAACTCACAGACCTGCAAAAGCCTCTTTCACAAACAAAGCTGCTGGACAAAGAGGTAACAAATATGTCCAGATTTCCAGACACAGTTAGAGAGCATCCCATGCCTTTACTTGTACACATGAATGATGATGAGGTAGACAAGTGAGAATGTGAAGTGAGAGGTAAACATGAAGTGCTAGAAGCTAGACACAAGAATCACCACCCTTGTGGATATTTCATCACAAATGTTCCAGTTGTCATGAAGAAGTGCAAATGGAGACATGGTGGTCTGCGTTGTGGCTGTGGTTGCAATACAGAATAAAGCTGGATCAAAGGAAACGAGCCCAGTTTAAAGAGCACACAAAATTCTATTTATGTTTGTGTATGTGCATGTGTGTGTGTGTGCAGGTATACACACTGAAGCCAAAGGGTGATGTCTGGTAGCTTTTGCCACAGTCCACCTTATCTTTGTAGGACAGGCTCTTATGGTGATATTTTATTTGTGCTGAAATGTGATTTTATTTGTATGTTAATAAATAAAGTTGCCTGGGGATCAGAGCTAAGAGCAAGCCGTTTAGCAGAAGTCCGGCAGTGGTGGCACATGCCCTTAATCAGATCACATGGCAGGCAAAGTCTCTGTGTGGTCAAGGACACAGTCAAGCAGTGACCTGAACCTTTAATCTCAGTACGAACCATAGAGACCTGGAGGTGTGTATAGACAGGCAGTGATGAGGAATTCATGTGGTTGGATTTAGAACCAATGAGAAGGCAGAACAGAAAGTCAATAAAAAGACAGACACACAAGAAGAAGGTCTCTCTTTCAGGGGAAGGATGGCAGCAACAAGTAAGCTAAAGGCTATTCACTAGTGCTCTGACCTCTTGGGCTTTTAACTCTGTATTTGGCTTTGTGTTTCTTATTTAATAAGACCGTTTAGAATTACATCTACAGGCTCTCTTCCCTGAAACTGGAGATTTCCTATCAGCAAGTCTCTGGTGCTCTCTCATCTCTACTCCCTCAGCTCTGAGGTTATGGATGTGTGCTACTGCACATGACTTTCATGTGGGTGCCAAGGATCCAAACTTTGGTCCTCATAACGATGTAGGATTGTAAGAATTAATATAGGGAAATGAATATAGGGCATTGTGTTTATGAGCTGGTAGAGGTAGTGGGAACTAAATCTGTACCTTTCCACACAATGCTTGAAGTAAGTGGTAGTATCATGCAGTCTTATGAACGAAGGCATGACTTTTTATGAATTCATCCTTCCATTCTGCAGTAAGGTTGTGCTCAGTCCTCATGAATGCACTAACAGCATTAATAAGCCAGGCACCAAGTCTTGCCTTCAGACTCATCACAACAACAGTAGAGAGTTGGTTGAGACAGCCCTCAGATCATTCTACTCTGATTTTCTCCACATGCATTAGGGACACATGGGGCCACGATAGGATTTTTACATTTATCCTGCTCCTCTTGGAAGCAGCTCTGACTGAAGGGTGTCAATACTGATATTTCTCAGTCCCCAAGAACTGCTCCAGAAGTCATTTTCCTCTTTATTTCAGACCATGGATGCTTCTGGCATTTCCCATCATGCCAGGAAGTCTCAACTCTTCTTGTTGCACAGAATCTTCAGCTGCGATATGTCACAGTGAAGGCACCGATGAAGCCATTGCTCATTAACAAATCACAGACCTGGCAAACACTGCTGTGCACTCCCAGTGTCATGTTGGGATAATCTTTATTAGCCAGATGCAAAATTAACCCACTGAAATCAGCTAATTGTGAGATGACTCTTCTTCCACTTAGCTGGCCATAATTATTCCCTGCTTCAAGAGTACTACATTCACAGAATATGAATCTTTTCCTTGGATTTCCTGTACTGGTAACTATGTCATGTTATATAAAGCACAAAATTGATATGATCTAGATTTAAAGCACTAATTAGCATCCTCCAAATTCTCTCTCTCTCTCTCTCTCTCTCTCTCTCTCTCTCTCTCTCTCTCTCTCTCTCTCTCTCTCTCCTTTTGTTTATCTGGAAAGAACCAAAGGTTTCTTTGGTGTTTACAAAATGGCATTTAGCTTCTCAATTATAATCCAAATAAGTTGTTCTCATGAACAACCTGATGTAGCTAAAAACCTGATGATTAATCACATCCAACTTGACTTCACAGACAGATGAAGGATGAGTAAAAGTTTACTCCTAACAGCTAGACACTGTGGCGCCCACTCCTAGATTCTTCTCATCTTGCTGTGAAGATCTACCTTCCTTTCTTCTACCTACCCAGGAATCAAACAGTAAAATTGTAGTATCATAGCACATTACATTGAGCTGCTGTGGCAGAGTATCTTAGGCTGGGGGAGGGGGGATTACAACAAAATGCATTGATTTCTCAGAGTTCTAAAAGCCACAAAGTCAAGACCAAAGAGCCATCACATTGGAGGAACTGGTGAGGGCCAACTCCCCACTTCAAAGATAACCTCCTTCTTGTTCAGATGTCCTCATAGGATGGACAAACAGAACTTTCCCTAGATTCTCTTTTATACTCCCATTCAAGGGGGCTTTGCTCCCCAACATTCCCACCTTCTAAAACCATCACCCATGTTGAATGTTTGAATTTCAACATGGATTTCCTTTTGTGAGGTCAAGTGTTGAGGATCGCACCTTAAATGTGCTAGGCTAGTGCTCTAACATTGAATAATAAGCCAGTCTGAGAATCTCAACATAGGAGCAAGGCTATGGTCTTGAGAACAAAGCAAGGATATGAGTCTGAGTAAAGAGAGGGCAGGGAGAAGGCTGGAAGACTGGAGAAGAGGAAGCATGGAGGTGGGGTGGAAGGAAGAATTAGCAGTTATTAAAAACATCAGCCCCACACTTGAATTGCACATGCATGGCATTTTCCAAACTACACATTTGAATATAGATGAAGGAGTTTACCAGAACAAGTTTGCCAAAGCCATGAAGCTATAAGCTGGAATACAAAACCTAGCCTGACTGTTGCCAGAGCTCTGAGGTCCTAATACCTACATTACTAAGCCCTCAGGTCCCTGGGTCTTAAAGAGGCCCTTCTTTTCTTTGAGGATGGAAAGGAATGCTGAAAGGTAACAGAGAGCTATGCTTAACCAAGACCCTTTGACTCTGGAGAGCCAAGGAATAGGAAAGCTGAGAACTGACTTGAAGCAATTATCTGTGGTTGCTTCCATTCCTCTCCAAGTTGCCCTGATGGTTAACTACAGAAGGGCAGAAAATGGGATTTAGGATAGCTCTGTGTAGAACAGAGATTTGGATTGACCTCTTAGGAACCTACATGTTTTTAATGTTGGGAACAAAGGGGTACAGAATTCTAAAGCATTGGGGATTCTTGATTCAACAAATCACTCTCAATCATCTGGCACTTAGAATGATTTGGTAAACATAGATAACTTCATTTGTGGTCCAATTAATACTGCTTGTTAATAAACTTCAAAGAGGTACTACTGTTCAAAGATCCTTCTTAGGTAGAGAACTGTATTTCTTTATCTTTTCCTATGTCTGAACCTCCCCCTGCCCTCCCCCTGCCCTCCTTCTGCCCTCCCCCTGCCCTCCCCCTGCCCTCCCCTGCCCTCCCCCATATGCATATACCCTTTACATCCCCCTACCTTTCTATCCTCTCTCTCAGTAACTTCAGATCTAAAGATGCATTATGTCTCTGTGTTTACTTGATTTAAGTGTATGTGGTTATTTAGAAAAAAATCTCACTACATAGCACAGGCTGACCTGAAACTCACAATCTTCCTCCCTGGTTTCGTCAATGTAAGGGTCACAGGTATGCATTACCATGTCTGGCTTTACAGTTGTGTTTTGTTTGTTGTGAATCACTGTGATTACAGAATTAAATGATGCAAATGTAGACTTTAAGGCACTCTTCCTCTCATGCAGATCTCCGGATTTTTTTTTCTTTTTAAAGAATTGATCAGAATATGCACTGGACCTCACTTGCAGTCACTTCATTATCTAAGGCATTAATAAACATTATAACATCACTGAGTAAGTAGTACAGAAATATGCCCCCCCCCAAACAGGTACATCAGAAACTGCAATTAGCTGCACAATCACTAGGATTCTGATGCATTTGGAAGAGGAATCATGACCTTTGTGAGTTTAGTAATAGAGACAGAGGAACTTATAATAAGCAGATGGAATGTATGTTGTTGTTGTTTTTTTAACTAGTTACTGAACTACCACAAAGGGAGTCTAGTTCTATCTTCGACTTTAAGCTATTGATAAATACTCCTGAAAACGTTGCTATTTGCATAGAAATCTTGGCCTAGACCCAGAATAAATACTTTGCCATACTTTCACTCTTAGACAAAGACTCAAGACCATTATACACAAACTTCTTGGGTATTATTGTCCATGTTATCCAATAATACCTTGTTATGATGCAAATTTCAATCCAGTATACCTAGATGGGTCCCAGGTTCTACATTTCTAGAGCATTCTCAGAGGTTGCTGCTTCAGCCGCTGTCTCCTGGCACATCTTTTGATAAGCAAGATTCTCAAGGAAGGTTGAAGTATGCTATAGAAGTCATCCTTGGAACATTCTTGTGAATTTTTAAACACATGTTTCTTCAGGATGGCCTCATCCCAACATTTGCAAGAGATGCTATGGTACTTTGATGACTGGCTAAATTTTATAATGTCCTATATTGTATCAACCAATCCAAATTTAAGGAAGAGGTCAATCTATAGTAGTAATAATCAATTAGTTACCATAACCACATGTTTCTTACTGCATTTTCTGGAGTCCTCTGGCAGAATTGGACTGCTAATGTTTATTTTTTTAATGATTTATACAGTAGCTCTTTGTCTCAAGTGGATAAGAACACACGAAAAAGCTAGAAATCTGAAAAACATTCCATTTTAATATCAATGTTTCAAGATATGTTTAATTAAAATAAACAGAAAAGTCTTTTCCTTTCTCTGAATCCACAGTCTGATAAGCACATGGCGCCATTTCTCACTGTAATCACAATAAAACACAACCCATATTCCCTGTAGAATTTACGAATCCCTCCAAATAATTTCAGTCATTCTCTATACTCAATTATTGTATTAGTACATACATACACACACACACACACAAATGCACTTATGCATACACACAGTCATGTTCATATATATAAAATCAAGTACACATACCCAAGCATACGAGATATATGTTATATAAGGATTTCAACATCAATACTTTTTTAATGTCAGATTCATGTTTTAGACATTTCAGTTTTTAGACTTTTCCATAGTACCCTGATAATTAGGCTTTGATAATCTACAAGTTAGGGTCTTCCAGGAACTGCCCGTTTGACGCTAATATGATCCCAGTACACTGAGAGAAGTTGTTCCGACGAGAATGTGCTGAAAAGATGGAGGTGGCTTCCATGCAGGGCATATTTCAGCTTTTTTCGAAATAACATTCTTGTGGAGATTAGAGGATAATCTGGCAGCCAGACTCGGCCAATTAAAACAGTAATTGAAATGGTCGAAAATGTTTCTCTTGGCAAAATTTTGATAGTTTCTTCATTTGGGTTCCCTTGAGTCACAAAACCTGAGGTCAGACACAAGACTCCTAATTTATTTTGTTGGTTATCTTTTCTCATCAAACAGAGAAGCGCTGCTGAAATTAGCTGGAAGCTGTGGTATGAGGTGGTATGAAGGCAGGCATGAGAAAGCACAAAACAATTCTCAAGCCAACGCAAGTACGCTTGGTATGAGCCCAGAATGCGTGAGAGCATTCTGTGTTGAGTGGTCGAGGACAAAATGAGGAAGGAGATGTTAAAAATAAATAAATAAACAAAAACATAGAAGACACAACCTTAATTTTTCACATTATATGCATGTACACACACATACACACATATATATGTACATGTGTCCTTGGAAGCTCTAGTACATGTGACAGCACACATGTACACATGCAAGTGGAGGGCTGAGGTTGCTTTTGAGTGTCTTCCTCGATCTCGCTCCACTTAATTCACCGAGGCACAGTCTCCCACTGAATCCAGAGTCCACCGTTTCTGTACTCGAGGTAGTCGGCCAGCTCCAAAGATTTCCACACACTAGGATTACCTACAGTTACTGGGCCTGCATGGTTTTTCATGAGTTCTAGGGATACAAACTGTGTTCCTTAAGATTTTGCAGCAAGCACAAGCCCATATTCTTGGAAAAAGTAAGCTCAACTTCCCTCAGAATAATGGGTACTTGAAAGAAGAGACATACTTTTAAAATATCTCACATAAACTACTAAAAAGGCTAATGTATGTATCATAATTTTCTTCCCCTGAAACAAATTGTGTGATAGTGAGTAAGTGTTTAATAATTACCTGTACCATAAGGGGGAATCCAAGCTTTGGCATTTGCCAGTTTCTTTGGTGTCAACATTTCCATAGCGGCTAATTTTAATCTATCACCTGATGTTGTTGATGAATACAATTAGTTTTCAAATCATTGTGAGCCACTTCAGTATATGAATAAGTCAAGTCACAATTTTACAGAGAAAGAAGGAGAAAGAAAGAAATAGCCCAGGTTGATATCAAGTAAAAAATATTCATAGCACTTCTGTAGAGAAGAGAATATCAGAAATTAATTAATCTAAGTTTTACTGAGATGGATGACATATAATGAATTTAAAAATGAATACACTCTCCTATGTCAATCTATGCCTCTTTCCTTCAGAACCTTATTTTAAAGCTCTACTTCTTCAGAAGCATCATCTTAAAAAATATGAGATGAGTTGTAGTATGCATTTAGCATCCCCTTTGAAATTGAGACAATTTCAAGATATTATATATTCCTAAGTGTAACTCCACTCATTAGACTCACTTAAGAGCTTCCAGTACTAAAGTGCTTATTTCTCTTACCCTAGACTGAGTAAATTAGAAGGTTTGGGATGGAGTCTTGCATTGATGATTTTGAAAAGCTCCTCAAGTGTGTGATCTGCAACCAGTGTCAAGAACAAAACTTTATATATATATATAAATAATTTGTTTATATTTCCACTGAAAGCACCCTGAAAGGTGGCTATGCTTTCATCCTACTAAATTACAAACCATGTGGCAGGGCCATACGTGTGATTTTTTTTCCTTCCTTTACTTCTTTGCCATACCCATACTTTTGGCAAGAGTAGTCAATAAATAAACATTTTCCCCATTATTTTAAGTGGGCTAGAAATAGGATGCATTTTCCAGAGAGTATAAATTGTTTTCGCATTTTCCTATTTTTTTACCTGAAGGTTTTAAACCAAGTTCAGACATCCCTAAGATGGATTAAAATCATCAGTAGTGTGTGCTAAAGGATGGCAGGGTTTAATTGTTCCAGGAAAATAAAAGGCATGCAGAACAAATCACCCCTCGCTTAGCATGGCAGCTTATGTTTTAGGTACCTTCTTGTTGCTGTGATAAAAATAGTATGATCAAAAGCAACTGAGAGGAGAAAGGAGTTTATTTTGGCTTTTGGTTCTAGAGGGATAGAGTTTGTAACATGGTGAAATCATGGCATCAGGAGCAGGAAGCAGAGAGGTCACTTGTATGTATACACAGAAAACAGAGGATGAGAACAGGAAGTGGGATGAGGCTATAAACCCTTAAAGCCTGACTCCATTGACCCACTTCTTCAAGCAAGGCTCTACCTCTCAAAGGTTTGAAAACCTCCCCAAACAGTGATATTAACTGGGGACCCATTGCTCAAACACATGAGTCTATGGAAGACATTTCTCATTCACACCACAACACTAACTGCAAGTCTGATTTAATAAATTATTAATTCATGAGACTTATCTCCACTATGCTGATATGAATACTATTATGCAAAGGAGAGAAAATAAGTAGATATGCATGCATATAAATAATGTAAAACTGTGTAGTAGTATGGGCAAGGTTTAAACTTTTCCCTGGAAGAACACACTATATAATGGTATATCGTACAATTTAGTATGGTTAATTTACTTGCACAATTCTTCCTCCAAGAAAATTTCAAGACATTAAAAAGTGATCCAGGCATACTTTCCAAATACACAACCATCATCGTTAATAGCTGCATTGATCAACCTTCTATCTCCAAATCTTGGAAAACCACGTTTGGTGTGCGGAAATCCATGCCACCCTCAGGCAATGCAATGGAGCCAAGAATATCAGAAGCACAACAAATAACAGCTGAGGCTGCTTGCATGTGTGGTACCATTTAGGCTAATACCCAGGATATAATATCGGTTGTTCAAAGGGTGCAGCTGCACCAGCTGGCTGACTGTTGAAGGCAGCAAAGACGCAGGAGGCAGAAACTGGCAGCATTCCTTACCTTCCTCCACACCCACGCAAGTTCTGGAAAGCACTTCTCTAGGTCATGTTCACCGGGAGCCATAGCCAGCATTTGGGTAAAATTTATGGAGCATGGTCAGCTGAAGAGAAGGAAGCTTCAATCCCTTGGCATGCCACTGTGAGGTCTACAGAGTATGATGATTGACCTTCACTGCCAGCTTGAACAGATTTAGAATAATTTAGGAGACACAGCCGTAGTCAGTCTTTCTTGTCAGACTTCCTTTGGACTACCAACCCCTAGATAATGACACAAAGATGTCTTATTAACTGGGAATGATTGGCCTTAGCTTAGGCTTGCTCACAACTAGCTCTTATGACTTAAATTAACCCATTTATATCAACCTACGTCCTGCCACATGGCTCATTACCTCTCCTCCAAGACTGTACATCCAACTCCTCCATGTCTTGCTGGCTTAATTCCAAGTGCCTCAGATTCTTCCTGAGTTCCTATCTCTCCATGGGAATCCTGCCTATCCTCTCCTGCCTAGCTATTGGCCATTCAGCTCTTTATTAAACCAATCAGAAGGTACCTTAGGCAGGGACACATCTTCACAGTGCACAAAAATATTACCCACACCACACAACCGAGTACACCTATGAAGGTTTAACTGGGGAGAGAAGAGGCACCCTGAATGTGGGTATAACCACCCCCATGGGCTGGGGTGCTGGAGTAAATAAAAAGAAGATACGCTGAGCATCAACAGTTGTCTTTCTCCACATCCTGAATGGATACCATGTGACCAGCTGCCCCACCATCTCATTTCTATGCCTTCTCCCTGGTCCTGTATCCCTTCTCACACCCTGAGCGCAAACAAATTCTCCTTTCTTACACTGCCCTCCTCAGATATCTTGTCACAGCAATGAGAAAGGGAAGCAGTACAACAGATCCAACAGATACAGGGTGTATTCGTCATTGCTACAGCACAGTGAAACTTAGGGTCTCAAGCAGCAACCACTTAGTCTTTGTTTGTGTTGGAACAATGAGTTTGGACTCAATAGGGAGGGCTTCCTTCTCACTGAAAGTCTGCAAGTTAATCACAGCAGCTCTAGCTTGGGCACATTCATCTGATGGCTTAGGAAAAGAGGCCTGGGACAACTTGAAAGGGCCCTCCCCACAGCAGTAGCAGGGGGACACAGGTACAAGTGAAAATGGACACAGCTTAAGGTTTTGAGGATTCACTCCTTCTGGTGTATTATTGTCCAAACCAAATTGCAAGGCCCAGTACAAATCCCATCAGGAAAGAAACACATCATTTATACAGAGGTGTCAAAGTACAGGGGTAGAGAAACAGAAATTCAGCATATCAGTCAGTCACACAAACAAACCCATTGTTCCAGAAAAGACTAATGGCATCACGCTGACGCTGACGTCATTAACAATAGTAGCTCTGGTTATGTATTTATAATGGCTTAGGCATTGTTCCTAATGGAGAGAGAGGGAAGGAAAGAGAAAGAAGAGAAATGAGAGGGAGGAGTATACTGTGTTTTCCCAGTTGCCTTATGAGGCTAACACCATTACATATTCCATTTATAGATGAAGAAAATATAGAGATTTATAAGCAAACAATGCAGGAGTATTAATTTAAAAGAACAACTATGGCTAACTTTTGAACAATTATATAGACACAATATGTGCATTGGGCTTCAAAATGTTAACAGTGTCTGCCATGATATCTTCAGTTTTGATAGTCATCACAGTCTATCTAGATGAATTATGCTCAACAACATGAGCTCCTCACTAGGATTTACCTCAAGAATGAGCACATGAGTAGAACTCAGTAGAAGACACCAGTCAAATAAACTAACTTAACCCTTTATGTGAAAACTTCAAAAATTGTGATGGATTTTAAAAAATATCACACTGGCACTGTGATACGTCATTTAATGTTCTCCTTTTCCTCTTGTGTCTTGTAGATTTGAGGCTTAGAGAATTTTGCAGAAAACTTCTGTGGCATGATAATTGAAGTCCTTTTCCATTTATATTTCAGAGTACACTAAAGCCATAAAGGCTCCTCTTGCTGTACTACAGAGAAGGTGGGGCACCTGAAAACTGCCCCTAAAGCAGACACAGGGTTCACACCAGCCTGGGACAATCTCCAGCAGATGCCATGGCCTGTCCTCCAGTGTTGCTGAGGTTACGAATACAACAAGGTGCTTTCCTGGGATACCAACAATTCCACGAGCTCCTTGAAGGTCAAAAATGGCTTTCTATGACCCATAATTCTCCAAGAGACTGTTCCCATGCCTGATTTCTTGTTTGCAACTACTTCTATTTGAAGTACTACTGCCCTTATCTAGATAATGTAACTCACATCAGAGAAACAGTGTTGAAAGTTTATAAAGAGAGATAATTTTCAATAATTATAGTAAATCTTCCAAGGGGAATATTTATGTTACTATATCTTTAGATGTTAAAAATCTTTGAGAAGAAAACTGACATCTTAGTAAGTTAGATTTTAAGGTGCCTTTAATAGATTATAATATTTGGCCAAGTAAATAAATTGTCAGATAGTTTAAGAAAATGTATACTTTACTTTTTAACAATGAAAACCACTCCTTTTTTTAAACAACCATTTTATTGAGGAATAATTTACATTAAAACAGCTATGCAAGGCATGGTGGCACATGCCTTTTATACCAGCATATAATAAGTGGAGGCAGGAAGACCAGAAGTTCGTTCTTGGCTACATAATGAGTTAGAGGCTAGCCCAAGCTGCAGAAGACCTACTGTCAAAACAAGAACAAAGGCAGCCTCACATATTTAATGTAAACAACATAAGTTAGCAATACTCATGATCTATGAAACCATTGCTACAACATATGGCATTAGCCTATCACTTGCAGAGACTTCATCCACCTATGATGATCAGGATTACTATGTAAGGGACATTTAACACAAGAGCTATTCTTGTAACAGACTTTTACATACACAATTCAGTACTATTAAGTCTAAGCTTAAATAGTAAGTGACCATTGCAAATGTATTTTCCACCAACTCCTCCTTTTGCCTCCCAGCTCCTGTCAACTCCCATTCTACTTTCTGCTACTGTGAGTTTGACTTTGTGGGAGAGGGCTTTCTACACAACTTGGGGAACATAATACTTACCTTTTTGTGCCTGACTTATGTCACTTAACCCAAAATCCTATACATTCGTTTCTGTTGTGGTCAATGCCAGGGTGTCCTTCTTTATAAAGCTATGTCATTGTGTGCCACGTTTTCTTTATCCATTGGTCACTATTGCAAATAATGCTTTGCTGAATGGAGCTACGGATGACTCTGTGAGAGAATCCTGTTTTCCTTCGGATGATGTCTTCATTACTTTTCTGTTGCTATGATTAAAAAAAAAAAAAAAAAAACCACCCTGACAACGCAGATTAAAGGAAAGGGGGCTTGTTTGGGTTTGCAGTTTGCTATGTGATTAATCTTTTCCTGGAGAGACACAACAGACATGTCTATTAACCCCAAATAGGGAACCCACGACAGACCAAAGCAGAGATAACAGTAAAGCCCAATTGGGTGAACCAATGAGGTTTATTGGAAGTTATTTGCGGGAATATTGATGAGGGATTACTTACAGGAGCAGAAATGAATCAAATACAACTGCATCACCAAAGACCATCCCAGCATGATTGACAGCTCACAAAAGCTGGGAAACCTGGAACACACTACCCAGCCGTAGGCAACTAAACAGGTTGGAGAGTGTCCTTTCCAGGTGCCCCAGGTGGTTTACACCTCTCCCAGGAAGTTCAGATGGTTGCTACTTCCCCCAGGTCTGGTCTCAGAGCCTTCTTTGTAGCCTTTTCCTCTAAAGGTCTTCTTTGCAGCTCTGTTCCACCAGTCTTGGAGAGACTCTCAGCTTTTACTGCTTACTCTGGCAGGGAGGGGCTTAGTGAGTCTGATCAGTTTCAGGGACTTCCTGAAGCAGATTTGAGTGGCTTAGCTTCATGCTTAAGGAGCTTCTTTGCTGGCTGAAATGTTTCACTCTAGGAGGAAACTGTTACACAACACAGTTCCAGAGACTATATAGTTCATCATGGAGGACAAGATGTGGCAACAGGCAGGGAAAACATGATGTCAGGCATGAGGCTGGCCTGTCACAATATATCTGCACTCAGGAAAATGAGTGAAAAGAAAGTGAGGGTGCTCTCATAACTCAGCTCCTCTAGTGAGGCTCCATCTCCGGAGGATTCCACAACCATCTTAAACAGTGCCATCACCTGGGGGCCAAGAGTTCAAACACAGGAACTAACGAGAGCACATTTCACATTCAGCCACAATAGATAATGTGCACAAGAGTCAGATTGCAAGATCATATAGCAGTTCTATGTCTTGTTTTTCTGATGGACACCCAAACTGCTTTCTATAGCCCTTCAATGATTTATATTGCCAAAGAAAGTTTACAAGCGCTTTCCTTCCTACACACCCATACCAGTTCTTATTTTTAATAGCAGCTACTCTAACAAAACACATTTTAGTTTTTATTTACATTTCTCCTGTCACAAGTGATGTTGGATATTTTTTCATATACCCATTGGCCATCTGTAGAAAACATATTTTTTAATATTTTACAATCTGTATTGAAGAAGGAAGGTTTAAAAAAAACAAGCAGTAACCATTAATAGGCTAATACGTTAGATATGTTTGTTGCGATTTTTAAAATAATAATCCAGCATAGCAAACTTAAAAAGCAAAACAAAATTCCCTTTCTCATTTTTGTCAGCAATTATTCCAGGCAGTGCTTAGGTGTGAAGGAAAAAAAGTGAACGAGACAAGCATACCCTTGTTCTTGCAGAGCTTAGCCCCAGACAACAAAGGTGTTCTGTATACACACACAACAACTTTAAAAAGAGAGATTTCACAAGCATGCAACAGACACGCAATTCTAAAATGTAACTTTGCAATTTAAATAGCTTGGCCATGGCAGGTCCTGTTAAGAAAGCGGTGGGTAAATTCAAACTCGAAATGTACATGAAGTAAGATATATGTGCAGATAATATAGCAAGGTTTACCCAAGCATCAGAAATTGTTTTTGCAGAGGGAACTTACATTAGAGATGTGCCTGACATATTCCAAGAAAGAACAGGGGGTATTTGAGAAAAAGAGAAAAAGATGAAAATAAAGTTAACTGTATGGTGACCAGGAAGATGGGTGTGTCCCGCTGTTTGGTTCTTCTGTCTTTATTGATTTACCTTACTAATTAATTAGCTGGGCACACAGGTAGGTAAGTAGGTGGCTAGTTTTAAGAATGTAATATGCACATACCATATGCACTTCCAAGTTCTGCATAGTTCACAAACCAAGTTCTGCATAGTTCACAAGCATATGCATGTTGGGGGAAAGATGGCTTTAAGGTACCCTGGCATGGTATCAATGCCCTCACCCCAAACGAAACAATGTCACCAGGTCTTCTATGTATCTTTCCAGAGACATTCCATGACTAGTAATATGCTCTCCCAGGTGAGGTAATTCGGAAAAGCAAAGTGAGTCTTTGAGACCTGGACAAAGTTTGCTTTCATAGATTCAAGTTCATCCTTGTCCTGTAATTATAGGCACCCAAAGAGCAGCCTAAATCAGGCTAATCCCAGATGGGTGGAGTAGGGCCTATCTTCTGATGTCACCAAGTCACCCCATGAAGAAGTTACCTGTGTGTGGTCACTATTTTTTTTTTCCTGAGAGCTATTTCTGTTCTCACATCCAGAGGACGAGTCCACGGCTTTCTGTCATTCTCTCCCATGGATAAAGAGTGACTTCACCAAGTGCTTGAAAACAGGTGTAATATAGTGAAAACACAAACTCTGGGCAACGTCAACAAACAAACAGAATAATACTAAAGGGAAAAATAAGTGGAAATCTCTGTGCTTCACCAGTAGACACAGGAGGAAACAGCAGATTCTTTGTATGATGAAAGTGAACACTGCAAGTTTGTCTTCTTGGTGCCATCAACCCGTTTATAACACACTCTTCAGGCTTCCAGATAAACAGATAAACCACAAGACCTTCTTGGGTTCTTTGATGTTACAGCCAGTCCTCTATTTTATTAAAGTCTGAACACTTAGAATCTGCTCTGTGAGATGTCCTGAATAATTTTCTAATAGAATCAGGACAGATGTGATACAGTTATAACTTCTCAATTTTATATTAAAAGAAGGGTGTTCTCTCCCCCTCCCCATTTGGAAAGACTGCTAGGACCCTAGTTTTGTCATTACCCAACTTTCTCACTCTGGAAGATTTTGAAACTGCTAAGTCATCATCATGAGCACCATCATCACCATCATCACCATCTTCATCATCACCATCATTACCATCATCACCATCACCACCACCACCACCACCACCATCATCATCATCATCATCATCACCATCATCACCATCTTCATCATCACCATCATTACCATCATCACCATCACCACCACCACCACCACCACCACCATCATCATCATCATCACCATCTTCACCATCTTCATCATCACCATCATCACCATCATCATCACCATCATCATCATTATCATCATCATCATCACCACCACCACCAGCAGCATTTCTAGCATGTAAGCATGACCCGAGTTTTAGTGCAAACACCTTGGCTAAGCCGCCCCCAAAGGCTAAGCTCTGCCACTGGTTTGAACACCCCAGCTGAAGAGATAAGCATGGGTAAAAAGTAGAGAAAGATGTCAGTAAGTGCACTGGGATGATGAGCAAATGGAAGGGTCTAGCGACCCCATGCTCATCTTCATGATTGTGGTTTCTTCTGGGATGCCTATAATCCCACCACTTAGGAGGCTGAGGTAGTAAGAATGCCATAAATTTAAGCCTAGACAATACAATAAGTCCCAGGCTCACTAGAGTTATAGAGCGAGAATAAAAATAAATTAGTAACTAAACAGAGAAAGGATTGCGGCAGGAGAAAAAGGTATGCATAATTAAGCATTCCTGGTCAGGGCATGTGTGTGGGTCTCTGTGACCACCAGGGCCAGAAGAGTAAAGATCTGGCAAGAAGGAAATCTGGTTCGACATGACTCAGTAGCCAGTGTTGGCTCAAACTCCTAGAGTCTGATACCAGGCAGTTTATTGTAAACGTATTTAAGTACAGTACAATTTGGGGAAAAGTTTCCCAGTTTAATACAATCAATCCCCTGTGCACAAGGAGGCATGATTACATGGAAACTCTTCTCAGAGTATGTATGATTTCTTCAATGAAGATGGGTTCTAGAGATAGGCTTCCTATAATATCTTAAGGGCTTGGGGGAGGATCTGGTGTGGTCTCAGTCATACAGATGGTGTAGAGGTCATTTGGGCTATTAGTCATCTCCAGTCCTGATTGTGGGATATTGGGAAAGTCCCGGCCATACAAATAACACAAAGGTCACCTTGACTGTTAGCTCTGGTCCTGCTTGTGGGAGCTTGGTATGGCCTAGCCCTATAGATGGCCCAAATCACCAGGTTATTAACCACCTCCATTCCCCGTCTTCTGGGTGGGAAAATGGGTTATATATCTCTACTGTTGAAAAGACAATCCTGCATGTTTAACATTCCTGGTTTCCTTAGTGCTTCTCAGTAAGCACAAGGACCTTTGTGCTCCCTACAGGCACAGTCCTGCTGGTCGTTGCCTCAGCTCTGAGTCTGCAAGGCGGTCTGATAATTTTTTTTTAATCTGTTAATTGACGTCACACTTGAGGGGACAAATCTGGTTCTTACAAGATGATCTGCTCTAGGGTGTAGCATCACCATCATAGACAGTGGTTGTGATCAAGAAGATGATCTGACCTGTCTGCGAAGTCTTGCTCTTCTTAGAATCCATGGTGACATCAGGCTTAGGACAATGACTCTGTACCTTCAGCCTTAAAAGGAAATGAGATATGTGACATATCACAATTGTCTAGACAGACACTCCTTGGGAGTCTAGCATGCTTTATGCACATAGGCAAACAAGGGGCCCCAAATAAGGAGACAAATGCAAAATGGAGACATTAATGCCAGGCTTTTTCTTGTTTTCAGTCACCCTGTGGCCCTAGCGAAGCAAATCCTGTTTAGAGAAGACAGTTTCGAAGAGCTTGTAAAAGCCCATGAGACAAATAACAGTATCTGAACTTGTAACTGTGCCTGCCACATATGTAGGGTAGGCCAATCTGGATCAGCTCCCCTAGGCCATAGTAGTCATACATTTAGTCAGACTTTATTCCTCCTAGGGAGGAGTTTCAAAATTAAGATTAATGTTTCAATCAGTACATTTTGAGTAGGTAGACTATGCTTCATAATGTGTCTAGAGGTCCTTCAGACAGATGAGGGTCTTGAAGCAAGCAGACTGACTCCTAAAACAGAAAGGTACTCTGACAGACTAGTAGGTTGGCAGCTTAGAACTGAATTCAGTTTTTAATTCTTTCCTGGACTCCAGACTAAGGAAGAATTGAAACAAAGGAAAATTTCAGGAGATTGAGAAGAGGAGGGAGCCTCTCATCCCAGAGTCTCACTAAAGGACTCGATAGCTAAGCAAAAATTCCAGTCAACATTTGCTTCAAAGGCTACTGAAATAAAATTGATATTCTGTTCATAGATAGATTTTTTTTTTTGGTTTTTCGAGACAGGGTTTCTCTGGGTAGCTTTGCGCCTTTCCTGGAACTCACTTGGTAGCCCAGGCTGGCCTCGAACTCACAGAGATCTGCCTGCCTCTGCCTCCCAAGTGCTGGGATTAAAGGCATGCGCCACGACCGCCCGGCTCATCGATAGATGTTTTATGTTAAAGCAGCAATGACCTGAGCTTATGGCCTGCAGGTATGTGACCTTGGCTAGGGCCTCATTCCTACCCCAGACATCTCCTGAGAATCTCAGTCAAGCTGTTAACTTTGGTTAACTAAAGATATCCTCCTTTCCGGTACCCCGTGGGCTAGACGTTTGCCTTAGCATTTGTAGTTCTCTTAGGTGCCTCTCCAGAACCATGCAGGGCCTTCATTGACCTTTCTGCTTGTTGGTTTGTTTTTTGAGACAGGGTTTCTCTGGGTAGCCCCGGTTGCTTTAGAACTCACTTTGTAGACCAGGCTAGCCTCGAACTCACAGAGATTCACTTGCCTCTGCGGTCTCGGATACTGGGACTGAAGGGGTGGGCAGCCACTTCCCAGCTTTCATTTAGATTTCTTATCAAGGTTTTAAAGACAGGAACTCCAAATCCCATCAAAATGTTATATATGACTAGTGTCAAAACACAGTCACGTGACTCCTGAGCCGCCTAAGCCTGCTCTCTGGGGTATGTGATTTTTTTTTTCCTCTCTTAACCCTGTGCTTAAGCCTATTCTAAAGTTCCTTTATTAAACCCTGACTCTATTTTATGAACTGGCTACTACTGAAATTATTTTCTTCATCAAAGTCCTGTATTCTAATTTGTCCGGAGCTGTAGTCCCTAAAAGCCTAGGTGGAACTCCTCAGTCTGCTGAAGGGAGGCAGTGGGAAGCTGGCCCGTCATGCAGCTTTTGGAATTGCCAAATTTCTATAATCATCTGAACTAATTTCTCCAAGGTCCTTCCTTCCCTTCCTCTCCCTACTTTCTCCATCCCCCGACTCCCAGCCCCACCCCCACCCCTGGTCTCCTATTGTTCCTCAGAAATTACTTCTTTGGAGAGGTATAAGCAACAGGCCTAATACATCCATTCCACTAGAAATCTTGAGTGCCAGCCCATTAGGTTTTTGGCTTTTATAATTGTTTACTTATTTTTCTAATGCTCATTTACTCTAGAGAGGCCTTCTGGCTTTAGCACAATGATTTAGACTTTAGCTTACAACTTAGGCTTCTAACTCAACATGTTAATGCCAACCCAACTAGTGACGAGGCAGACCTTTGAGAACCAAGTAAATCGTAAGAATGCTGGAGAAGGAAGTCATAGACACACAGGCCCCCTCAAAAGAAGGCAAGAGCAGCTGCCCCCCAGCAATGGTCTCCTTCTGCGTTCTGTCTCTTATTCTTGGGCTAATCCTTACTCCCTTGTCAGGCGCATTTCTTCCCCGAGTCCAATCATTTTGCGATCAAAATGTTGTTCTCCTTTGTCCCATGTTGTGAGGCCCTGGATATAAGTTTTAACATGTGCTAACGTGTTAAGACTGGGGCCCTTAGACACCTACTGGCAGGATTTTCTACAAGAAAAAGAAATTCTTAATCTTAAAAATAGGATGCATTCATGAGAATTCCAGTTCCTCTCTGATTAGAAGTAATATTTGCAGTTAAGATGACTTTTGGAGCCAAGCAAAATCCATTATGAAAAAGACCATTTATGCAAATGGGATTTGCTTATGAGACTATATGAAAAATTCTCTGATATGATTATGTTTTATATATATGGCTTTAATAACATAGAGTGAGTAGAAATACTATGATATTAATATCAGCTTTAGGTGAGGATTTTTATCATTTGGTATAGTGATTTTTATATTCCACTGTCAATGCTGACTGACTCCTTAAAATCGTAGAGTTGGGAAGAGGAAGCCCTTTAAATACAGCATCCATGGGGGGAAAAAAAACAGAACCCGACTGCTTCCTGTGTGAAATGGACAGATTACCCTGCAAGATTTAAAAAGAGAAGGCTGGGTGTGGTGTTACAGGTCCGTCACTCTAGCATTTCGGAGGCGGGGCAGGAGGACCACAAAGTCCAGATCTCTGTGGATTACACAGTGAGACTGTCTCAAAGAACAAACAAACAAGAAAAAGAAAGAAAAGTGACAGATGAGGTCAGAGAGCCTTAAAATTTTTTTTTCCTCTGAAATGAGATACTGTTACCCATGTCAGGAGTCATGAGACACAATGAAGTTATAATTGGGTACAAAATTGTATTTGTAGATTGGAAACATGAAATAGAAGTTTCTCTAAGAGAAGGAACAAACTTAAATTTTTTTCCTATCAGAGAAGACCCTGCAGTGTGGAGATCTCTGTAAGGCTGCTGTGGGAACCTCCAGTGCAGGCTGAGGAAAAGGAAAAGTTGCCGGATCTCAGATGCAGCTCCTTTTGTGAGTAGAAAATGAGCTCATATCACTAGCATTTCCTCTCTTGCTCTTTGTCTAAACTATTCTTTTTAAACGGATCGTTAGCCACGCCAGTCCCCAAGGATCGTCATATTTCTGTCTCAGTACCGCTCCACTTAGTAAACAAAATTCTTACCAAAGCATTTCTAGAATTCAGCCTCCAGTGAGACGGGAAAGCAGAGGTGGGGCTATGCCGTGAACAGGTGCCCATCCAGTGCGAGCCTGGTGGAGAAGGCACAGAGAATGGGGAGCCATGGCTGGGTCCATTCTGGCCTCCAGCCTTTTGCGGTCTGCCATAACCTCTCTTTGCCTCTCCATGGTCCCGGATAGAGAGAGAGAAATGGAATAAAGCCCTTCCCAGCTAGCCTCCAACAAGGAGAAGCTGACTGTGTCCTGTAGAAGTAGGCCTGTATGCTCCTGAGAATGGGCAATATCGTGTGTGTGTGCGTGTGCGTGTGCGTGTGCGTGTGCGTGTGCGTGTGTGTGTGTGTGTGTGTGTGTGTGTGTTCATGTATATTCATGTGGGTAGGTTCATGTGTATGGAGGTGAGTGTGCACATGAATGGAGGCCAGAGGATGATCTCAGATATTCTTCAACTTATTTGTTTGTTTGTTTGTTTGTTTGTTTATTACACTTCTTTATTAATTTTATTTGAGAAATAGTCTCTCACTCGCCTGGAATTCACCAGGTATACTAAGCTGAGCTGGCTTTCCACTCAACTCCCGGAATCTACCCATCTCGGTCTCCCTGGCAATAACATGTACCAGGATGCATGACATTTTCATTTTCGTTTTTGTTTTTATATCCCAGCCAATGTTTCCCCTCGCTCCTCTCTTGCCGGTTCCTGCTCCCACCTCCCCTCATCCCACCCCACGCCTGCCTCCTCCACCTCTCCTCCACTGTTTCTCTTCAAATACAGGTGGGCCTCCATGGTTATCAGCCATGGTTTATCAAGTTGCGCTGAGACTAGTCACCTCCTCGTCTGTTAAGGCCGAATGAGGTAATCCAGTAGGAAGAATGGGTCCCAAAAGCAAGCAACAGAGTCAGAGACAGCCCCTGCTTCCACTGTCACGAGTCTCACACAAAGACCAAGCTCCCTGACTGTAACACATATGCAGAGGACCTAGGATGAGCTAGAAACCTACAGCAATGGAAACTCCCAGGAACCTAGGAGGATGACCCTAGCTAAGACTCCTAGTGATAGGGAACATAGACAATGACCCGGCCATTCCTGTAACCAGACAAGACTTTCAATAGAAGGACTGGGACACCAACCCAGCCACAAACCTTTGACCTACAATTTGTCATGCCTACTAGACATACTGGGGTAAAGATGGTGCAGAGAGTGTGGAAGAGGCCGACTAATGGCTGGCACAGCTGGAGACCCATACCCTGAAAGGGAGCTCCTCCTTGAGGACCAGGACCCAGAGGTGGGATACCCTAGAGACCCAGCGTGGCATTTTGTTTGTCTGTTTCTTTCTTTCTTTTCTTTTCATTTTTTCATGAGTCCTGGCAATCAAGGTCAGGTCCTCATGCTTGAGAGACAAGCACTTGCCAGTGCCTATCTCATCCGCCAATGGGCAACAATGTTAACTGCAGTGTGTAATGTACACTTACTCTCTCAATGACTTAGAGAGTCTCAAGTCTCAAAGAAAATACAGCTTTGTCAGGATCTCGGGACTGCACCTGAATCACTCAGGTAAGCATTTCTAAGACCATCTCAAAGCCTCTTCCCAATAGGCCATTTTCACAATTTCTTGTCACTGCTGATGTCAAAGACTCCTCCTCGATGTCTAGCCTGGATCCCCCTACTGGGTTTTTTAATTCTTTTCCCTTATTCTCCTCTCAGCCTAGAGGGAAAGTGAGTTGGGCAGATCATCCAAATGGCTGCCTTCTATTAAGCTGGGCCATGGTCAATGTGTTTGTACAAAAGTTTCTGTGGTTTTACATTGCATTCCAGTAAGATGATAGAATCTGATCCCCAGGTGGAATGTTCTCTTTCAGGTCTAGGCTGCAAGATAAAGGCTGAGCTGCTGGCAGGAATCCTGAGTTCTCGATAGTGGCCACAGGAGAGGGCATTGTTTCTCTTACAGACCGGTCTCCTCACATCCTATCATGACTCATGACACAGTGCAAGTTTAGAAATCTTAAGCTAATTCTTCTCGAGTGAAACACGGGCTTAAGGAATTGTGCCTAAAATACCTGATATCCTAACAATGCCTCATGCTCAATAGAGAAAAGGAGCGCTGAGATATGGATGGCCTTCCACAGCCACCATCTGTGGATTCACCAGTTCTGAAGTGGAAGTATTGGGAAAAGAGCCTGTCTATACTGAACCAGTTTGACCTTCTTTTTTCTTGTCATGACTCCCTAAAGTGTATCAGATAGCAACTATTTACACAGCATTTACATTGTATCAGATACTGTGAGAGATTTAGAGATTATTCAAAGTATAATGTTGCATACAGGTTATATGCAAATATTCCATAAGGAATGAGTATCTCATGCATTTTCTGATCCATAGAGAATCTTAAGACCAGTTTCCTGCAGACATGGTGAGATGGTTATGAGGAAATCATACACTTGGACCCTCTGCCTTGCCAAGGTGTGTTCTTTTTAGACCCACTTTTCTCAATAAGGAAGCGGAGGAACTAAACAGCAACTTTCCAGCATTACATACGCTTGTAAGCATAGGGTTAACAATATAAACCTGGTTTATATTTGTCTCAGAAGGGGCAGACAGAATTTTGAAATCTCAAGCATTCAAACATGCCGGAGAAAGACCTTTCTGCTCACTTTGACCTCTTCTTAGAGGTATAGTTGTCCAGTGAGAAGCATGAAAGGGAAAAAAAGAAGTGGGCCCCAGGATGGGCTTCCCCAGCCTCCTCCAGAATGGTCAGTCCAGGTTTGTGAATCAGTGTCAGAACTGGGCAGGGCAAGGCTCCCCTCTCCTGCAGGCTGTGATTATGAAGGCATCCATCTGTCAACAGAGACTCTCCGCTACGTTTCCAGCCGGCTTCCTCCCCACTGACTCACTCAGTGATGCCACATCTAATGTTTATGACCTAACGGTTGATCACCATGGAACTAGCACAAACCGGAGACTGTTGAGGAGAAAAACCAGCAGAGAGAGACACTGGGCACCGCAGAAGAAAAGAGAAAAAGACCCGTATTCACGGAGACCACAGGTGAAGACAGAACATCCCATTCCTCATGTGGACACTTCCACCAGTTGCTAAAACGGATCCTTGGACGCTTTCAAGCTTCTTGAAGAATCCAAATAAGGACTTAGGGTGACCAAGGACAAACAAATACCACAGAAATGAAGACCAAGGAATGGGAGGAAATGTGTATGTAGCAATAAAGTTTGGATCACACATTCAGCTTCCTTTCTTTTCTGCCAGCATGTGGCAATGGATGAAAAGAGAAAAGGAAGGCACCAAGTGTCGGGAGAAAGAAGAAAATCCCTCCCCAAACTGAACCTCAGGAACAGTCCTGGAGGTATATTCTCCAGTTGGCAGGGTCAGGGTACAACGGTGAGCCCATGCCTCCCTACGAAAAGGAAGGCCAATGGAAAGAAAGTAGTGCTTTTCAACAAAGATCGTCACAGTTAATGCTGTGAGCAGCAGCAAGCTTTGGCACAGACATGAGAACCCGATGAGGACTCTGGTGGCATGGTTGAGGTGAAGTGTGTCTGACTTCCTGGCCTGCCCTCTCCAGACTAATAATCAGGAGGGGCCGCTCTCGAGCCCTAAAGAGCTTGTATGAACAGAGTGTCTCCTGGAGTGCTTGCGGCTTACAAGTAACGGGAGAGTCTTTTTATAACCGCTGTGGTTTTATTTAAAAAGAAGCTCGGAATCAGTGGTAAAGGGAGGGGAACCTTGTGAGCTGCAGACCATCTGAAAGCGGGGGGGAAATCATAAATACCAGAGTGTCTGATTATTTGAACGTCTCTTGAAGTCGAATAATGAACCTTCTTCATGTTTGGCTTTCCTGGACTTGGCTCCCTCTGACAACTTTGCAGGCATCAGGGTCTGTCTGGAATTCATTCCAAGTTGGAGGGATATTTTTTCCCTTGACATTTTGCAGCTGAGGCGGCCCTGAGGAGGAAGCTGAGGAGCGTAGCATTACCAAATATGTCCTTTCTCCTGCTTGTATATTTTATTTCCACAGGAAAAGAAGGCAGATGCAGGCCAAGGAGAGCTAGCCAATGAGAATGTAGCCACAGCAGGCAGCTTCTGGCAATGGAGATATTGATCAGACGCCATGGTTCTCAAGAAAGGAAATTGTTGGTGCCCACCAGTAGAAATCTGTGCTTTGCTACAGGACGCAGTCTGACAACTTTTTATGTGTTACTCAGCCATTTCAGAAGAATTGTCCTTGTGTTGGTCTCCTGTTCTTGAAAGCACTTGAGTTTGATTAAAAACCTCTGTGTGTTCCTTTTTAACTATAAAACCACTGGGTGTTCTTTTAGCTAGTCCATTATATTCTTTCACTGGGAAGGTCGGGGTACAGTGGGCCTCAGAAGCTTCAAATATAAAATGAAGGTGCAGACTGCCCAAGTAGCTTTAGGTTCCCAAGACTGGGCTCTCTACCCTTGTTTGATCATGTGATTCAATCCCTCAAATTTGAGCAACCTTCCAAATATGTTTATGCATGGTACAGAATCACTATACTACGTTTTTGACTTTGTTTTAAACTTACAAAATATATAAACTAGAAATTAGGGACAGTGAGCTGGCTCAGCAGGTAAAGAAACCTGCTTGTAGGCCCAAGGACCTGAGTTTGGGCCCCAAAACTCACATGGTGAAAAGACTCCCACAAGTTGTCTACTGACATCTACACATACGTTATGGTATGAACCCGCCCACATATATTTGCACACAAAATAAAAATGTAATTGTAAATGGAAGTTTCTGTCCTGCCAGCAACTCCCAAATACGTGGCAGTCACTTCCCAAATAATTGACTCAGAGGTTTAATATAAATTATAAATGCTTGGCCAGTAGCTCAGGCTTATTACTAACTAGCTCTTACACTTGAATTAACCCATAATTCTTATCTGTGTTTAGCCATGTGGCTTGGTACCTTTTCTCAGTACGACATTCTCATCTTGCTTCCTCTGTATCTGGCTGGCGACTCCCTGACTCTGCTCTTCTCTTTCCCAGCATTCTCAGTTTGGCTTTCCTTAACTTCCTGCCCAGCTACCAGCCTGTCAGCTTTTCATTAATCAATGAGAGTAATACATGTTCATAGTGTAGAAAAGGATTGTTCCACAGCATTTAATACAAATAATTTTTAAGAAATAAAGGGGAAGATACTAGGCTAGGGATACAGTTCAGCTGTTAGATCACTTTCCTACTACATGAAGCCTTGGATTCCATCTGTGATAGTGTATGAAACAGGCACAGAGGTACACATACTTGTTATCCTAAAAGAAGGCAAGAGGATTAGAATTTTAAGGTCATCCTGGATTTCATAGTAAGTTTGAGGACTGCCTGGGCTATATGAGGGCAGCAAATAAACAAACAAATAAATAAATACAAACAAATAAATATATTCTAATGCTATTCTTTTTAATTATCAGTAGTTAGTATTACCACTGCTGTTGTAATAGTTATTACTACACTTGATATATGGCCTTACTCTATTTCCCAGGCTGGCCTAGACCTCACACTATGCAGTCCAGGCTGGTCTCTACCTCTCCATCTCTCTGTTTCATCTTCTCCAGCATTGAGATTACAGGCACATGTCACCCACCACAGTTTAGTAGCTTACTGTTAAGTACTCCCTGTAGCAACTCATCCCTCTTTGGAAGTTCCTTCTCTAAGGTCATTTCAGGTCTGCCTTGTGGTTTTTTTTCCCCCTTAACCATGTGAGGGCTTCAGGTGAGAGACTTGCAAATGCCAAGCAAATGCTGTGCTATTGAGCTACATCCACAGCCCAGCTATGCTTTTCTCTATGGGTAGAAGACATTTATCTCAAACTAGCACATCTGCACCCACAAGGGCTCATGAGGAACACACACGCAAACAAAAAGAGGCTGCAGAATGTACACCTGCACTCACACATTAAATATGTCAGAAAACTCAGTTTTAAAGACATAATACCCTCAGCTACACATTTGCTACACCATTTTCAAAAGAGAATTGTTACAGGAAAAAAACATTATTTGTATTTGTGTGTGTGATGATATGTGTGTTTGTGTTCATGTGTGTACATATATAGGCATACAGAAGCCAGAGATCAATGTCTGGTGTGTTCCTCTAGTACACTCCATTTTATTTTCTAATGACAGGATCCCTACTGAACCAAGAGCTCACAGATTGGCTAGACTAGTAGGTCAGTAAGCTCCCAGAATCCTCTTATCTCTGCCCAGCATTAGGATTATAAGAGTGCATCATTTCATCTGACTTTTTAAGTGCATTCTGGGGATCTGAAGTCAGGTCCTCAGGTCTGCACAGAGAAATCTTTGGCAAATGAACCAACTCCTCAGTCCCTGGGGGATGGCAGGGGGAGGGGAATAAACTAAACAATTGTTGCCCTAAGAGATTGTGATCAACATTTTACCTTGAGTCAGGAAACATGGGGCCTTAGCAAGGATTAGAGGTGACCCAAGCACCTTGGCCCACAAGGTGGGCATAAGCTGCTCTTGGCTGGCTGCTACAACTGGGACCAGGACTCTAGTGCTTCCAAATGTGATTTCTCAGGAGAATAGGGACACCCAGGTCTTAATACAAAATAAAGTTAATTTGACAAGTTTTTGACACCAGGCATTGAAGCCAAGCAGACAATACTGCTGGCCATGCCCAGCCTATGGGCAGACCCTGGATAGTCCCTGATATGACACCCTGCTGAGTTAGCAAGGTCATTTTGTGACAACATTGGCTTTTTGCAGCAGACATTCAAGCACTTGTGGGTGATTATGTGTGCAATGTTTTCCTCAGTTTCATGACTCAACACCTATTTCATCAGTCTAAGAGGGAGCCTTCAAAGGACTCAAGAAGTGGCCTTTTATGTAAACTTATTGAGAGAAAAAACATGGTGGAATTTTTTTTCCATAGTGTTCTTAAGAACATGATTTCATGTTTTTCTGTCTCCCACATATCTCATCACTCTCTCTGACTAATAATAAGATTAAGATAGTGGAATGTAAACAAACAGCTTCCTCGGGTTCCTTTGCCAAGTCTGACATGATTTGTGGTGGATAATGATTAAAATAGCTAAGATAGTTGGGTGGCCAAGTAAATTAATTAGCTGGACAAGAATATTCAAGTTACTGGTACAGGTGTATTGACCACTACTGGGCAGAAGGGATGAAAATATAAGGAATTAAGGTGTGGACTTCGTGGAACAAATCAAGAATGTCATACATAAAAGCAACTACGTGGATTTTCATCAGCTAAAGAAATGGGAAAAACTCTGAAATGAAAACCAAGCTAAGCTGGGGAAAACTTCAGTAGATTGGAAGGCCTATGGATTGACAAAGAAAATCACGATAAAAGAAAGATGTGTGCATTTGAGAATTAGAAAACCAAGGACTACATATGACAGCCCAGAAGGAAGAGGAAACAGAAGACTTGATCTTGACCTTCCCAGCCTCTGAACTACAAAATTAACTTTTATCATTTATCAATCATCCTCTCTTTGATGTTCTGTTATAGTGGCCCAAATAAGTTAAGATCAATATTACCATGATCCTAGATTTTACTTTGGACAGGGTTTCATGTAACATAGCTTAGCCTCTAATTCAATATATACCCCCAAATGACTTTGAACTCCTGATCCTACTTCCTGAGTGCTGGGTTTTCAGGCAAGCATCACCCTGACCAGTTTAGACAGCTCTACATATCAGACCTGGGGCTTTGTCTAGATGATGCTTTCTATCAACTGAGCTGTATTTCCAGCTCTTGACTGCAACGTTATGCAAAAGGAATAGCAATGCGTATCATTGTTAAAGATCCTTTAAACCTACAGAGCAGAGCTTTTGTTTCTGTGTTTTTTAAGACACTGTTTTTTTATTTTATGTGTATGAATGTTTTGCTTGCATATATGAAAGTGGACCGTATGTGTGCAGTGCCCATGACAAGCTAGAAGAAGATGTCTGATCCCCCGGAACTGGAGTTAAAGATGTTTTTGAGTCACCATGTGGATCTGGGAACTAAACCTGTGTCCTCTGCAAGAGCAGAAAGTGTTTTTAACCACTGAGCCACCTCTCCAGCCCTAGGATGGAGTTCTTAAACCAAAGAGTTTTAAGAAATAAAAAAGTAAGAAAATGGTAATGAGGCTGAGAGATGGCGCTCTGTATTATGCAGATGATGGTGTTTTGGACTCTCTAGTCTGGTTTTTCAACATTTAGGGAAAGGTTATCCATAATTATTCCTTGATGATGTTAATGCTTGCCAACTTTTTTCTTAAAATATAACTAATTTTAAACCACTTTTCATAAGTAATGATTATGAGTAACTGGAATGTTAAGTTCATCAACAGTCCTACTTCATCATTTAACTGACACTACATCTCACACGTTTTTTGAAAATTAGGCAAAGTTTAAAAGCCAAATGTTACATTCTTTATTAATGTTTAGATATTATGATTTACCCAGAATCTCCTAAGCGTGTTAGGAATGAACAAAGAGTGCACAGCAGTGATATCTCCAAGTGATTGTTTAAGGACTGGGCTGATCAAAGGTGTGCAGAAAGCACTGTTTGAATCCTTAACTTTTCCTTAGAAGAAAAGACACAGTCTCTTTTTCAAGACTAGCTGAGACATAACTAAAAATAAAAAATGGGAAGCAGAGTAGCTCCAAAGAGTCTTGTATAGGTCAGAGGACAAAGAACTGAGGGCATGTCAGGGAACCTGAGTTGGATACCCTTAGTGGAGATGCCATAATGTATCCCCTGGACCACTCATTCCCAGATCTAATGATCTCATGAGCAACAACAACAAATTAGCAAGAGTCAGGGACTCACAACCTTGGCAGCTAGCCCCTCATCAGTGGGAAGGATTGTCTTTGTCATTTCCTCTTGGAGACAACCCACCATACCCCCCCCCCCCCCCCGCACTCAAGGCAAGTTGCCCAGAGTATAAATGGCTTTTACTTAATATTACAAGGGAAAAAATTCTAGGTACAAATACCAGCAGCACCCAATACAGGCACAACAATTTTCTTTGCCTTAGTTTTTTATGAATATAAATTCATTGTAAATGTATTCATTTAATTACACATTTGTATGTCATGTGCATATGTATGAGTACAGACTTACTCCACATCCTATTTTATTACACCCAAATGCAATTCGTAAAACAGTAAAGCAACATTTCCTGCGATTCTGCTAAAAATAACATTTGCTAATGAGTGACCTTTAAAATGTGATCATTTCTCTTGAACCTTTTGCTATCCGAGGCGGGATATTCTGCTATTTATTCTGTACTGTACTAAAATTGAAAGAAGCGGAACATAGAAATGACTGAGTTTTCCAGGAACCTGATCTTTTTCAGAAAGGAAACTACATCACCAGAGCACAAGGCATTGAACAGTGGTGTATGGGTGGGGAAGTTACAACGCTATCAGGTTAGGAGGGCACCATTTGCTTTCCTGCTCTAAGCCAGTCCTGATGATCCAAGTTACTCAATACCAGTGACTTGGACAGCACCATCTTGTGCAATGGGGTGGGCCACGGACTTGCTCAGCTCAACAAAAGGGTAAGCTCGTGGCCAGTGTACCATATGCCTTACACTTTCAGATGTAAATCATCCTAACACTTCAAAAGCGAATGCATATTTTATTTTCTTACCTTGGCACACGTATTTTCAAAATGAAAAAAAAAATAGATATACATAAATCTATCAGTTGCATAGGACTGCATGCCGGCAAACTCTACAGACAAGAGCGTCCATTTTTATAATATCTGAATACTCTATTGAAGGCACATAATATTTGGGTGACTAACAATAAAAGAGACAGCAATAATTAAAAGTAAGATGATTTTTTTTTAACATGCAGAATACACCATAGTCACCACCACAACTGTTGTGATAGCTCACTCTTTTGGGGTGACAATCCTGAAATCCCAAGCGAGAAGGAAAAGTAAGAGAACTTTATTAAGCAGGAAGTGCACTGAACGCTGAAAAGAAACACTGTCTTGTTATGGAAGAATGAATTGCATGTACAGTATCTGAGAGGAAGAATCAGAAGTTACTTGACACTTTTTTTTCTTCTCTTTCCTGAGGCCTCCTGCAGTTCAAACCCTGTCTCCACTCCAAAGCAGTTTGTCTCTTCAACAGCAACAATGACATAGATACAATTGCCTTTTTCTAGGACACAGGGCATGGAACAAGCGTTGCCCTGAAGCATGGACAGTGCTAGTTTGAAGAGTAAGGTTTAGTGTTACAGGCTGCGTCGGTTCTGAGTATTGAACCCGTAGGGAGGGGACCCACACATTCTTCAGTATGATTATTTGTCATATATATATATATCTCCAGTCATTGTTCTTCCTTTCATGTAAAGTCTGTTGTGGGTCTACATAATTTCTCAAGGGTTGTGATAAATGTGCAAAATCCCAAAGGCTTAAAGTATGAGCCAGCTTCTATAGAAAAATGTTTTTGTGGTGTTCAACAGACTGAGACATCTTACATAACTCTATATACCTTCTTGTCCTGCCAAGGTAGGCATAGAAGCATGAGAATACAGTTGTGTTTGCTCTCCACTGATATTTTCCCTTTCATGGATATGGTCAAGGCTACAGAAGAAATTTTCTGCAGTGTTGTTTTGTTTTCTTACAAGAATTTCTGATCCAATTGAATGTGGCACCTCCTTGATCCTGACCCCAGTTTTCTTGCTCTCAGTCCTTTCTGTCTCTTCACCCCCCTAAAACATCCTGTCACCCCTGGTTTACTTCAGTTTAATTACAAGCATTTTCAATTTCTGATCCATCAAGAACTCTAGTCTTTGCTAAGCACGCACTGCCCACTCCAGAAGCATAACACTTTACAGGCCTTGAACAATGGCTATCTGTTCTCTCCAGCGAAGCTTCCAGAAACAGGCTTTAGCGAGCTGCCATGTGTTTATCTTTCTTAACACTCCAACAGGCACCCCTCCGTGACTCACACAAGCAGAAAGCCAGAGGCCTTGAGTGGTTGTTTATTCTCCCCAGCTGGATAACCCTGCACGTGGCTCTCAGCAAGGGCCAGGATTATACAAGCTTGGGGGAGATGTTCATGTCCTCCTGTAGATCCAAGTACAAATGGAACCTCAGGATCTTGCAGTTTCCCAGATCCTTTAAGTAAGTTTAGGATTGACCAAGAAACCCAGCTCAGCTTGCCAGCCATCTTTACTTTTCCTCATTTAGACTCAAATAAGAGAGGCGGGGTGAGCTTAGATGGCACAAATACAAAGAAGCTTGTTGTCATTTTCAAGAGCTTGGAACACAGTATTTAGCCTGGAGAAGTGATCCACTGTGGCTATGAAGGCGTGGCTATAGCAGCTTGCTATGTGTGCTTTGGAGACATGAGGACGAAGCATAATGGATTGTATGTCAGCTCTAAGAGTTGCCCAGCTTGCAGCTGCCTTGGCACCCGGTTGTTCTCTGTTCACTCTTGTGGAGTTTTACTGTACATGAGTTAATATTCAGAAGTAGGCTCAAAGGACCCAATGAAAAAGACGAAGATCCCTCCCTCAAAACACTATCCCTTCTCTCCAGATATCTCTGTCTCACTGAACTGCAGTCTCCATCTTCTCCACTCTGCAAGACTGTAGTGGTCTATTTGTGCTCTTGCTCCATGAATGACGCTTAAGTTCCTTTAGGTAACAAGCAAGAATGTTCACTGGGCTCACAGAAATGGATCCTCTCTTTTTGCACATCACAATTCTGAGCGCTGTTATTGTTGTAAGTGACAGTCCAGCTTCCTAGTAGTATTGTGTGAAACTGTTTCTGGGGAGACAGAAACAAATATCTACTCATGCCGGATAGGGGACCAACAACAAACCAAGTATAGATACCACTAGATCCTTGGTAAAGCAATGAGTTTTATTTATTTTATGTACAGCATTGGTGTACATACAGTACCATTGAATGGTTACCCATAGGAGCAAAAAGGACTCAAAGACAGGGCATCACCAAAAGCCAACCCAACATGGGTGACAGACATGAAAGCAGGAAACCTGAAGCACATAGTCAACTTTCAGGCAGCTCAACAGGCTGGAGAATGTCCTTTCCAGGGAGATTAGTTAGTGTAAGCCTCTTCCAGGCAGCTCAGCTGGTCTCTGCTTCTTTTAGGCAGGTTTTTACAATTTATCTCCACTTGGGGAGAGAGGAGTCTAGCATATGTGGTCAGTTTCAGGAACTTCCTGAGTTTATGGAGTTTCCCTGCCATGAGGGAAGTTTTCAACTCCCCTTGGAACATCCTGTTTCTTAACAACTTCCCTCTGAGATGGACAGTTTTAGTCTTGGAGGAAACTGTCACACAAGACATGTTTACAGTGTAAAGGCAATAGGGCTGAAAGGTTTTTGTACTTCAGCCTGACTCAGCAGCCAACACCCCCATAATATTTTCGAAGTCACCAGGTTCCCACTGCTATGACCTTACAGTTTTTAAAATCCAGTTGCATTGAGAGTTTTTTGTGATCACACTATGTCGCCCAGACCAACCTCAAAATTGTGATTCTCCTGCTTGAGCTTCCTGGAGGCTGGGATTACCCATGTGTGCTACTCACCAGGTTAGGAATATTTTTGATGAAGCAGTAGAAGGAACTTTACTAACCCCTCCATCTTTACACAAAATCTTTTCAATATTCTTCTTGATGAAATGGGGACTATCCATGAACTAATTATGCTGCAATGTGGTAGTTAGCTCATAGGGGGCAAAAATCATATTTTGTAGTTTTTGCTGTTGTTGTTGCTGTTAAAACTGAACTAGCTGCCCTTTTCCCTAGACATCATCTCAAAAATGCATTGAACTGATTCTGTTATTTCAAGAACAACAACTAAAGCTTTGGGTACCAGTGGTGAAAATCAGAGAGAAAGTAAAATGAGGAGGAAAGTAAACAAAACTTCCATTTTGAGTCCAATGGCCTCTTTGTAGTTCATTGTTTTTATCCTTTACTCTTTTGTAGGGGGGTGGGGCTGCCACCCTGTTCCTAAATAATCACACAGAGACTTATTCTTACTAATAAATGCCTGGCCTCAGCTTGGCTTATTTCTTGCCAGCTTTTCTTAACTTAAATTATCCCATCTATCTTTTGCCTCTGGGCTTTTACCTTCTTCTGTTTCTACACATATTTTCTTTCCTTCTTATTCTCTGTCTGGTTGGGTAGTTGGGTGGCTGGCCCCTCACTTTCTCCTCTCTTTTTCTTGAAACATGATCTTCTTCTCCCAGATTTCTCCTCCTATTTATTCTCTCTGCCTGCCAGTCCCACCTATCCTTTCTCCTGCCTCACTATTGGCCACTCAACTCTTTATTTAGACCAATCAGGTGTTTTAGTCAGGTAAAGTCACACAGCTTCACAGAGTTAAACAAATACCACATAAAAGAATGTAACACATCTTTGCATCATTAAACAAATATTCCATAGCATAAATGAATGTAACACATCTTAAACTAATATTCCACAACACCTCTTGTTACAATAGCCTTGGATTACAGGCTTGTGACGTTATACCAGACTTAGTAAAATTTTAAAACATCATTTTTGTTTGTGTTCTTTAAAAAGTTCATTTTTTAAACGTAACATTTACAACGGTTACCAAGATGAGTAAAGGTGATGTGTTTACTTTTACTATATATACAGCTAAATTGTCTATTTTACATAAATTTTTGAAACTATATATACTTCTCAAAAGAAATGGGCAATATGCAATCGTCACTTAAATTTTGTGTGAACAGTAGGTAGTGTATTGGAATAAATTTATCATAATATTAACCTAAGAATATAATGCAATTATACTAGCAGTCAATTAATATTCTATATTCTATTTGTATGTCTCATTTCTAAACATTAAAAGTATAATGTGAGTACAAATTACTGAGGCATGAGTCACAGCTAGGGATTCACGGTGTAATCCCATGAAGCTTGCAGATTTGTTGACGCTTACAATTATTGACAATTGACACCAGCAAATCTTTTTTTTCCTATGCATCTCAAGTAGATCTGGGTAGTAAAATTTCTATCTTCAAGCTTCTGCAAAGATATTCCTACTTCCTGCACAATTGTGCTTCCTGTGGAAGGATCCAAGATTGCATGCTTCAGATTAGTGACATCTATCACAATTACCCAGCAAACAAAGATAACTAGAATGTGACAAATCATTTGCTTAGTCCTCTCTCCTCTGCACTATAAGGACATCCTTAGTGGCTTATCCTTCTTAGGTTCTAGACTTTCCTGTAAGCTTACTCTTCAGAAGTATCTGTGCTTTGTATCATTACAGACCACTTTGTTTTTAGGTTTAACAGTTTTCTTCCCCCATCCTCTTTCTTGTTTCTGGGGACAAAGATTCCAGGCTCTTTTGGATATCTGATAAGAGTGATACTAAGATCCAAAAAACAAAATATATTCTTACGGTTTGACACAATGACTAAAAACAAAAAAAACACATTTCAAAAGAATTTAAAAATACATGCATGTATTTTCAGAGGTATGAAGTTCCCTTAGATAAAGTCTTCTCATTTTCATTCATATTAATTTCTGAAACAGTGGCTTAAATATCCCAAAAAGCTTCCCAAGAATGTAATCTTTTACTCTCAGCTGGAGTATTCATTCCCAATTAAAGCCTCCTTTTGAGTTGTTGGTCAGGGTGGTTCAAGAGAGTTTCAAAACACTATAGTCTGTTGCTGTTGCCCATGGTTGCCTCCCTGATGTTGAAGGTAAGTTTCTTTTGCTGAAGACATCACAAACTTTGGACTTCGAAGATGTGAGCTCGAAGGAAGGGCTCGAAAGCTTCCTCCCCTAAGAATTAGCTTTTATAGTACTCGAAAGTGCTATGTGAGCTGCTAAAGGAGGGAAGCAGCCAGCACTCCTATCCACCTGTGAGGCCTGTGAACCACAGCAATGACCAGAAGGGCAAGATCTCCTTGAAGATGCAATAGTGCCACTTACATCTTGGCAGTAACCAACAACTGTCTAATTGAATTCAAGGCCCACTTAACAGGAAGGAAATCAGTCATGGTGCTATCAACCAAGCCAACTACATGTAGTGAATGAGGTCGTGGATCCATCTTACAATTGAACCTACGATTGCCAACTTCCTAAACCAGTGTAATTCCTAACTGTAGTCTAAATACTTGTCTTCATATCTACAGATTAAGTACAGCTTTCACTTCTCATCAAAGAAGGTTTTTAATTTTTTTTATTTTGCTGCAGGAAACAATTACAGAAAGTCATAAGTAGTCAAAAAGTAGAGAACAACTGATCATGGGGTATGCAGCCTCTGTGAATACGTATACAACACAACCCCTGAGGCTCAGAGAATATGGAAGAGGGAGTGGAGTAATTTTAAGGGCCACAGGAATAGGAAGTCTGCTGTGAGACTGTACCTTTTAGTTATGGCATGGAAGCCACACAAATGAAATCACAACAGTGTGCCTGCCTAAGCAAAACCTGATTAATTCAAGGTCAATGGGGTAAATCTCATAGGGTCTTACCCTTAAATGAACAGCTATGAGCAATTAACAGCTACCAAGGGGGGAAGAATTAGTCTTCTCCAGGGATGAGGCTTCCTGATTAGTTATCCAATACCAAGCAGTAAGCCCTTCTAGTTTCTAGGTTACCCAATACCAATCAGTCAGCCCTTCTAGTTTCTAGTCCTTCTATATTTCTAACATATGCATGCAGGTGACAATGAGCAAACTTAGTCGGTTATATTTATGAATTTATTCATTTGTATGCATATGTAACAATAGCAGTTAAAGAAGAGATCATGAATTTGAGAGGGATCATGGAATATACAGGATGCAGGAAAGAAGAGAGAAATGGCATAATTATATTTTAATTAATTCAAATTTTAAAACTCACAAGGTTTATTTTACAAAACTAAAACAATCACAAGTTTTTTTAATCTACTTAACCCTTGTGTATTTTTTAATCTTCCTTGATATATATATATATATATATATATATATATATATATATATATATATATATATATATATACTGGAACCATGGACTGTGCAAAGGAAATACCTTTTCAACGAACAGCCTTTTTACCTTTGATTTCTGTTCTGATTCTTTCCCATAGATCTTTGATATTATCAAAACCAATGAAATATCTCACCACACTCTGATGTTTTATCAGATCATACCAGTTAGTTTCAAAGCAGCACTTGCATCTCTCAGCAGGAAATCCTCTGTGCGTGGCCAACTCTTTCTCTCTCCCCAGCTGAATCACCCCAGGCAGAAAGACTGAAGGGATGCACTCTAGCCTTCCACAGCCACTCAACTTCATCTGTCAACTCTTGGCTTCAGCGTCTTGGGGAATTCTGACATGGGGAAATATTTCAAAGCAATTGGATTGCCCTTTGGATGAAGCCCAACTCTAGTTGTCTTCAAGATAAGAAAAAAGCTTCCCACCACTTCCGTTATCATAGTGTCATTAAACATTTTTTTTTTTTGTATTCTGTGCAGAGTTCTGGCTGGACTCTGAGGATATAAATATGACTCATAGGAACGAGAGAGTCTCTTATCTCATGTGTGCCTATCTCACAAGCTGAGACACAGTGAAGAAAGTTGCATAGGCTGTGATATCATGTGTTCAGAGTGTCTGCCGTACTAGACACTGTGTTGACTATGGTAATACCAGGAACTTAGAGGGAAGGCCATTAGTGAAACTGGAACTTTAGAGATGACTTTTTGTTGAAATAACACTTATGTTGTTATTATAGAGATGGGCATGGAGTGAGGGCACTTGGGGTAAGGGAAGGGCATAGTGAAAAGCTGAAAGGAGATGTGTAAAGGATGTGGCATGGACAACACCAGTACCTACACACTATTTGCCACATTTAGCACCTAAGAGACCAGGACAAGAGAACTGCCAGGTAGAGTTGGAGTTCCATGAAGGAGACGGAGTTTCACGGAAACAATCAGTCAGGATCCATGTTCCTCGAGGGCCCCTGGCTGAAGGGACTTGGCAGCCTTCTCTAAGAAAGTGCCGTAAACTTGTCAGACTACATTTTACCTACAGTCTAGAATCTGGGCAAGAGATTCCTACCATGTTCAAGTAAGTAAAGGTGGTTTGACTCATGATATGGACATAAAGCCGAAGTTCAGCTTGATTGAAGACTGGATTTTTTTTTTCAGAGATACAACATGAATGCATGGTTTAGCATAACAATTTATCTGCACAGTATTACCTAAAACACATGTTGTGACTATCTAGTGTATCTAAGGTCTCAGCCTCCACCATGATTAACTTGAAAATGAGAACAATTTTATCAACTTCAATCTGTCTTCTGCTCACCTCAGTTCCATGGATCATTCTTGGTTTCTGACTTTTAAGGCCACCTTTACTAGTGGCTGAGGAGAGACAGAAAAGCACTAAGTGCTCACATTTCCCCAATCCCGTTCTAGCTCCTCGGAACTGGAGAAACGTCTGTTCTCTGGTGTGCACTGCATACAAACTATTCACAGCTGACCACATCCGCTGGGCAAACCTCACTTACCCGTCCCAAGGAATGTACAAACTCAGGTTCCAGAACACAGCCCGACTGATCAGTCTGGCTGTCTAAATTGGGAACTAATTAAATGTTTTAACTGGAAGTCTCTCCTCGCTTAAGCAGAACAGCCATTCTGAAGCAAACATTCCAATGAAGCACTTTCTTGGTGCAGCGGGGTGGGGGGGACCCAGTCAGACAACAAGAAACAATTGCTTCTTACAACGTTACAGTGTATTGCTTCCTCGGTGAATATGCACAGATTGACACAGGATATGGGTATGCCCTTATGCAGATAGATGTGACCGCACAGAAGGAATTAGATTACATTTTCTTTGAAGTCAAACAGTCAAAAAGATCTTCCTCTCCTCTCTATGTAGGATTTCAATTCAGCCTCCCAGTAGAGGTAAAATAATGTATTTGTAACCTGCATGATTTAGAGCAGCACTTAAGCGTGCTGGATGCCACGTAGATGTGGGAAGAGTCAGAGACTAAGTTGGTCATTTCATTTCAGTTCAAAAGCACACTAAGCACAGAGCTAGGGTCCTGTGATCCAGTCACTTATAGAG
Organism: Peromyscus maniculatus bairdii; assembly: GCF_049852395.1. Taxonomy (NCBI): domain Eukaryota; kingdom Metazoa; phylum Chordata; class Mammalia; order Rodentia; family Cricetidae; genus Peromyscus; species Peromyscus maniculatus. Next base: position 35,742,054 of record NC_134867.1, on the reverse strand, counting down.
GCTGAGGCAGGAAGAAAGCAGGTGAGTGTAAGGTCACCCTAGGATCTGTAGCAAGACTCTATCTAAAGAGAAACACATTGTTTGGTGGGGCTAGAGAGATGGCTCCATGGTTAAGAGGCCTTGCTACTCTTCCAGGGGACTCCAGTTGAATTCTCGGCAGCCATCCTGGGCAGCTCACAATCACCTGTAACTCCAGCTCCCCGGGACTCTGACACCCTGCTCTGACCTCCACAGGCACCCACACTCATGTTCATGTACTCCCACAGACACACAGACATGAGCTTTAAAACTTAGAGAACTGTTTAAAGTATCTTCCCCACATACACAAGTATTCAAAGCAACACGGGTCCAGAGCTTTTCTAATGAAGAGCTTCTGCTTGCACCAACAGCCCACGCTGCTTTGGAAGGACAGCTGACTTAAGCTGGGTTATGTGCAAACTAAGACGAAAATCCCATGAGAAGACCAAAAATGAGGAAGTTGTTCCCAAAGGAGACAGTTCCATCTGGGCTTCCATACATCTTCAGGAGCCCAGGGGACCTTTAGCATAGAATCTCCCTATGACACTGATCATTGATGACATCATTCAATTGCTGTGGAGCAAACTTGGAAGTGGCTGTCACAAACAGACAAGCATGACCTCAAGCGGTCAGCAACCAGGGAAAGAGTCATGTAGCTTGAAGGTCCCTGTCAATGTTGAGTGATTTGAAATTATGCAATGTGGTTTGATAAGGGCACACAAGATGAAGCAGAAATGAAAAAAAAAAAAAAAGAAAGAAAGCTTTGAGAGAGTGAGGTCAACTCCAAGGTGGAGATGGGGGGCCAAGAAGTGGTCCTAAGGGTAGAGACTCAGGAAGATTCTAGAAGGAAAAAAAACTAAATTATATATTTTATATATGATTACATATTTTCACAATGCCAGGCATTGGCCAGCTTAAAAAGGAATGGGATGAGGTTTCCAAGAAGAGGGTGAACTGCTGGGGGATGTCTTTCTGTACGCTGTGAATGTAAGTTGTTCCCATTGGTTAATAAATAAGCTGATCTGGCTTATGGCAAGACAGCTTAGAGGCAGGTGGGAAATCCAAGAAGAGAGACAGGAAAGAGAAAGGCAGAGTCTGGGGAGACACCAGTCCACAGCCCAAGGAGCATCATGCCCGCAGACTGGTAACACCACAGCCATGTGGCAAAACCAAGATGAATAGAAATGTGTTCACTTAAGACGATAGAACTAGCTAGCAAGAAAGTTAAGACACTGGCCATACAGTTTGTAATTAATATAGGCCTGTGAGTGATTATTTCACGAGCAGCTGCGGGACCGCAGGGCTGGGTGGGACCGGAGAAACTTCTGACTGCAGAGAAGAGTCACAGCAGTGAGTGTACAACTGTCTGATAAGCTGTGTGGTGACAACAGGATTCCTGCGCACAGGAATTGCAGGCAGCGAGAAGCCAGGGGACACAAATAACATTGTTTTTAGTGAAAAACAAATTACATTTTTGAATCGAAAAATAGAAAAAAAGTACAATTTTTGAATGTTCGCAAGACATTGGAATATTATGAAAGCCACTCTCTGAACATTCAAGAAACATACAACTAACTATCTCTGTGGTACTCACAGACATGAAATAAGTGTTCCTGCCGTGATATAAATTTTAGACATGGTTCAGCCGTTAAGAGCACTTACAGCTATTGAAGAGGACACAGGTTTGGTTCCTGGAATTCATAACCACCTGTAACTCCAGTCTCAGGGGATCAGATACCATTGGTGCGGGATACTCATACAGGATCACATGCACACACACACGCATATACATTTTTTTAATTCTTTTGTAAAAGTTTGACTTTATCCTCTGAGAATAGCAAGCCATTGGATTATTTTGACAGAAAATAAATGCCGGGAATACAGAAAATCAAGGAGATTCACAAAGGATCTAGATACTAACACTGAAGTTTATACAGAAATCATAAACCATACAAAATAGTTTAAAAACACTTGGGGGAAAAGAGGAAAATGAATAGAGAGAGGATTTATATACCACTATTAAGACTTACCATAACAATAATAGCAATAAAAATGCTTAACAAAAAACAAGCCAATAGAGTATATATGTATCACACATACAAGGACTCTTTAGTTTTAATAAGAGAAGCACTATGCCTCAGGGGCTGGCAGCCATCTCTCCTCAAATAGGAAAGTGTCATCAGTACATGTATGTGGGGCAGAATGAAATTTGACTTCAGGCCTCCTACCACATACCTAAGTCGATTCTCTGTAGGTTGCAGCGATCGATTTGAAAAGTAAATCATGAAGCTTCTAAAGGGCCACGTAAGCAAAGCACCTCATGATTTTCAGCCAAGATTTCTTTAACAGGACCCTCAAAAAATGTGTGTGTGTGTGTGTGTGTGTGTGTGTGTGTGTGTGTGTGTGTGTGTGTGTGATTATGTGACTGTGTGTTGAGTGTGGAAGGGTACCCACAAAGGTGAGAAGAGGGTATTGGATCCCTTGGAGCTGAGTTACAGGTAGTTCTGAGCCACCAAACATGGTACTGGAAATCAAACGTAGGTTCTCTGGAGGAGAAGTGGGAACTTTGCGTGCTGAGTCATTGCCTCGGTCCCTAAAGCATGAGTCTTGAAGGAAACACTGATAGATTAATTTACTAAATTATTTCATTGCTAATTGATTTATTAATTACAAAAATGTGAAATCTCTGTCCATTTGTAGACTATTAAGAGAACACAAAGGTGTGTGGATAAGTGTGTATGTCTAAATCTCTATCACTGAATATCATCCATCCATCCTACAAAAATAATAATTAGTATATGTAAAGAAAAAGGCATTTAGCCCAAATTTTTGATTAGGTACAATATAAAAATAGATGTCTGAGTATCCAAGAAACATAAATATTCAATTGCCTCATGCTAAATAAAACTGCTATGAGACAGTATTAACTTTCCCCCAGATTCAGAAAACTTTAAATGCCTATCTGCACCAAAATGTCTTTATTTCTCATAGTCCCACATTGGAAATGTCTAATTATGGAAAGTTGACTAAACATATTACAGTGCATTCAAATAATAGAATACCAACCACCAATAAGAGTGTGCATCCTATGCAAAATGTCCGCATAATTTTCAAATACATATTTTAAGGGAACAAAGCTAAACCAAAAATAGTACATTCAATGGGATGCCTATTTCCACCAAATACAAAGTAGGCCAAATTAGTCTACATCATTGGAAATAAGAGTCATAATTACCCTTGGAGCAATCAATAATATTGGGGTTTGAAGAGAAATGGAGCTTTATGGCTGCTGATAATTCTGCTTTCCATGTAAGTGATTATACAGGTGCACTTAGCTGAGAAAATCAAACCTCTCCATCCAGGTTCCTCCCTGTATATTCTGACTTAAGGCAACAGCAGGACCTGAAAGTACAGAAGAGCTAGATAGCCAGTCCAGCAGGTAAAGGGTTTTTCACAAAAGCCTTGAGTATATGTGTGTACTTACACTCACACACATACACACATACACACACATGAAATAATAATAAATAAAACCTAAATTTTAAAACTGTCATCTTATAAATAAAAGAAATAAAGTGCATCTTAGACATTTAAGAATAATCTTTTAAAATGCATGAACTATTGGTGTACTCAGTGGTACTGTTAATCTAATATGATGTTAAACAGAGGAAGTCATGTGGAATTACTGTGAAAAACTGAAGAATGGTAAGCTCATTTATGGTATTAAAAGACACTTTGAAGGGGCTGAGGAGATGGCTCAGTTTGTATGCTCACACACCAACACACACTATCATATATTACACCCACACCATCATGCTTACACATGCAACTATACTCATTCTAACATGGTATCACGGTCTCACACCCACAACCACCAACATACTCACACTCGCACATACCTACCAACCCACTTACTAAAACACTCAATTACACAAATCCACACCAACATTTACTCTCACAGTCATGTGCTCACACACTAACACACTCACAGACACACATGTCCAGTCACACTTCCTTTTAAATTTATTTTTTTATGTAAGTTTGCATATTCATGTATATTTTTATCTATGAATCACAGTAAAAGTGGGTCACTTTATTTCTTCCCTTGTCTGACTCATCCGCAGTTTTAAATTTTTGTTTTATTTATTATTATTGTGTAAATTATTAAATTTATTTATTTATATATTTTTTAATGTATGAATACTCTGTTTGCATGTACACCTATATACCAGTAGAGGGCATCATATTCCATTACAGATGACTGTGGGCCACCATGTGGTTGCCGGAAACTGAACTCAGGACCTCTGGAAGAACAGCCAGTGCTCTTAACCACTGAGCCATCGCTCCAGCCCCAGTCACACTTTCACTTACATGCATTCACACATAAGCATTCATACACAAACATGCTCACATGTATACACACACAAACAGGCACATTCTTCACTCACCTTCAGACATATTCACATACTCTCACACCCTCATATATACTTACACCCTTATACTCACACATCTGACTTCATATCCTCTCAGCCTCACACTAACCCACATACTCTTACACACTTAAATGCTCACACTCATGAATATTCATACACAATTTCACACATATCTACACTCTCGCATCTGTGCACATTCACACACTTATACTTACATAACTTACACACTCACTTGCATTCACACACTCACTCTCTGCCCCCACAGACACAAAGGCAGTGAAGAATTTTGGGATACTGGTAAGGCTTTATTGAAGGGGTGCATGAGCTAAGATTTTATACTGTGTGGTATTTAATTAGACAGTACAGTTACAATTTATGGGTTTCACATCTCAAAAGTCTTATTTTAAAACAATGTTGGTTAGGGTTGGTAAAGGATATAACATCACCATTTAGAATTGAGACAAAAAAAAAGTAAGTAGGAAATTGGAAGAAAGGAAAGGCAGGCTGACCCATTCAGAAAGTTTGCCACAGCTCCTGTTACACTGTGATCACAGGTGACTGTTCAAGGTCTTCTATGGAGGTTGGACGAGCAGGACCACAACATAAGGCAATCCATTCATGGATGCAGAGTATCTTGTATCATGACCGTACATTGCTCAGAAGGAAAGCCCGGAATCTAAGAGACGCTTCTTTGAGAATATTCATGCACAGGAAATAAAACCATCTCAAACTGTAACATTTGGGATTTGCTTCCAGTTACTTGTAATCTACTTCAAAACTGAAAATGTTAGTTTGTATCCACATAATTTTGTTTTCTAGCTGGACTTTCCTCTTCAGAATTAGCTGTGTAAACATGGGTAAGGTTACCAATGTACCCAAAGCAGGTTGTTATGGGACTGGCCTGGGAGTCTAGAGCAGTATATATTTGCAATCTGGCTCAGCTAATTTTTTATTCATTTTTTAAGTTAATTTTTTCTTATTTATTTGCCCTTTTCTTTAAAGGACTGTAGCAACTTGCCTCCAAATAAGCAGCTCCATCATGAATTCTTCCTTCTGAGAGTGATGAACATGATTCTCTTGTCTTTCAGTGGTCATGCAGCATGGCCAACCATCTTACAGCAATGCTTTGCAAACCCTCAAGACAACCTTGCTTTGCTTGGGTACAGGGCATGCCAGTGTATGAGCTACTCTATCTGAATACTGGATTTTCCTTGGTCTCTACTGAGATTGGCAACATTAGTTTCTTCAAACCTCCGGGAGGCAGGAAATGAGCTGGCCTAAGGGGCAGCTGGACTTAGGTTGGCACAAGCTGAGTGAACCGAGAAAGCCCAATCAGGAGCGGTGGGGGGTGAAGAAAAAGGAAGTTACTAAGTGTCAACTTCAGGAACAGACTTGTTTACCCACCAGAGTCGCCACCGAGCTCCAAACATCACTTAGGATGACAGACCCACACCAAGGGCTTGAAACAGGACTCTGGGCTTGTTTAAAGAGTTGCCACGGTGGCCTGGGCCTTTTCCTTCAATGCTGGCATTGATTCTGGGCTATTGTCCCTTTCAGTAAAACCAGAACTGAAGACAGAGGTGCAGCGTTGGCCAGGGTTTCCTTCCCTTCTCAGGAATGTTTACTGAGGTGTGGTGTTTTGCAAAACCTTTAATAAGTAGTACGCCATGTTCTCCGAACCTCTATTTTTCTAAACGTGTGGGGAGGACACTGTTTTTTGCTACTTTGCCAGCAGCATTCCAGAACATTCCTACAACGGGGAATTCGATGCCATCTTCTGAAAGTAGACACTGTGACCAAAACTTGTACTGCAGTACTATATTCACATTTTCAAAATGAGAGGGACCTGACTTCATAGGCAATCCCAGACTAAGGTCCATCAAGGTGTAAAGAAGCCATCTTTTACCAAAAGGCAATGTACATAGGAAGGAGCACTGTTCAAGCTTGCCTTCAGTGTATCACGAGTGAAGGAGGTAAAAATGGCAAACAAAACTTTCTTTACTATCTTCTTCAAGCCTTTTTGATGCATTCTGGAATTAATCATCATAATGCACTCAGACCAAAAGCACTGTGGGCTAAATAATATAAATATCTGTTTCCAGTATGTGAACACGGGTTTCTTTCTGATCTACCACTGTGGGCCAACAGCGACAGAACCTGTCTCTCCTCTCAGTGTGGCCCCACTGGCTGCTTTTCCTTTCTCATGCCTGAGAAAACGTGGAGGAGATTTGCATCCAGCTGACGAATAGACTCATGGCACAGGCTCACTAAGGAAAACCATTATTTTTGTCCCTTTCGGTGGCGAGATGGAGGTTTACCAAGAACGCACATCGAAGACATTTCCACCTAACCAGAGAACAGTTTTTAGACTTCACCCAAATGCTTGCCAACCATGAAGGATATGACGCATTCCGAACTCCGTGAACTGGAGGTGCCCGTGTTTTAGGAAGGATTTGCTTAGGTTTCTTTCTTTAGCAATGTTATTTCAAAGTACCCTGCAGTTACTTGAGATGTCTCTCTCCAGAGGGCATCCTCATGGCACATGTGATTTCCTGGACTGCAGGGGTTAGAGCATCATCATCCAGCAAAAGCCTTTGGAAACTAAATGCTTGGCCTTCCTATTTGAAAGGGGTGATCTGATAGAAAGTGGCCAGTGAGTGACAAATTGCCTATAGGAATTGCCTTTGAAGATGAAGTTTTTTTACTTTAACCTTGAAATATCAAATATAAAAATAAGAGATTCATCTATGAGGAAATATCATGGGAAGTTTTTTTTTTTTTCAAAAATTAACAAATTACAAGAGATAAAAAAATTTAGGAAAGCAGTCAGTGACAGCAGAAAATCTTGCATTTATTGGAAAGACAAGTAATTTTAACTGTTTGTAAATAGTTTTAAATTTTACTGTTATTAAAGTAACATCATCAAGGCCCCTTTGCCTACTAGTCATCAGTGAACAGTGCCAATGAGCTGTGAGATTTTTTTAAGGTCTGCAAAAACTATTAAAACATGAAAAAAGACATATGGGCTCTAAAACACAAAATAAAGGTTCAAAATGGAAATCGATAAATGCTTAATTGAAAATATTAGTAAAATAGCATTACATCAGCTGGTCAATGGCAAATCTCTCTCTCTCTCTCTCTCTCTCTCTCTCTCTCTCTCTCTCTCTCTCTCACATACACACACACACTTAATATTCCCAAACTAATTATGCTACTTTATGATAGCATAACTAATTATGTTAATTTATGATAAGAATTTTGACAGACGGCACTCCAGCTCATGACAAAGACGCATGTGATTGGCAGCGTGTAATACTATACAAACTGTCGGGGAACAAATCCGCTTAGGCTTTTATTCATTATGGATGAAACTGCTTTTGAACCTCTTTCCCAGAAGGGTAAAAATAACATCAGGCCAGGAGGCAAATTAGGAGAGACCAGAGCTGAGCATACAAAGCAGAAGTAAGGAGAAATAGAGAAGGAAGTTATTAAAATTAATTTAACAGAACTAAGATTGACTCTTAATAACATCTTGTTTAACTTTTTATGTAACTGCCCCAACTTGCAATAATTCTGTTCATTTGAGGTGCAGTCAAGACTGAGGTTGACAGGCAATTTTTCTCTTTCATTTTTGCCTGTTTGGTTTCTTGGTCTGGTCTGTCCCATACCCCACATTTTTTGGAATCAGCTGCCTCATCAACTGCTATTTTTTCCTGCTTTCAGCTTTCTGAGACAGGTTTTCACTATGTATAGCCCAGGCTAGACCTGAGCTTTACAGCAATCCTCCTACCTCAGCTTCCAGAGTATTCATACTCGGATTACAGATGTGAGACACTTCACCTAGCTGGAAATTTATTTTAAAAACATTATTAGTCTCTCTGGATGAATGAAGCCTTGTGCTTTTTTTCTTCTACTGAGAAGATACTAAAAACATTACTTTTCATGTGTATTAAGTTTAAAAATCTAATTTACAATAAATGCATATACCTATTGTAAATGTCTAAATGATACTTAATGGAAGTTATTCTCCCGGCTCACTTTCTCATCCTTTCTCATCTCACCTCCTGGATGAATATAATTGCTTCTATGTCCTGAAGCTTGTTTTCTGTTGTCATGGCAATAGGAGTGACTTCCACTCTAACAAAGGGCACTAGAGCCCCAACCTGAGCACAGAACACTGTTTTCTCTTGACTTGATTCTTTTCCTCTGAGCTGAGTTTTCTCAGGATGCAGAAGGACATCCTATAATATGCGGTGCTTGTCTCTGTGTAGTGTAACCATCTTCTTGTTGACTTCACAACTGGGAATCTTTCCCATGAGGATTCTTAATCTGTGACAGATATGTGTGAGACGATGCGTCATTGTCTGAAACACTGATGGGGGACTCAACCTTGAATATCCTGTGCACAGGGACAAGGTGCAGCTACAATAAGGCATCATTGAAAGGATGCAACTAAAGTATATATATTATGTTTAATGACAGAAACAAGGAAAATATGATCTAGTAAATGCCTACAGCAATGCTTAATAAGTATAGCATGATATATGTATATATAAATGGATTTATTTCATTATTGTTACTTTCAAACTTTCTGTACATTTGCATACTTATGTATAGAAGTACAATATATGCAATAAAGTGAATTCCAGAGAATGACTTAAATGTGTTTAATACAGAAATATAGATAGGCACACATTTTTGATGAACCCAAAAGTGGCTTTTATCCTCTAAGATTCATGGAATATTTTTTAAAATTATTTACACGCTTATTTATTTTTGTATGTATGTGTGCATGTGTGTACATGTGGCTGGGCAAGCTGGCCATCAGGGCCCCAGGATCTGCCTGTCTCTGCCTTCCAATGGCTAGATTTAGAAAGATGTGTCTGACGTTGAAGAACACTGTCAATATTGGCAACCACAACAAAAAGTGGCGCAAAGAAGCAGATCATTTAGGGCTCAGAGTTGAGATTAGTGGTAGAGCAGGCAGGAGACTCTGGGCTCATCATCTGTACCCAATACTGAACACAAAAGCAAGACCCTTATTCTTGGTGTTGATGCTGTGTGACTGTCCTCAGTGCCTGTGTAAAGAGCAGTCACTTGAATTATAACTGAAGTGCTCAAAGCTTCAACTGGCTTAAGCAAAAGATATTGGGAAAAGGTCAAAGCAGACATGAGTTAGACTCACCATAAAGTATTTTTGTTTTCCTTCATGGTCAGTGACTTAGGACTTAGTCAGTTCTTTATGAACAGATTAGAATGCCCCTGGTGCATGAGGTACTGGGTTCCTTATTGATCATTGTCTCCTGTAACTAACTCCACCTTGAAAAGTAGAAATATCTCTATGTGTGATCCTAGGGCTCTTTTTAGCCATTTGTTTCACACTTACTTACTGTCATGCATTTCTTTGAATCATGAATTTTTATTTCTGATAAGACTACAGGTATAGGATCTATGTGACACCCAATATTCTCATAAGCACGCGTAATGCCGGAGAATAAAGAACTTCTGCTTTGCAGAATCTAGCTGTACTTTTGCTATGCATAGTTTCAAAACCTATTTGAAAACTAAAGAACTGCACTGTATTAAATTTGGAAATCTTATTCTTAGTCTAAGTTGACACTTGGCTGGGGTACTTTCAACTTAATCCCTGTCATCTTGGCATGGTTCTGAATAGGAAACCATTTCAAATCTATCCAGGTTGGAAAATTAGTTATATACCTACCATCTATTGAAAAGAAATATCTACCCTTGTCCCAATTTTCTCTTTGTTCTGTTCTGCTTCACTCCATACCACAATCTCAGACACCAAAATTAAAGGGTGCCAGTGGCATGCTCATTGAAAAGATACTGACCCCCAAGCTTATAGCACAGTACTGAAGAACACACACCAATTTGGACTATAAGGAGTTCTCAGCGTGACGTGGTTAAAATCCACAGCTCTTTGCAGCTGAAGTTTTTGCAAGAAGGGAGAGCAGCTTCATATGGAAGCACCTCTGTCTCTGCCTCCTATCAATTCCCCTGACTGTGACCCAGGCATTCTCACAAGGACGTTGATGACCTCCTCCCTACTGTCCTAAAGGATGAACTACAATTCCAGTGCAGCACCAATGATTTGGTGAGCTAGCTCTCAACCTGCTACCAACCAACAACAACAGATCTGTTCAATACCTTGATAAACTTTGGAAAGTTTACACAGAAAACTTTAGTCACTCTATTCAGTTTTCTGAGATTATCACCCTATTCTTTGATATCATTAAATGATCTTACCTACATGATATTCTTGAAAATGCCTTTGACTGTCCAAGGATATTATCTTCTGTTTAGAATCACTTTCTAGTTCAGGTATTTTACACTGGTTCTTAACATCAAACACAGTTTAATTAGATTGGAGGCCAGTATTTTCTTTAAGGAGATAAACTAAATTGAAGTACCTCCTATGTCAGTTCTACATTTTTGAGAAATAATGGCAGAGTCATGCTGACTTTTCTTGTTGCTTGTCTTTACATTTTGATCATATCATAGCTTTGATCTGAGGAGCTGTGGTGGAAAGCAATCTCTTCCTTTTTCCAAAGCATTTTGTAAGCGGTTGACATTGTTATAAAAATACTGAAACAAAACATTCTTGTGTGTGTGTGTGTATCATGTATGTGGTACATGTACTAATATGCATGAGTGTGTGCAGACAGATGCCAGAGAAGAACTTTAGAGATCCCACTCTCCATCTTATTGCTTTAAAACAGGGTTTCTCACCAAGAGCGGGCCAGGGTGGCACCTAGTAAGAGCCAGGGGCCATCTGTTTCTACCCCAGGTAGCACTGGGGTGACAACCATGCATGCATGTGGCCACACCCAGATTTCTTCTTTAACAGGAGAGCTGGGGATTTGAGTTAATGTGTTCGTTCGTTTGTTCGTGCTAGTACAGCCAGAATTCACACTTACCGAAGCCATCTCTCCAGCTTAAAACTAAACGATTTTTGCATTACAATGGCATAAGTGGATTGACTCCATGTATAAAATGTCTATTTGGGTATTTTTAAGAGCTAATCTTTAGTAGGAGGAAAAATTCTTACTTTGTCTCCTCAAATGTTGTACACCTTACTTTGACTCTGACATTAAGGAAACTAAATTCTTTCTCTTTCCCATATTCTTGCTGCCTATCATAAGCATCTTGCTTCTTCAGCCTTCACGAGGTCATCCTTGCAAATATCACAGTACAGCAAGACTAGCGGCTGGTCACCTGAAACCAGGTCTTCTGTGGCTCTTTGCTTCAGTCTCCTCTGCTCACCCCATTCCAATCTCCTGTGTGAATGTGACTGTGTCCTTCTTCAGGGTGCAGTAACAAGGTATCCAATATAACCCAGCTTGAGTAAGAACATCTTGTTTTCATGTGTGATCTTCTCAGAACAGCTTTCCATAGCTTGCCCTGATGAACCACGTGACAAAAGACACTGAAGAGTCTAAGAGACACTGGCCTCTGGAGAGCTGGATTCAGAAGACACAGTTCCCAGAACTCTGTCTTCATTCTAGGGCTCCTGACTTCTTTTAACATCAGTGTGAAGCTGTAGCACAAAGCCATGAGTGCATCCTCAAATCCCAATGAAAAGAACATTCCTTCTTTTGAGATCAATCTCCATCTCAGGCCCAATAGTCTCAAAGCCTTTCTACACCACTGAATTTCTCGGTTGTTCTACTTAAGGCAATTGTTATACATAGCCTTCATCAGTTCTGTCCTAAAATATAGGCATGGAGAAAAGTGGAGCAACAATGATGCCCTGGTTCTCATTATTTCTTTCTCTGCTTACTAAATAACCTTTGGTGGTTTTTAAATAAACCATAAGGCAATTGCTTTCTTTCATACAGAAATATTCTTTATAATCATTGCAAGCCAACACTCTACCTTCGTTGTCATAGACCAGCACTTTATAATCACCCCCATGTCCATGCACCCTACATCCCAAACAGAATGGCCAAACTAGTTCTCCCAACTGACTTTGTGTTATGCTGTGTTTCTTTCTTTTTCATTTTTCTGAAATGCTTTCCTATATTTTTCAGGATGAATGCTGGTCATGTTCTGGACCCACTGGACTGTCTTCCACCCTAAAACACCTTCTACAATCCAGCCAAAAAACGAAATGGGTTTATTTCTCTTGTCACTTCACACCCATTGTTAGTGTTCTCATGATTTCTCAAAGCATTGTTATGTGAGAGAAGATGGACATCCCTGAGAGTCATCTCTATATGCAGAAGCAGAACTGATGTGAGCAGAACTCTAGCCTTGAAGAAGTCACAGGTCATTTGGGTGTTAACTATGATGTCAGTCTTTCTGGAGGCCTTGGCTGAGAGTCCAAGACTCAACACTGGATCAGGCATTTAGCATGAAAGAACTCTACATAACTATTGGAGCTTAGTACAGGTAACTAGTCTTTGGGCTTTCTTTTTAAACTCCAGTATCACATATCCAAACTTCTTTTCTACTTCCATCAAGCAGGTTGATAACAGGGGAGAGCCTCTTTTCTTTGATATTTTGCTGATATGAATCATATTTTTTTATATTTTCTTCTTGAGTATTTGCTTTTCTTAGAGACGCTTGATTTTTTTATATCTTGATCTTAAAGCATTTCTTTTAAAAAAGCAATATCCAAGGAGAAAATATAAAGAATATATGATTCAGACTACAAGTCTAAACTGCATGGGTATGGCAATTATTGACATACCAGCAAGATACTTAGAAAGAATATATCATGTCAAGATGTAGAAATATGCAGATTTACAAATGAAAATAATCCTAAATGAATTTAAGAAATTACTTTACAAGTAAGATAATTCTAAACAGAATCCCAGCAGCTTTTCCAAAATCTGGTGCTTAAATTTAGTATAGGAAAACATCTCATGCAACATGCAACAGGTAGCACAATAGTTCAAAAGGTCATCGAAATTAAAATGCAAGAGAATCTGAACTACAGTGAACACAGGAAACAGCATTAGGGGGAAAGCTGAAGATTGTGTGTTTGGATATGCAACAGTACTGTGGCTTCATTTCCTATAGTTTCACCATTCTTTGGTTAACCAAAGATAGAAAATATCAGACGGAAAATTCCAGAAATAAACAATTCATGCATCTCATCCCCTGTCATCTGAGGCATGAGTCATTGTTCTGTCTGGCCTGTCCACAGTGTCCAGCATACCTGTATGTAAGTCACTTCATGGCTCCCTTGGCTACCAGATTGACTTTCAGTGACTCAGTGTTGTGTTCAAGCCATGGATAAATCTTAGTCACCATATCACAGTGTCTACATCGTTCACCTCACCTCATCTCATAACACTGGTTTTTTGTTTGTTTGTTTGTTTTTTATCATCTTATGTCATAAGAAGAGTGAATAGAGGAAGGCATATTGAGAAAGAGATCGAGTATTCTATAATGTTTATCACATTATGTCGTTACAATTACATTTTATTATCACTGAAGTTAACTCTATCTGCATTTGATTTATAACCTAAAATTTATTCAGATATTACAGGAAAAAAGACTGTGTGTGTGTGTGTGTGTGTGTGTGTGTGTGTGTGTGTGTGTGTGTGTGTATTCTAGTCCTGTCACAGGCTTAGGACCCAGTTAGGGTGTTAGAATATGTCCTGCCCATATAAAAGAGGAAATCTATTTTTAGTTGTTTGAGGCAACTCCTTGAGGCTTTCCCTATGGCTTTTACAAATTTATATGTCCACCAGTAGCAAAAAAGGGCTCTCTTTTCTCCCATGCACTTGCAATGGCTAGTGTTTCATGACTAGCCTTTCTAACAGATGTGGGGCCAGAGGACATTATGGTATTCATTTTCATTTCCTGATACTTGGTGATATCGAGCATATTTTCTTATGTCTATTGACCATTTATATATTCATTTAGGAAATGTCTATGTAGGTCATTTGCTCACTTTTAAATCAAATTATTATATTTGCTTATTGTGAAATTGAGTTCCTTATATATTCATGTTATAAAAAAATTCAATATCCTAATATTTTAGTCATTTTACTACCCATTAGCTTCTTCTGATTTTCTGCAAAATGTTCCAGTGGAACTCATTACTCTTAAAGGTGAATTTTCAGATGTCTATACATAATGATGTTTGTATGTGTTATTATGGATTGAATCTGGAATGTCCCCACAGGCTTATGTTTTGAGTATTAATTCCCTATTCTGTGGTACTGTTTTATAAGACTCTGTGTATTAGTCACTTTCTATTGCTGTTGTAAAACACACAACTGAGACAACTTATTTGAGGGTGAATTTATTTGGACTTATGGTTCCAGAGAGATGAGCCCATCACCAGTAGAGCAGGAAAGTGGAGCAGGAGGCAGGAATGGCGACCGGAGCAGTAAGCTGGGAGCTCACATTTCCATCCTCAAGCCAGAAGCTGAGGGAGTGTATTGGGACTGATATGCTGCTTTTAAAACCTCAAAGCACACTTCCAGTGACACACTTCCTTCAACAAGGCCACACCACCTAAGCCTTCCCAAAGAGTGCCACTAACTGGGAGACCAACATCCCAACACTGAGACTATGGGGAATGTCTCATTCAAACCACCATACTATAGAACCTTTAGGAGCTAGGTCACTAAAGGCAGAATCTGGAGACTCATGTCAGTCTAGAATGCCTGTGTAGCTCCATGTGTTCCTATCTTCCCTGATGTGAACAGTCTCTTCCACAGGCTGCTGCCTCAGAATAAGGTGTTCTGATAGTTTTCCTACGGTAGTGGACTGAAGCCCTCTGCTACTGTGATCCAGAATGAAACCTACCCCTTTAAAGACTTACTGTTTTACTTTTAAAAATGGAAGTAATAATATTTATACCTCTTACAGGGTAGAGAGGATCCTTGAGCTAATCAACATATACCTTGGTGTCAATGTCAAGGTAATGTAATACAATATATAATACATAATATAAAGTACCATTGGGAGAGTTCATTTGCCCCTTATACATTTGAACACTCTCAGTTTTAACCCTATTGAGGATCCTCAATTTAATGATTTGCTTTCTTGCTTGCTTCTAACAACATCTTTCTGTGCAGCCCCAGCTAGCTTGGTATTCACTGTATGCTCCAAGCTAGATCTGACACTCACTGCCTTCTATCTGTTGCTGGAATTACAGGTGTGTATCATCATGCCTGACTCAAAGATCATACTTAAGTTTCTAAAGTAATATCTAATTCTATGACTTTCGGAAGTACGTCAAAGCACATTCATATGCATCATTTCATTTCATCTACTCTAAAAATCTAAGATAAGCACCAGAAGAATCCCAAGTCTGATGGAGATGTTTCCTCTCGTCAGTGTGAAGATGCTTGCTAGGTCAAAGACCTGAAAAATGATGGTAGGGGGAGGCATCTGAGGCCTCAACTTTACAACACGCTGAAACAAATCCAGTGGCTAATGGCTTTCTAATGAAGAGCTGAAGTCTTCCTGGGGTTAAATTACAAAAAGGTCCCTTTCCCTTGGGCCTGGTATAGACACAGTCAACAACAAGTGCCACGCTCCACACCAGAGTGCTGTCACACCAAGAGCTGCAGGGAAATGCCTTCATCTACAGGAGAGCTCAACACACCAATGTAAGCAAACACTTTCATAGGAAGAAAACAAGTATATGCCTTATATTCAATTACAGCTAACAAGCCAAGTTCCAGTTTATAAGGACAGGTAACCCGATCAGGCCAATTCTCACAATATCAAATACTTAAAAAATTCAAGGAAAACCTATCAATAGTAATTAAAATAGTTGGAGCCAATTTTTTTTTTTTTTTGAAGGAAAGGCTCCTCTAGTCTACCATCTTGCCTAAACCAGTGTCCTTGTCAATTTTACATAACAGCACAATCTTTCTTTTAAACTGAGTGGGCCTTTTCTTCATTCTACCAATAAGCCACTTAACTATCTAGGCTCTAGTTCTCCCTAGCTGCTGCAGGAAACACAGATCCAGCAGAGGTAACGACCAATGGATTGGTACTTCTGCACCAACACCACGCAGACATTTCATTTGTCATCTTTTCTTTTGATTAACATTTCTCCATGAAAGCTACCCTTGGCCCAGTTACAGGAAGACAAAAGAAACTATTCTGAGGTTATTGTAAGTGGCTAAGATACTGGACAACGTCATTTCATACTGTGTCATGTTCTTTTCTCCTCCCAAAGAAGAGTTTAACCCGTGGGCTTCACTGTCTTAGGTTGTTTTGTTTTAGGCTGAGTCCTGCTCTGAGGCAAGGCTGGCTTCCCACTCAAGGCAATGTTATGCCTTAGACTTCCAAGTGCTGCAAGGCCTCTGTGTTCTGATCTCAGCCATCTTAGCAGGCACAAAGGTATGCACTCCCCTTCAGTCTTTGGATAAACTGGGCAGTCCGTCTGCACACACACAGGGCTCAGATCCCACTATGCCCAAAGACCTTTCCTGAAGTCACAGTGGTTCCAAGCTGAGAGCTAGCACTCAAGAACCTTCAGAGTCCCTCACACACACTTTTCCATGATCCCACAGCATGCTTCCAGCTCTGTTTACTCTCCGAGCACTGAAATAACCCTTGCAGAGTTCAGCAGCAGCTCAAGACAGACCATCTTTTTCACTTCACCATGTATGGTTTCCATCTCACAACTTCCCTTTTCCATGTCACATGCTGTTCCTGAGATAGGTTCTCCCAGGCTTGCCACGGGGTCATCTCAGCCCCAAAAGGGAACAGATGCTTGCCGGGAAGAGGCACGGAGAAATTCTGCCCAATCGCTTGCAGCTTCGATTCTTAATACAGTGCTGAAAGGTTGACTATCTCATCTTGCTGTTATAAATAGATTCTGATGTCTGTCCCTGTAGCTCACTGGGAAAGAATGCAAACAGTCCCAGGAATGAATGTTCAGGAAGGCTTCTCTGCCTGGTAAGAGCTATTTTACTTTACATGACAACACCATCTTTCCAGACACAGAGAAGGCCTTACATTTTTAGCCTGTGAGTTTCTCATCCTTAGGAATGACGTTTCACACGATAAAGAGGGCGGGGGTGGGGGGGGTGGGGGGGGGTGGGGGGGGGTGGGGGGAGGTGGAGAGTAAAAAAAAAAATGTGCTGAACAATGCCTTTCTTCTTCAGTTGGCCTTTCAAGAAACACTCTATATTTTAACCAAAACTGTCTGGTTACAATCTCTAGCAACAAATATCACTCACATAAAGTCCTATTGAGAAGGATATGTAGGACCTCAACACACAAACCAAGACGGTGCAGGAGACACAGCATTGAGTCCAAAAAATCAAGAGACTTTCAGAGAGCAAACTTGTTCTTCTTCTCTACTGCAAGGGAGCGAAGAAGAGAGAAATGGTCTGTGTGATTATGGAAACATTCATTACTTTGAATTGAAACCAGACAACTTTGCATATTAAAGATGAAGATGGCTGCAACTGGAAAATTCCCAGCTTCCATAAGCTGTCAGGACGCACAGAAGGGATTTCGAGATTTGGATTTCAGGAGCCAGAAATATTTGTCTTTCCTGATACCATATAAAAAGGCACTTGATCAAACATTAGACCTCTTGATTATGGTAACAAAATATGGTTCTACAGCAGTGGTTCTCAACCTGTGGGTCACAATCCCCTTGGGTTGTTAATTTACATCATGATTGATGACAGTAGCAAAATTACAGTTACGAAGCAGCAAGGAATAATTTTATGGTTGGGGATCACTGCAACTTGAGGAACTGTATTAAAGGTCAAAGCATTAGGAAAGTGACAACCACTACTCTACAGGGTTCCGGTGGCTTTTTTTTGGCTTTTTTTTTTCTTTTTCTTTCTTATTAAGAAAATTTTATTCATTTTACATACCAACCACAGATCCCCTCCCTCCCACCTCACACCCCCAGTCCCCCCACACACACATCTCGACCCCCATTCCCACCTCCTCCAAGACAAGGCTTCCTGTGGGGAGTCAGCAGAGCCTGATACACTCAGTTGAGGCAGGTCCAAGCCCCTCCCCCCACCCAGAGGAAGGCTGTGTACATCCAGTAACTGATGGAAACAGATGCAGAGATCCACAGCCAAACACTAGGCCAAGCTCTAGGAGTCCAGTCGAAGAGA
This sequence comes from Peromyscus maniculatus bairdii, assembly GCF_049852395.1. Taxonomy (NCBI): domain Eukaryota; kingdom Metazoa; phylum Chordata; class Mammalia; order Rodentia; family Cricetidae; genus Peromyscus; species Peromyscus maniculatus. The sequence goes on along the minus strand of NC_134867.1, from coordinate 35,723,516 downwards.
GTGAAGAGAGATGAGCAAGGGGCATCAAGATCATGATGGGGAAACGTACAGAGACAACCAAACCAAACTAGTGGGAACTCATGAACAATAGCCGTGGAGCCTCCATGGGACTGGACTAGGTCTTCTACACAGGCAAGACAGTTATGTAGCTTGATCTGCATAGGGGGACCCCTGGAAGTGAGATCAGAATCCATCCCTAGGGCATGAGCAGGCTTTTTGGAGCCCACTGCCTATGGTGGGTCACCTTATCCATTGGCTTTAAAGTGACAACACCTTGCCTTCCATTGACATCAGTAAGTCGCCAGTTCAACCACTTGTGACTGTGACCTCCAGCATTTTTTGTGGCTGCAGTTCATTTATTCAACTGAATTCCTAGTGCTGGAGTTAGGACATTAGACGTTGTGTGTATTTCTGAATTACCAGTTTGAATGATTCTGAATTCTTCAAAGGGTAAAGAACTATGCACAGAAGTGACAGTCTAGGGGCAAGGAAAGTAGCTCCATGAATAAAATGCCTGTCGTGCAAGTATGAGGATCTGAGTTCAGATCCCCGTCATCCATCTAAAAATCCAGATGTAGTAGTACTGGTTGCTGGGGAGGCGGTGGAGAGAGGCAGATAAGGTGTTCACGGGTCAGCCAGTGTGGCCAAAATGGCGATCTCCACATTCAATGAGAGGCCCTGCCTGAAAAAAAATAAAATGGAGAGTGATTGAGGAAGACATCTCACATCAATCATCAGTTTCTGTCTTCAATATCCATATACATAGACAAATGTACACACACGAGAGAGAGAGAGAGAGAGAGAGAGAGAGAGAGAGAGAGAGAGAGACAGAGACAGAGAGACAGAGAGACAGAGAGAGACAGAGACAGAGAGACAGAGAGACAGAGAGACAGAGAGAGACAGAGACAGAGAGAGACAGAGACAGAGAGAGACAGAGAACAATCTATATAAATGTCTAGACATACAAAAATGTTGTTAGGTGCTTGTCTGATTTGGGACAATATGGTGGAGAGCTTTGAATTCTAGTGTAGTCCATATTTGTAACAAGAACAAGAGTTCTAACAATAGCCCAGTGATGTTTTTTATAAAATTATAAATAAGAACAGATTGGAACACAGTACAATTCTGGAGTCATGAAACTCTCCAAGTGTTTTCACCAGCGTATTCATTGCCTGTGTCAATCAAACCACAGCTACTGCATTTGTTTAAGGTCCACAGAGTGTCTAAATGAATTTATTTTAAACTGAATCTTCTGAGAAGCTTTCTCTTTCTTATTCATGAGAATGTCATATGAATTCTCAGCTCTACTAGAGTTTAGTAGATGTCCAAAGCAGTAGCTAAAACGCTTTTTTTAGTTGGTCTTGCTCATATAAGAAGAATATGCACATGACTAACCATAGATCTTTAATCTTAATATATTTTTTAAAGAATTCAAGACTGGTTTATCTCAACCTCTTGGCATTTCCTCTGATGCTTATTAATTCACCATAAGTCACCTTTCTCCTGGTTAATCAATCATTCTTCCAGGCTATGTCGTCTACCAGCAAAACACCTAGATAAAGTAGAAATTTATTTTCATAATGCTACAGTTTGAACTAGGGGTTTGTATACACTAGAAAAATGCTCTATCACTGCACTACATCTCATCCCTTAAGACAGAATTTTGATAATTATATAAGTGTCATGGCATTCATGATGCTAACCCATATGCCTATCAAGTCTGTCAAGAGAACTTAAAATTAAATCATCTCAACCAATTTTCTTTGAAAAAGAACAATGACAGCTCAAATTGTAGAGTTTAAAAAAACAGAGCTCGAAAGTTGGAGTTTGAAGTGGCCCAGAACCATACTTGGAGTTTAAGCTACCTTTTGTTATGCTTTGGAAAAACAGAAATATTTTTAATATAGTTTTTCTTGTTAAAGGTAGGTAAGAATCACTTAAAACCTAAACAATGACTCTTCCTAATTTCTAAATCAAAGAACTAAATACCCTCAAGATGGTACTTTCCTGGGAGATGACAAGTGTGATATATCATATCACAGGACACATTGGGTCTCCATACTACACTGACCCTACCAGTCAGCATTGAACAGTATTGGGGCTAAGCAGATGGCCCAGTGTTACTAACCATGCTGCAAAGTTAAAAGAAGTTGTGAAAATATGCTTTCCTCTACAGATACAGACTTCTCAAGTCACAGAACTGCAAACAGGGGCATGTGCCAATAAAAAGTGGTCAAAAATTAGAAAATTGTCTTATAATTAGAGCAATTCCGGCGGCTCAACTTACTCCATACTTGGAAATGACGAGCTTTGATCTTTGCTTCAGTTAAAAAACCACCCTTCCAGGTACCATTTCCTTTTCTTCTATAATTTAAGCCTTAAGAAAAAAGAAATCCATGTCAGCGATTTCACACCCTCCCTTTGCACCTGGCAAATTGCGGCTTCAGACTCACGAGTCACCCTGAGCCCTCGGCTCCCTTCAGCTCCTGGCTCTCTGTGAACATTACGGCAAAGAGCCTCTGTGATGAAGATCGTCTTTGGCACACCTCTTGTTTATACATTTCATGGGGCTTAAGTTGCCCCAAGATGATAGGATTGGGAAGGTCTCAGACAAAAGACTGATCTTCGCATGCTCAAAAGGGAAAGCTACAAAACCTTGTTTCAAAAAAGCCACCAATGAAATGGGCAGAATGCAGGATAATGTTCCAAATGGGAGAGAAAGGTGGCCTCCGAACAGGTCTCCATGTCATCATTAGATAAAGACCTAGTTTTAAGATGCTGACAAGTCATTAAAGAATTTTGACAGTAGAACTTGAGGCTTCTTTGTTTTGTTTTGTTTGTTTGTTTGTTTTTTGAAGCAGGGTTTCTCTGTGTAGCTCTAGCTGTCCTGGAACTCGCTCTGTAGATCAGACTGGCCTCAAACTCACAGAGATCTCCCTGCCTCTGCCTCCCTCTGGAGTGCTGGGATTAAAGGTGTGCGCCATCACCACCACCTGGCTTAAGTTTTGAAATGATGAAATAAGAGGAAATGATGTGTAACATAATAATGAAGGAGTCAGTAAAACATTAAGCATGCACCTCCATTTGGCGAGCATGTGATTCATACCGCTGAGCAACTTTTCATATCCTTAGTGTTTTATTTGGTATTTCCGATAATTCCAAAGCATTGACAAGATCATTTCCCTGGGAGACTTTGTATTTAGGGAGAAATTTATAGGCTCAGAGAAATCAATGAAGAAGGCTGAAGCAGTATGCTACCTACCTCCATACACAATCCTCAGACCAAGAACAAGCAGGTTGTTAAGAGTTGTCAGGGACCAGCTGTGATAGAAGTGAAGTGGGGGAAGCCTCGAGGTGAAGGGGGGGCTCTCTGTGAAGCACTGAGGAGGAGGAAGGAGGGATCAGATGAAGAGGGCTGGGATGAGTTAAGACCAGTGTGAGAAGGTGACTGTGCTCCTGCATGTCTGGAAAAAGACCGAATGATAGGAAATGTAAGGACAGGTCAGCTGGAGTAGAATTATATGCAGTCCAGTCCAATTGATAATAAATGCACATGCTGTAGAATGAAGGCCGTTATGCTTTCTCAAATGAAATTAAAGAATAAGAAAAGCCTTTTTTGAAAATTTTTGTGGGATTCTTAAAAGTATTACTGAAATTTGAGCCTTAATTTTAAAAATAAATGGTACAGTTTTGCCCAATCCTCTATCTTAGCCCAATAGCATAAACGATGCCATGAATATTGTATTGATATGATATTTCTAGTGTTCCATAAAGTCTATTGGATGATTATTTTATACATGTTTCAATGGATGTTACAGTTATTGGCTCAACACAATGCACATTTTTCTTTGTCTGCCCATGTTTTCCGAGCACTCTCTCTATGCCAAATACTCTACTGGATACTCAGGGCACCGTGAGAGAAGAAACAGGACTTCTTGTGTCCATGGAAGACAAACATATGAACAGATCTTAAAACCTGGCCATGGCAGAAGTCCAAGCAGTGCCTCTTTTAGTAGGAAAGACAGTTTTGTTCTAGCAACTTCTCATTAAAGGTCAATGTGATACAAGGTGCATTGGCATTCTAGAATGTGGCAAGGGCCATGTCTCCACAAAAGCGTCTCCATGATCTGTTTTTCAGGATCCCATGTGGCATGGTTGCACAGGTGGTCTGACCTACTGACCAGGAAGCCTCTGTCTAGGCAGTAAGAGTGGACAGACTGTCAGGAGAGAACAAACACACCAATCTGTTACAGTCTTGAAACAACATGTCAATAAGGAGAATACCAGCTTTTCCAGGAGTTCCTAGAATGGAGGAACAGCCACAGCAACAACTCATGGATTATTGGGAAATTGGTTTGAAATATGCAAAGTTTCAATGAAGCAGTGATACTCCTACCTCTTGTCTCTTCTCTCTCTCTCTCTCTCTCTCTCTCTCTCTCTCTCTCTCTCTCTCTCTCTCTCCCTGTCCTTTTCCCATTCTCCCTCTCCCCATCTCTCTCCTCTCTACCCCTTCTGTGTGTCTGTGTCTGTGTCTGTCTGTCTGTCTGTCTGTCTGTCTGTCTGTCTATATGTGTATGTGTCTGTGTGTGTCTCCACTCCCCATTCATTCGATGAAGCATCTTAAGAAGATGTAAAGTCATCTCAAGGGCCTTCCATCTTCACTCTACCTTACAGCATAGTTACTAAACAATGACATTTTAATGAGCTTAAATTCTTCTGTTAGAGACATAATGAAGTGAAGATGATTGCTCAGACAACTGAGTAGAACTAAAATTCATTCTCACTGACTTAATGTGGAACCACCAACCATACTAGAAAACGGGCTACCAAAATATCTTGTTTACAAAAAAAAAAAAAAAGGGCAAGGTCGGAGAGCAAGGTCAAGAATGTAGAAGCTGAGGGCTGTAAAGAGGAATGCAAATACTATCAAGCACTAAAGAGCTCTGCACACATGGAAAGGATCTCTTCAGAAAGCTGTACACTGTGAGCAGACAGAGCCTACCAGGTAGCGTCAATCACACTGTGTGACAGAAATCAACCTCATTGTGCATGGTTGTACATACTTTGTCTTTTTACTGGAGAACCGTGCTCAAGATTCTTTCCAGATGATAAACAGTACAAAATGGTTGGAAAGTTCAAGAAGGGCCACTTGAGTTTAAATACTGGTCCATCCTCCCTTAGACTACAGGCTCTTTAGGATGGAACCTTACCACTATGTACTTAAGTTCTCACCTGGAGTGAGAGGATAGAGTACCACTTATGTGATACTTGAAAGAGACAATACAGTAAGAAGGACTCCTAAGACCTAGACAGTTCTAAGTTCCTACCTGTTAAAATTATGTAGGACTGAAAGCATCATACAAAGTCACTGACTGGACCTGCCTGAGACAAAATTAGGCATGTTCCGATAAAAAGGAAAAGCCTCACGGGATAATTACTCATTTACATCGTGCTCTACAGTCTGTTGAAATGTATTTTACACTTTTACAAGAGCCACAGACTATGACTTCATCAGCATCTAACCCTGGGAATCACTGCAGTTGAGTTTGCCACCCTAAGAACATTTCTCAGGACTATCTAGAGGTTTTTTTTTTTTTTTTTTTTTTTTTTTTTAGATCTTTACAACACAAATGCCTGACTGTAGAGGCAATGCTACAGAACAGGTGCCATAGCATCATTGTGTCTCTTTTGTACATGCTTTGGTTTCCAAAGTAAACTATCAGTATGTGCAGTCTACACAAAAATGTTCTAACAAGACAGAAACTTCGCGAACTTTCATGTTGCTCAGTGTGCAGTATCAACCACTAGCAAGATGACCTTTTCTCAGAGACTGAGAGCCACATGGATTGCCCTGATTTGACAAGACCAGGACACAAGCGAAATTCGATTGGAGTGGTCACTGAAATAGTCACACAGCTATTTAACATATAGTTGTGAACTTAGACAGGGGCAGGATAGATACACTCTACACATCTGGTTCTCTAACATTCTTCATATGCATCAATAATGTGAAAAGAATTATAATCCCCAGTTACAGAATTTAGTCTTTAAATTCATTTACATTCATAAATGTATAGCATTTCTCAGCATGCAGCCATTATGCTGATCTTTAACCAATGTCTCAGACCGTCCAAGGTTCTCTTATTAACTCACTATGTATTGGTGTCTCATTTTATAGAATGCAAGTTTTAAATGTTTGTTTCTTTTTTAATATATTAAATGGTTATTTGGGAACCTGGATAATATGGGGAGACATGAAAAATAGCTAAAATAAACAAATCCAGTTCATACATAACATTCTTATAGCAAATAGGTTATGGGGGCAGGGTGGTAACTAGGCAAAAATAGCATAATAGAAGAAACCATGACATCATGCTCCAAAAAGAAAAACATTGTTTACAAGCTTAAGGATTTACTAGTACTTTCAATCAATCCTTCTAATGCCTCCCAATGTGAAGATTTGAGTATCTGCTACAATTTGGTTGCCATTGCCCAATTCCTGGTGGAATTGTGCAAGGTGTGCAGTATCTTTCTTTGGGCACATAAACATCCCTGGACATTTATCCTCACTCACTTCAAAATACAAAAATGGCCTAGTTTAATTACAGAGAAGTTAGTTCCTTCACATCATGTTGGCAGGGACACAAGGTCAAAAAATAATCTCTTTCTATGGAAACCAAATACAACAAGGAAATTCTAATTCAGTCGCATGTGGTAAGTGGATATGAGCCACAGTGTCTTGATGTGGGCATTTATTATTTTCCATCACTTGGTATTAATAAAGTGTTATGTAACAGTGAAATTCTAAAGACATTTCTCCTTCAAATTAAGTAAAATTGTATTATTCAAAAAAAAGTAAATTTTATTTTTATAAGTAAAATTAAATTGTTATAAAACTACATGGTCTTTTGGCAAACATGTTGAGATGAACACAGAGTTTCAACTCTTTGTTCTTCAACAATTTGAAGCCCCATTCTATCATTCAAAGAATATAGCAGTAAAGAAACATAGGTTAAAATAAGTGAGAAAATGTTGCAGACTTCAGTAATTCAAAGTTTTTAAATAAGCCTTAACACTATCCATGACTCTATTAAATATTTATGGCTATTGCATCAAGAAATCTTGTTAGATCTACCACGTATATGTGCATACATTAATTTTCATTTATGTACATATATGTAAATACATTTATTTGTATGCATACGTATGTATATACAAAACATAACTATTGTTCACCCTCCCAAAGCTTATCTGCAGCCACAACCACCACCATTAATTGCCTAGATGGCTGCATAATCTCTGTGGTCTCCCTCAACCCAAGCACAGCCAATGAATTGCATCGTTTAACATTATCTACTCTTCAAGTTGTTAGTCAAGTTCAGATAGTCCACTGCTCTCACTCAGAAAAGCCTCATTTTCACAATGGCCCACAGTACACAACCATGTCTGGACCCTCTCTTCATCCTGGTTTCATCTTGCTCCTTGTCCTTGCTACTCTCTTTAGGCCATTGACTACCTCCTTTTATAGGTGTTGGTGAACTTCCTGCATCTGGTTATGCTAGCTCCTTCTGCCTAGAACACACCATGTCTCCAAATATATACAACACAAGTGCTACAATTTCATTTCTGCCTTGGCATCCTTTCTAAGACATCTAAAGTGAAACTTCATTCTGTTTATGCCTTATTCCCATTAACACATTACATCTTTTCTATCATATTTATCAGAATATGTATATTCTTTATTATGTGTAATGAGTTCCTTATAGAAGGTACTGTTATGGTGCTTTTTAAAATGCCATTGTTCATCTGAAATTTAAATTTAACTGGCATTCCTGTTACACAATTTTGTTTGCTAAATCTGGCAATTCTGATACAAAACATTTGTCAAATAAATGAATAAGAATTTTAGAGGTTGAAAAACACAAATAATGATAACTAACTTAGAACATTTGCCTTTAACAAAATTAAATGTTAAAAATTAGCAGATCTGGGATGTAGGAGACAACTGAGAAAGCCAAAAAGAGGGAATTTGATACCTGCTACAGAACATGGAAAATATAAGAACACTCGGTACCCCTGCTGTAGGGTGAGGGTGGGGGTATAAAAATGTATGGGTATGGGAACAGGGCAGCTAAAAACAGTAGGATTAGTACAGGGATTTAAAAGAAATAGACACTGAAACAATCCACACTCTCACAAAGACACATGGATGTCCCACTGGTGGCAAACTTCATGCAAGACTAAAATGATGTCTGTTAGAGAAAAATGAACAATAATAAAAAGAATAATCACTCTACTTGTCAAAAATACAAAAGCAAGCAAGATGAGTGAGAGACTAGGTGGTGAGGTTAGGAAATGCTCTGAGGATGTTGGCTGATTCCAGGGCTGTGAAAGCAACTAAGTTTTAAGTTGACTACCTGCAATGTGCGAAGTATAGTGGAGATGCCGGGCTTAATGATGGATGCTTCCCAGCAAGCTACAGGGAAGTGTGGTTGTGTAACAGCCACTTCTACCGTCTGGAAAGGAGAAGCATACTGGAAACCTTAGTCTTCAACTTAACTCGGAGGGACGCTACTCAGAGCAGGTTTGGGTTCATATTTAATATGCGGAATAAAGGAAAGCCCAAGCCGGGGAATAAAAGCATTACTAGAGTCATCTCAGGATATGATTAAAGCAAACAGGGGTCTATGTGGAGAAATGTACTCCCGGTTCGGGGCTCATAATCATCATAGGCTGAGTTCTGAGGGTGAGCTCAAAACACAATAGTTACACAAGAAAACAAAGGATCTCATATAGCTCCGCCCTTCTATTTAGACAAACTTTAAGTGAAAAGAAAAAAAAGTATTCTAAACTTGAAGACTACATTCTAATTCTTGATAAATTTTCATCAGCGTGGGTGACAACGTCTCTGTACTGTGCTGTGTATTAGTTATCTTTTCTGTTGCTGTAGTCACCGTGACCAAGACACTTAGAGAAGAAAGAGTTTTTGTGCTTACAGCTCCAGACACCACAGCCGTAAGTGATAGCCATGGTTGCTAGAGCAACAGGTTTAGAGTTGCCATCTTAACCCTAAGGCCACTTAGAGAGATTACATTGGGAATGGTACAAGGCTCTGAAACCTCAGAGCCTGGCCCCAGGGAAACACTTCCTCCATCAAGGCCACATTTCCTAGACCTCCCCAAATAGTGCCACCAACAAAGTTTTCAAATACTTGAGACTATGTGGGACATTTCTTATTTATCATTTCTCAAAACACCATTGTGTGATACTTCAGAAACTGATCTATTTTCAGCACTAAAAAAAAAAAATGAGGAAGATGAATCAAATATAGAGGCAGAATTCATAACTGAAAATTTCCAATAATTTTGATCCTTTCTAGTAAGTTTGTAGAGTTTGAAAAACTTCTTGATATTATAAAATTCTAGCAAGGTCTGGGAAGACAAATAAATGACCAAAGGAAAAGTCGAGTCCATTAGACTAGAAACCATCCAATAAAACCTAAAACCATACAGTCTTAGTTACTCTATGTTAATAGAGTGTATAAATTCATCTCACAAACCTAACAAGTAGCTGGGCACGAGTGTGTGATGCTTCCAGCCAATATGGATGCCCATTCCGCCTGCACTACTTTCAATACAAATGACCTTGCTGACATCCGAGTTAAAAGAAAGTGGGGAAAAAATAGTTCCAGAGAAGTTGCTTAGATGCTGGGGTAAACATTCGTAAACTATTCCCTCCCATCATGAATAACCATAGATACGCACAATGCAACACAAGAGGCTAAAAATGTGCGTTGCAAAGATAGCAAGATTTATTAAAAGTACAAACAGCTGTGAAGTGGAGTCCACAGCTGCTGGGTCAGGGCTATTTGAACCTGTGAGGTCCCCATGATTTTGTTCTGTTGCTAATGATCTGAGCCCTGGCCTGACCCATGTTTATAACTTGCATTATCTTCATTACATATACAATGTAACTACAAAAAAAAAAGTCATTTGAAACACAACGAATTGTTTTTTACTTATTTTCCAAGGATAAAGATGTTCGGTGATAAAGCTTTCAGTCGAAGACTATTAAAGTTTCTATCTTAAGTCAGAATTACCGTTCAGAATTCTAATTTCCTCTTACTCTTGTTTTTTTTAGAAAGTTTTTTCAATGTCTTTAAATCTATTCCAAAATATTTTACATGGGAAAACTAAGCATGCTTTTAAAAAGTGGTATTTAATGCAACCAAAATTAGGCTGGATAAACCTCTCTTAACGTCTCAAGTCATTAAAAATTTGGGGTGAAAGTTCATTAGAAAATTGGTTTAGAACTGTCCAATCCAGGCCAATTTTAGAATATTTTGAGTTGTCTATGTATCAAAATAATGTCTGCTTTGATAAATCACTAAATTGAGATTATTATATTTTTGCACCAGGTGACCTTGGCAGGATTATACCCACAGCTTTGCAAATTAGTATTAATGTCATCATTATGGATGCAGCTAAGTCACAGTGATTAATGTCCCTAGGACCTACACGAGCAAGACCCCCAGAGTCTTATCCCAGACAAACACCTTGCAGAAACATCAGGCCTCACCCCACTTCTTACCTCAATAATTCCAGCACTGCTGTATCTGGGCTTCAATTCGTAAGGACAATCTCGCACACGTTTTCCTTAGTTTATTCTTGTTTTTTAGCAACATAGTAAGACCACTTCCAGCTGCTGCATTAGCAGTGCTTACTAGTTATATTTAATAGTCACGTGAATGTTAGGATGTTATATATCTTCTCCAGTAAATCTTAGAAAGTTAGTTTTTTTTGTTGTTGTTGTTTTATTTTTCAGGAGTTTGTCCATTACGTTTAGTTTTCATATTTCCCACATAAAGCTTCTCATGGTGACTTCTTGTTTTTATGTCAACATCTGTGCCATCGATTCGTTCTTATTACTGTCTTGTGCCCCCCCTCTCTTTTTGACCAATGCCAGTACAATTCTTTTATTTTTAGTTCTATTTTCAAAACTATCTATAGCTCATCAGCAGTTCAGTCATTCCGGCTTTGGCAGTATGTCATTGTTCATGTGAAAAGTCATAGTGATACCAGTTGGATGTACCGTCATGATGTATGCATTCATATGTTTATGATTATATATTCAGTGTCTACAGCATAGTAAACCCTTAAATATAGTTCATTTTCTTAACAGCCTAGAAAACTCCATTTTAATGTGATTAGTGTTTGGGAACATACAAAACATTTGGTTTAAATGTCAAAGATTGTTCACAATATCATTTTTAAAAAATCACTGTGTTTGCTCTAAACCATGTTAAGAAATAAAATAAAACATCATCCCTAGCTACCTCCCAAACCTCTGTCCCTGCTAATGAATGAAAGCAACAGTGTTGAAGTCTCTTTTATAACACATAATATAATATAACATACATCGTTAATATTCATTAAAGTATTTCTAGAATTCATTAAAAAATATATGGCTATGTCTTCAAATATATTCTTTCATATGTATATATATATATATACATATATATATATATATATTATACTATGTATGTATGATGTATATTCCTTCTAATCTTTCTTCTGATTTTACTTAGATCTGTGGCTATTTGATAAATTATCAGACACAAAATTTTAAACATTAAGAAGTAAAATCATCTTTTAAAAGTTGAAAAATAAATCAATCAGCTATAGACTCACTTGTTACTAACAGTTCCTAACAATGAGATTTGTCACAAGAAGGCTTCTACTAATTCACTCATCATGGCATATGACTCAGAGCATCTTTGTACCAAGCATAATGTAAAAATAAAATTATTCAGTTTGGGGGCCTGAACAATGAGATGACTCCAAGGTTAATAGCACATCTTACTCTTGCAGAGGACCCCAGTTCAATTTCAAGCACCCGCAGAGTGCCTCACAGCAGTCCATATCTCCAGTTCCAAAGGATCAGATCTCTTTTCTGGCCTTCATAAGCACCAGGCACATAATATTACAAAAACACATAGACAGGCAAGCACTCATACATATAACATAAAAATAAATATATTTTTAAATATTCAGGTCTTTAAAAATAGTCCTCAGGGAGAAGACTAAAAATACATAACAGACTCTAGGACTTAAATATCTTCTCTGTTCAATTTCATTCTCAAGTCCTTCCATCTTTTATCTGCTAATGGACTTCTAGATATCCATGTATGGAGAGGAATCATGAGATGTGGAACTGTGGGGGGGGGACCCACGATTCTGAAGACTTCATCAACTATTAACCAACTGACAAAGATACTGGCTCCCTTGTACTTTCTCCTCTTCAACATGAAACTAAAATTTAAATATTTAGGTATACTATTACCATATACTTATTTTGGTCAGAATAAAATTCAGTGAATTAAGTGGCAATAAAGGGTGAAGGGTGGCTCTTTGTTGCAGGGTATGTTATAGACTATTTCCTTAAGTGCCAAGAATCATGTCTAGAGGGCAGAGATACTCCTAGATGACCCACAAAGAAGACAATGTAACATTCACTTTGGATCGAATAATCTGACTGAAGATGCATACCTTCCAACTTGTCAATAAAGGTTCCTATCGAAGATAGACAAGCACAAGCAAAGCCTGGTTGGAGTTTGGTTCTCTTCCCAAGTCTGTAACAAGGCCTCATGGATGCTGAAATAAGTCCATCAATTTCATGTTTCACCAAATATAGGTTTCACAGAAAAGAACTATAAAAATGTTTCCTCCCAACTTTATGTGTTCTAGTGTTTAAATAAAATGTCTTAGTAGGTAAGGAAAGCTGTACATGAAAATAACAAGAGGCAAAATCAAAAGCAAGTCTGAAATAGACAGGTCCACCTGAGCTGTAAATTATGGAGCCGTGGAAACAGCCAAATGACTGATCAGCCACTGTGGCAGCCAGGAATCAATTATGTCTCTAGTTCACTGCAGTGCTGGCTGGTCTTATGTCAACCTGACACAAAGTAGAGTTACCTGAAAGGAGGGAACCTCAACTGATAAAATGCCTCCATAAGATCCATCTGTAGGGCATTTTCTTAATTAGTGATTGATTCTAATTAGTGATGGGATTCTAACAGAAAGTTTACAGCTCCTGTCACAACCGTTAACTAGGTTCTGTCTTGTGTTTTCCCACTGAAGTCCCTGTGGCAGGAACAGCAAGACAAATTTCTTTTTCTAAATAAGATCCGTTCTGTAAAATAGGAGAAATGGCGATGATAGTGACTTCTGTCATTATTTTTATATGTGTCTTCTTCATTAACTCAACCCCTAACTACTCTCCACCCACTGCGAGGGATTTCCCTTGGGTACCTCTGCAGTCTCTCCTTCTGGGTCCTGCACTTCTCTACACCAGTCCTCCGACATGCTCTGCTCATTCAGTGAAGTAACTTCTGGTGAATATTTATCAATCATGAAGTCGTGTTTCATTCATTCACAGTAGCATAGTATGCCTACTTCCAAGACCTGACTTTGCAGTGTGGGAACTTTAAATGACAGTTAGAAAAACACACAGTTCTATGTGTTTGTGATAACTACAGCTGCAGCGATTTGATGCACAGTTTGTATAATTTAGTCCCTTTAAAGAAAAGACCATATACTGGGCAGTGGTGGCATACACCTTTAATCCCAGCTCTCAGGAGGCAGGGGCAGGCAGATCTCCATGAGTTCGAGGCCAGCCTGGTCTACATGAACAAGTTCCAGAACAGCCATGGAGGTTACACAGAAAGACCCTGTCTCAATAAACTAAAGAAGAAGAAGAAGAAGAAGAAGAAGAAGGAGGAGGAGGAGGAGGAGGAGGAGGAGGAGGAGGAGGAGGAGGAGGAGAAGAAGAAGAAGAAGAAGAAGAAGAAGAAGAAGAAGAAGAAGAAGAAGAAGAAGAAGAAATAATGAAGGAAGAAAAGAAAGAAAAGAAAAGAAAAAGAGAGCATGTAGGCCATTGCTGTAACTTCTGCTTGTCTTAGAACAGAGGCATGTAGTATACAAGAACAATTGAAACTTTACCTTCTCAGGGTGTGAGAGGAAAACTGGAAGCAGACAGAATGGTCTCCAAAGATGTGTCAATGCCTAGAGAAATGATCAAATAAGTACAAAAAACCAGTTTTGTCCCAAATCAATATGTTCCAAACACTTTAAAATCTGTTTGTAAAACATACAACTAAAGAAGCATTCATTTCAAAAGGATTGCAGAATACTTAGGGACAGTCAGGAAAGTGATTACCTATGATAAAACAACTTTTATCACCAGTGTATTTAGTTTGTTTTCATCGTGGAGACATTTAAGCCCTTTTATGAACTGTCATGTTTAAATAACCAACATACATACTGTTCTGATTGCTTTTCCCCACAAGCATCTCTTTTCTTTTCATCCTCAGTCTTGACATCCATAGTTTTAGATAGCGAGGTCATTTTTACAAGCGCACCACTCAAGGTTTATGAAAAATGACTCTGTCTCCAGGCAGGTCTCTATCTGAGCCGAAGCAGGTCAAACACATGGCTACAAGAAACCTACCACTGCTTCTAAATGTTTTTTGAAAAAAAATGAAAACTTGCTCACAGTTAGCACATGGTAACTAAACCTATCATTACCCTGCCTGGTTAATGGTGAAATCATAAACTCTACCTTCCTCAAATGTGTTTTCTACTTTTTTCTCTACAGGAGTGCTCCCTGTAATACCAGGATAGCAAGAGAGTATTCTTGCTGATCTTTCTGATCATCCTACAATACAGTTTTAGCTGCTCTTTCTAAATGAAGTGTGTATCAAAAAATCAGTGACATTACATTTCTTTCAGATAAAGGAAAAAATATTTTTTGTGCCTTAGCTAGAGGATTTACTGGTAAATTTTCAAGCAAAGGGGGTGATAAAGGACATGTGCCTATTCAGTGCCATCCAGGGATAATATACCTTAGTTCTTTTCATCTTCAGAATAACACTAGTTATTACACTCAATACACAAGAAACCTAAGCCTCAAAGAACGTTAAGTATCTTAGATGATTCACACAATGTTTGGAGGAAATGAGACTTCGACCTAAGTCTATCTTCCTGCAATCTCATTGTCTACCCCTTAAATCTTCATGCCTTTCTCCAGGGTGGTCTCTAGCAAATTCCACCCAAATTTAATCTAAGCCCATTGTTATGCAAAGGTCAAAGCCAGTCTCTGTTCAGGTAGTAAATCCCAGACTAAGCCCATTCGTGCCCAGCACTAGCTGCCTCTTTAACCTGGAGATTCGCCACAATAACAGTCCCTCTGGAGGCTAGCCAGGTCTTTAGTCTGCCTGGCACCCTGTGCAGTGACTCAGGCCAGACTACAGGAGCTCCAATCAAACCCTTCTAAACAGGACCTCAAGAACGTCAATGCCTAAAGCACTATTGTTCTCAAATGACCTTGTGTGGGGGCCAAGACCACTCGCGTCTATTAAAAAAAAAAAAGCAGTGTAAGATGGGAAGGTCATGTGGACAGGCTCCACTGTTTTCAGAATTTAAAAATAATTTTTTAAATGTTTATTATGTGTTTTTACAGCCTTACCTGACTCTGGGATAACCTGGAGAATGGAAGTACTCCTTTAAATCTTGCTTCTTCCTCTTCTGAAGGAAAATAAAAGTTAAGCCTTCAGTGAAGTCGCCCTCTGAAGGCCAACAGGAAGCGTTTGTTTTGTCTTATGTGTGAAATCAGAGCTAGCATCCCCCAGAACTTGTTGTCCCCATGAAAAATGAAAAAGATCATGGCACACAGCCCGAGAGCTGATAGCATGTTGCCCTGTGTGCATTCCTTACAGGCCCCTTGCGTTGCTCATTTCAGAAGGAGAAAACATTTCCTGCCTCAGTGCATTACAGAGGAAGACAACTGGTCTGGAATGACCTCAGAAGGTTCTGGCAGTTTTCCAAAGATCTTAAGCAGAATTTTGTCAAAGTTTCCATCAACTCAATGAGCCCTTGCAGTATGATGTGGAATACTTCTACATTCCAGAAGAGGAATTGATGGTTGCATTAGAACGGTGTTTCTCAGACTGTGGGTCGCAACCTCTTTGGGGTCGAAGAATGATTTTACAGAGTCACCTAGGACTATCAAAAAACATATATACCTACATTACAATTCATAACAGTAGCAAAATTACACTTATGATGTAGCAATGAAAATAATTTTATGGTTGGGGGTCACCACAACATGAGGAACTGTATTAAAGGATCACAGTATTAGGAAGGTTGAGAACCCATTGCCATACAGTGTTCTCTGTAAGGCACTTTTACAACCACTGGAAAAATCTTCACCAGTGATGTAAAAAAGGGTATCAGAATTTTTGGTATGTTTCTCCAATCTTCTTTGCTCCTATCCAACTATAATTTTTTTGAAGGGAGACAGTAATTTACTAATGTACATCATCCTGATGAATTTATGATAGCCCTTAAATGAATGAACAATAGTAGATAACATTATTCAAGCATTGGAGATATCAAGGCATTTGGTCTAGAGGTGTTTCTTGAACATTCGTGGCACTAAGCACAAAATTGAGCAAATATGCAGTCACCCCCTTTACGGAGTTGTTAGTCTATTCCTTATTCTGTGAATCAGAAGTACCAGGGAAGTTTTAACACAGATCATGGGTCAGACCCACCCCCTCCCCACAATATTCCTTCAAGTTGCCTGATTTGGAGGTAGATGTGCACAACAAAACTCTGAATTACAAGAGAGTGTGATGAATGATAGGGGAAACAAGAGATTTTTAAAGGCCACACGGACACATGCTATCAGGACTTCACGCTAAATAGTATCATTTAAATAATAAATTAGCCTAAGAAACAAAAGTGGATTCTGGGTAAAGGAGTATGGAATTCAGAGGTAGAGAGGCCCATTTCTGAAGCCAGTCAATGGTGGCTCTTTTATGTAATTGAGCTTGCTTGAGGATCCAGGCTCAGGAAAGGGAATGCATCTAGGAGACTGGGTAGGTGGATAAGGACCATAGAAAGAAAATACACTGCTCTTGCTGGGTGGCAGGCAAAATTTACTCCTGAAACAAAGTTTTGTGTAAAAAAAAAAAAAAAAAAAAAAAAAATTTACACAGAGACCAAGTGTGATCTTAATCATTCTTTTACCTTCATTTATGTGTTTGCTTGAGTACCAATGTATTTCCTAAGGAAGGGTCATAAGTTTTGAATCCCTGGTTATTAGATATCCTCTGCTACCAATGTAATAAGCCAACCAAGCTGAATAGATAAGTTCAGATTTAATGAACAGAGTAAAGGAACTCCCGGGTGACTCTCAGGAGATCAAGAAAGGACTCATGTGGCAAATACGTCGGCCAGGTCTTAAGTAGCCTGTAGATGTGGTCTTGAACAGCCCCGGGAGGGCTGATTCTTGGTGGGCTTTCTGAGGGGAGGGGTTTAGAGAGGGCAGCTCCAGGAGATATCATCAACATCCCAATCTTTTGGGTAAATATGGACACCAGTTGGGCTTCCACCTAAACGAAGGGCACAAACAAGGAAGGGGGCCACATGTGTGACAAAATAATGAGGAAATAGAAAAGGAAGGAAGCACCCAGTTAGAGAAAACTGACCATGAAATACATGCCCAATGACACAATCCTCAAAGTCCAAAAGGGGCTAGTCTCTTGCAGTTCAGGAAAGAGAAGAGTTCAGGGAAAGAACAGACAGGGGCATACCTTTCCTTCCTCAGAAATTCAGATTTCTTATAATGTTTTGCTTTCCAGCAGCAAATATGGAGTTACCTTTGTCAGTCTCCATGGGAACCACCCTGTGGCACTTTGACCTAAATCTCTAGCACCCCAGTGACTTGAACATACATTTATAGTTCCTGTTCTGATCTCTGGACTCTACTTTCTACAAGGAAAACCCTTTCTTTTACTTTGCTTCTACTCTCAGGCCACACATACACACACACACACACACACACACACACACACACTCACACACACACACACACACACACACACACACACACACACATTTTGTAGATCCTTAAGCAACAATATCAAAATTCCCTTAAATTATACAATCTCTTAATTCCTGGGGAGAGGGTCAATATTTGATCTCCCAAAGCTATTGGTCATTATTCTAGTTAAACTTCTACCTAGCTTTCTTGGTCTATTTCAGTAAAGTCAGTCACTTGCAACTTTCCCCAGCCCAAATCCTAAAACCTGACTGATGCTGAAGACACGTAAAGCCTTGTTCCCATGAAGAGGGGAAATCTCTGGGGTCATGGAGGAATAATTTGAGCTTTGTGCACCAGATGCTAATGGAGAAAGGAACCGAGTATTCCAAAGTTGACTTTGAAGCATTCTGTCTGCTTACTTACCTGATAAGGCAAGAAAGGATCACATGTTTTTCTGGGAACTGATGGTAATTTAATCTTTTTTTCAGACTGTCCTATAATTACCTTCCAGTTTTCATGAATTCTGAAACATGTTTTTGTTATTTATAACCCATTTTCCCCCCACTATTCATAAGCCAGTGAAAAAAAACAGTGCCTACAAATGAGTGAAAACCCAAGCACAGTACCCACTTGTTTGACTCAATATTTTGATTTGATTTAAAAATCAATAATTTATTTTAACTAAATGACAGACATTTCGTCCCCATGTACAAAGAACTCAGAAATTCCACCCTCCCTCCCACATCCCGTTTGGTCGCAAAGATAATGGCGGCATTGACAAGCCCTGTTTCCAGTTCCTGTCAAGGGTCATTTCAGAAAGACAGCTCCAGTCAAGGCCTCACACTATTATTTCTCATTTAAAACATTGGAAAATAAATAAGTAGCTGTTGGCCTCAAGGGTCCCCTTGTTTTAGCAAATGGAAACCTTGGGAGGCAGCAGTTGGTGCCGGTGAGGCATCAGCTGGGTCAGATCAAGAAGGACAAAGGAGAGGAACTCAAACCTACAGTCTTTTCCTCTGGAGCTCCCAGCTGGATGGCAGATCTGCCCTCGATCAGTTTCCCTTCCTCAGCTGCTTCCAGTGTTCGGAAAGTTCCTCCCACTGACATCGGCTGGGTCTGTAATTGTTGGTGCACACCACCCAGATCTGGATGGTGACTTCCTATTGAATGGAGTGGCACCATGGTAGAGTGGTCAGGGCAAGTGCTTTGGAACCACACTTGACTTGGAAGTCTAGCTCTGACACAGCACATGGCTTGAGCCTCGTGAATTGTTTCCTTATTGATAATCGTAAACACAGTGCCTCCTGTTGTCGGTGTTAAATGCAGCTACGATAACAGAGGTGTGCATACAACAGGTACATAAAAATACATTCCCTTGTCCCACCTCACTGTCCATCCATATACCTAATATTTCCATTCATTGGATTAATTAACTCCAACCAATGTTGTCTGCATACACAATGAACAAATACTTTGGAAGATGCAGTAAGTACACTGAGCTTTAGAGAAGACACATTCCCTTTTTACCTCCTTCTCCTAAAAGCCTGGGAGTGCAAGTTGACACCCCCACCCCTACACTTGTGAGTCGCTCGCTCTGGCTCTAGATAGGAGCACCAAGCAGAGCCAGGCACTCTCAGTTCAAGCACAGCTTTGTCTAGAGCCGTGGTTCTCAACCTTCCTAATGCTGCAATCCTTTAATACAGTTCCTCATGCTGTGTGCTACTTATTTTCGCTGCTACTTCATAACTGTAAGTTTGCTACTATTATGAATTGTAATGTAAATATCTGATATGCAGAATATCTGATCGGCAACCCCTGTGAGAGGGAGGTCCAATCCGACAAAGGAGTCACGACCCGCAGGTTGATGACCAATTGTCTAGTGCTTCCCGGTGCCCAGAAAGTGCTACGTTTTATGTTTTAATGGCCAGTAAATAAGCAACAGAGCTGTCTTCAGTGCTGCAGTTTTCCAATGAGCATCTGACTAGAAGGGTAGGCAGCAGGAAGCCCTCATCTGGCGTGGGGCCCCACGCTCACTGCGGCATCCTCCTGAGGCCAATGACTGTACAAGAACACCCAAGAGAAAGTTGATAATAATGAGATCAAGGAGAAGTAGTACCTCAGGGTATTATAGCTCAATGCAGAGTCTCCATACTTCTAAGGTCACTTCAGGCTCATTCTATAGACTACTCATAGTCTAGACTCTCTATACGAAAAATGTAAGTTCTTTTCTATCCTGTGACAGATTTCATGACAATCCAAGGAAAGCTGCAAATTAAAATAAAAGTAAGAAAATTCAAATAATTCAACCTATTTAACCCTTAAATACAGTTCACTAATCTACTGTTATAGTGGGAATTATGGCAGGGCTTTCAGATTCCAATAGGTTTAATTATGTGAAACTTCTTGGGTTGTCAAGTAATTGCCTGTATTTATTAACTTAAGTTTCCATACTCTACTCTAAGGAATTTGTAGGAAGAGCCCCTACACACACACACACACACACACACACACACACACACACACACACACACACACACATGCACATGAACACACCCTACCTAGTGGAATTTCTACAGCAGAATACTATAAACAGGTAGATGGGCCCTGTTTTATGAGACTCGGTCACCAAATTGATGATGTCAAGTCCTTGCTCTTTCATACGATGCTAGTAAAGACTGGAAATGGAAATCCTGAGATCATAGGTGAAACATTTACAAGGTAAAAACACTGCAAGGTGAAAGTTTCATGTGCCTCAATGAAGAAATTATTCACCTTGGTTCATATTTTCCATTTGAAACATTTTTAGTCTCTATTTCTCTAAGGTTCTACTTTAGATGCTAAAAAGTTGTATCTATCAGAAAGACAGACTTTTTAAATTCCTATTTCTCTAATTCTTGTGAAACAAAGAATTTATAGAAGAGGCATATCCAAGGAATTTAAAAAGTACTGATTCTCCTGAGGCCGGCCTTGAACTCTGCAGCACAGTGCAAATCCTAAGCGAATTAACACACATCAAACCTACTCAAAAGAGAACTAAAATATATCTAACAGCTCAGAGGTCATTAAACAATGCACCATTTTCACTAGTGGAAGTTTGGCCCAGACCACAAGTCATTATTCTAAAGAACAAGGACCAAAGATTAAGTCTCCCCTAGAAGTCACCAAGATCACACAAGAGCAAAGACTAGGATGTTGAAAGGGAAAGGAGCATATATCTGTAGGTATCAATTGGAAAGAAAGATGATTTGTCTGTAAGTATCAGATTGCCTGCTTAAAAGAAAAAAAAACTATTAATGAACATTTAAATTAAAAATGAGTGTCCCCAAGTATTAGAGTTGCTTTAGAAATTCAATCTTGGTACACTCTAATGAAACATAAGAGGTCTCATTTGTTGGTCTTTCTAAAGACTGTCAGAGTCTTCTGTTTCATGAGGAAACACGCCACCTTTTTTCAAAGTATTTAAGTAATTTCATTTAATTCATGAATTTACATGTACCGATGGGAGCTGACTTCAGCTGGATAGCTCTGTCGGAGAAAAAATTGCTCAGATACTTGCAATCAGTTCCTGAGTTGGCCAGATGGGAAGAATGACCCACTAAGAGATACCCACAGCCTAAGCTCTAGAACCAGCAAACATGCTACCTTATGTGGCAAAGAGAAAGGAATATTGGAGCTGGAGTTATGGTGTACACGGCCTTATTTAAAAAATGAGATCACCATGAATTATTGGAGTGGCCCAGTGTAGTCATAAAGGTCAATAGAATATAAAAGGATATAGAAGAAGAGCTCAGGGGATGTGATCCCTGAAGGATTCCCCCTCCTGCTATTGTTTTAAAGAGAAAAAAGGGATGCAGACAGTCTGTAGAAGCTAGCAAAGCTTCAGAAAATGATTCGCCTCCAGGCCTCCCAAAACCAACATTGACTTTAATCCATGAGGTCTACATTGGACTTTTGATGACAAAGTGGTATTGTGTTAAATTATAAATTTGTTATAGCCTATTATAGCATAATCTAAGACCTGTAAATCTTACTTTCATAATTTTTTTTTTTTTTTCTTTTTTTTTTTTTTCCGAGACAGGGTTTCTCTGTGTAGCTTTGCGCCTTTCCTGAAGCTCACTTGGTAGCCCAGGCTGGCCTCGAACTCACAGAGATCCGCCTGCCTCTGCCTCCCGAGTGCTGGGATTAAAGGCGTGCGCCACCAACGCCCGGCTACTTTCATAATTTTTAAAAACTAAGTTTACAAGTTTGAACACCGAGGACCAGAAAGACAGCTCAGCAGGTGAAGGCACTTATCACCACACCTTATAAACTGAATTCACTCCCCAAGACCTACATGGTGGAAGGTGAGAACCGATCCTGCAAGTTGTCCCCTGGCCTGCATATACAAGCCACAGCACATTTGCACCCATCCACCTACACACACTAAGTAAACGAATATAATAAAATGACTTATAGTATAAAAGTTATCAGGTTATCTGAAACAGTCCTGTTGAACAATAATATAACGGGGTCACAAATATTATATAACACATATATAATAGAACAACATTAATAAAAGTCAAAAGAGCCCACTATAATGGCACCAGCCTGTAATCCTAACACTTAGGGGGCCAAGATAGAAAGATCCAGAGGTCTGGGCAACATTTTAAGATTCTATTCTATATCCTACAAAAATAAATACATTAAATTAAATTAAAAAGTGAATAAATTTTAAGCATCCATTTTTCTTAACCCAATGTATCCAAATATTTGTGTTGCAACATTTAAGTAGAAAAATATTAGTGAGATATTTTACAGTCATTTTTCATGTCCACTCTTAAAAGTTTATGGTATGTTTCATGCTTGGAACATCTCAGTCTCTACAGGCTCTTTTAGAAGTGTCGAACAGTCGGAGAGGGTAGTGGTTAGAATATCAAAATATTTCAAGGAAAGCACAGGTACAATTGTAAAATGATACAGTCCTGCCCATAATGCTGCTTATCTGGCTTCCCTCCATTGAGGAAACCTACTACCTTCCTGCTTTCACCTTCGGGGCCCACATGAAAATCCATTCAGAGCAGGCAGCCGGGCACCAGAGCTCACAAAATGGCACTTACTAGAGCTTGAAACATCACTCCCTCCGAGTTTCAGATTCCTCTCTGTTGCCTCCCTTTCAAGTCAGCATATAGTTTTTATGAAGTTCAAGTACAAGGACATGTTAAAGCATTGTGTGATGCTCAGTACGGTATAAACATCGTTGAAAACATTAGCTTTAAAAGCTAAAATTCAGCAGTGGTGGCACATACCTTTAATCCCAGCACTTGGGAGGCAGAGGCAGAGGCAGGTGGATCTCTGTGAGTTCGAGGCCAGCCTGGTTTACAAAGCGAGTTCCAGGAAAGGCACAAAGCTACACAGAGAAAGCCTGTCTTGAAAAACCAACAACAAAAAAAAAAAGTCTCTTACTTTTTAAGTCATGTGGGCCAGGGGAAAGTTGTGCCCCGTATTTAAAAACAGATTCTTTTAAGTTTTCCATGTACCAGTTTCCAGCTGTCTTTGTTCCCTCTGAAGAGAATGTAAAGAGAGCAGAAAGGTGAGGCAGACGACTTCCTGAGAGATTCCTGATACTTCTAGCATCATCTCTTTTAACATGGTAAAAAGAACTTTAAAAATAATCATATTTTGAGTATCCAATCAAGATTATTTATAGGTAGTTTCAGTCTGAAAACCTTGTATGGAAAAACAGATTTTGGACTAAATTGTATATTTAGTTTATGTTTTCTTTTGAAGCCAAGAAGCATGGTGATTTCCTAAAATTGGAAAAAACTGCAGTCAAAACTAAATATGAAAATGAAAATCAGTAGAAAGGGAAAAATTCATAAGTAATTGACTGATATTATAAGGGCTGATAGTTTTTCCTATCATGGTAGACAAATGTAAATAGTTACATGATACCATTATAGCTCATACTGACTTAGTAAATCACTACCTTCCGAGCGGAACAAAAATACACAATTATTAGCTTCCCAGAAACTGGATACAATGTTGGCAAATTCGACAAAATATTACTTCGTAAGAGTGTTACTTGATATTTCAAATACAGAAGCAATTGTAAACATTGTCTTTGGCCTTCAGCCCATGGGGCTGGGTATCACCTATGCATCTGGCAAATTCAATGAGAAACAGCAATGGTTGAATATGTGGAGGGGGCTCAGGGGCCACCTGGGTACCTGGGCAGGCACTGGAATGTTGAAATTACTTGCTCTATGGGTCTCTGAGGATTGCTGCAACAAAGTACCACAGGCCTTAAACATGACAGAACTGTGCTGTCTCAGCTCTGCAGGCTTGGAAGCTCAGCACCCTAGCTTGAACAGAACTATGTTCTCTCTCAAGTCTGCAGGGCAGACTTTCCTTGCTTCTTCCTGGCTTCTAGAAGCTTGTGGTGACATAACATGTGTCTCTGCCTTGTACCTTCCCCCTCCTGAGTCTGCATCTGCAAATGGCCATTTTCTTACAAGGACTTTAGTTACATGCGGTGAGAGGCTATTCATACTCAAGTATTGAGTATTACCTCTTCCTGATGAAGTACATCTGTGAGGACCTTATTTCCACACTCATTCTGGGGGTTCAGATTTTATGTTTCTGGTAGTAGAGGGAGGAGGACACAATTCAACCCATAATAACTGGTTCGTATGATGTTGGAATAAAACAGTTATGAGCAATGTTGTAGAGGTAGTTAGAGAAACGGATTCTTAATTCTTATCATCCTTGATGAAGCCAGATAAATGTAAATCCTTCCTTCACTGCTGAGCTGGGATACCAGCTCTTACTCTTTATCTAACAGAGATAACAATAGGTCACCTCACAAGACCTAAGGCAAGGGAATGAAATTCCTAAACAATGCCCACCCACACTGGAGCACGACAGAAGTGCTTGCTAGTCTGAGAATTATCTGTCTTACTATAAACAAAAAGATCTACTATCTCTTATAAAAAAAAAAATCTACTTCACCATAAAAAAAAATAAGAGAACAAAAGTTCTCTTATTTTAGAGCCCACACTTAAAGACTAGTTTTAGTGGGCTATATCATTCATCTATGATGGGGAGATTACATCACAGTATTCTTTTTAAAAATATGTTTGTTGGGTCGTTGTTTTGGTTTCTTGATCCAAATAGCTCTCTCCTTTCTTATCTGAAGCTCTGTTTTTCACAGAGACAGTGTGGTTTCTGTGTGTGTGTGTGTGTGTGTATGTGTGTGTTCCCAGTCTTACTGATATTGTCCTTTTTCTTTTAATACCCACTCTTGCCATTTAGTTTAAGAAATGCAAACTGACAAACTTGCACGGAGCAGTCTTGCCACACCTACTAGGATACCAGAGTCGCCGCTTGTCTCATTGCTACAACAAAATACCAGCACACATGGCTTCAGGGAGGAGGGCTTTGTTCCGGCTCATGGTTCCAGGGGACAAGGTCTGTCACAGCAGGGAGGGTAAGGCTCCTGGAGCAGGAGGCAGCTGCTGGTCACATGAAATCCACAGAAAAGGAGCAGAGAGCATGGGATACTTGTGGTGAGCTTGTTTCTCTTCACTCAATCTGAGACTCATCCGTGGAATGGTACATCCACAGTTAGAGTGGGTCTGCCTACATCAACTGACTCTAGATAGTCCCTTAGAGACATGCCCAGAGGTGTGTTTTCAAGGTTTTTCTGGATCCCATCAAGGTGACAATCAATATAAAAACCCTCATGCCTATCAAAAGCCTTAAAAAAATATATTGACCTGGTCATTTCCTTTACTCTTAAATGTTCTAAGTATATAAATTGAACACAAGATTCTGCTGTGATGATTTATATAGTTTATAATAGACATGATGTATCACAATCATGTCTATTATAAACTATGAAACACAGTTATACAAAAACTTTTTAAAAATCGTGGCAGATTAAAGTGATCAAATATGTACTCAAACACCAGAAATTGCATTTGAGGTGATCTTGGACAATAAAATACAAGCATGATTGTCAAGGGACATGAGGACAAAATACTACATCTTACACAGTATTCTACAACCTCATACAATGATACAAATGCTCTATATATGGTGTCCGGTATGGTAGGGCCAGCCATCTACGGCAACCACCCAACTTGAAATAAGGGCCTCCAAAGGAGCTGAGTTTTAAAGCTTGTTTCAGTTCTCATTAGTTCAAATAATTATATGTGGCTTCCATAAAGAACAATGAAGGTCTACAATATCTCCTGCTAGTCCTCTGTCCCTTCTTCTTCCTTTGCAAGCATCTCTACGTCCTTGTCACCCCTCAGCACTCACGTCACATGTAATAGTCTCCTTCTGCTTTTTATTTTTTACTCACTATGATCCTTTCTTAGGATATAACCGACCTAAGGAGTGACCTCATTCAATACACCATGAGACTTAAGGTGCTGCTGGGTGAATATTTTGAATACCCCTTATCCAAAATGCTTGGGACCAGAAATCTTTGGGATTTCAGGCATTTTTCCAATTTTGGAATATGTACACATACATAATGAAGATATCTTGAGTTAAGACTCAATACAAAATTCAAGATTCACTTAGCTTCTTGTGCTCCTTATTCCCATAGCTTAAGGCTAATTTCAGATTATTTCTACGTACCTGTGTTTCCACAGTGTCCTGCCCTGTGAGGGAAGCTGTGAAGTTTTCCAATTGTGGCATCACATTGGTGCTTAAAATATTTTAGGTTCTGAAGCACTTCAGATGTGTGTGTGTGTGTGTGTGTGTGTGTGTGTTTTATACATATGTGTGTACATGTGTCACACAAAGGCCAGAGGACATCAAGTGTCTTGTTCCATAACTGCCTTATTCCTTTGAGACTGGGTCTCTCATTGAACCTGGAGCTGAGCTGGTGGCCAGAAATCTTCAAATGACACGCGTGATTCTGCCCCCTACAGTTCTGGGGTTCAAAGTAT
Organism: Peromyscus maniculatus bairdii; assembly: GCF_049852395.1. Taxonomy (NCBI): domain Eukaryota; kingdom Metazoa; phylum Chordata; class Mammalia; order Rodentia; family Cricetidae; genus Peromyscus; species Peromyscus maniculatus. Next base: position 35,696,691 of record NC_134867.1, on the reverse strand, counting down.
GCATGTGCCTACTCCAGGCTTTCTATATGGGTCTAGGGACCAAAATGAGGTTCTTATACTCGCCAGGCAAGAGCTTTTATGAACTGTGCCATCTCTCCAGCCTCCAAACTTGTATTTCTTCAGGTTAGGGATGTTCAACTAGTACAAGTTTGTAAGTATTAGGAAGTTTACCAAAATTTGAGTTATTATTAAAGTTTCATTAGAATTTTAATATATTAATGTGACTGTGAAAGCAGTAAATGAAGCAATTTTTGACCAGGCTATAGGACATCTTCCTTACACACATCTCACAACGTTGAGTATTGATAAGCCCTTAAGTGAGGACAGCGAAGGACCGTAAACTGCAGCGTTGTGCTGAGTTTCTTAACCACTTCCAATACTTCGAGTGGTGATTCTTGAGGAATTTTGATAGGAGGATGTCATCTATCTATACACACTGTTCAACTCCTGTCTCCCAACTTGAACATCTTTATTCCCTTTCCTATATAATTGCTCCATGTAAAATTTCTAAAATTCTAGCCAATGGTAGGAATAGAGCTTTTATCCTGTTCGAGGTTTTTAATGAGAAAAGTTTCAAGTCTTTCACTACTGAGGGTAAGACACACAAATTTGCCAAAAGGCTGCAATGCGGTTGTCTTTACAAGATGCTCCCTTGCTAGCTGCTCGTTTTTGAAAACTAAGTGCTAGTTATTTTGCTGAGAAAGTTCCCATAATCATATTTTTCCTGAGAGATTTTTATAATAAAAGAGTGTTGGACCAGGTCAAGCTGAATTACTTCCAGGTCATTAGCAGCTGCTAACAGCAACTAGCATTGAGCTCTGCACAGTCAATAGTTTAATAAGTGTTTGCTGAGTTAAACTTACCTGAAAACAACAAACCCTAAAAACCCAGAATCGCATATCAAGACACATTCTTTGAATAAATTACCCTTAGATATTTATTTTTGAAAGGATTGGCTTCCCCTCCCCACCTTCTTCCACACAAGCCATATAATTCATAAAATAATATAAATAATCAGTTACATTAAATAAAATTTAAGTTTGGAAAAGACCAACTCTGACACCTGGTCAATGTAGTTGTCTAAGAACATTCCTGAGCTTTAACAGGCTTCATCAAAGGGGAGACTGAGAACACAAAACGTCTGTCTGAGACCTTCTATAGAGGAGATCTGTTACCTCGGCTGCCCAGGCCAAATATAAGAGATTCCTCGACAGCTTGATACTGAATTTGAGTATCACAGAGTTTCCTCTAATTAGGTCATTTGATATGTATTTTTCAAGTCTATCAACAGAAGAGTAAAGTAAAATTCTGCAAAGGGGCTCTCTGGCTTCCACCAGAGCTCTATATTTTCCCTCCTGGGTACATCCGTGCTATTTCTTGCCAGGTCTGATGGTCCCAGGTATGTTATTTTCCTTTCGGGCATCTTAATTGGACTTTGCTGATGAAAAAAAAAAAGTCCACAAGGAACATGCAGTACAAAATAATATTTGTCTCTGATGTGGTAGAAATAGAAAATTACACAAACAATTTGGGAATTATAGGTTCATCACCGCTGGGGTGAAGAGTTATAGACCATTTCTCACCCTCAATTATCTACTGGTTCCCAGTTGTGCACGAGCCAAATACTTGGTCTCTGTGCATGTTTCTCTGACTTCCACTGCCCAAGACTGAACACTCAAGAATGTCAGCCGGGAACAACACTGGCCAGGTTTGTGGTGAATACCTTTGAGGGCAATAATATATGTTTACATGTAACTCATAATTAATCACTAAACTTCCTTTTGGAAAATAAAAACACATTTCAGGGTATATTTTACTGTCTGGGGGGCAAGAAATGACAGGAAAAGAAGAGAAGAGAAGCAAGCAACCGTGGAGGGGGGAATGATTGAAAACATTTGACTTGGCTTGAAATAAAAGTACATATTTCACACATATTTTTAAAACAACCCCAGAAGACAGCCTGACTTCGAACACACTGAACAGGAAGGTATTTACTGTTGGAATGCTTGCTGAGCCCTTCCAAAATACACATTCTTAATACCCCCAGGCTATCAAAAAAGAGTTGGGGTGAAAATATTTAATTTGTATGTGCAATCCTGCTTCCTGTTTTAACCCCTCTGCTATCCCCCCCCACACACACACACACTGCCAACTGTGTTTTTCAAACGTTGTGAAAAATGACAGGTAATGGTTTCATCCCCCTGCCCCCCTGTGTTGACCCAGCTGTACATTTTACCTCAATTTATAGCTCACCTGGCTTAAGACCAAAGAGGGAGAGAAAGGTAAAGATGGCTGTTAAACACTCGTGGTTGCTGTGGCTCCAAAAGAATCTGGGTGGAGGAAAACTGGCCGTGGTATGTATATCAAGGGCACGAGGGTGTGGAGCAGGGTTTGCCTTGGCCTTCAAAACGTGTGCATTCAGTAGCAAGCTTTCAAACCAGGTACAGGGGTGGGCAAGAAAGGCAAAGGAAAGAATTTTCTCAGTATCAGATGAGTGACTGAAAACACCTGAATCTTATAAAATTTCCAAAGAACAGTACTAGTTCTTTCAAGAGAAACTTTAAAAGTATTTTAAGGAGGGGGGGGGGAAGTTAAGTGAATTAAGATTCTAATCCAAGCAAAAGTTCTCCCCCCAAACTTTAACTATATTAGAGTGCTTCATAACATGGTTTGACATGGAAGATATATCTTCCAAATGAATTGAGTTCCAGGTGGGTGTGCTTTCCATAGCATATCTGCTTCCTTGTTGTTATATTTTAATTTCTTAAGAATGCTGAGTCAATGAGCAATAAAACATTTGAAAGAGAATTTGACGCCAAGTGGAAATCCAGCAAGTTGGAAGTTCAGATTTCAAAACTTTTGAATCCAATCTAACTTTGCCAGAAAGTTGACCACACCCTCTGGAAATCCATCTCAAGAAAGGCTTTGTAATTGAGTGGTTTGTTTTAAATACTTAAGGAGAAAAATCTGTAAATACCTCCACTCCAATAAGTATTTCAACATTGTGCCTCTGGCTACAAAGCTGTATTTCAAGTTTCCTTCCACATCAGAACAACATCCTGAGCACAACACTATCCTTGGACATTCTCTCTGCCAACAAGGGCTTTACGGTCCTTTAATGTCTGGGAAACTAGTCTGCATTAAACTTAAAGCAAGGTGATATGCGACTTGGACCTTGCTGTGCAAACATGGACGTGCTTAGGAATACGGCGCCTGTGTCTTTTGTTAAACTAGCTCTCAGAGATTATGAGTGAGAAATGTGCTAACATCCACTTTTACATGTCAATCTGTGAAGTGTTCAAACACTGCATGGACACAGATGGACACCATGTTGGTCCTGGGCCATCTTGCAAGAGTCCACATTAATTTTTATCCTTGTAACACATTCTCACTAGGGGTTCTTTTAAGAGAGGTCATGAGAAAGTAGATTGCTGATATGTTTTAAGATTAAATTGAGTAAATCATCAGTTCTGCAGCACATTCCAAACTTCACACTGGCTGCCTGCAGTCACCATTAAGACTGATGTCTTGTCTGGTTCTTTCCCACTGTGTGATGAATTTGCTGTTATGATCCAGCATCCCAGCCTAATGATATGCTGGTACCATGTCCTTTTACTTCCCTGCCTTCAAAATCACGAACAAAACAAATGACTTATTCTATAAACCAAAAAGAAACTATTGGTACAAAATCTCCAGGAGCAATCCCCTGCCTAGGTTTACATTTCTTAATACTATATACTATTGCAATATAGGATCCAGCCACCTGTGAGTTATGCCAAGCAGTGTGCTTATAGTGAACTAAATCTCAGTGTGGAAACATTTAGTCTTTTCTAATTTCTATGACACAGTTGCCCCAGTTTTGGTCAACTTTAAGGTAGTAATGTGAACACTGATGTAAATTAACCAGCACATATCTCAACCCATCCTACCACAACAGCATGTCAAGAGGGGGGCATCCCAGAATGTCAAGAAGGGCTATCCCTCCATCTCAAGTGTACCTGCATTCTTGAAGACTTATGTTCTAAGTTGAATGAGGGGCAAGCCAAAGAAGCCTGAGGTGTTGGAATATTGTGTCCCCCAGTATATTGTGCACCCTAATAAACTTATCTGGGGTCAGAGAATAGAACAGCTGCTAGATAAACATAAAGGATAGAAAATGGTGGCACACACACACCTTTAATCCTAGCATTCTGGAGACAGAGATCCACACTGGAAACAGCCAGGCATGGTGGCACATGCCTTCAAGCCCAGGAAGTGATGGCAGGAAGCAGAAAGGTATACAAGGCGTGAGGACCAGGAACTAGAGCCCGGTTAAGCCTTTAGGCTTTGAGCAGCACAGTTCAGCTGAGATTATTCGGATGAGGACTCAGAGGCTTCCAGTCTGAGGAAACAGGATCAGCTGAGGAACTGGAAAGGTGAGGTGGCTGTGGTTGCTGTGCTTCTCTGATCATTCAGCATTCACCCCAATACCTGTCTCCAGGTTTGTTTTTATTAATAAGACCTTTTTAAAATTCTTGCTACACTGAGGCTTGAAGGCTGAGGCCCTGGGATCAACTATGGGCAAGTACCTACACCATGGACAACCCCAATGAGCTTTCTTCTCTTTCTCTTCCTCTTCCTCCTTCTGTATCTCCTTAACCCGGATTTCATACAGCAGAGTGTGTACCTCCCTGGGGTGGCTCCATAGGCACTGCTGGACTCTTCGCTTTCACTGTTCCCTTCTCCCCTCCAGGTCTTCTTTCTCTAAGCCCAACCCCTTTCCAGTAATGACTCAGACTACACCTGACTCAGACTTTGGCTGCCACAGAAAGCATCCCCAGTTCAGACCCCCACTCTTATCCTCTGCCAACCCCCTCCCACCTGAAATTACCACTTACTCATGCAGGCTGGGCATTATTGCTATTCTCCATGAATTTTTTGAGTTACAGTCTCTTTACTGAGGTAGAAAGATCTGTAGCTTGTCCTGTCTCCATTTCTTCCTTCTTCTTAGCTTAGTCCCTTTAGGCTCCTCCCCTTTGCCACATTGCGGTGTAGGCTGGTAGGAAATAATAGTCTCTCTACCTAAAATATTCACTTCTGGTAGTTTTAAATATGAAGGTCACTTTAAAGCCAAGAAAGTATTCAAGCCCTTCTATTGGGTAACTAAAGCTACCCTGTTGGGAGAATTACTGATGTGATTTGTATTTTTTGGATCCCAGCCTCTTGCACATCTGAAAATTACTCTGTGCATGGCTGAATTAGATGCCCTGTGTGATGGCTAGCTTGTTGCCAGTACATGTAAGTACAGAGTATGCGTTAGCTATGGTTATTGTGGAGATGTTGGGCTTGCTCCAAACAGTTAGCTCATAACCACTGAATGATTTTGACCCTTACAACAGAGCCATGGGAGTGGTCACTCTATAAACCGTATTTGATCAGACCGTAGATACAAATTGACTTAAGCTTTATACTGTTCTCCCACCAAAAGGAATAAAATACCAACTTGTTGCCTAAGACTTCAAAGGCCTGTATGAGCTAACCCCTATACAACTTGCTAGCTCTCCAGGTCCTGAAATGTTCTAGACTCTAGAAGACTTCTTGTTCTCTTCCACCAGCAAGTGACTAACTTCTTCCCAGTCATTACTCATGATTTTAGATAACTCTGCTTCAAAGAGTCCTGTATTCACCAAGTTTAAACAGCCATCTAGGCACTTTGTATTAATTTACTTTATTTTTCCACATAGCAATTGTATGATTATTAGATATTTACACTTATATATTTTATTACAGCATTTAAATTTAGTTTAATTTTAATACAAATAATAAAATAAATAATATTATTTTACATACTAAAAATAATATATGTGATATAATAACAAGTATATGATCATTTTTATTTTAATTTTACTGGGGCTTGCAGTTAAGAAGTTGAATGAATCTCAAAAGAGACTTTGAACTTTAGATTTTTAAATGAGTTTGAGACTGTTATAGACTACGGGGACTTTTGCAGTTGGACTGAATGCATTTTTGCGTTATGATATGGCTACACGTCTTTGGGGGCCAGGGAGTAGACTGTGGTGGTTTGTGGAAGAATGTGGTAGGATGTGGAAGAAAATGATCCCCAAAGGGAGTGGCACTAATGGGAGGTGTGGCCTTGTTGGAATAGGTATGGCCTTGTTGGAGGAAGTGTGTCACTGTGGAGATGGGCTTTAAGTTTCATACATGCTCAAGCCATGTCCAGGGAGACAGACCACTTCCTGTAGATGTAGAACTCTCAGCTTCTCTCCAGCACCATGTCTGCCTGCATGTGGTCATGTCCCACCATGAAGATAACGGACTAAATCTCTAAAACTATAAGCCACCCAATTAAATGTTTTCCTTTATAAGAGTTGCGGTGGTCATGGTGTCTCTTCACAGCAATAGAAGCCCTAAGACAGTATATTATATAGTAGCTACATTAACTCTATAAATAAAACATAAATATATAAATAATATAAATAACATTATTTTAAATAGTAAAAAATAAATATTATAAAATAGTAAATTAACATAATTTTATTGATGATATAATTTACTTTATTTGATAATATATTTTAGATAACTTGTTTTATTTATTTATATATCTTTTATATATTTATATTTCATATATACATTTATATATATGCCCTCACCACAGCATAAGCATCTATCCTATCTTTTCCAGCACTGGATGCTTATAGCAGCTTATTTGTAAAACATTTACTTTAGTCTCCATAGAAGCAAAGCAATGATGTATGTGCTGTTGTTATTCCTTGCAATAGATCTTTCAACTCCATCCTATCTATAACACACTACATTAAATGGTATTTCCTCTGAAACCTAACAAATCATTATCCCCACCCAACAATTTGAAAACCATAAGAATAGTTTCTACATTGCAAATTCTGCCAGGCAGTTCCTGTGACCAATTACTATTTTCTCAGCATAATAGATAGCCACATGATCTACCTTCTAGGGTTCCAGTCTTGACACCAGCAGGATTCACAAATTGTGTACCTCATCATTATAAAGTGATAAGGCATTTACCATAAAAACCCACTGGCTGAAGTCTGGAATTTTAGCATCTTAAGTATCCTTATCACAGCATATGGACTGATTCATCTCTAGTTATGGCAGTAAATGAATGGGGAATAAAGAAGAACAAGAACTATTTTATATTAATGGGTCCTCTGAGTCAAAGTGATAAGACATCTAAGGCTCACTCAACCTAGTAGAATTGAAATCAAAGTCATGGAAGCTCTTGGTAAAGCCACATTAAATGTCTAGTCAGGTGCTGGGGATGTGATCATTTAATAAAGTGTCTGCTACACAAGAATGAGGACCAGAGTTTGGATGCCCAGCAGCTACATAAAAGCCTGGCACAGGCTTCTTCAAACAACCTTATCTGGGGCTGGGCATAGGCAGGTCCTTGAAGCTTATTGACCGGGCCAGCCTAACCAAATAAATGAGCTACAAATTCAGTGAGAAACCACATCTTGAGGAATAGAGTAGAGAGGGCTGGAAAGATGGCTCAGCGGTTAAGAGCACTGACTGCTTTTCCAGAGGACCCAGGTTCAATTGCCAGCACCTACATGGCAGCTCACAACTCTCTTTAACTCCCGTTCCCACACACTTACACAGAATATATACAGGCAAAACACCAGTGTACGTTGAATGAATGAATGAATGAAATAGAGTGGAGAATAGTCAAAGAGGATGCCCTATGTTGACCTCTGGGCCTCTACCTGTTCATGTGCACACATGCATGGTGCATATACCCACATAAAAAAAACACATATAACACCCACATACACACATACACAAACACACACACACACACATAAAAGAATGTCTAGTCATTCTACTGAATTGCTTTTGCTGAAACTACTTTGGGTAGAAGGCGAGTTCCTCTCTAGCACCCATTGTATAATTGGCAAAAAGAAAAAAAAAATGAGAACAAATAATATCATAAAATGTGTTTCATAATAAATGTGAATTACCCAACTGGTTTGACTACTACAGACATCAAATGAATGCCAAAGAGTGACAAGAGAGACTAAGAATTTGGCAAGAGCAACCAATCCATGTGGACTGGCAAGAGAGATACTTAATGGAAATGAGAGGAAGGGGGGGGGCAGTCGCAAACAGAAAGAGAACACTGAGAGGCAGTACTTGGGTGCTGTTTTGCTGACTGTGTCTTTCCCCAAGACATGGGACCAACTGTAGCTTTAGTTATGGTGTTTCACTTATTGACCTTGGTGGGGGGAGCAGAAGTCTGTGCATGCCCCAGTGTAAGTCAGGGGACAACTTGTAGGAGTTGCTTGATTCTTTCCATCATGTGGGTCCTGGGGATCAAACTCAGATCATCAGGTCTGGTAGCCGGTGTCTTCACCCACTGAGCCATCTTGCCAGCCCACAGTTATACTTCCTGTTTGTAGTTTCCATATGCGTGGAAGCTATGTTTAGAACTGAAATGTCCATAAGGTGGCACAACCTTTTAAGAGATGGGTTAAGGAGGAAGGAAGCGAGGCCACTAGATGCAGTCCTGTGACAGGTATATTCTGACCCCCTCACCTCCTTCTCTTTCTCTTGTTTTCGCTGCCTACTTCTTAGCTGCCACGAGGTGAGCAGCTTTGTTCCATCGCATGTACCCACCATGATGTTCTGCTGGACCACAGCTCCAAAACAACAGAACCGACTGACCACAGGCTAAATGCTGATGTGCTGGGGGATTTAGTCACAGCACAGAACTCCAACAGCAAAATAACTGGAGGCGTTTGACAAACTGCTAGAGGACTGAGTACCACCCATCCCATACACGTTTGACTCTTAACCAGATATTTCATTCCTAAAGACCAAAATAGAGAGGGCACCTTATGAAAGGATGGAAAGGGACCGTTTGAGTCAAACAAGATGCATTCTGCATTTTAAGGCATTTATGCAGTGAAATAAAAGAGGTCACAATTCTTAGACATAGAGACATCCTTAAATGGCTATGGCCACTGTGAGACACAAAGATAATGAAAAGCAGGAAACAGCCTTGTATGCTCATTCCAGCATTGAGAGTCCTGGCTAAAATGATGTAAAAGTTGATACATTCTTCCACAAGCTACTGCACATGAGCTGTATCCCTTAGAATACAGAAAGCCACGTTCACATGCCCAGGGACCCCTCTATGCATCTCAAGGCTCGAGAAGCATCCCATGAGTGGCATTGCCACAGGAAATGGAACTTTGAAGTCTCTGCTTGTGATCTAGCAGGAGAAAAGAATGGCAATGAGATTCTAAGTCTTCTCCCTACAAGAGACTACGATCTATTACAAAAACCAAACTATGATATCTCACAAAGCTTGTCCAGAATAACCCCTGTTTCTGCTCATGTCCCAAGAGCCAGAATCAAAACACAGAGCCAGACACAAAGGAAGGGTACTGAGGGTGAAAATTTGATTTCCTGAGTGTGCAGGAGGGGCAAGCAGAAGAATGGGGGGTTAGAAAAGGTCTGAGAAGTTCTCCGCCTTGATTTCTGACACAAAACGAATTACTCTGAGTTGCGCAAAGAAACATGGGAATGTAAAATTACAGAAGGGAAGTGGTGGATGTGGGAGGAAAATAAATACTCCAGAAACAGTGTGATTCGTACTTCCAAAATAAAAGGCCATTTTTATACACTTAGCACATTATTGAGAAGAGTCCCTTATATATAAGGAAAAGAAAGTGCCTTAGTTTGCTTTCTACTGCTATGATAAAGGCAATGACCAAAAGTCAGTGGGATTGAAAGTGTTTATTTCAGCTTATTCTTCCACATCACAGTCCATCACTGAGGGAAGTCTGGCATGAACTCAAGGAGGAACATGGAGCCAGGAGCTGAAGCAGGAATGCTGCTTAATGGCTTGCTCTTTCTTGCTCACTTTGCTTCATTTCGTTTGGTTGGTTGGCTGGGTGTTTTCTGTGTGTGTGCTTTGGGGAGGGGCTTACTTGCTTGTTTGTGAGGTGGCTGTTTGTTTGTTTGTTTGTTTGTTTGTTTGTTTGTTTAAGAAAGGGCCTCATCATGTAGCCTTGGCTGGTGTGGAACTTGCTATGTCGAGCGGGCTGGCCTCAAATCACAGACATTCACATTTCTCTGCCTCCCAAGTGCTGAGATGAGAGGCATGCTTCCCACGCACGCAGCCTGCTCACTGAGCATTTTTATACACCTCAAGATCACCTTCCCAAGGATGGCACTGCTCATATCGCACTGGGCCCTTCCACATCAGTCATCAATCAGGAAAATGTCTCTCGGGTTTACCTACAGGCCAACCTGATGGGGTACTTTCTTAGCTACGGCACCTTCTTCTCAGATGACTCCAGCTTGCATCAAGTTGACACAAAAGAAGCACAAAGTCTTAATTAATAACTATTTCTATGGCAATGGTTACCCAACTGGATGTGGTGGCACATGACTGTGATGCCAACACTTGGGAGGCAGAGGTAGGAAATTCATGAGTTTGAAGACAGTTTGGATTATATAGTGAGACTCTATCCTCAAAACACCTAGGAGGAAAAGAAAGGTCATACAATATTAGACTTTATCTCAAATCACCATCGATGCATACTTCAGATGAACTAGAGCTTGATAGAAAGACCAGAAGAAAACAGGGTGAGGAGACTGGAATCATTTGATTTCCTGTACATAAAAGTTATATAAAATATCCAGAGAAAAAGACCAGCAAATACAGATTTAATAAGCAAATACATGGACCATGAAAAGCATCCCTCTAGTTCTTTTTTTTCAAGACAGGGTTTCTCTATGTTGTTTTGGTACCTGTCCTGGGTCTCACTCTGTTTTAATTTAAGGAAAATAGCTGCCCAAAATATGACAAATCATAAGTTGACATCCCAATATGCCAAGAATTTCTACAAAGGAAAAGAAATCAATGGACAATTTATCAAGGGTAAGAAACATATAAAATATATTTGAAAAGAATTTCTAAAATAGTATTCCAAGAAATGCAAACTGAAGTTAAGATTTATTGTGCTTTTGTTATAAAAAGTTTTAAGTAATTATTCCAAGGGCTATGAATAGCACTGTGAAGTAGGTGAGTCCATAGACTGAAACTGGAAAGGAAAATCTTCCACTCTCTCACAATGTCATTTAGTTACATACTACATTCCTTGGACTCTGTAGTTCCACTTCTAAGGAAGTCTTCCTAAGGATACAGTCTGGCAGAGAAAAAATTCACAGGGCTGAGGGTGCTACTAAGTAGCTGAGGATGTAACCAGCTAGTTTAAGATGTGCAAAATGTAGAGTTCAGTCTCCTACACGGGTGCATATGAACAGCTTATGTTTTATTGATAAAAATGAAAAATAGCCTACTAATACATGAATCATGCATAATGCCAATAATGTCCAGTGGTTACTTTGCAAAAGGCAGTGTTCTAAAGGTATTAATGAATGGACGTCAACACATTTCATCTGTACAACAATCCTATCAATTTGACTTTCAATCTCAGTTTAGCAGTGAGGTACAGACAGATTGGGTAAAAACAAAAAGCCAAGCAACAGCATTCACACTGACTAGTCACAGAACCCAATTTAAACTCTGGCAGTCTGAATCTGTGCCCTTGGTCTGTGTTTTGGTCTGATGTTTCTAACAAGCAGAATACAGATGAATAGGGGGGGAATCAGTAGGAAATAATGTAAAGGGCAAAATGATCACCCTTGTCTAGTAGAGTGCTAAGGCTTCATTTTCTTTTTCATACTTCCATGAACTTTATGAAGTTCTAAAGACGTCACTTTTACAATCAGAAAAGAATAATGTACCCTCACTTTTAAAGGACAATTAAAATATCAGTAAAATATTTTGTAGCTCTATGTGACAAAGTGTAACCTAGGTTGGAAATTCCAGATGTGTTCTAATGACTAGAATCATCTACACCCCATGCCTTGATACACTTTGCTACACCCTGGTTTCCTAATTGCTTTCCTAACTACTTCGGGTTGACACCTCCCACACCGATAGCAGCGTGAAGGTTGAGGACTTAGCCACCTAACATGACTATAGTGGTCCTTCCTTGCTCTGGTACCTGAATCATTGCCTCTGGCATGATGTCCGGAGCACAGCTGAGGACAGCCTTCCAGAGCACCACATCACATCGCCACAACTAAAGCCTCTGAGTCTTAGACCTTCCCTTCCCATCCATTGAGGGAAAGATTTATGAGGAGAAAATTAGACTTTTCTTCCTTTTAAGCTTTATTCTTGGCAAAGGTATTAAAACATTCCTATCTATAGCCAATGCTGTGTTTCTTTCAACTAGAACCTATTACAGTGTCAAGGAAGCAAACTGGCCCTTCAATTTCTTCCATGAAATTTAGATATAGTTTGGGCTTTGAACCCAGTTGGAAAATGTTGTTGTGTAGACGTGCTTTTCTTTGAAGTCTGAAACCATTAAAGACAGATGAAACATCTGTATTTGTACACACAAACCACCTCTGCTTACATAAAAACTGAGTGCATTTTTACATACATTATCCCACTCTGTCCTCCAAACATCCCTTAGCAATAATAAAGATGCAAGCCCTGAGGCCATGGGGAAAATTTCAAAACAAAGTTAATTATGACTTACTTATAAACAAAAAGGGCCTGAAGTATTAAAGCTGTTCACATACCACAGAGTTTCAAAGGCTAAAGGCTTGACCACGAGGAATAAAGAGCAATGCACAAGTAAGTGAATGCAGGAATTATGGTTAGGATGGATTGCTATTTGGGGTCTGGCTGAAAGGTCTGTGTAAGGCATTGGCAATGCTCAGATGGTCCTCTCAGCCTGCCAGGGGAGAGTTCATATGCCCTGGGTCCAAACTACTGCTTCTTTTTCTAGTGTCTCTGTGCCTCTGTCCTTGTCGAGGCTCACATCCCCTGAAAACAACATTCTAGCTAGGTGTGGTGGCTCATGCCTGTAATCCCAGCACTTAGGCTGAGGCAGGAGGATTGCTTGCACTATGGCATGAATTCCAGGCCAGCCCCTTCTATGGAATGCGACTTTATCTCAATAAAACATAAAACAAGCACTACCATAACAAAGATGCAAGGAAACCAATCTCTTCCTCTGAAACCTTGGGTGAGAGTTTTAAAATCCACCAATCGGGTAAGGAGTGGGGTCTTTGGAGACTTCAGGTGACTTCACAACCCAGGTACATCACCTCAGCCTATTGTGGCCTCTAGACCAAAATAAGAATATTAATTTTAACTGCGCACTGCATTTTTGAATTAAAAAAAAAAATGGCTTAAAGTATCTCTCTGACGGGCCTCAACAGAAAAAGATCAGGTAAGCAGATCAAAGTGAGAAAGATAAGAGAACTCTCATCTCACTAGGAATATCAAGGAGGGGGGGGGCGGTCCTCTGTTCTCTGTAGTGTTTCTGTTGGGTGGACTATAACCCTGAAGGTTTCCACAGCCTCATCTCTCACTCCTTTCCCAAATCCAGCTACTACTGACACAATTCCTGGAACGCACCCTGCCAGCTTTTGCTGACAGCTGTGAGCGGGCACTTCCTTTCCTGTCAATCATCACCAACCAACCCACTGAGTCACAAGAGTCCCTCCCACCAACCGCTGGCTCTCTGAGCTCCTACTATGCGCTGGCAGTGTTCTAAGTGCTTACCATATGCCACCTTAGGAGAGCCTAAAAACATTTCTGTCATTTTCTTTTATTACCACTATTCTAGTCATAAAAAAATTGAAAAGGACAATTTTCTCCAATATCCACTTCACATTAATTTCTGGTGCTGTTTTGTTTTGTTCAAAATCATAGTCATAACTGTTTTTTTTTTTTTTGTATACCAATTTATTTCACTGTTACACTATGACCTGAAATGTCCTTAAAAAGGCAAAAATATTCTTTCAGAATAGATAAGGAAGATCAGGCAGGCAATACTTGAGGAGGAGATGAAATAAATATTCAAATGAAATGCTGACCTGGCCTCCCAAGTTATAGAAATTGGAACAAAGTGTCCTGAAGCATATCCTTCGGGTCATCACCCAGCCTAGAAGTGGGTCTGTCCAAAATCCTTGAGAAGAGCCCAGCTGATTCAAGTTGGTTTCCTTGACCTGATCTTAAAGAGTCTAATGAAAGAGAACACCGGGAAGAAAATTAATAAAATCCTAATAACTTGACAAGTGCGTTGAGCTTAATATTGACGTTGAAAATCCTTCTTAAATGTTGTTTTTTATTGTTTTTACTATTTTTTAGTATGTATCAGTGTGTGCATTGGTGTGAGTATGAGCATCTGAGTGCAGGTGCCTAGGGAGGCCAAAGGTGTCAGCGCCCTGGGAGCTGGGGTTACAGGAAGCTGTGAACTACTTGCCGAAGGTGCTAGGATCCCATGCTGGGTCCCCTGGAAGATCCACAAGTGCTCTTAACCGCTGAACCATCATCCCAGCTCCTTCAATGAGGACTTCTTACCAATGAATTTGCACAATTTTGATTATTATTTTCAAAATTTATTTTAGCAAAGTGTTTAGGAACTTGGATAAAGAAAACATGGCACATATGCACAGTAAAGATGTATACAACCATAAAAAGAACGGATTATGTGGTTGGAAACAGATGCACATAGAGTTCATATATGAAGCGAAATGAGTCAGACTCAGGAAGACAAATATTTCATGGTTTCTCTCATTTGTGGAGACTGGATAATACGTAGATACGTAAGACCATTTATATCAATGACACAGAAGTAAAAGTTGGGGTCTGGGGGACGTAGGAAACTAATGAGAGTTGGAGAGGATGGGGCAGAAATGGAGGGAGGGTATGGGAGATAAATAAGGGCAAGCTTCATGATGCACTTGGAAAAAATCCTTCATGAAACTACATTGTAGAATGAACAGACCCCCAACAAAAGTCTTAGTTAAAAGGAAGTACAATTTCTTATAAGAAATTCCCAAAACAATTGGGCTAGCCAGCATTAATTATTTTATTAATTAATTATTATTTTACTAATTAATTTATTATGAAAATGTCTGTTTATATCAGTTATATTTAAAGCAGAAGTTGGAATAATGGTAATCGGTGTTTTCTTAGCATTAATGATTAACTGCTATTACTCTGTGTAAAATAATAGTTGTTAACCATTCAGAGAGTACAATGCTTTGTGAATTTTGCTGTTTCTCAACAAGCTGGGCTTAGTTCCCATTTGCCAGGGTCACCCACCCCTCAAGTCTACACCAGATGACTGCCGCAGTGGGAGAGCCGCCTATGGATCCACATACAGCCATGCTTTTCAGACGCAGATGTCGTCCTAGACACTTTCCTATCTGTCTCAACCCATTCTTTCCCCCAAATTCTCACCTCTAAGGAACACCCCAATACATTCAGCTTTATCTCACCCCCATTCTCTCTCCAAAGGAAATGTGCCAAGCCAATGGCTTCCTGACCTCTAACCAACAAAAAGAAAGCAGCCACCACAACAACAACACGGAGAAGCTGACTGCAGAAGCATTTCTAATCCTTTAGACTTTACCCTGATCTCAAGAAAGAGCAATGCGCCGGGCGGTGGTGGCGCACGCCTTTAATCCCAGCACTCGGGAGGCAGAGCAATGCAAAGGAAGAAACCAAAATTGTCACAACGGGCTGGGAAGTGAGGCTGAGGAACTGTGTGATGAGCACGTTGTGACAAATGCCCCACCTACTGTCCCCAATGTGATGGCAAAGTTTGTGCAGCTCCCACTGGAGAAGGCCAGCAGAGAGCATAGGACACTGGAAGTGTCCCTTAGGACCAGGTGGGGGACACCAAGTGCAAGCTCTGTCTTCACCCAGTGTCAGTGACACCGTCATTTGTTCTCAAGCCAGGTTCCATTCCATTCTTGGCTTGCCCTGGAAAGTCAAGTGTGACCCTGGAAAAGTTAATGAATCTCACGACTGTTCCTGTACGAGATGCGTGGGGCATGGTACTGTCTTTGTTCAGTGGTTGTAAAGGAACAAATGAATGACGCCACAAAGCACTTAGAACCATGCCACACAACCATGATGGAAAGCATGCAACAAATAGTATTACTGAATTTCTACACAACTTCCAAATTTCCAAACATCCCGATATCCCACAATCTGTACATAAGAGTGGGAACGCCTATAAAATCCCCGTGAATAGAAACTTTGGGAATATGTCTTGAATAGAAATGGCTGTTTTTCTATTCACAGCTAGAAAGTAGTGGAAAAAAATAATTTAAGATCTAGAATTTTGGGCACACGACACATATGTGGACCAGAGGGTGGATTCATTTCCAATGAATGCATATTAATTCTTTGTGGATATCTTACGAAAAAGAACAGCAGATTCTTTTCCTGCGTCTCTTAAAACTTACCAGAATAAAGGCAGACTAGTTGGTAAGTGAGTGACTCTTAGAAGGTTCCTTATTATCCCATTGGGGTATGGTTATTGCAGTTACAATTCATCAGTTTCTTAGGAAGATGTCTTCATAGATCTCCTGTTTGAGACTTCAGGAATGACACCCTGACTTTAAATCTCACTGCTCTCTGCCTAATAGGATGTGTTTTTCAGGGAAAAGAGGAATGGATAGCATTTCCATCCAAGAAATGATAGTTCCCAGGGCTGGTTGTGGCTAACATTCTGTCCTATAGAGGCCTGGGCCAGCCAGGATACTATCACTAGAAGGCAGCCAGACAGAGACCACGGCATGTTGCTAGCTGAGGTGCAGGCAAGTATCACTTACACAGCAGTAGGTTTTGTAAGTGCTAATGGACCCTTTCTTCCAGCTGGTGTGTCCAAAGGAGGGGATCCATGCTCATCTCTTTGAAAGGAGTAGTGAGACAAGGACTCCAGTGGGTTTCTGGGGAGCTGCAGCGATCCCTAGGTTGACCTTGACCTTCCGCCATGCCAGATCAGGGAAGAAGAGCACAGGCAGTTCTTTGTATCCTTGTTATTCATTCCGTCAGTCACTTGGTCTGAGAATGAACTTGAGAAGTCAGGGTTCGAACTCCCGACCCTCTTGGTTGTCATACTTCACTTAGCTTTTTGTGTTAAGAACGCACTGGACATTTCAGTCCCACCTAAATATGTTCATGTAGGTTCAGAAGACAACTCAATGAATGACCTTTGAACAAAACCCGAAGAAAATCTGAAAACAAAAGCAAGGAGGAATGAGCTTGCACAGGAGCTTCCGGTCTCCCAGATCTTCCGGTGATGGTGAGGAGTTCATTTTCTCCATTAACTCCAAATTTAAACACGGGACAATTCAGTTATCGGAAGCTATTTTCTTCATTTAATTTGAGAGCATTTCTAAATTTCCAAGCTGTATTCTGCAACCATGAAAAAAAAAAAGCCTGCCTCCGTTAGGGCAGGCAGTAAGCGGCAAGAACAGGCCAAATTCTGTAAAAGGCATAATATCCTTCTATATTAGCTACCGGGCTCACCGTCCAACTGTAGCTGGCTGCAAAAGCCAGAAACTGTCACCTGAGCTTTTTCTGTACTTGGAGAGGAGCCAATGAGGAAACCTCTGCCAGCAGTGCCTCCTGGGAACCACAGTGGCGCGCCAGTGATAGCATTAAGGGATATAACACAGAAAAGGGAGAAGAGAGAAGAAATAATGACAGTCCCTAGACCACCACAAATTCCAAGACACTCACTGAAACTGCCTTTTGAGCACAGATCCCATCCCTCTGGACATACTTTGGACCTTTAGTCACATACGTCCCTGAAATGAGACCACAAAAGGAGCATTATGTTTGCAATGCACAGGGGAGATCTCGATTATGTTTCTATTGAGGCCCCAAATATTAAGTCCTATGTCCCACCCTGTCCCTTCCTCTAGCTTCCTTTTTAAGTAGTGAGAACAACGCCAACAAAATGCCTTTCGTGGTATTAGTTCATGTTGTTTCTCTGCCTTATGCCCATCCTTCAGGACTCAAAGGCTAGGGAACTCTGGCCTCCAGGGTGCTAATCTGTTGCCTTGAATACTGTTTCTTTCTGAGGCCATGGGTGGCAGAGGGCAGGTCTTTGCTGCATACCTTGGCAACCGTGAATTGCTGAATGCTGCTTTCATGAAAGCAAGCCTTTCTCCGCCATCTGGACATGCCCACAGGTAAAAACATCTTTTTTTTTTTTTTTTCTTGAGGAGAACCAGGGAGCACACATTGCATCAATAAACCTCTTGAATGACAAGCAAAGCTGTCCCGGATGCTGGGACAGCTATAGACTATTAGAATATAGCATGCATCTGTCTCAGAGAGGCTCCGTTTATGTTGCCTTCGGCTTTCTCCGACAGATGCATGAATTAGGCTGTTGAGAGAGGTATGCAGGAGTGAGGGGTGGAGAGGATGGGCAGAGGACATCCTTGTGTGGGAGACCACTGAGTCTGACCCAGGAATAAACCGCCTGCCTTGAGAGTGAAGGGGAACCCATTCATTCCTCAGTAGCATTTCCTTAGTGAAACCCAAGTACGGATTCTTTGCCGTGGTTTGAAAACTGGCATTCACGCCACTCAGAGGTATTTTTATGTTCTTCATAGACAAACATTAGAGATGAAATTCTTAACATATTTATAAGAACACAGACTTTATACTTGACGGGTGCTGCTAAGGGGAGGCTATGACAAGGGTTTGACTGTGTGTTCCTGTAAATAAAGTTGCTATGAACTTGGAAATCGGTCGTCTCCAGCTTTAAACTCAGTCTCGCCGTATAGTTATTACTCTTTTATGGAGGTGGTATCATATCCTGTTATAAAATACTTTAAAGGTAGGGTAGTTTCTCGGGTAGAGCAGCCTTTACATATATTTCTACATCGTGTTCATTCCTAAACACAGAGACAGAAATAATATGAGGAAATTTGAGATTATGTAAACCAAACAAAAAATTTCTCCCATAAGCCAAGATGTCTCACAGGAAGAGATGAAAGAAAAGAGAGCTTAGGTGGAAAAACAGGTGATGGTGTTAACAAACATCAGCATGTCTGTCTCAGTGTGACAGACGCAGGCAGCCAGGGTGTGAAAGAACAAAAGATTATTCCTGGGGATGTGTAGACGTCAAAACTTTCCTGATGTTAACACTTAAAAAAGACAAGTCTTCTAACATTCTAGATAGAGAATTAGAGGACTAAGGAGACAGCCAGGTAAAGTTGTGTAAAAATTCTATTACCCTTAAAATACTTCCTGCAATTACTTGATTAATCTGGTCTCGTTTGCAGATGTCACCTGGGTTGGAACTGGAACGTTTTAAACAATGTGTTCTCTTTACAGAAGAAGAAATGATTTTTTCCCCCTCTTCTTCTTCAATGAGAAATCTTTCAGCTCAGTAAAATTCATTTACCAGTTCTAGAATGTTCGTTTTCAAGCTGTCCCGGCGACCCCGGACTTTCTCTCCCCCCTTCCCCCTCCGCCCTTTGCTTTTAAAAGTTCAGGATGTCTCAAGCAGTAACTGTTACATTCTGTCTAGCAAGCCTGGACTGAGGAGGGTGATCTAACCTCTTTGGAAAAAACATGGAGTGCACCCAAAAAAACTGAGAGAGACATTCTCTCGTCCCAGCCGCCAGCTCATAGGTTTCAAAGTCCTGGGACACACATCATGAACAGCCTAGGGCTCTAGCATGTAATTGGGCAGTGCCAACCCAAACACAGAAAGCAGTTCAGCAGGTATAAACAGCAGGCCAGGCCCAGAAGGCAGGCAGTGAGGGGGCAGCCAGCCAGCCAGCCAGTCAGCCAGCCAGCCAGCCAGCCAGCCCTCTCCTGTCTGCGTCACTCTCCCGCAACCCTATCCACATGGAAAAAAAAGTAACTCCACAGTCAGACTGTAAACTCAGGAGACTCAGAGAAAACGAATATAGAAACATCTTTTCCTTAAAAGGAAGAAAGGTCTTGCTGATAGGTGTCTGTGTTACAGATGGGAACACACACACACACACACACACACACACACACACACACACACACACACACACACCTCAGTGGTGGTATCATCAATAATCGTTTTGACGTCCCTTCAAGCAGCAAACTTGTCCTTACTTCGGGTATGTGAAAAAGAAAGTCATTCGTTTCTCCCCTAGAGATCTGTCTATTTTCTATGAGTTGTACTCATAGCTAGTGCTGGCCTCTCCACACTCAACAGGGATACAGACACTCATGTCAGCAGTTCCAGATCACAAGACTGCACAACTAGGGAGTGAAAAAACTGTCCTTACCACGGAAGAAGAAGGAACCTGAGCTTCCCACACCTAAAGATACTTAGTTTTCCTGGCATTTTCTCTGCCCACAGAGTTTTAAAAAGCAATCCTTTATGGCACAGTAAGTGGATTCTCCCCTGCTAAGAGTGAGATAGCTAATGTATCTTACTATCGAGATAATTTTTATATTTTATTATTATATTTTCACTTAATTATTTTTAAGCTGAAGCTGATTTAGTAAACTTGTCAAATTATTTTTCTTCATGAATCCCCCAATTTTCATCTCATGAGCACCATTAAATGTATCATGTTGACATTACAGACTTAAAAGTAAGTATGTCCCCATGGTCAAGAAATACATCACCTACCTGGAAAAATAGACTTTAAAATTATAAAGTTTATACATAGTGAGTCCCTAAACAACTCCAATATTATTTTTACTAACTGCACATTATGGTCTAAATCCTCCACAGTATGTGTGGAAACATGGTATACAAAACACATGGTCTCTGGTATAAAGGTTCTTCCAAGGGTAGACTAAAAGATTCTTTACATTTAAACTAATAATTATCCAAGTGGACATAGTCTCATAAAAGACACAAGCTGACAGTATGATAGGATATTAAACACACCCAATAGCCATGTGTGCACATCCTCTCCAGTCAAATCACAAATGACTACATGAGACCTGAACAAATTTGAAAAGGCATGTTGGGCTATCCAAATTCAGTTTGATCATTAATTCTGATGGTAGCTCAATAGAAGAAATTATTTTTTTAAGTAAATGACACTTTGAGTTTTTTAAGTTATCAACAGGTTTATAGGCTTCCATATTAAGTGTTACTGGTAGCCTGACATGTTACTTCACTATTAAACCATGTTTCTAAAGGAAAGTGACCTTTATAATTTTGAATGACTAAAATCTAGATGAAGTCATTTGTCCTTTAAAGCAGAAGGCTTAATGTAAAAGAGATTCCTCTCCAGACCACCACACATAATCAATTTTATAAAACTCTGATATTGCTTCTTTATTTTTAAGACTATTTCAACCTTGATGAAGTCACAGACTTGATATATTCATTATTTACTTATTCTGTGAATCAAACCTTATAAAATCCACATGTTCCATTTTAATGAAATTGAATACATTATGAAACTATACATTATATATAACGGCTACTGAGTTCTCAGTCAGCTGTAACTTAATTGAATACACCATGAAACTATATATTATATAACAGCTGCTTTATTTTCAGTTAAGAGTGACAGAAGAGTGTAAGTGCAATAGTTTCCTGATATTCTTACTCTGCTGTTACTGTTCAAGTGTTCTGGATACCGGGCATGATGGAGGTTTACCGTCACCACACCGAGTCAGTCTATAAGGCCACGGACACACGCTACTTTTTCATTGGTCATCTAAACAACTTTATTTTTGTGTATGTTAATTTTCTCTTTCAGATGTAAAAATTTCAGATTTTCTCGCAGAGGTAAAGTATCATTCTGAAGTCACACTGCTGGTGTTAAGTGATAGAGCCAGGACTCTCACTTAGCTATTCCAAGCTCTGGGATCTTTACTATATAATGTGTTTGATTCTTTGCTATAAACTTTATAAGCCCAATATATAATATCTATATTAAAATATGTATATTGCATATATGACTGTAAATAAATAGATGATAGATGATAGGTAGGTAGATAGATAGACAGATGTGAGATAGAGGGAGAGAGAGAAAAAAATTCTTTATCAACCAATGTGCTAGTCACACAGTGTTTTGTTTCCACAATAAAATACAAGAGATAATTAACTCATACAGAGGTAAAAATTGTTTGGGCTCACATTTCTGCAGGTTACATCCCAGAGTGATTAATTCTATGGCTTTTAGGCTTGTGGCGGGAAAGGCCATCTTGGCAGCAGCATATGGCTAAACTCATGGGTAGATACGAAGAGGAAAGGTAAAACCTAGGGTCCCACAACCCTCTTTGAGGGACCAATAACAAAATCTCTCACTAGGCTCTGCTGGTTGGAGGTTCCACTACCTCCCAGCAGTGCTGTGGACTTGGGAACAAGCTTTTAACACATGGCCCTTTATGGGACATTCCAAACTCCGGTCACAGAGGCCAACAACAACAAAAGCCTTACCATGTCAGAGGGTAAAATATTAGAGACTTTCCCACTGAAGACGGGAAAAAAGACAGACAAACATTATCAGTCGTATTACTCAACATTAGTCAGGAAATTCAGATGAAAGATGGTAACAAAAGAAAAACAAGTCGACATATGGAAGAAAAGACTATTTTCATATTGCCTGTGTACATCAAGAAAGTGCGCAAGACTCTATTACTGATTTTCGAAAGTTATTTATGCTTAAGATCATTAGGCTTGAATATAATTTATTTCTTTTGATATCAACACTACCTGGCTACATGAAGCCATAAACTGGAAATTTTATGCCCTCAAAATAAATCGACGATAACAAAGGCATTATGAAAAAACGAAATACTAATAAATCACATAAAAAAGAACTTAATAAATGGAGATATCATATTCTTAGATAAAACAGCATGAATTGCATCCTGTTAATCAATGAATTCAGAGTGTTGCCAACAGAATAATAAATGATATTTAGAGGCAAAGGCAGGTGGGTCTCTGTGAGTTTGAATCTAGTTCTAGGGCAGCTAGAAGTACAGAGAGAAATCCTCTCACGAAAAAAACAAAACAAAACAACAACAGCAACAAGAGATAAAGAAAAGATTAGAGACTATTTTTAAGGGGAAATAGTTTTATGTCTGCAGAAATGCAAACAGCACAGCATCACCACAGAAGTAGACTGGAACAGAGAATGTAAATAGAGCCACATGAAGGTCACAGGATGGATGAGAAAGAGGATGTTTCAGTTTAGTGAGGAATCAGTGGAAATAGCTGCGGTAACATGTAGGGAAGACTATAGTCTCTGTTTATTTAATAAAAAATGGGAGCTATGATTATGCAACTCATATATAGTGGAAGACAAAGGGCAACAAAATAAATTATTAGACTAGCCTTGACATTCGCATACAAAAAAACTTTACAAGTCAAAAATTTTATGGAAACTTAAACAGAATAAAATCACAAACTGTAAATCTGTTTCTAACCTTGGGGGTAAGAAAGCCTTCTTACATAAGTTTTTTTTTTTTAAGCAATAAAGGAAAAGACTAGCCATTTTAACTATATCAACCATAAAAATTCTGTAGGGAAAAAATTATACAATAATAAAAGAGCCTGGACAGCATGAGGAGAACAATTTCAGTCATTTGCTTTGCATATAAAATATTATAATTCAAAATGTCAAGAGCATACCCTCTGTACTAAATCAATGAGAAAATAATTTGACAAAAAAACAAATGTAAATGAGTAAAATTTGTCAACTGGTTTTTAACGGATGTGGAAACATACATGACCAAATGAATAAGTCAAAGCTACATATTGTAACTAATAACAAATAGCATGAGAGGCAAAGATGTTCATGTAAATATGTAAGAAGACAGGCAGGTGTTTCTTATTTCGTATTAGCGTAAATTTGTCCTGCCTTTGTGGGTGACAATTTTATAGAAGCTTTAAAACTCAAATGGAAAATAAGTTCAGCAAAGGGACAGGGACACAAAATCAACATGGAAATCTCGGTAACTGTCTATGTGTGAATAGCGTGTTTGCTGAAAGAGAAATTAATGAAAACAATTATTATTCCCATCCAAATAACAGCTCTATGATGTTCTGAAGATTTATACAGAAGCAGATAAGACTCTAAAAGAGTCAAAGCAATCTTGAGTATAATGAACAAAGCCTGAGGCATGAACTTGACTTCAAGACATATCGCAGGTCCACAGCAACCCAAACAGAATGGTGTTAGCCTGACAACAGACACATTAGGTGGTGGAACAGACTAGAAATCCCCAAAATAATACTGCATTTTGATAATAGTGCTGGTTAGTATTTTGTCAGATTGACACATGCTACAGTCATCTGAGAAGAGGGAGCTTCAATTGAGAAAACGCCTCTATCATATTACCTGTAGGCAAATCTGAGGCATTTTCTTGATTAATGACGTGGGAGGGTTCAGGCCACTGTGAGTGGCTCCACCCCTGGGCCTCATGCTCCTAGACTATGTAAGAAAGCAAACTGAGGGAGCCATGGAGAGCAAGCCAGGAAGCAACATTCCTCCATCATCTCTGCTTCAGTCTCTGCCTCCAGGTTCCCACTCCCCTTGAGTTCCTGCCTTGACTTCCCTCAATCATGACTGTGATTTGGATATGTAAGCCCAACAGCACCCCCTGCCACCCCCGCAAAGTGGCTTTTGACTAAGTGACTCTAAGAAAAGCTATTAAAAATATCCATCAGAGAAAGGACAGCCTCTACACCAAATGCTGGGGGAATGGGGTGTCAGCCTGCAGAGGATTAGAACTTATCTCTTCTTTCTTAGCATGCCTACAAAGCCAAGAAGGATGTAAGACTGAATTCAAGGCCGGAAACCGCTAGAAGAATACAGGAAAACCACTTCAAGACGTTGTTAGTGATGCTGATTTTCTGTGTCACACCCATGCCCCAAAAAAGCACAGGAAAGTGACGAATGCTATTATCTCAATTCAGGAAGCTCCTGCACAGCAAAGGAACCAATGGAAGAGTGAAGAGACACCCTACATAGTAGAAGACTATATTTGCCAACCATTCATCATATCCAGAATATATGCAGATTACCTTTACTGCATTTTTCTATGTGTGGAAAGCATGAGTGTCAAATAGTATCTGAATTATAGGTATTCTGTATCTACAATTATCTCTAATTTGAAACCCAAAGCTCCCTCTATTGACATAACTCTGATTGGGAATTCACATCAAACTCACCAAATGTGCTTAGGGGTTGGAGTCACACTGAACCAAGATGATGGCTACCGTGTAATTCATGATGACAGTGTGCTAATTTTTTTTAACTATCAAATTAGCAAATAACTAGAAAAGAATAGTATTAGGCTGGGGAGCTAGCTAGGTAGATAAAGTGTTTGTGGTGCAAGGTTCCCAGAATCCTCATGTATCTCAACAATCCTAAGCCTAAATCCATTTATATTATTAGCCAATTGTTAAGGATGCAAGGATGCCCTTCAAACTGTTGTATCATCAGCCAACACCATTTATAGACACATTGTATACAATACTGCATAGTTTAGTAATTCTTAATGAGAAAATGATGCCTCTACTTCTTGCCTCAGTAATACTGAATGGAAACTTTACCCTGTAGAATCTGAAAGTAAAAGCTTTATAAAAACAAGTATAGAAGCCATTTGTGGCCACAGAACTTGCTAAATATTGACATCCAAGCATGTGATAGATTAAGCTGGACATCTTTGGGTATGTAATTTAAAAAAAAGGGGGAGGGACATATATGGACTTCTGACAGAACTGGTTTTTAATCTTGCCTAACTTGAAGAGAATGCTTTGAAGAGCTGGATTTGAAAATTATGCGGTCTAAACGACAAGATGTAAACAGAGTATTTATGTGTACACAAAGGGATTTTAGGGATTCCGTGGCCAGGAGAAATGCATTTCAACCCGAAATGTTTAATGTCTATCCTTTCCTTGTTCCCTTTCATTATTTCCTTTCAATAAACAACTTATGCAGGAGGTAGATTGTGTGACCTAAAAGGTCAGAAGTCTCTGGCAAGAAAGAGAAGAAAAGAAGGAAAAGGGAAACGAAAAACAACCAGAGGACTTGAACTGTGAGCATCCAAAACCTGGCATCAGATTTGGCAACAGGTTAATTGTCTTTGGAGGGTATTAATTTTGTAAGTCAAAGCTATTAAAATCAGACTTCCTGTTTCAGGTCTGGAAGACATAATGTGCAGGTCTCCTGTTCCAGCTTTCCCTAGAGTCTGTGTTTTATCCAAGTCCTACCTCTGCACTGGCTCGCATTTTAAATCCAAAATCTACTGGAAAGACCATTCATTTAGCTTTGCCACGTACTGTGCGGAAGTCTGTGTCACTGTTAATCTGGTTTTCCCACTACATGGGTAAGCCTCCCGTTCCCCCCAAAATGTCATACAAGCCTTTTAGATCTTAGGAAATGTTCAACACCCTTCCTCCTCACAATTCATCTGGAAGCAGACTAATTAGCATTCGTTGGCTAGCCCTTCACTTTTTGCTCACTCCTTTAAGTTGTCTGATTCCAAGAATCCATCAGTTATGCTGGAATCAGTCCATCACATTTCCCCCCAGCATGTATGTTCTGTTCCTTTCCTCCTAAAGGATTGTTTTGTACCTTCCCTGCTCTTCTTAAATGTCATTCCTCCTGTATCCTCTGCCACTGACCTCATTAGAATCTTTGAGATTTGAGATCTTCGACCTACCTCATGCCTAGTCCTCCATTTGCACCCCAGGTCCCATTCCTTCTTTTCCAAGTGCTCTTTATTTCACCCTATCCTGCTTAATATATATATAGTTCAAAAGCAAACATACTGTCTATATTTTAAAACAATTTCTTAGCACTTGTCTGTCCAGGAACTATTCTCTCTCTCTCTCTCTCTCTCTCTCTCTCTCTCTCTCTCTCTCTCTCTCTCTCTCTCTCTCTCTCTCTCTCCCCTGTCTCTCCTCTATCATGAGGTACTCACTGCTTCTAATTCACTTCTCCTATTCTCTCTCCATCTCACTTCAGAGGCTCCTATTACCACTCCAAGAAAACTCTTAGAAAAAAGTGTCATGACTCTCTGCCTAGCTAAATCTAGTGTTACTCCTGAATCCCCCACGTAATCAGCTAGCTTTCAGAACAAGGATCATCCTTGAAAGAGGTTTTCTTACTCAGCATGGCTTTTCTTACTCTAAGATGGGATCCCTCCTGTCTTTCTCTTCTCTTATTTTTAGTTTCTTCTTAGTCTGCCTTTCTGGTTCCATCACATCCCCCCAACTAGTAATTGCCTGGGACTCAGTCCGTAATCCCTTTTTTGAGTTGACTCACTCTCTGATTATCTCATCCAAGCTTAGATTTTTCAATGTTGCCTCTTTGATTAGCTCTCCCAGATTCCTGTGTCTAGTCTGACCTGTGTCCTGAACTCCAGGCTTAGTTACCTGGCTTCATACTTGACCCTCCGAGTGGGATGCCTGAAGTGTCACAGATTTAACTACATGAGCTAAACTGGTCCTCTATAGTCTTTTCTACTACAGTAAGTGTTGGTCCCACTGGCCCAGACACTGCATATTGACATCTTCTATTGGTTCTCTCTTCCCTTCCCTTCCCTTCCATTCCATTTTGAGGCCATTAGAAGGCCCTGATAGCTCCAGTCAGAAATAGGCCCAGACTTTGACCAGTGTTTATCTTCTCCAATGACAGTAGCCCTGTTCATACCGATTTCCCTTTCCATTTGCATTAATAAAGTGTCCTTGTTTGAATTCCATTGCTTTGATAAAACACTGACCAAATCAACTTGGAGAGGAAAGGATTCATCCATCATTAAGGGAGAAACCTTTCATAAGAGTCTATGTTTTCCTTTACTCTCTGGCTGAATATGGTTAAGATGTAAAAGCTGTGGTTCGTGATGAACACAAACCAATACTAACACACCAGAAACACCAGTTGTGATCTGACATAGACTAGAATTACAGCTTTATTATTTGAGTCCATTGGAATGTATTGCAGTCATCACTGTTGTGCATCTTACATGAAATACAACCAGAAAATATGTCCCCAGGAGTAAATACTTGTATCAAAGATGTACCCCCCCCAGTTATCCAGTATAAGTATATATAAAATAAATACAAGAAAAAGAAGAGCTGTCATTTCTCTGTTTTGCTCTGTAGCTACCACAGCATGATAGAGGCAAATGAAATGTTCCCAGGGCTAAGAAATGAGCTCTCAAATACGAATCAAAATGATCTGGAATGCAATTGTTTATTGAATAATAACTTTCCCTCTTCAAAGCAAAGTTAAGCTGAATTTTCCATTTTTACTTCAAATGGTAATAAATCTAATAAATATTTTAGAGCTTTTATCCAATCAAAATGATCTTCCAGAGTTCCTTGGATATCACTGACATCAAGATATATTTCCTCTAAAAACTATAAAAATAAAACCATTTATACATACTTTTGAATGTCCAATATATCCAAAGCAGAAATTAAAATCCTGTGGTGGAAGAAAAGGAAAATACTACGCACATACTGCTACCCCTGAGAGTAACTTTCATAGTTCAGTGTCTTTCATACTGAGATATGTGTGTCTATAGTGATCAAGAAAGATGGCTTGGTTGAGTGTGATGACACGTGTCTGCAGTCCCAGAAACCAGAAGACTAAGCTGGGGTGTCAGGAGTTCACAGTTGTCCTCAGCTACAAAGCAAGTTGGGGGTCAGCCTGGACTACATGAGACCCTGTCTCCAAGACAATGTCAACAAAAGAAATGAAAAGACAATTCAGTAATGAAGACCATGTAGATAAGACAGAAAAAATAATAATGGAAGAAGAGACACAGAAGAGATGAACTAGTGAAGAAGATGAGATGAGATGATCTAGTCAGATTTCCCCCTGGTTTTGAGCTATAGAAGTTTCCTACGATCGCTCATGCAAGTATTGCCTGGTTCTGTAGTTCTAAACATTCCAGAACGTTTCTAGGCATGTATTGCCTTTGTCAACGGTTGTTAAATTATGCTCCAACCTGGGAGTTTCTTGGACCAAGGTTGAGCTTATAGGTCTGAGATATAGAAAGAAGTCCAACTGTCAGGAATAGCCCTGGACTGGGGCCTGGCTATGGTCTAGACTGGGCTATGGCCTGTGAAAGAATGTGGCCCAGGTGTTCTCAGAAGACTGAGCTCAAGTCAAACCCTTTACTCCTTTATAGCCACCATGGCATCAGAAACTGCAGACTGCATCCTACGCTACAGTGGGTAGGCTGTGGCTGTGTACACGCCACAATACACCTTTGGGTCTTTAGTCTCCTCAGCAGTGAAATGGAAGGACAAAGTCATATTTCATGGAACTGCTATAAGAACTGAGCTGGCTGGTAGGTGTAGAGGACTCAGCATTGGACACATGGTGAGCATTCCTAAAAGGTAGCTGTTTTATTATCTCAAAGCTTCCTACTCATCCTATGCAAGGGTTGAAGAGGAAATCCTTTTGAAGTAATTGGTGAGATAAAGTCTTGCTGCTGACCAGACTGCTCTAGAACTCATAGATTTAAGAGATACTCCCACCTCAACTCCCTGAGTGAATGGAACAACAGGTACAGATACCACCATGTCCAAGTAGGTTTTTAAGTATCATCTGTAGTTTTAAATTAACCAGAAAATAAAAATTAATGCAATTTTTCTATTATATGCCATTATAAACACCTTTGGAAAATACTTTTCAAGAATAGCTTAAAGGACTCAATAAAAGATCTTCATAAAGATTCCATCGAATTAAGACCAGTTAGATGGCTCAGCCGGTAAAGGTGGTTATCACCAAACCCGATGACCCCGTTCCATGCCAGCACCCATATAGTGGAAGGAAAAAACCTAATCTTGTAAGCTGTCCTCCTTTCTCTCTCTCTCTCTCTCTCTCTCTCTCTCTCTCTCTCTCTCTCTCTCTCTCTCTCTCTCTCTCTGTGTGTGTGTGTGTGTGTGTGTGTGTGTGTGTCTGTGTGTCTGTGTCTGTGTCTCTCTCTCTCATACACACACAGAGCACATTAATAACAACAACAACAACAATAATAATAATAAAAATGTAAAAACTGCTATGTGCGTGTGGAGGGTGCCCAGGAGGCCAGGAGAGAACACTGGATCCCCTGGAACAAGAGTTAGAGGCTGCTGTGAGCCACTCAGTGTGGTGGCAAGGAGCCAAACCCCGACTCACTGGAAGAGAGCAGCAGTCTTCACGGTTGCGCCATATCTCCAGCCCTATTGAACTCTTAGTATTTCCTATCTTTCAAGCCAAGGCTGAACTGCCCATTTCAAGTTATTACAAGTTACTCAAAGCACAAGGTCCATGAGATTACTCTCCCATAACTGTACATGAATTAGAGAGAAAGCAGTATAAACTTATATTTGAGTCAATTGGATGTATACAGTAGAAAACCTTTGTGAGTCATAAATGTTAATAAACACGAAATAATAAAACTAGAACATCAAAAAGGTACGTGCCTAGTTTCCCATACAGCATAGGCAGATTTAGTATGTTCTAAGTAAAACCAAAATGGCAGTCTCCTGTCAATCACATTTCAGGGAAAAAAATACCTTTTGATCTTCTGTGGGCTATTTGCGTTCTCCAGGGGCTTACTTTCTTCCTCTCACAAGTGAAGCATAAGAAACAGTTTTTGAAGTTCCCTCCAGATATGATATGCTGGGACTCTTTTTTTTTTTTCTCGAGACAGGTTTTCTCTGTGTACCTTTGCACCTTTCCTGGAACTCACTTAGTAGCCCAGGCTGGCCTCAAACTCACAGAGATCCGCCTGGCTCGGCCTCCCAAGTGCTGGGACTAAAGGCATGCGTCACCACCGCCCGGCTGGGACTCTTTCTTGAAGCTGATATTTCATTTAGAAGTGGATTCTAATAGTCTCCAAGATAATCTAGTCAAACGGTCTGTTATGCTGGAAGCCCCATACAATATCTGCTAAACCATCTTTTGACAAGAACTGAGGGCCTGTCTTATCTTTGCTGGTAATCTAACACAGCTTCCAACAGCTATTTCCATCAGTGTCTGCTTCTTTACCTTAAACTGAAATATATTAATGAATGTCTTCATAGAAACTGTGTGGTGTGTGTGTCATGATGTGTGTGTGTGTGTGTGTGTGTGTGTGTGTGTGTGTGTGTGTGTGTTTGGTTCATGTGATCACCAAAGCTGAGAAATCCCACAGTCTAGTACCTATAAGCTAGAGATCCAGCAGAACTGAGGTTCTAAGTTCCAGTCCAAGGATTGGAGATGATGTGATATGTATCAAGAAGAAGGGACAAATTCCATCTCACTGAAATGTTTGCATAGATACCATGGAAAAAGAATGCTCTGTGTAATGTGCTCCACTTTAAAAGGATTTAAGTATTGAATTTAACAATTTGTATCAGGCATTGAATGTCAATAAAGAATACAACTTTAACATGAAGCTGGAACATGAGTTACACAGTTCTGAAATAAGTTCTCTCTAATTTTATATCACACATTCTATGTGGAGATCCATTTCAACGTGTATAACGACAATCATCCAGATGTTTCAAGGTATATTCTTATCAATTACATTCTGCTTCTTCAAGTGGGTTTTGGGTAGAAATGTTGCATTTTGTCTTAATCTGTGCTACTGGAAACAAAACCCAAACATACTAAGCAAATATCCTAACACTGAGCTACATCCTTATGCCCCAAATATACATTCAGTAAGTAGAAGTTAATGACATACATATACAGGGGTGATATTCAAATATTCAGAAAGGATCATCAGACTTTTTCAAACACAACATTACCACTTAGAAATTCTTAATGATGTCTCTGAAATTTCAATATATTTAAAGTGTTAGAGCTCTTACAAACCAGATATCAACTAACAAGTTCCAACTAGCTAAGCTTTTTATTGCCGTAACTATAGCCATTCTGAAGATTCTAGAAATGTTGAGATCCAAATTTCCCTTCATTTTAATGATAAAATCATCAATTTTTTAGGAACCAGAAGTATCTGGTTCTTTCTATCCTTTCCAATTAACATCAAATCATCATTAATAATAAAAGCTGAAAAGAGTAGGTCAATTTCTGAATATTTCTAAGAAAGTACATGGAGTGGACATGACAGCATGCATAGCTAGAAATGTAATGCACTTTTGTTGTCTCTAAAGGAAGGACTTGCATTTGCAAGCCTGAATGGTTTGTGGAATTAAGATCAAACTATAGTATTTCAGAATAATCATCATTTGTAACTAGATCAAGATATTTGAAAGCATGTATGAGTGCCTATTAGGTAAAAATACGAAAATAAACCTCATTGTTGAACACTGGGCTTCAATTTGCTCATTTGTAAAGTCAAAGCAACCCTACCAAACTTTCCTTTTTGATATAGTGGTTGTGACCATCAGAAGAGAGAAGATATGAAGGGATACTAAAGCCCCCAGGAAGATGAACATGTTGGCATGACTACAGACCCCTCTTTCTGTCCACATAAGTCTCCATTTCTGTATGACTATTCACCTGTCTAACACTTACACTTAAAAAAAAAAAAAAAACAAGCTAGACTGTTTTTGAGGACAAAGTTTCTCAAGACATTTTAGAATTTCTTGCTTACTTACTCCTGGCTCGAAGTTCTGCAAAAACATCAGCTCTTGTAATTCTTCACACCTCTGTTTCCAATCCTGGCCAGACTCTCAAATACAAAATAAGAAGTGTTAAGATAGTCAGGCACAAAGTTCAGCGGAGGCTCCTGAACTTCTAGAGCAAACTTTGAACAGAAGTCACTCGTTCCTTTGTTGGGAGTCAGCTCACCTGCTGCCATGGACCCTGCCCTAATTTCTAGAACTTGAAGGAATGTTCTAATTGCTGATCATGTCTCCCTTCTGTTTCTCATCCTGGATTTTAAACCTAAAATGCTGGGCTGACAAGATTATATACTGAATAGAACCTTTTCTGCCCAGGCTTCACCACTTATATTCAATCTCCAGATCCCACAAGGTAGAGGGACAGACCAACTCATGAGAGGTGTTCTCTGAGCTCAGCATGTGTGCACTTGCACACACACATACACACACACCATACACAAACACACACATCACACACACCACACTTATCCTACACACACACACACCACACAAACACAAACACATATACACCACACACACACACATACACACACACACACACACACACACACACACACACACAAAATAAATGTACCTACTCTAGTAGGAATTCACAAGAAGCTTAAGAGTGTGTGAAAGGAAATAAGGATCAGTACATTCTGACAGAATGGTCTCAAGGTCAAGTGTTTTTTCTCCAATTTACATCTCCCTCTTGAGAGTGAAGAGGTTGGTATCAATGCCCCTCAGCTGAGGAAAGAGGGCCCTTCTAAGGCACAAAGGACAAGGATGGAGAATGACGGCAGGAAAAATAAAAATAATTCTTACAGTGGAAAAGCCCCACAAACGAAATGGAAACTAATATTCAAGCAGGTCAATTTTCAGGTTTTAGCTGGTGTCATTTACTCATGGGCCATGAGAAGTCACCAAGCTATTTAAAGGAAAAGGTTAGAAGGGCTTAGGGGAACCACCCCTCAACAATTTCTAGGGAACGCAAAGCATGGACTTACCATAGTATGTCTTTAAGTGTCTCATTAGAAGAAGAAAGCTTAATGCTTTTCTAGTTGCAGGGGCCTGGACTCCTGTATTCTTTTTTTTTTTTTAATCTAAAAGAAGAAAAACAACAACAATAAAACTGAAACCATCAAGTTCAATTCAGTGGGCCGAATCCTACGAAGAGATCAGACTCGAGTTTCTTAAGGAAAGAAATACAAGGTAAGAAAGAGAATAACAAAAGACAAATCAGATTGGAGCTGCTTCTCAAAGTTGTGCGAATTGATTGCCAAGTCTCCATGGTGCTCAGATTTAGGGGGGGGCCTCTTGTGAAGCTGTGTCAAGCTTGGCTTATTCACCAGCAGCTGAGCATGCCATCCTGGGTTGTGAAAGGAAAAGTAGTTTTTGCACACCAGACAGGCTTAGTTCTTTGTGCTGTAACTTAACATGGGAATTCAGGTACTGCAGAAGGCTGTCTTGGTGACACCTTAGAGCTCTAGGTGTTTTGTCCATATGCTCACACAGAAAATGGTGGAATAGACCTCTAGCAGCTCATATTCTGCATTTGGATGGGTTCCTCAGGCTTCTATTTATGTATTACAAATGTATTCATGTGCCATATGCACAGACACACAATGGGAAAGATTTTCAGATTAGGACCCAGAACTTTCTCATTTTTCCTTCATCATTCATTAATGTTCTCTTTAGTCTAGACCAGTGGTTCTCAACCTGTGGCTTGCGACCCCTTTGAGGGTGGGACAACCCTTCCACAGAGGTCTCTGAAGACCATTGGAAAACACAGATATTTACATTATGGTAGCAAATTTACAAAATTCATAACAGTAGCAAAATTACAGTTATGAAGTAGCAATGATTTTATGGTTGGGGGGGGTCACCATAGCATGAGGAACTATATTAAAGGGTCACAACATTAGGAAGGTTGAGAACCACTGGTCTAGACCATCTTACAAGAGATTTTATTTGGAGTAAGCTTCCTACTGAGTCAATTCAGTCATAATTTTCTTGTCTCTATGTGTATACATGTATATGTGTGCATGATCATGTGTGAACAGGTACACCATGTTGTGCAATGTGACTGTGTTGGGGGGGGCATAGGACAACTTGAATGTTGTTTCTCGGGCACATCCATTTTTTTAAAGATAGGATCAAGTGGAAATTACACTGCCTTCTTGTGGGAGTGGGTACTTGAACTGGGTTTCCTGTGATGGGAAGAAACTCAGTAAAGAGTTCAGAACACAGATGGAGGGTTGTCAGGCAGGAGAGTAACCAGTTTTGAGATACTAAACCCTTGCATTATACTTTACTCTCCAGGGAAAGCCAGTAAAGGTATGTGAGCAAGAGTGTCAAATACACAAGTTGTGTGTATACTTACATATAAGACTACTCCAAAAATACCTTCTTTCTAGGCAGCCAATAACTTTACCCTTACATTGGATATGGAATTGTGAGTCTTTCTGAATACTAAGCAACACTGTTAGGAGATGATATGGGGATCCATTGGGTAGCAAAAGGAGGTAGAGTGTACATCAGCCTCTGCTGATGTCAGCCACTATCTACACTGCAGCGGTTGATGGCTGGGTGCTATACTACCTGGAAATGACTCTCTACCTTGTGAGACTCAAGTGCATTCCTGAGTCAGGTTGGGGATGCCTGCCTGTGTTTAATCAGCAATGCATGATTTGGATGGTTGATACGGAAAGAATGAAATGGTACCCCAGCCTAGAGCCTGGAAGAGAGCTCCGGCTGAGACCGAGAGAGCACTAGGGAGGAGAAAGGTTTTCTATATATGTCATAGAATATGTCATGATATTTCCTTTCCCTTTTCCTGGTTGATGTCGTGGTTCCCCAGAAGGGCCTTTACAAACTGGGTGGGGATGAACTTCAGAAGTATACACAGAACTGCAGATTCAAGTCAAACTAACAAGGTCTTCTCTCTCTCTCTCTCTCTCTCTCTCTCTCTCTCTCTCTCTCTCTCTCTCTCTGAAGGCTCAGAGGTGAGGAGAAGGCTTGCCTTGTCTCTTCTAGCATTTGAGGATTTCTAAAAAGGCTTGACATTGCTTGGTTTGTAGATAAATCATACCAATCTCCGGTTTCACAGAGCCTTCTCCATCACAAGGATGTCAGTCGTTTAGGTCATGGTCCACACTAAGCCAGTATGATTTCACCTGAACTTGATTACATCACCAAGACTCATGATCTCCAAATAAGGTCATATTAGCAAGCTCTGGAACCTAGAACTTTAGCATGTCTTGGTGGGGGAGGATTATACTTTCCTTGCATATTTTTAAACATAAACTACTGTATCTCCCACTGACTAATGGACTATCTTCTGTCCAACACAATTTAACCCTAATTGAACAACTAAGGATATCCAGAGCCATGAGAGGGCAGAGTCCCAGCACATGGCGGCCCAAAGCCCTGCCAGTACATGGAACACAGCCTCCAACTTCTTTGTAGTTTTTTCTTCCTACTCCAAACTATCCTGAGTTTAGTATTAGTAAGAACAAAGGGCTTGCTCAGAGTGATAAACCATCCAAAGTGATAGAACCTTTGTGACCCCCTATTCTACATCCTGTTTCCAATTGCCTCAACCCTCAGGAGGTTCTCCTCCAGGCACTACCAAAGCAGTTAAAGTGCAGGAATATGTAGGTGAGGGCTCAGTGGAGGTCACAATACTCACCTACAGGTGATGTCATTCATTTGGCTATTCATCCTGAAGTAGCCAGAAGGAAGTCACTTGAAGGCAGTGTCAGGCCGATCCCTGATCTGTGCAAAATAGAAATATTCACATATTTCTACTTTTTTCTTTTGTTTAATGTAATGGGAAAATAACTTGGAGTTTCTCTCTATACTAAAATGTAAAGACAAGATTTTGCTATGAGCTCTGAATTGGCAGCCAAAAATCAGAACCTCAACATATCAAATATAAGAAAATATGGCAAGGACAGAGCTTGACTCTGTTCTTATGGTGTGTTTATGGTGACATTGACCCATGACAAGTAGTAACAGCTGATGGAACTTTCATGATTGTAACATAACCTTTGTTCTTTCTTAAGTACATTATAATAACTTCTCTGTTAAGTAACTTGCATATTTCTTTTAGGTCATACTGAGTCTAAATTTGATGAGGCCAGGGCTTCATTCAGTCTGAATTATAAAACAGTCATTATTTAGTGGAGGCTAGATAAATACTAGAATGACTTTTTATGCAAAACAAATCATGAGAGAGAATGCTTCTAAGGTTTCAGGGCTACTGTCATGGGGAACAGAAGGGAGGGTCCTGTGAGTCAGTGTTCAGATATGGACCCTGTCACCAAATGAGTCTGAGTCACCATCAGCCCCCACAATGGCTGAGCTCAGGTCTTCTTAGCTCTAAAGCCGACCTGGCCCCGCAGCCCACTCGAGATCAAGGTGCCAAATCCAACACTGATTTAAGACGTCGGTGACTGAAAACTTACTCATCTCTTCCGCTCAAACCCAAAGTTCTTCTTTAAAGGGAGAAAAATGTGTATTTGTATGGAGTTACATAAAAATCCCTGATTGCTTAAAAATCTAACACAACACATTGCAAATGAATCTACTGTACTTAGGAATGGCGTCTGTGCATCCACATGGCAGTTCATAGCTATCTGTAACACTATTCACAGGGGATCCAATACACACATGGTGTACAGACACACATGTGGGCAAATCACCTACTCACATAGAATAAAAATAAAGATTAAAAAACCTTTTTTAAAAACTCTGAAAAAAATAGGAATATTGGATGTGAATCACTAATATCAATGTTTGAACTGATGGAAGGTGCTTAACATGCATATAGACATACAAATATAAACATATCTGTACACACATTTACATTCATGCATATTACACACACACACACACACACACACACACACACACACACACACACATATATAGACCTTGGAGTAAATTCTCTAACATATCATATATCCAAAGATACTTGTCCTAGTCAGCTTTGTCATCTAGACAGAACCCAGAGACATCTGAGCAGGGAGTCTCGGTGAGGAGCTGATTGCTCAGATCAGATAGACATAGGGGCATGCCGGTGAGGGATTGTCTTGACTTGTTAGTTGATGTTGAACAGCCCAGCCCACTTGGGCAAGGATTTTTGACTATATGAGAAATCCAGCCAAGCAGCGGTCTACCAGTGAGCCAGCCAGCAAGCAGCATCCTCATGGTTCCTGCTGTACCTCCTTGACTGTGATGTGAGTTCTTTGATTTGAGTTCTATTGATATGTGGAGTAGCATGAAAGTACCTTCAAGGTCCAGACTGGGTCCCTGCGCTGACTTTCCTCAACGATGGGCTGTGACCTATAAGCTGAAATGAACCCCTTCCTCCCCTCAATTGACCTTTGTCATGGTATTTGTCACAGCAACAGAATGAAATTAAAACCACATATAATCCCATACACATGTATACATATACATGTATACATATGCATACACATATATCAAAATATAAGAAAGCTAGAAAGGAGAAGAGCTTTGACAAGTAACAAAATAACCGCTTTGTAGCAGGAAGGATGTCTTTCTTGGCTTGTTTCTCGCTGAGGTATACTTACTTGGCTGAAAACATATTTGAAGTCCTAACTAGAATAATAGTTAAGTAGTTACATAACAGGGATCCTCCCAAATTAGCAGATTCATTGTCTTAGGATTTATTTTTAACCATGTGTGTGTGCACATATGTGAGTCTTTGTGCCCACAGAGGTCAGAAGCATTGAGTCTGTAGTAACTGGAGATACAGTTGTTGGGTAGTGAATTTAGGTCCTCTGAAGAACAGTGTATACCCTCATCTGCTGAGCCACCTCTCCAACCCCATAGAATTAGCATATTCTTAAACTAGCAATGCTTCAAATATCATATTTGTGTCAAAAATTATATACTAAGTACTAATAGTAACATATATAAAGCATTTTGGTGAAGTGAATTTTACATCAGTTTTATATAAAGTATCCTGAAATTTGTAATAGAATTGTTAGCCATGAAGGAAAAGGGCACATGGTATAACAATCGATGCTCCAGCTATCTACAGACCAAGGAAAGAAAGTAAGATGCACATTTTCTAGCATTTCTGAAGGAAGATATTTCTTCATTGGTCTCTTCTACCTGCTGGCAATGAACTTAGGCATTCTAATGCATCCGTTTCTCTGATTGGGTGATGATAACAATGAAAAATGAAAGCAATAATGCTTACCAGAGAAGACACCTCAAGTTCATTCATAGGGTCAGCACACCAGCCAGCTGCTGAGCGAGGGCAAAGTTCTGACCCTTCAGACTTACACATTAAGACTCTCCATTGATATGAGAGCCTGCCTGGTCTCTGTGCATGTTAGGCTGAGAGAATCACTGGAATGATACTTATTTCAATAAAGCAAAAAATCCTTTGCTGTCCTTCAAGCCATAAGAGTGCAGACATTCATACAAGTGATAAGAAAAGCCCAAAGAGACGGGTTTAGCATTCCTTCTCATCATCATTCTAAATGCAGAAGTATTTTATTATTATACCCCCTCTTTTCGTATATGTTTTCTTTCTTTTTCTTTTTTCTTTTCTTTCCTCTTTTTAATTTTTTTTTATAGAGACAGGGTTTCTCTATGTAACCTGGTCATCCTGGAACTTGCTCTGTAGACCATGCTGGCCTGGAACTCAGAGATCTGCCTGACACTCCCTCCTGAGAGCTGGGATTAAAAGCGTGTGTTAGCACCACCCATGCATATATGTTTTCACAAACTGAGAGAACCAGGAGTTTCCCTTGGATGGAAAAAGCATAAACATCCAGTAGACATCACTTATTTGGATGGTTAAAGAAGAGCTGGGAAGTACTGGAGACACTGGGGTAAGATCTTTACAAGCAACACAGAGTCAAACATGTTTGGAGCAATTGGAGCCTGGTCTCCCCATTTACTCCCTCGATGAAATCTCTCAGCAAGCCTGTCAGGTCCAGCTCAATGATGTGACTGCAGCTGTCTCCACGTCCTCAGAAACCCTTCTCACCCAAATAAGCATCATTTGTCTTCTAGACCAGAGAATTGGTTCCCTACCAGTCTCCTTGCCTCTCTCCAGTCCTTCTCTGGTG
Organism: Peromyscus maniculatus bairdii; assembly: GCF_049852395.1. Classification (NCBI taxonomy): domain Eukaryota; kingdom Metazoa; phylum Chordata; class Mammalia; order Rodentia; family Cricetidae; genus Peromyscus; species Peromyscus maniculatus. Next base: position 35,657,171 of record NC_134867.1, on the reverse strand, counting down.
ACAGTCTGGGGAACCTGTGCCATGCTAAACCTAACTACCACCTGCACCAGTTCATGGCCTTCCTTTGCTCCCTTTCAAAGGCTAAAGAGACTCCACATGAACAGACCCCTGCCTCTCAGCCTTTGTCTCTCATTGCTGGCTCTTTCCTGCCTCTGGGCCCCACTATCCTTACTTTTCCTCCCTCAGTACATGAACTCTGGCTTTTCATGCCTCCGGCCTCATTCTCATCCTTATACCTTCTCTAAACAGCACCCTCTCCTCATACCCTAGCCACTCTGTCTGATGATTTTCTAGTAGGAGATGGTATACTCAATAATAACTCTTGTCTTAGTCAATTTATGGTAGGAATACTGGTGTCTGCATTCCTTAAACAATGGGCCTCCTTTCCTTTACTTGCCCCTCTTCTTCCTTCCTTCCTCTCTCCCTTCCTTCCTTCCTTCCTTCCTTCCTTCCTTCCTTCCTTCCTTCCTTCCTTCTTTTTGAGACCGTCTTGATGTGTAGCCCAGACTCATATTGAACTCACCTTAGCCTCCTAAGTACTGAGATTAGAGATGTGGGCCACCATGCCTAACTCAACAGACATTCATTTTTCATCACTCTAGAAACTAGAAATACAACACTGGTCTCAGGTGAAGGCTCTCTCTTCACAAAAAAATGGAGTGAAGGGCTGGGAGGGAAGGAAGGAAGGAAGGAAGGAAGGAGGGAGGGAGGGAGGGAGGGAGGGAGGGAGGGAGGGAAGGGAAGGGAAGGAAAGAGGGAAGATTCTGAGTGGTAAAGCTAAGACCATGTTAACAAGATAACTCTTGTGGTCTTAGATTTAAAACTTAAAAGATATTGCTCTTTTCTATGTAAAAATATTGTTTGGGGGGCTTAAGATGCATTTCATTGGTTAAAAAAGAATGCAGGCACCAGACCCTGAGTTTTACTGTAATAATGGGCAAAACAAAAACAAAAAGTCTTTTCTGCAGAGAAGTTAAAAGGCTCTCTTAATGCAAGCATAATTAAATTGCAGACTGGAATTCTCTCTAAGCTGTGCTTTGTCAGACATGGCAAAAAAAGATAGACATTATTTGTGAGAAAATAACTTTCTTTTTTTTTTTTTTTTTTTTTTTTTGAGAAAATAACTTTCTAAAACAATAAAAAAGTAATGTATCAACACAGGATGCTATCTCTATTAAGGCTTTGGTAATTTAAATCATTCTCCAGAGTCTACATAAATAGAAATGATTGTTGTCTGCATCCTGAAATCAGGTCATAAAACACAAATGTAAATAGTTACTGAACCTTTAAATCACCTCTTTTTTTTTTTCTTCAGCTATCAAGATGATTTTCAAAGCGTAACTATTGTACCTGGTCATAAGCTCCTTGAGGGAAAAGGATGACAACTTTCACATACTGAGAACTCCATAAAGAATTGTCCAGGGACTGGAAAATGGCTCACTAGGTAAAAACACTTGCTGAGTATCCATGGGGACCAGAGTTCAGATCACTGATACCCATGTAACACAAGTAATAACCAAGAACTCTAGGGGTAGAGACAGGAGGATTGCTATGGCTTGAGCGTCAGCCAGTCTAGTTTTGTAAGAGACCCAGAAAACGATAGAATGGACACCTGACATACTCCTCTGGCCTGTGCACATGAACACACGGGAGTGTGCACCTACATATACAAATACATATCACACACACACACACACACACACACACACACACACACATGAGTACATAATTAAGTGAAAAAAAGCATCCAATGAATGCCTCATCTTTGATTTTTTTATATGATTTGTTTATTTTGAGGTTTTGAGACAGGGTCACATGTCACCCAGGCTGGCCTTGAACTCAGTGTGCAGCTGACCTGACCTTGAACTCCTGAGATTATAAGTGCACATCATCACATCCAGCTAGTTACTTTTATTTTAAAAATAAACATCACACATGCTTGGAACACAATGAAATTATCTTAGGAAACAATTGCAAGTATTTCCAAATTATCTATTAAAAATCATCAATATACACAATGATAAGATCCATTATTGGGAGCTTACCATGGTCCAGCACCTCAGTTTACAAAAGCCTTTCAAGGAGGCATTATCAATATCCATATGTACAAGTGTGAGGACACAGGCATGAGGCCAAGGCACTTGCCCAAGTTACCCAGCTATCAAGTGTCAGAGCGAGGAATTGAACTCAGTTTGGTTTAAATATTGCATTATCCTACCTTCAGTTTTTCATGTACTGCCTGTAGTCACTGAAAACAGCTTAATAAGAATCTTTTCAAAGAAGAGGGGGCATTCATGCTGCTGTTGTACCAATGGGCGTATCTTTAGGATAGTCATTTTCATAGCTTGAAGAGATCACAGCCGAGTAAAACTGTTCATGGTGTTTCTCCACCCATAGCCTGGAAAGCATCTTCCAGCACTACAAAACCACAGCAGGGAAGAAGCTTCCTAATCAGCACCAACTTGACTTTTCCATGTCCTGTGGCCAAACAGGACACGTATGTTGTCTTCAGCAATAGAGTGTTACCATCAAGTCTTAGTGAGTAACCAAGGACAATAGCAATAGCCTGTATTGTTTAGAGAGAGGGTCTTCTGGGACACACCAAATCAACAGTTTTCTTCAGCAGTGTGGCCCATGGTAGGCTGTCCATGCTCTGGCGGATGGCGCCCTACACCTGTGTGCACACAGGCACCACTAGTTGGATTCAATACATCTTAGAAAAAGGTGCAAGAGGGTGAAGAGACACGGAGCTGGCTGAGAGGAGTTAAGAGAGAGAGCCAGTGGTGGGCATGATCTAAATATTTTTTATTCAGTAGTTTCAGAGATGGCTCAGTAGTTAAGAGAATTGACACCTCTTCCAGAGTGCGCGTATGGCAGCTCACAACTACCAGAGGATCCTATCCTGGCTTCCATGGGTACTGCAGACACATGGTACACAGACATACATGCAGGTAAAATATCCATACTATAAAAATAAATAAAATTTTGACATGTTAATATACATTGTATTAAATTAATAAAATGATCAAGGAAATAAAAGTCAAAAAAAAACTTTTTAGGAAGAGAAGGCAGGAGCAACCAACGGTCTCCTACTTCATAACTGAAGGTATGAGCCATAATGAAAGCGTCTGTCACGGCACAGCCTGGAGCCAAGACGGTGGTTTTTAATAAAACTGAGAAAGGGTGGGTTGCTTCCCCACTGGAATTGTGGAAACAGATACTCTCCAACCTTAGAAATGTAAAATTGTTCGTGTTTTTTTGATCTTGGGACCAAAGGAAAAACTACAAATTCCACTGTTTGGAGCACTTTCTGGAAGAGATCAAGGAAACCATTATTCTAATCGTGGTACCCACCAGCACTGTGAGAATCCAGGCTCTGTCAACATTTTCTTTATAAATTCCCTGCTAGGACTTTCTCACTCATCCAGTATTATTCAGCTAAACCATGTGAAATGTTAGATCTTTAAGTGTGACTGATATTATTCCAAGAACTGAAGAGGAAAGTGAGTAGCAGACGCCACACAATAGAAGAATGTTTGCTTTAAGCAGTATTTGAGCAGGTACTAGCTGCCCTTTACTCCATTTTTTTTTTTCTTACTTTGGATGAAGGCTTTAGGAAAGGGGCACGGGGCGGGGACTGACCTGAAATAAAAGGTTGTTTCATCATTCAACTATGAGCAAAACTGTTAAAATTTGGTATATAATACGGAGCTGGGTAAACGACTAAAACCTTTCTCCACTTTTGAGACTGCTCAAAGGTCTAGAAACTCATGAAGAGATCATTTTAAAGAATTCTGGCACTTTGGTTTTAGTCTAAACCCATACAGACCCAGAGGAGCAGCCATTTCTAACCCTGTCCAGGACATTCCTGCTACATGGAAGCAAGTGGGCACAGAATGAAAGAGGCACCACACCCTCTCAGAACGTCAGCAAATACTGAAGTCGATGCCTTTGACAGCAAGCCTTCAGCCTGAGGGGTTGGGCCTCTTCTGAATTTGCTTCCCTTGTCTCTATATTCTGCACCCCTGAGGTGACTTACTTTTGCCACAAAAGCAGAGGTGAAAAAAAAATTATAGCAGATAGTATCTTATGGAGGGAAGTGAACTGTGTTTATTTAACAATACCATCTTGGGTTCTAGGTGGCTTGTACTGCTATTTATTGTGAGGGGCATGATAAGCCGCATGAAAGGTATGAGATGGTTAGATCAGAAGCCAGGCAAAGAAAGCTGGGCGTGGTGATGCATGCTTTTCATTTTAATTGGGAAACTAAAGTAGGAGAATTGCAAATTTGAGGTCAGCCTTAGCTACACTGTCAAACTCCAGGGAGGCGGGAGTAGAAGGGAAGATACATCAAAAAATGTAAAAATTTACTGTGATAAATCTATCCAACAATAAAATACAAACAGTGCCAAGGAAAATAATATCATAATGAATTGTCCAGGGCTACCCTACCTGCCTGGAATCATTTAAATGCCATCTTTTCTGGTTCCTCATCCTAATATGCCCAATTAGATTTTTCACCTTGATGCACTTAAAAATAGAAGATATAATACATATGAATGTCTGGGCATAAACTTCCTCCACCTCATAGACTCTACCAGCCTGCTGGGTGGTTATTAGAACACAAAACAGTTTAGATTTACATTTTGGGAGCACTTGACATTCCCTACCAAGAATTAGCCATAAATAAACTTACATTTTATTAATTTAGATTTATTTTAAATAGTGACTTTTTATCAAGCATTCATTCAGTGAGTAAAGAAAGCCTCATAATCAATGAGTCAGTAGATAAAGTATCCAGTAAATAAGTCAACTCATGAGACTATGAATTGACAGCTCAGCCATTATTAGAGTTTACATAATTTTCCTAATGTAACTTTTTAGTACATCACAATACTAAGTAAAAATGGCTTGGTAGCTAAGGTATTTATGTGTCAGCAAAATCTAAATATGGCTGGCATCTTCTTCTAAGCAGGAATTGTGCTAAAATTCTGAAGTTAGGTTTCCTGTAAGGAGCCAAAATTTCAGATACTCAACCAAAGTTGATCCAAACCTCTCAAGTTGAAAATATAACAAAATGGGTTTTTCCAAGATATGACCTGTTTTTCTTGCTTTTACCTAAGATGGAAATGAAATAGGAACAATACTTCTTGTGGGATGCCACTGCTTCTACTTTGGGTTTGAAAACACCAACAAGTGACCATGAGATGATGAATCAAAAGGAAAGAAATTGGAGTACAGAGGTGTTCTGAGCTAAGAAAGGGAGTGAATGGGAACAGAGTTTCCTAACCTGACTACCCGTTAACCATAGCTTAGATGCCCAATGGCCTATGAGTCATTAACTACTTGTTCCAAAATAACACAGGAACATTTGGGGCTAGGAAGATCATTGCTGACTATATTATTAATAATATTTCCAGAAAAATAAGCAGAAATAGTGTATAAAGTGGTACTCATATAAATCCCTTAATACAGGATAATCTGGGAATGAAATAACACATGCAATTAGCTCTGCAGACGGTCTATAGTGTTTCTCACTATATTCATTTAGAAACTGTAGACAAACTCAGGCTCCCAAGCAACTGAGACTACAGGCAGTGTGGTGGTTTGAATGAGAATGTCCCCCATAGACTCAGATGTTTTAATGCTCGGTCCATGATCGGCAACGTTGCTTGGGAATGCTTAAGTGATGTGGCCTTGCTAATGGAAGCATGTCACTGGAAGTGAGCGTTGGGGTTTCAAACGCCGCACTCCATTCCACGCTTGCTATGTTTCCTGCTTGTAGCTCATGACGTGGGCTCTCTGCACAGCCACGCCTGCGATCTCTACTCCACCACTGTGGACTCGGACCCTCTCATGCTGAGAGAGTTAGAGAGATGAAGGAGAGGTCTGATCTGCATGCACTGGAATAAAGGGAAAGGTGCCTTCCGAGCCAGAACTCACCCAGCTGAACTTCCAACTTGTGAAAGGAAGAGACCTAAGGAGTGCTCTTCTCCTACAAAGCAACTACACATCATAATCACTGCTGCCAATGCAGCTTGAGGGGACAAGGGTCCATCCCAAGAGAGCCTCAGCATTTGGTGGTGTCTTCCAATTAGAGAAGATGCAGACAGGAGTAAAGGGGTTGTGGAATCTTCCCCCAACGTTTCAGAGAGCCACCAAGGCCAGATATGTGGCAGGTTTCTGCACAGAGAACCTGAGAAGCCACTGAAAAAAGCTGTGGAAACAAAGCCAGGGTTGTGTTGAAAGCCCCGAATTTGGAGAAGCCAGAGCTGTGGGCTATCTGACAAGGGAAGCTGTAGAGAGAAAGTGGAGCCAGCCCAGGAGAGGGATGTCTGTTTCAGGCAGCACCTCTGGAAGGGTGTGGGGTCCTGCCCCACCAGGAACTTAGGTCACCTCTCTGAAGAGGTGGCCTGGAACCGAGGAAAGGCCCAGTTTCCCAGCCTTCCTCTTACCTGGAGACAATCAGATGCAGTGGGGAGTCAAGTCCAGCGAGAACTCGTTTATTGTTAGTAAGCCTCTTTTATACCAGAAAACCTCAGCATCCTAGGAGGGGGTGAAGGAACCAACCAATCGTTTTAAAGGTCACCCTATACTCATTTCCTTGTTTAGGAGCTGTTCATGCACTGACATCATCTCCTGATCTTTGTATCTTCTCTCAGCGCAAACAACTTGGCCTAACTTCCTCTCGGCACGATCTTTGTAGCTCACGTATGCCCCAGAGAAGGGAAGGGCCATCTGAGTCCTTAGACACTGAACAGAGAACAACAGGATTCCGAGTTCTCATTGTTGGGTTTCGCTCATTTTAGTCTAGTGTTTCCAGTTTCCTTTTGGAATGGTAATGTGTATTCGGTACCATTATATGCTGGAAGTACGTAATCTGCTTTTTTATTTTATCGATGGCTATAATTAAGAGATGGCCTTGTGTCTCAGATGAGAATTTGAACTCCCAACTTGTAAACAGTGTTGAGAGTGAAAGACTATGGGGACTTTTGGAGTTGGACTAAATGAGATTGCACTGTGATGACCACAAACCAATAGGTCTAGGGATTGTGATGTGGTTGTTTGAGTGAGAGTGTTCTCCAAAGGCTCGGATGTCTGAATACTTGGTCCCCAGAGGGCAGCTTGGGTATGCTTAGGAGGTGTGGCCATGCTGGAGAAAGTAGGCTCTGGGGTTTCTAAAGGCACATGCATTCCCACTTAGTTCTCTTCGCTTCCTGCTTATAGTTCAAGATGTGAACTCTCAGCTTGCTCTCACAGGAGTCATGTCTGCAGTCTCTCCTCGGTCACCATGGACTCTAACACTCTGGAATCATAAGACCAAATAAACCATTTCTTCTGTAAGTGTCCTTCATCATGGTGTTTTATTATAGCAATAGAAAAGGAACTGTTATAGGCACGCACCATGGAGAATGGTTAAAACTTCTTAACTGATGAGTTCAAACCACTAATATTCTATTATATTGCTAATGTTTTGTGAGATCTCTATAGAATTAATTTCTGCATGTTAAATTCAGAAAGAAAACTTGGGAATTCATGGTAAATTCTATTTGATTGCACTATAAATGGACAAAAGGGTACGAAATCCTACAAGTCATTAATGACAAAATATAAGAATGTTCTCTTTTGTAACCTGAAAATATCACTTGTCCCCTAGTACATAAATCCCAAGACAAGGCATACCCTGCTGTTCCAAAATTAGAAAACAAACAGGATATGGGAGGAAGCAAATGCTTAGGATTTATATTCAAGCAAGTCTTTACAGTTCAATACATACAATCATTCCTCAGTACAGTTGAGAATTGGTTCTAGATCTCCCACTGACCCCAGGGTCCCACAAATGCTCGAGTCCTTTGTATAAGCTGTTACCACAGATAAACTTTAAATTATCTCTGTATTACTTACAATACCCAACGTGAAGTCAATGCTGTAGCAAATAGTTGTACTACTATACAGGGAATAATGATTTTTTTTTTCAAGTCTGAACTTGTTTGGTACAAGCACTGTTTGTTTGCTTGTTTGTTGTTTGCAGTCAACTCATTCAGAGGCTTCTTTTCTTAACCAGACAAGTAGTCAAAACCAATACATCTATCAGAATGGAGGTTGGAGCAAGCAGAGCAGTTACAAACAAAAGACTGCTTCTAGTTTTGGGTCATGTGGGTCTTGGTCTACCATTTTTTTTCTTCCTCTTGCCCACCACAGGGCCAGCTATGGGGGGGTCATCTTCTTCCCTGAATAGGCCGAGACTTTCTTAGAAGCCATCCTCCACCACAGTTCACTATGTTAGGAGTGGGTGGGCTAGGCAGATCTAGTAGTAAACCTATAAAGTTGGGAAGCTCTCTAGGGAAAAGTAATGGCGCCCTGGATGTAGACGGTTTTTTCTCTTCCATATTTTCTAGTGGTTATTTCTTTAATCTGGCTGCAGAGTCCATGGAAATGGAAGTCCAACTATGTGGTGATACAAAGAATTTGTATGAGTTGTTGAAAAGAAGAACATAAAGGAATGAAATGATGAAACGAGATAGCAGGGCTGAGACATGATCTAGGTATCACTGACCTCCTGATCCATCCCTTTGTGGATATTTGTTAGCCAAGGAGCCAGCCAAACTGATTGATGGTCTTTCTGAAGGCCTGGAACCTTGAGGGTTGGTATAGTGAGCTAAAGGAGTAGCTGTGTGTGTATCACTCAGAATTGACTCACCGAGATCTTGATGGTTGCCCCTCTAGGATAAGAGAGAAAAGTCAAGATCACAAACAAAAACACTTATGAAAGAACCTTGACCTTCATAGGTAGTAACGCTAGGATGTGCTGTGGGTGGGTGGAGTGAATGAAGACCTGCCTGTCAGGCTAGGGTAAGTGTTTGTTCCCTAGTGTTCCAGACACTGTCCTTTTGCTATGGTTCTTACTTGTCATCTAGGTTTACACCCCTATTACTCCAAATATGAATGCTACTTATACATTGTACTCAGGGATTGAGGAAGGCTTAACATGAAAAAAAATTAATCAAGCACAAATACATCCTTATAATTTGCTTTTGTGAGCGGCTTCAAAATTTAGTTAATGGATCTTAAAAAAAAAAAGCAATATTGCAGCTGTTGTTTGGTGACAATCAAGCTTCCTTCCTGGAGCCAGGCTGTTGGCAGACTGAAAAGGGCATATGGCATGCTGTTGGGACCACATTTGATGCGGGGAAAAGCCTGGGGTAGCATTGCTGAACTTGAATCTCATACACTATGTCTATGGATTTGTCAAACCTTGAATGTATGGCAAAAAAGACTGTAGGGTCCTTTGACAAGGATTTGCCTACTGAAGTCACCCTTGGACAAGATTCAAATTACTCAGGAGCAAAATAAGTACATAAAGAACTAAATAAGTGCATAACGAGCTCTTCTCCAAATTCATCAATTACAGAACAATGAACCCCTTAGAATGAGTTATTTCCCAGGGGCAAACCATGCCTTTTTCGTTTTTTTTATTTCCAGAGTCCAGGCAAAGTGCCTGGTGTATGGTAGGTGTTCCATAAACACTCATTGAACTGAGCTGAACTGCACAGCCTCATGGCCCCTGCACTGGTCCCTGCCATCAGGTCAACAGCCGCACTTAACCTTGGCTCACGATTACACAGAAAGAGCATCTCCAGTCTCCCCAAACTGATGCACTCCCCTAAAGCTCTTCTATTGCACACCCACCTTCTCAGCACCACACCAGCTGAAGTTTATACTTGCAGAGCTCAGTGAGGTGAACAGTGCAAACCATGAACAATAAATTCCAAGGAGGGAAGGACTATGGCCTTTTGTTTTTCAGTCATGCAGTAAATATTGTTTTTGTTGGCTCTTGGCAAATATTTGTTAAAATACTGAACCAGGAACCCATAATTTCCATGGTTTCCTCTCGTGCTAATAATATTCAGAAGGCTTTAAATAATATGAAGTAAATTATCCTTCACATGCTCACATAATAATGGGAACTGGAAAAGTGGTGTTTTGTAAGGCAAGCAAGCCATCCAGCCAGGAAGAATTCTGATAAGGAAACAACACACACACACACACACACACACACACACACACACACACACACACACACTCACTCATTATAGACAGAAGTTACTCCTCATCCTGTAAAGCACAGTAGAAATGTTTGTGGGAAAATGTAGGTATTTCAAATGCTTTCTTTAAAAATAACAAACAACCCCTTATGTTTAGCTTGAAGGATTTTTTTTTTTTTACATAAGGTTAAGAACTCTCAATATCATCAACTTTATTAGGCTTGACCTAATCATTCAGTCATCTGTAAGCAGTTCCTCCATGGAGTTGCCGTCTGTAGCTCAAGAACGAGAGAAGAAAGAACTCTGTTCTAATCCGAGCTACAGTGCTGAAGAATCCGGGATGTGGTGAATAATGAGCCTCTTTTCTGGTTACAGAGAAAAAGCAGAAACTGAAACTGGTCACATTTAATCTAATACAGGAACATTTATAGTAAGCCAGAATACAGTATCCAGTTATTCCAGTCAACAACTTAATAAGCAGAATTCCAGGAGAATGATTAAGGCGAAAAGGAACATCCAAGAAGGCTATTGCTTGCACTCGTTTGGCTATGTTTATGAAGTAACCACCTTGTTAAGCAACAGGCACAGCACAAAAACAATAGGAAGAGAGCCAGGCCCAGGCCCTGCGGACAACAACATGCAATTAGGGATCCGCAGTCCAGCTCTGCACTCCCCCTGCCCTTCTCCTGCCTCTCTGCCTCTAAGGTTAATGCCAGCCATGGGCGAGGCAATAGGGGCTATTGGCCTTGCCCCGAAGGGAAGAACTTCTTAACCAGGATCCATGGGGACCATGCTCTCTGCTGAGTTAGGTATCAATAAAGAGTCCTGAAAGAACAAATTAATAACCCCTCCATTGATCCATGGGAGATCTGGAATGGTGGCTTGGGCACAGCACCAACAGTTTGGGCACACTTGATCCAATTTAATCTAGCAACCCCAAAGCCAAACTGCAAACACAAACAACAAATGAACCGGGAGCAGCCAGGCACAGTGGCCGGTTGCCCGTAAAGCCAGCACGGAGGCTGAGGAAGGAGGACCACCACACGTCTGAGCCGCCATCTAAAGAAACTCTAGACCAACCTGAGCTGCCGAGTGAGAGACCCTGTCTTAATACAACAAAGCAAACGCACAATCACAAGATTCCAGATTCATTTTACAGCATACACCGCATCCATCAGATGCCCTGTCAAATCGTGACTTTGGAAAAAACTACCTGATCAACCTGTGTAAAACATTAACAGTCACATAGAGATTCTGCGGTGATTAAATGAGATGGTTCATGAAACGCACTTGGCACAGTGTCTACAGGCAAAAAGAACTCGGCCGATATATTTTTGTGTCAGCAATATTATTGTATCATTTCTGGTATTATTATCCCTCCTGTGTGCTTTTTGTTGAGGAAAATAAAAGTCCTAGTTAGGGTGAAGATTTCAGGTACAAGAAGAGACCACAAACTTATATTCTACTGATACTACAAGTATTTGTTGGACTTCTGTAAAGTACCCAGATTGGGTACCTCCCTGATTCAAATAGGTGCTTACAGTGGAAAAGGCAGAATCATAGAAGAATAAGTAAAGTTCTTATGAACTGGACACAACTAGGATCCAAGTCCTGAGGGAACAAAATTCAAATATCTGGAGGAGGTCAAACACTGAAGTGAACTTCAGGGTCAGAGTCACATTTATCTTTATCAGTCAGACAGTACAAATATAGAGAACACTGTTATACAAGCCATTGACCTCCCCAACCCTAAAGGCTACAGAAAATTCTCCAGTCATTGATAAGCATAAATTACACAAGAGATGATTTGTGTGTGTGTGTGTGTGTGTGTGTGTGTGTGTGTGTGTGTGTGTGTGTGTGTAATACTGACTTCCAGTATTTACATCATAAAGTAAAACATAGCATACAGAAAGGAGGGGTTTACCTTGCCCTTATCAGTATGATCTGAAGGTTGGTTCAGAAAGAAAAATCTAGCAATAGACCAAGGGTCAAGTTCCAGCTTAGTGGGACATAATGACACTAACTTCCAAATGTGCTGAGCATTATTACAGATGTAAAGGCAGTTAGTGCCTCAGTCTGAGAGCCTGGATCCCAGGTTGTCCATCACTGCTCATAAAGGGACTGACATCATCAGTGGAGTGATCTGAAAGTCTTCAAACTGTCTGCATACCATTTCCTGACCACTTTGGCCAGTTATCTATATGGTTTCCACAGATGGTGGTTCTGTGTGAAAGTCAGAATCATCCTGCCGGAAATGTGGATGACTCAGAAAACTGCACCAGTGTCTTTTGATTCTATTTTTTTCCTCTCTTTACTTATTTTACATAAACTGAGAGGTATGGTAGCCAGACGTGGTGGTTCATGCTTTTAATCCCAGCATGTGGGAGGCAGAGTTAAGCGGATCTCTATTGAGTTCATGTTCAGCTTAATCTACACAGAAAGTTCTACTCCAGCTAGAGTTGCATAGTGAAACCCTGTCTCAAGCAACAAACAAAAAAGCTAGAGATGTTGTGGAGGGATTCCCTATGGTCTGTCAAGAATTCTTAAAGCCAATTTCAATCCAATATTCAGCGTGACATACTTCTACAGACGCTGGAAAATTCAACTTTCCGTATGCGCCATAATTACCCTCAGCAACAGCAGTAATATCAGTATCTTCTTGCACCAGTTTTTGGATCCCTGATTGCCACAGGGCATCATAAAGAGTCAGGCAGCATCCTGACAGGAAGCATTATGGGAGAGGTAACTCCAGCATAACAAATATGAGTCTTTAATAGTGTGTAGTGGACATTCCCCTCAATGGTTCCATAGGCAGACTTTATCTCTATCTTCCAAAGCTGTCTACTGTACACACTTTTTGATTTGTTTTTTGCTTGTTTTTGTTTTATTTTGTTTGAGATAGGGTTATTCTATGTGGCCCTGTCTGGCCCGCATCTCACTAAATAGACCAGGCTGGCCTCGAACTCACAGAGATCCGCCTGCCTCTGCCTCCTGAGTGCTGGGTTCAAAAGCATGCACCATCACCTTCAGCTGCACACACATTCTTGAAATTGGCAGAATGTAATAAAGTCACTTCCTCTGTTCCCAAGCCATGAAGAAAGGGAGGAAACTCATGAAGAACCTCCTGCCAGCATGACCCAACAACAGTATTATGTGCTTGACATCATGTTGGTAGACAGTTTAAATGTCTGGATCCCAAAGCTCTTTAATATAGGAGGCTATCTATTCTGAACAAACCATTATTGCACAGTTCCAGGAACAGTTCCCTGCACTCCTCAAACTCCTACTGGTACCCCTTCCTCTTTTATAAGATCCACATTAGCTTCAGAAACCTTCAACTTTCTTTTTCTACTGAAAGATTTGGGGGTTCACACCATAAACGGCTTCTGCAATCCAGAAACTCTCTCTTCTGCTAGCACCAAACTATGTTCCATACCTGTTATTGGTTTAAAACAGTCACACTCTTGTTCTACCAGGCCTGTCCATCCTGTGGTGAATGAGCTGTATGCATCCCAGGATAGCTATGAATGAGACCCAACACATTTGTAGATGACAGTATCATGTCACAATTTGCACAACTGTGGTAAAATATGAGTATATGGCAATAATGATGTTACCTGCTCCCCTCCCCCGAGCCAGGCCACCCAAGCCTCCCAGGCAAGCTACATAATATCGAATAGTATAAGATACATGAATCTGGCTTTGTTGCAGTCTAGCTGTTTCCATGAGTGGGACACTTCTCTTTCTATTACCTTACTTTCCTTCTTGTGAAATGAAGATAACAATTTTCATTCTCCCTCACACTATTTTTGAGTCAAACAACGTGACATTTGCAAAGTGTTTCATATCAAGGAAAGATCTATAGGTGCTTTTGTAGAATCATTAGTGTGAGCTGAAGCCCAAGTGTGTCTTCAGGGATGCCCTGAGAGCAAGCACTGTTGGACTTCATCTTTTCCTATCCTCAGAAAGTGGGTGATCCTATGGAACTGTGAACAGTTGAGGTAATAAGTTGTTGGTCCAGGAGAAACTTCATCATCACCAGGGACCTACGGAAGGTTGTGGGGTACAGGGAAAGGCGAAAGGAATACAAAGTTATTTCCAGGCTATGACTAACTTCTGGATGTGTGCAGTAGCTGAGCTTTATGACACAAACAGTCAGTTTTAGTTAACCTAGAGTTGAAAAATGGGTGAACAGGAAAGATAAAAAACACAAGGTCAGCTTTTCATCATCCTTCTTAGTTTTGTATTCTATTGTTGGGGGCAATAAAAAAAATTTAGGGGAGAGGGGGTTTATTTTATTTTGTTTTGTTTTTTTTATTTTGTTTTTTTTTGGTTTTTTTGAGACAGGGTTTCTCTGTGTAGTTTTGGTGCTTGTCCTGGATCTAGCTCTATACACCAGGCTGGCCTCGAACTCACAGAGATCCACCTGGCTCTGCCTCCCGTGTGCTAGGATTAAAGGCATGCACCACTACCACCCAGTAAAAGGGTTTATTTTTAGCTCACAATTCCAGGTTACAGTCCATAACAGGGAAGTCAACTTGTCAGGAACTTAAAATGACTAGTCACGTTACAGCCACAGTCAAAAGTAGAAAAATGAATAGATGCCAGCTTACTTTTTAGCAAAATCTCTCTGCTCTTCTAGATGCAGGACTCAGACCCAGAGAACAGAGCTACTGATGGCGGGTTGTATCTTCCTGCTTCAATCAAATAATATAGATAATTCCCCCACAGACATAGATGACACTCTTGCTCTCAGACTCTCTTCCCAAGTAATTCTAGACTGTTTCAGGTTGATAATTAAAACTCACCATCCTATCTTCATAAGTAGGTGCCATATTTCAAACTTTCCCTTAAGACCCCATGAGGCTGCCGCCATAGTATATTCTTCCTCCCACCCCCAAAAGCATCAGGGTGGGCCTACAGGCAATGTATAAAAATGCCATCAAAAGTAATTTAAGATCCATAAAAAGATGCGTGGCAGCTAGTGAAACAGTTTATGGTGGTATTTTATTTGTACTGAAATGTGATTCTATTCGTATGTTAATAAATAAAGTTGCTTGGAGGTCAGAGCTAATAGCAAGCCATAGCAGAGCTGGGCATTCATGGTGCACACCTTTAATCCCAGCACTTGGTAGAAGAGCTAGGTAGATCTCTGTGTGGTCAAGGATACAGCCAGCATTGGAGACACACGCCTTTAATCTCAATACCATAGAAGACCTGGAGGGCTGTACAGACAGGCAGTGACGAGGCAGTCATGTGTTTGGGTTTACAACCAATGAGAAGGCAAAACAGAAAGACTATATAAAGACAAACACACAGGAGGTAGGCCCCTTTTGGAGAGGTCTCTTGGCTTAAGAGGCTAGCTGCAGGGTAAGGCTCTTAGCTCTGATCTCTTGGCTTTCCTCTTTGCATTGGTTCTGTGTTTCTTATTTAATAAGATGGTTGGTTACATCTACAACAATTCTCATGTTTCAAACAACAAACACACTGTATTTTTAAAATCTGATTTCTGCCTAACTTTCCAGCATTGGATAACCTCATGGACTTCTAATATGGGGGTGGGGGGGGGTTGGGGGGTGGGAATGCAGGTGCTAGGCAATCAAAAATGGGAAGGAAAAAAAAAGAAAACAGGAGAAAGCATAGTGGACAGGGATCCACCACTGAGCTAAACAGCTTTGAAATGAAAGCCAGAAGAAAAAGTAAAACATGGAAGTATTGGTGTCTCAAAAGTCTGTATTGTTTCCTTTAGGAAAAGAACTTGAACCAGGATGTTCTTGCTTCCAGATTCCTGTTCTCAGTTCTCTCTTCAAACATTGCTAAGTCTGGATGAAGATACTACTTAAGGAAAATGTATTTCCCATTAAATTTAAAGTTCAAAATAAAACAAAACTCTCAACCTCCCAAATTCCCTTGAAAACATAAATACTTTGAATCAACGCAGGAATTAAATTTGTCTGTAACTCTTTGTCAGAGTATCATACAGTCTAGAAAGAAGTGCTTCAACGGTGCAAAATATGGGCTCTCTTTCCAGAAAACTGTGAGGTCAGAGGTCATTTGGTACACCATGTGCCTCTGGTGCTTGATGCTATTTTTCCAACCTGTTTCTCTATTTCGTTTTGACCTGTCTTATAGGTCAAGACCTCTGTATCCTGATAAACTCAACCACCTGTTCCAGATGTTTAATGTTAAGTAACCTAATTCAATTCTAGAATATCCATCTGATTGTTTCTAGGCTCCGAAGTTGGCCATCTTGTGTATTTTGTCTGTTATTTTCTCTCTCTTTTCTTATATTAATCATAGCCATTTTAAAATATTTATCTAAAAGCTACATATAATAATATCTAGGTCATCTGTGGGTTTGTTGTCTTTTGAAATCCAGCATTCCAGTCATCTCTTCCTGTTTTATAGCATACCTTGAAATTTTTTAATTTAATACTAAATAATATGAGAGAAAGGTTATGAGGTTATGAATGATATCTTCCTCAAAAATGGGGGTCAAGTTTTCTTCTGACAGTCAGAAAATAAGTACTTGTGACAACCTTGATGCCCATTTCCCTAGGACATGATCGCTGCTCCTAGAACTTGCAAGTGTGGTCTACACTGACAGCCTGTGGTTATGTATCAATGCTCTGTACGTGGGCAGCACCATGTGGCTACAAAAATCTCTGATCAGCCACTTGACAATGGAGATAAGAGTCTATGTTCTGTGCTGGATTTCTTGGAGGTTCTTGACCTGAGAAGTCTGCCTACGTGCATAATCTCTTGCTGATAAAAGTAGAGAAGGGAGAAAGAACCTTGGAGCGTCAAAGGCTAGACTACAACTCCTTATTAGGAAAGATACAAGATGCAATCAGAAGATGAGACATAGCAGAGTGCATTGTTCATCAACTGCTTCATCCACTTTCTGTCTGGATGTATGTCTTTGCACAGGGCATGTGTTTCCTGGGGAGCCAGTTTCCTCACACAGACAAGGGTAGTATGCACAGTTCCCAATGCAGAGCCCCAGCTGCCATTGTGGGGTGGTGAGCACAACCCCATCCCCTCCCTCGCAGCAACCACAGCAGTGACTCTTAGTTCCTGTGCAAGATGCCATCCATTCAGAAGGTACCACTGTTAGTTACTTAGAAAGCATGTAAGACCCTAAAGACTTTCCTCAGCTCTTGGTATCTTTGTTCCTACACCTATAATTTAACTGGATGAACTGTCAACATTTATAATCAAGCCCCCAAATGAGATGGCATTCATGATGCTTAATTTGGGAGAGATGTTCTCATGTGAATATCTCAGCCCTTCATTACGCACTTAGTGAATCTGTGTCTTAAACTCATTCACTCAGAGTGGATGAGGATTATTTTCTAGAACCAGTACCATGCTGGAAGAACTTCTTATTCTGCTTAACAGGTTGGTTTTTCTTTTTTTAAAGCATAATTCCTAAGTAATTTGATTTGATAGCTAAACTGTGAATTGACCTGGCTTGTTGGAGGTTATGCTCAGTGACAATGTAATTTTTGTGTTTCTCTTCTGTGGTCCTTGACCTAAGAGTGCTTATGAGAGGTCACTGGCTCACTGTGATGCCCCTTCTAGGAGGTGAATTCTGAAGATTCACTCATTCATTCATTCACTCCTTTTAGCATCCCCAAGAGATCAGACTCCCAAGCCCAGGTGAACCCTGAGTTGAGAAAGTCAATAGCCACTAGGTTAACTAACATGGTGGGAAAGTGACCGCCTGGGGTGCTGACACTTACTAGTCACAACAACCCTCTCAGAATTCAACCTGTTCTCTTCAGTTCATCTTCTTCACAGGATTATTTCTCTACAGTAACTAAGACAAGAGCATGTAAAAGAAGCTAGAGAAATGGGGAAGGGAAGGGAAGGAAAACAGGAGGGAAGAAAGGGAACACAGAAAGGCAAAGGGAAGGAGAAAGGGGGAAAGAACCAGAGAGAGGAGGGGAGAGTGGAAAGAGTTCAGAAGATCAACAAAAGCAACCGAGCAAACATCAAGAGATCCGCAGGCAGAGCCAGCTCCGCCCTGACTCCTGCAGGCTTCCCATACATTTTAAATATGGACTCCAATACTGAAAGGAAAAAAGAACTCTAATTTTTCTACATAAAAACTCAAAAGGGCTTCAAAAATGTTGCCAATTGCATTATCAATTACCAGATACTGGGATGAATAACATTCAAGCTTTAATTTTATTATACTATCCTAAGCTGAGGCTTTGAGAGAGGGAGGGAGGAGAGAGAGAGAGAGAGAGAGAGAGAGAGAGAGAGAGAGAGAGAGAGAGAGAGAGAGCTACATGGCAGCTTAGCACAGGTTTCCTTGTAGAAGGCTTTTCCTGTAGATAGGAGCAGAGCTGACAGTGTTTCCTGTGTTCCCCTCCTCCTTCCTTGCAGATAGAACACAGTAAATAATTGCAGAGGCCAAATTTAGAAGACACAATGCTTAAAACTACCAGATAGGCCAGGAGTGACTGTACGTGCCCTTAATCACAGAATTCCAGAAGCTGGTGGTAGAGGGCTGCATAATCAAAGTCAGAGTTGGCTATGTAGCAAGACCTCAAAAGCAGCAAATAGTTCCAAGCACCACCAGCCCCCCCCTCGCCCCCCACCCCATGCAGGTCATTTAATGTAATCATTCTTTTAGGATTCACATCCAACAAATATCTAGTTTACTAGTGGAAATATGAAATAACAGGATCTGGAGAGTTTCCAAACTTTTACAAGCATATTCTCTCTGTCTCTCTGTCTCTGTCTCTGTCTCTCTCTCTCTCTCTCTCTGTCTCTCTCTCTCTGCCTCTCTCTCTCTCTCTCTCTCTGTCTCTCTCTCTCTCTCCTTCTCCATGCGTGTTCCCGATGTGCGTGCACATGAAGTGCATATGAAGGCCAGAGGTTGATGTCCAGGGCATTCCTCAGTCACTGCTCTACCATAATTTTTTTGAGACAGGGGTCTCACCTAACCTGGAGCTTGCCACCTCAGCTGGAACAGCTGACCAGCAAACTCCAAGCGTCTGCGTGTCTCCTCCTCCCAGGGCTGGGTTACAAACCTGCACCGGCAAACATGGCTTTTTAACAGTGTGCTAGGGATCTGAACCCAGGTCCCCATGCTTGAGCAGCGAGAATGTTATCTGCTAAGCCCTCTGTCCATCCCTGTTCCTTTCTTCCATATCTTACCTTATCAGAGCAGGAAGCCACATCCCTTCAGCTCCTTCCTTGCTCTACCATCTGAAACCCAAGTCCACAGTGTTACTTTTAGAATTAAAAAGAAAGCTCTTGACAATATGGTGTTGAATCCCTCCGAGTTCTCTTGTGAGAAGGGCAAGTTCGACTTTATATTTTTTAATTATTGTTTTCCAGTAAGCTTCAAATACTAGACCACAAAACACATGAGTGCACAATCAAAATAAAAAGTTTCAGTAAATTTTTTTCAATTTAAGGTCCCCCAAGTCCTTGAGTGTTTCTTAGCCTCAAAAACAAGGTGGAAAAGGAGAAGCAGTTCTGGAAAAGCTGTCCTCTGACTTTCATACACACACCTTGGCATTCATACACACACACACACACACACACACACACACACACCAACTAACGATGATGATGATGATGGTGGTGATAATGGTGGTGGTGGTGATGATGGTGGTGGTAATGATGATCATGGTGATGGTGGTGGTGATGATGGTGGTGGTGGTGATGATGATGATGATGATGGGGTGGGGTGGGAGGGTGGGGGGTGATAGTGATAATGATGATGGTGATAAACTTTCCTTTAAACTACAAAAGGCAATCAAACTACTTACCTAAATGGTTTTAAGAACACTAGGAGTTACATGGCCCAGAGTCTTTCCTTACAGGCTGAGAGGAACTAGGTGACAAAGGGGGATTTAATCTAAAGTAAGACACGGTTCTGTGTGTTAGAGAAAAGAAACCATCCGTCTCTTCGAGATAAATTCAACACGTGTTGACTCAGACTCCTATTCAAAGCATATGGTAGCGACATGGAGAAAGTGAAGACCACCTCAAGCTGGGCCCAGGGAATTCTAGGGATGACAAATACCTCAGAACATCTCTTGAGACAGGAGCTGCACGTGTGCTGACTCACCAGTTTCCCATGTCAGTTTATATTTAACTCCCTTTCAGATGGCATGCTGGGCATGAGGTGATGTCATTGCTACCGTCCAACTAACTAGGACGTGCCGATTGCCTCGGGCAACTACTTGCTTCCCAAATGCTGCTTTACCTTATATGTAAATCTGAGATATTCTGAAAAGTTTCGGAGGAGACTGAAAGTTCATAATCAAGTAAATAAGAATATTGTTAAAGCTTGCATTCTACTTCTTAGGAACAATATTACTAAGGGCTGCTTGTGTGTACATATATCTCTCTCTCCCTTTCTCTCTCTCTCTGTCTTTGTGCGTGTGTATGTGTATATGTACATTAATGTGTGGATGTGTATAGTACATGCACAGTAGTGTGTGGATGCACATTGTCTGTGTGCACAGAGCCCAAAAGAAAACATCCCGTGTCTTCCTCTATCACCCTCTGCCTTATTGCTTTAAGACAAGGTCCCTCACTAAACTAGAAGGTTGTCCTTTGGGTAGGCTGGCTGTCCATCAAGCTCTTGGGATCCACCTGTCTCTGTCTCCCAGTTCTGGGGTGACAGGGTCATACAGCCATGCCTAAGTGTGGGGATTTGAACTCAGGTCCTTGTGCTTGTGGAGCAAGCTCTCCTATTCACTGGGCCTAACCTGGTGTTTTCAAAACAGTTATTTTTTTTTAATGTATCAGTATCTATTTCTAGTTTAAAGATAGTGATCTATCACTTATTTTTTTGAGGAGTATAAAAATGTTTTGTTGGTTGACTATTTAAAAAGACAGTTCACTATTATCTTAAACTTTTAATGAGCTCTCTGCCTTCACTAACATGAATATTTTAATTTGATTTTTAAACCTGGATCTCCACTGTAAAAATAATAAAGTAGTAACATTTATATGAGCTTGAAGAAAGGACTGTATACATTATAAATGGCTATAATTTCTTTCAAGTAAGTTTAACCATGAAAAATGTGATTTTATTATATAGTTAAACAAAAATATATGGTCTACTGTGGCAGCAAGTGTTTCTGAGTTTAGCCTTTCTGTTTCGTACTTCCATGAAACTGTAATTTACTATAAATGATAATAAACCTCTTGTGACAAGGTAACAAATGTTTTGTTTGTTTGTTTCAAGAAGCATGTGCTCATTCAGGTACTGGTCTATCAAACACACTAAGTAAGTATACAAATTTTCAGAAAAGCTTATTTCTTGCTAACCTTGACATGCAGATTACCTGACCAATGCGAACAGATCACCGCATGCTCATTACTTTATAAAAGGTTTCATACTGTCTGGGAATCTATGCATTGGGGGTGTGTACAGGTTGAGTAAGAGCCCCGGCCGGTGTCACCACCCATCTGTTGTGTGACGTTGTCTCCACATCTCCCAGCCCCTGATTTGTGAAGGGAACTGACACTGTGAGGCTGGATGATGCGCAGGTAGAACGAATACAACCAATCTTGCATGGGTCACCTGTGAGTGGCGGCCACTACAGGCAGAGAATCTCCTTTTTCCAAAATTCTGAGACCATAAAGGTTTCCAATTTTGGATCTTCTACATTTTAGAACATTTCCATCTCTCTCTCTCTCTCTCTCTCTCTCTCTCTCTCTCTCTCTCTCTCTCTCTCTCTCTCTCTTTCTCTCTCTCTCTCTCTCTCGTTTTTTCAAGACAGGGTTTCTCGGTGTAGTTTTGGTGCCTGTCCTGGGTCTCACTCTCTAGACCAGGCTGGCCTCGAACTCACAGAGATCCACGTGGCTCCGCCTCCCGAGTGCTGGGATTAATGGGGTGTGCCACCACCCCTTGGCCATCTCTTTCTATGCCCCGTTGACCTACTGCCTCCCAGTAACCTTAAACAGTGTTCTCGATAACATTGTGCATGAATTCATTTCATGGTATAGAATTGTCCACTTGTTACTATCATGTCAGTGCTTAAAATTTCAGGTTTGTCAGCACTCTAGACTTGGGATTTTAAGGCCAGAGATGCTCAACCTGTATTATGGTTCATGCATATGAAGATTACTCTTGCAGGTTGTGGTGAGGCCTATGTGATGACTATGTCCTTCTTCCTTTAGAAGGGATGCTCAAAGGGAAACATGAGTGTGTATACAGGGGGAAGCCAGCCACCAAGTGGGAGCAACTACTTCCTGAAGCTGTCAGGGCTGCTGGGAAAACTGGGGGAGAGTGGAAAGATGGGTGATCAGAAGGCCTCTTAGGAGTCTGCAGCACTAAGACCCACCCACCTTGTACACTCTGGAATGAATGCTTTCATCTATTCAACTGGGATTTGCACTGAGTGGTCTCTATGGTCTCTGCAGTCTGCTGTCTTCACAAATAGTGCATATTGCAAGGATTTCTGCAAAAACAAAACACTTGAGAGAGCAAAAATCTGCCATTAGAAAATGTAAGTACTCACAAAATAGCTTATAAATGACAATATGCATTCTGACAGATTTTCCAGCACATTTTTTATGTCTGCAATTTTACTTCCTTTTAAGTTATCTTTTTGCCTCAAGCTATTGTAATTCTTAGAGGTGGTTTTTTTTTTTTCATTTAATTTTCTGAGCACAGTGTTCAAATGCCTAAGGGTCCATCCAAAGTCACGTGCCTGACAGCACCGTCATTGACAATGGATTTGCTCTGTGGACGCCCAGAGCGTGAGAGAAACAGCTCAATTCTGCTCTTAGGGGGTTGCAAGTAGTGAGGCATAAAAACAGTCATCATTTGGCAACAGAAAAGTCATGAAAGGATGGCTCGGGAAAGCCACAGAAAGAAGGCGCAAAAGAATGGGGGAGGGTGGCCCACTTGAACAGCAGCATAAAGATAGGAGATTTCTATAGAAATCACCGATAGGTGAACAGTCTTCAAATCAGGACATTAGTGGACGCACCTTTTACTGAATGAAAGAAGGAGCAGAGGAATTTGCGGGGGCAACTTGGTCCAGTAATGACTTCAGTCACATCTGTCCCTCTTTGATATGACAATATTCAAGAATCATGTGGAATGTGAGGGACGGCTAGCATGTAGCTGTGTGCCCAGAGCATGAGAGTCCCTGCTCACCTGTCTGTGAGTGTGTGGGCTGTGTGTGTGTGGTCACTCAGAGAAGAGAGCTAAGTGCCCTGTGAGTGAAGAAGGGGAGGCCACCATCGGACAAACAGCTGGCCTGGATTTTCTCATGGATACATACAAGAAGAGAAAAAGAGAAGCATGACAGGCATTCTAGACCTTCAGAATGGAAAATGTTGGGAATGGTGCGGCATATGTGGGAGTGGGAAGATGGGTGATTTGGACCCAAGGAAATGTGGGACAAGTTGGAAAGGGTGAAGAAGGCACTGGGATACAGGAGCCAGAAATTTAATCCTGCTTTTTATTTTCTATCTTCTACTCCTATGTTTAACCTATTATTTTCATTTCTAGTTCTTTTAGGATATAATGTGTTCTATCACCAACATATGTATGTGTGTGTGTATATGTGTGTGTGTGTGTGTGTGTGTGTGTGTGTGTGTAACTTCATGTGTATAGCTTCATAATAGTTTCCAGGGATGAATGACAGATTCAGGGGGAAGACTAATAATGCTTATTTATTTCTCTTCTTGTTTTAGTAAATAATACCTAATATTTTTTTACCACTCTTAAAAAAATTCCATGTGTATGGGAAAATAACATGAAGCCCAATAAATATGTATTGAATTAATATATATTCCTTGAGAGAAGATATCATTTTCTTTAGCATGCCTTGCTGCTTCTGCTGTGATGTTTTGCATTCACTACACATCCGACAACTAGAAAGTATTGAAAATATTCTTCTTCAAATGCAGGTGTTGTGGGTTGTGGAGGTAACATCTCAAGGACAGATCAGTGGTGACACCAGGGTTTGTATCAGCTCTCCCCACATCCCCGATTCATAGGTTCCCCAGGCACAATGGCACCTTTTATAAAGTAATGAGCATGTAGTGGCATGCTTGTATTTACCAGATGATACGGTATGTCTAGATGAGCAAAACATGATTCTTGAATATTATCATATCAAAGAGGGACAGATGTGACTGAAGTCATTACTGGACCAAGTTGCCCCCGCAAATTCCTCTGCTCCTTCTTTCATTCAGTAAAAGGTGCGTCCACTAATGTCCTGATTTGAAGACTGTTCACCTATCGGTGATTTCTATAGAAATCTCCTATCTTTATGCTGCTGTTCAAGTGGGCCACCCTCCCCCATTCTTTTGCGCCTTCTTTCTGTGGCTTTCCCGAGCCATCCTTTCATGACTTTTCTGTTGCCAAATGATGACTGTTTTTATGCCTCACTATTTGCAACCCCCTAAGAGCAGAATTGAGCTGTTTCTCTCACTAGCTCTAAATCAACCTCGGTGCTGTGTGTCTTGATGCATTCTATTGCTTTGGTACTTCCATGTTTTCAGTGTTGGATGACTCCCAACTCATACAACTGGGAAGGTCATCCATTTATTCTCTGTACATATTTCTGGCTTCGGCAACCAGATCAGGATCTTCTTGAAAGCAAAGACCACATACCTGTTCCTATTCCACCACGTTTTAACATAATATTACAAATAAAATGCACAAAATGTTGTGAATTATCTTTTGTATTCCAAGGTAAATAAGAATAAATTACTAGCTTTTCATTCAGTGCTTTGGAAAAGATTGAGCAATTTGTAGAATTTCACACTGAAATATTCTTATACCTAAAGTTTGATGACTTTGAGAACCATTTACCTTTTTTAGTTCATCAGCCAGTCAGCAATTTTCCCCAAACATGTACTATTGATACTATCCAATTTAGTCTTTGTCACTTTAGTAAGTAATGGCTTGAGTTACATAGGCATGGCATTCTCTAGTGTTTTGAGAAGCATAAACTTACCAGGTATGAACATAAAGCCCTCAGAAGTTTTATTTATATAACCAATAAACACAAAATACTTACCTATAGGCTGATATAAATATGCAGTCTTATAAAGCATCATAGTTCCTAAGACCTTAGTAAGCATGTAATCTTAGCTAAATATGGACTATTTATAGAATTTTTACAGCTCAAGCTATTTCCCAAGCTTTATATAAGGAATTCACTCAATGGTAGATTTGTTTATACTCAATGCTATGTGAGAGGTTATTCATAAGTTCTCAGAAATAAGTTTCTGAGAAATACCTTAAATTACTTAAAAACTTTTTAAAAAGGCAGCAATTTCCCAGGGAGCTCCCTATGGTCTTTGATATCTTGAAAGCAAAGGAATTTCTATACCTGTTCCCCTCCAAAACTTCAGAACTTTCAAAAAGTTTTTGCCTCATAATCAAATATATAAGATAGTGTCAACATCTATATATCCTACCATGGGTTTTTTTAAAAAAAAAAATAAATAAAAGGCTATGATGTCCTATTTCATCCAAATGCTATACAGGAATTTTTTAAATGCTACAAGTATTATACCTGAAAATATTCATATAAATGTAAAATGGTATGTCTCCCACATTGGCAAATTCTGCATCTGACAGAATTATTTGTAGTACGATGAACATACAGCATTTTTTTTTTTTTACAGACAGGACACTACTTGAAAATGTGACACACACACACACACACACACACACACACACACACACACACACACAGTACTATCCAGCCACTAAGAAGAACTAGATTCCGCCATTTGGAGGAAAATGGATGGAAAAGCATCATGTTAAGCTAAATAAGGCAGACTCACACAAATATTGTGATTTTTCTCTCATATGCAGAATCTAGACTCATGGGAGGCTACTTAGAAAGGAGAAGGGACAATTAAGAGAAGGAGAGGTGATAAGGTTTGGTTTTGTGGTGCTGGAATTTGAACCTGAGATTTTATGCATGCTAGATGTCCTAATTATTGCTGTGATAAGACACTATGAGTAAGACGACCTAATGAAGGAAGAGTTTATAAGGGACTTATAGCTACAGAGGGTAAAGTCCATGACCATCATGACAGGTAGCAAGTGGTGATGGTGCTGGAGCAGTAGCTGAAAGCTTACATCTTAACACAGAAACCATGAGGCAAAGAGCTGAGAGACACTGGGAATGGTGTAAGCTTTTAATACACCTCCTCCATAAAGGCCATGCCTCCTAATCCTTCCCAAACAGTCCCATTAACTAGGAACCAAGCATTCAAATATATTAGCCTAGGGGAGCCATTCTTAGCCAAATCACTATACCAGATATGTGCTCTACCACTGAGTTATATCCCCAGCCAATGGAGGAGCTTTAAAAATGATAAGGTAAAAGAGCACTACATATACACCCTCATAATGAAGCCCATAATTCTGTGTAATGAACATAGATTAGTAAAAATGACTGAAAGTATACACACACACACACACACACACACACACACACACACACACACACATTAAAAGATCTATGTATGACATTCTGTCCTGCTAAGAGCACAATGAAGTTAGTGTGGCATATCTGCTCACAATCCAGAGAGGAGGGAACCATGAACAACACAGCAGTTAAAGAATACAACTAAGGATAAAAGATTATGAGTTACCCATATTAAAGATTGGCAGAAGGAAACCAAGGGACCAAAGAAAATCATCAGAAAGATGGAGAAAGCTTGTGAGACACCATCACAATACGACCAAGTTATCAAAGATCTGAAAGGATTGCTGTGGGTGTGGCAATGGAGAAGTAGATTGGTGGCAATTTGCAATGCCAGGATCAGTCACATTGTGACAGCTTGAATAACAACTTAAGTATGATTATTTGGACATAGTACATATAAGGTGCCTCAGAGTACATATATGTGTGGGTAACATGGTGGTGCGTGGATTTTAGCAGTATCTAAAGCAGTGGTTCCCAACCTGCAGGTCTCAACCCCCAAAGACCATCAGAAAACACAGATACTTACATTATGATTCATAACAGTAGCAAAACCACAGTTATGAAGTAGCAATGAAAATAATTTTATGGTTGGAAGTCACCACAACACGAGGAGCTGTATTAAAGGATCGCAGGATTAACCACTGCTCTAAAGGGATGTGTGTAGTGGGTAGCTGTTCCAGCTTTGACTTTGAAACACTGCCCCTAGAGTGACAGCAGGTAACTGCCACATCTGCCTATGACCTGCCCCTGGGGCTGACTTTCCCCTGGGGTGTGGCTGAGAGGGAGCCCCTTAAGACTCAAGGTACTCAGGCCCCTTCTGGATACCTCATGGTCCTGAAGACTGGATGGGACACCAAGCCAGAGTTCTCCACTGGATGGTACCTCATCTCTCCTGATCCTGTAACCAGCACATATTGGATGTATATAAGTTATCCCAGAAATAAACCCCTCTTGATTACCAGATAAATTACGTGAAATTGCCTCATTAATTACAGTAATATCTGGCACCCAACGTGGGGCACGAACCCAGAACCCTGAGATTAAGAGTCTCATGCTCTACCAACTGAGTAATAGATATGAAGACAAAGAGAAGATGGCTTAGTTGGAGGATGAGAGGTCACTTATATGTGAGAGAATACACATACGTCAATAAACAGCAGCAAATAGAGAAAGACAAATTGAAAGATATGAAAAAGAAGGAAAGAGCATGCTTTTATAAGGGAAATGAGGATGTCAGCTCTAAAGAACAAGAGTTCTTATTAGAACTCTGTCCAGCAAACTTCCTCTATCAACAGAAAGTTCTCCAAACTATTCAGTATGGTCCTTACTAGATATATGTGGCCACTGGGCACACATACTATAACTGAGGAAAGAAACTTTTCATTTTGATTCCTTAAAGCGCATTTATTGATTTTTTAAGACAGGGCTTCACTGTGTAGCCCTGGCTACCCTGGACATTGGTACATAGAACAGGCAGGTCTCAAAGTCAAAGAGATCTGTCTACCCCTGCCCCTGCCCCCGCCCCTGCCCCTACAGTGCTAAGGTTAAACAAGATATGCCACCATGGCCACCTAAGTACTTTACATTGTAACACTTACAGGTGGAAACTTTTAAAGAACTGAGCGAAACAGCTGTGGCATGTAGGAAGGAGTGAACTGAGGCTGAGGATCCCTCTATCCATCCCAGCATCACATCTGGAGCTGTTCCCATCACCTGGTCTTCTACAGGAATGTCACTGAAGCCGGAGGATGGGTTAAAAAAAAAAATGGTGGGAGTCTAAATGCCAATGTGGCTTGCTGTGGATATCGCTCTATATAAATAAAACACTGATTGGCCAATAGCCAGCCAGGAAGTATAGACGGGACTAACAGAGAGGAGAATTGAGGAAACAGGAAGGGAAGGGAGAGACTGCCTGGAGCCACCGCCAAGACAAGGAAGATGTAAGCCACGAGCCACGTGGCAAAGTATAGATTCATAGAAATGGGCTAAATATAAGAGTAAGAGCTAGACAATGGTAGGCCTGAGCTAATGGCCAAGCAGTTTAAATAATGTAAGAGTCTGTGTGCTTATTTTATAAGTGGGCTCCAGGACAGGCGGGACTTGGCGGGAGCTGTAGAGAAATTCTCCAGCTACAGTGGCTATAGTGAAAGACAGCTGACAAAGAGTCACAGAGAAGGAACTAAAACCATGTGTTCAAGGGAAAGGGAAGAAACAAGAGGTCAAAGTCTCAATTCAGTCTAAGAGCCGACAGAAAGTGTGAGGGAGCAGGGCCAGAGGGAGAGGCTGCGTGATTTAGGACTAGGAGGGACAGAGCAGTTCTGACTGGCTCAGCAGGAGCAGGAAACAGGAACCCGGACGTGAGTTCGAATAACTGTTATTTGTGGTTTCTGGGCAAGAGAAGATGGCAGCAGGAGTCTGGATGTGAGAAACAGAACCCAAAAGAGACTGAAGTGACACCTGTTGACTGCTATGGTTGCGGAGGCTGGGAAGTCTCCCGACCTACCAGCTTCTTGCTGGAGATGCGGTGATACAGCCTGGAAGCCAGAGAGCCATGATACAGCTTCCAGATTAGGTCTGAGGGCATGAAAATAAGGAGTCCAGGGCGAAAGAGAGCCACACTCAGGCATCAGCAGAGGAAGGAGAACCCTGCTTCCCTGCCTTCAGATCCTCAGTGGATTACAGGGTTCCTGACCACACAGGGTGAGCCTACTGCTTTATTCAGTCCTGCAGTTCACATGCTAATCTTTTATAGAAACACTCTCAGAGACACACCCAGAAATAATTTGTAATCAGATACTTGGGCATCCCATGCCCTTCTACCTACTGCAAGGTGAAGTGGAGGGTGAGCCAGGTACTACATCTTCAATAAATCAGGGGAGCCATAATCCCCACGTGCTGCGAAAGACATAAATGGGGAAATCCTGTAAGGAAAAAAGGCTTTCCACTAGGCCTGCTTCAGAACATACAGAACAGGGCAGTGGGAAACAGAGGAATAAGATGGGAATGGTGTTGTCTGCAAGACTGATCTGAGTTTCTGGAAACGAGCAGAGAGACTGGGAGAAGGTTAAGGTTGCGTGACATCATTTCCCATCAGGGAGGAATTGTGGTGCTATAATCAAACTGTCCTCCCTTTATGATCCTCTCTTCCTCGAGGGTTTATGTTTACTTGCTTCAAAAAGGCAAAGGGGGTGATCCTGGGGTTTTTTCTACCATTAACGTAGAATTATGCCATGGCTTTTGCAACTATTAAGTGCAATCGTAATATGCAAATGTTCCTGGTTTCACTTGCATAGTCGTTTCAGTTTTGAAATTGCCAGATACAGCTTCTGAATTTCATCAGGCTACATGCTATGTACAGGATGTCATCCATTGTGAGGCTGTGCTTACATCATCACCACATTCCAATCATGTTCGCCCTCGTGTTATATGGACAAGCACTTTCTCTTCCTCTTTACCAATTCATGATTTTAGTGCAGAACTTAGAAATGTACATTTTCTCCTTCAATGCTAACACTATACACATGTGCACAGATGTACATGTATACAACACTCATATGTACACATACATAAGCACATGTATACACATACACGTGCACACATATACCACAAACACATACACACACATGCACCCACACTTGAACACATACACCACACACACACATACACACACACACACACACACACACACACACACACACATACACACATGCATCCTGACATGTTGCACATAGATATTTTCCATATGTTATTTCTACTGCTACCACAAAATTGTTAAATCTAAGAAAGAACAAAGACCTTACTTGTTATATTTTACCATAAACATTCCTTCTTTGTAAGGCGTACTAACATAAACTGTTTAGGTATTTCATATATGGAACTCTATTCTTTGCTTCTTTCAAGGACATATACTCCCCTGTGGCAATCAAATGACCGAAAAAAGAAGGAAGAAGAGGAGGAAAAGGGTCATCCTAAGGCAGGATCACCACTCATACACCATTTACAAGTTAAACAACACAACTGTCACAGCCTTCATTATGTAAAAGTGGAGTCTGCCTAAGACTTGGCCCTGAAAGCTGCTGAGTTAAGGGTTGGTATTTGGTAAATATGCTAGTGAAGAATAGACTACCTGAAAATATTTAGACATATGCTAAAAGAACATATTCACTTGACTTTCAGAAACTTTTGTTGAGTAACTCTGTGATAAACAGAGTAAACTGGATGCTTTACAGGATTGGGGGCATTTTAAATCCTTGCAAATTATCAAAACAATTTGATGAAATGTCATGCGGTGGGTGCTTCTATTATCTCCAAGTTAAGCAAAGCTTAGAGGATCTAGAGATCCTGAGAAGTTTGATTCTCATCACATACTTAATACATCTAAATGTTGAACCACACACACAGACACACAAAATTGATTTCTCCTGAAGTAATGAGAAAGAGAAATACAAAGTAAGTTCTACTTTAAGATCAATTACCTTATTATTTCAACTGACAGAACATTGAAAATCATGATAGAACTTGGGCCTTGCTAATCTATATTGGCAACTAACTTTTTTTTAATTAATTAATTAATTTATTTATTTTAATATATATTTTATTTTATAATACCATTCAGTTCTACATATCAGCCATGGGTTCCCCTATTCTCCCCCCCTCCCCTTACCCCCAGCCTACCCCCCATTCCCACCTCCTCTAGGACAAGTCCTCCCCCGAGGACTGTGATCAACCTGGTAGACTCAGTCCAGGCAGGTCCAGTCTCTTCCTCCCAGACTAAGCCAAGTGGCCCTGCATAAGCTCCAGGTTTCAAACAGCCAACTCATGCAAAGAGCACAGGACTTGGTCCCACTGTCTAGTTGCCTCCCAAACTGATCAAGCCAATCAACTGTCTCACCTATTCAGAGGGTCTGATCCAGCTGGGGGCCCCTCAACCTTTGGTTCATAGTTCATGTGTTTCCATTCATTTGGCTATTTTTTTTCAATAACTGAGTAAAACCGAAATTTATTATAAGCCACAGTCATCCTAGGGGACCTCCATGCTATATATATAGCCTCTATGGTTCTATGGGTTGTGGTCTGATTGTTCTTTATTTTATATCTAGTATCCACCTATGAGTGAGTACATACCATGACTGTCTTTCTGGGTTTGGGTTACCTCACTCAGGATGATATTTTTCTAGTTCCATCCATTTATTGGCAACTAACTTTATGAAGTGCTTAAACTACAGAAGGATTTTTTTAAGTTACAAAATTGTATACTAGAATTTCAAATCGGAATTGTTTTTAAACTCTTCCTTAATTAAATATAAGTCAACTTTCTTTTGTCTGGCTTTATTCTAAAAATTTTAAAAAACAAAAGGCAGGCACGAAAGTTTCTTTCTTCTAATAATGTTATGCCTAACCTCTTTTATTTCTCTAGGTCAGCTATGGTTGAATATGAACAGCCTGAAAGAGCAAAACTATGGTGCTTTCCTGTCCCACTTGTTAATATTCTGACCCGCCCCTCGGGGCAGCCCTGGTCCTGATGTAAAAGCCTGATTTAACAAAAAACCTCTCCTCTCTCTCTTTCCCTCCTTCTCTCTCTCTCTCTCTCTCTCTCTCTCTCTCTCTCTCTCTCTCTTTCTCTCCATTCCCATGAGGTATGCACATCTCTGCTTTCCCTCCCTTCTCTTTCTTCCTGTCTCCCCCTTTCCTTTCTTTCTCTTTGTCTCTCTACTATAATAAACTCTCTCCACGTGGATGCAGTGCCTGGATGTGAGTGACTGTTCAAATGCACCATGGCCTGCCGCCACGTTTCCCTGCATGTGTGGGATACCCTGGCCCAGCCAGCTGGGGCCCCCCACAAGATATGTCATAACACCACCACTACCAGTGACATTGAGGAAACCCAAGCAGGATGGCCCCCAGGGCCAGTCCTCAGGAGGCTGCTAGGAGATGTGCCTGTTAATGCATTTGGTTCATTGAATCGACCTTATTGTCTCGTTCTCTCTCTTTCTCTTCTCTCTCTCTCTCTCTCTCTCTCTCTCTCTCTCTCTCTCTCTCTCTCTCCCTCTCTCTGTCTCTCTCTGCTTCTCTGTCTCTGTCTCCCTCTGTCTCTCTGTCTCTCTGTCTCTCTCTCTCACACACACACACACAGCCAGAAAGAGAAAGAGAACCTGAGATTTCCCCTCACTTTTACCACTTGCTGTGGGCAAAACAACAACAACAACAAAACACACACACACACACACACACACACACACACACACACACACACACACACACACAAATGGCTTCCAGATGCCATTTTTGCTCAGTATAAGCCCGTTTTCCTTTCTTGGAAGGTTGGCCATGATGCATGAGAAACATAAGAGTTTGGAGCTCTGGAGTCCCGTTGAGAATGAGGCCAGGCTTCAGGGAGTAAAATGAGAACATATGAGAGGCAGACGCTGTACCACCATACTGTGGTCCCCCTTCTGACGGCTACTGCAGAAACTGTCCAGGAAAAATCTACTTGACTGGTAAGGGAGGGGCATGCCTGGAAAGTGGTCAAAGCCAGAATGGGATAATTTGGCCGTGGCAATGCCCAGCCCTACGGCAAAGGAAGACTGCTTCAAAGTCTATCTGAAGCTGGACAGGAAGCTTGCTTGCTTACCTACTGGGTTGAAAACAAGCAGATGGAGCCTCAGCAATCCCCCTACATATCGAAAGAGCAGGGCAAAATAGGATCAAAAAACAAAAAAAGCAAACAAAAAAAAAACTGGCATAGAAATGTTAGAAGTGATGAAAATGCTACAAAAGAATCATTTGGACAAAACAAGCATTTATTGTATACATGGAAGAAATACCTTCATGATAAAAATATTTCCAGACATTAGCAAGTCCATGATTAGATGAAACGTTGTGCTATAGTTCTTAACGTTCTCACACAGGATGAGTCAATGAGAAAATTCCCTTGTTATGAGCCTGCCATTCCTAGACAACACTCTCAAACTTTGCCACACGCAGTTACCACAGAGATCACATTCCATTAACAACATGAACCGAGACATGGTTCAAAGCCAATCACTCCACGCCTAGAGGGGAGACAGCAGGAGCTACAGAAGCAAGTATGCATTCAAGGTACTAGCTGAAGGAACGTGCGTTTTCAAGGAAGACAAGTTGATAAACTACACTTAGCATCTATGACATCCAGGGACATGTCTACGGAGGGATATTCATAGAAAACCCACGTTTACTGTGGATATCCCCTGGTGTGGAGAGCCTGCCACAGACTCTTTCAATTTATTCATAAGGGCAGCTTATCAGTGAATGGTGTAGTTATTCAAGAAGCCTTTTATGATGTCTGTGGTTGGTCCCATTCTCAGCCTAAACAAGACAGCACAGTGTTGGACAAGGACCTTTTCGGCGTGGGATAAAGCTGATGTCACAGCAGGGCACACCCTGACGTGAGCCTCTGGGATCCCAGCCATCATCTTGATTCATTGTTCCCGGGGAAGCTGCATCCGTTCATTTGTGGACAAGAAGCAACACATCTGTCCACACAGCAAAATCACAAAACCTTAATTGGTAACAATGGAGATGAATGAAGAAAAACACATCCTTAAGTCCAAATCTCTCTTCGAATATTATAGGCCCGTAACCATGATCTTTTGACTTCATGGTTATCAGACACACCAAAGTGACAGACTACCCTGCCAACTAGCCTGGGGTGTTTGACATGCCTCTCAAGGTGTGTGTTTCAAGAGTTTAAGGGGATCTGAGATGACTATCTAAAGGGTAGACACTGTCTATAGGATGAGATGGAAAGTAAGTCTGGAAGCAAAGACAAGGGTATTGTTTTTAGAAAAGCGGAATTCCACTTCACACGTTACCACACCACCTCTAGCTGCACCTGTGGTATGTGAACATCCTTGCACCTTAGTTCCCATCCCTACAAACCGGAAAGAACAACATCTCACAGAGCTATAGTGAAGCTGAAATAAGATGCCGCAGATAGAGCCAGGTGTTGGCCGTTCCTATGGTCCCAGCATCTCTGGAGGCTGTGGCCAGAGGATCAATAATAGCTCAAGGCCAGCCTGGGCTACACAGACAGACCTTGTCACCAAGCAAAACTAAAATGCCAGTATAAGTCAAGGGCTTTGTAAATGTGTGATGTCCATTCCAGGCACCCTGACCGTTAAGGAGTGTTTTAGCTCAATTAATCAAATAAAATCTGTGTGTATTTGGATATCAGACGAAACAAAGCACAAGGCATTACTTTGCTTAGGTAGAAACTGATACACCAAGCTTTTAAGCAGAATGCTATTTTCCTCTTTACATATGGTAATAGCTTTGATCTGGAGATAAGATACCTTCTCTAAAAGCCTTATTTAATGTGCTCAGATTTTCAGCCTATGATTCCCCACAGGCGTTCACGCGTGAGGGAATAGTTCCAGGGCTGGCAAATGTCAGGTAGGAATGAAACTCATACCTTCAGCCTCCTCACTTTTCTTCTAGTTTCTCTCTGATGGTTTTCAAGCATGAATCCAGGGGGCCCTGGCATTGCAAAACAGGGGGGTTTGGGGGAGGTGCCAGGCTGCAAACTGAGATGCAAGCATACTTCCAAGGATTGGCTGATGGGGTTCTGTCTAAATTTTTCCCACCCCACCCCCCACCAATATTCTGGGGTATGTCCATGTGTAGTTCATAGTAATCCTTTCTGTTCTTCCTTGGGATAATCTATCTCAGTTCTCTCCTCCTAACCCTATTGATTAGTCCGTCCAAACTACACACTTTAATACGTGAGCGTCTCCCTTTTAAAATTTACACAGCACATCACATTTCATATGGCACCCAGTTTGATTGGAAACGGGTGTCCGATACTCCCAAATTCTCAGTTAGGAACACAGCTGAGCTCACCACCAGAGAAAGCTGGGTCCTAGCAACACGTGTGCTCTCTAGCGCCACCTCCTGTTAACAAGGGCCTAGAGCGAGGGCAGGCTTCTGAGTCAGCTCACAGAACAAGTCCAGGAAAACTGTGAAAGAAAATCAAATGGTAAGGCATGGGAAGGACCCCGTTAAAAACACAAAGCATCTCCTCCTTCCTCGTCGGCCCTCGGCTCCAGGCACAAGCAAGGCCACGAGCAGGCAAACGCAAAACAAACCACACAGAGCGACTGCCTTCTGACCAATGCCTTTGAATCCGAAAATATCCTAAGTTAGAGAATTCATTAGAAAAGAGGGACAAGCAGGAAGGTAATGAATGGAATTTCCATAGCAAACATCCGTGTTTCCTTCCACTTCTGACTCGGGTGGGGGGGGTAAGGGGGGATGGGGGGCGGCGCTCCTTAAACCTTCAACTGAAGCAAATGGAAGGTCATGGAAACCAAGCTGGGGTCCCCGAAAAGATCCTGGCATGCTCCCCCTGCCCCATTTTTGGTTCTGGTTTTTATTTGGTTGGTTGGTTTGGTTTGACTTGGGGGGGGGGGTGTTTGTTTGTTTATTTGTTTGTTTTTGGTGGAATTCATTGACAGGACTGAACCTAGGACACGCCAGGAACACTGGGAAGCCCATTCCCTTCCCACCCTGGAACAAACCACCGAGTGTCCAGATGCCCTTATAGGGCTAGGGACAGACTTCCTGTAAGCCTGGCAGCTCAGTGTATGCATTGCGTATGGGTTTTGGCTTTGAGTCACACTGGGACTTTTGATTTCCTCTTTGAGGGCTGGCATTGACTTCTGCTTGCTCTTATAAAGAAAACGTCTACAACTGAAAAATTGAAAATGTGCAAGATTCCTTCTTTAAGTACACAAACACTCCAAGTCTGGCCACTTGGCGGTGGTTCTGCCAGGTTCTCTCTCTGTCTGCTACCTGATCAAGTATACTTTTTTGGGGGGGGAGGAGTCAACAGAAAGCATAAGAGAAGGAACATAATACATGCACAGCTAAAAATCTCATAGGACTCAACCAAAAGCCCTGCATTCAGGATGCCTCATTTTACCCACACATATCTTATGTGGCCACCTTAATGAATTCCTCATCTACTTGGGGGGTCTGGGTAAAAATGCTCTGTTAAAGTCATTTACTAGCTAACTGCTTACAAGTCCAAATAAGCATCTTTATTCTGCATACAATTTCAAGGATTTTCCTCGCCCATTTCTGACCTGCTGTCAATCAAAACGTTGGGGATAGGGCAGAGTTGGACGGAGTTGTAAGAAGCCACTATTTCCACTTTACCGCCCAGGTGCACACAAACATTTGCTGAGTCATTTATAATAGTGTACAAATTCAGGTGCCATGGCATGAACTGGGCTGGGATGTCAGTCTTTCCTTCTGGATTTCCTGGCACTTAATGATCTGTATCATAATAAAAACATACTTTCCAGTCTATGAATGTCTTGGATGCCACCGCCACCTCCCCTCTTCCCTCCTTCCTCCTTTCCCCTCTTCTCTGTGTGATTCTCATGGAAACAATCTCTTGTTTCCACCCTTTGGAGTGTATTGATCATAAAGCTTCCAATTACATTTCAAATGAACAGTACATTCCCTCTGAGATTTTTATATGAGCTATACATTTCAATATGCTAGCTTCTCTCGGTTAATATTAAAACCATTCATTTGAGACTAATTGTAGATTTACTGAGAGTTGGAGGTGTGAATTTTAGAGCAAAACCACATGTTACAATGCTGATATTTTTTAACAGCAGTGCAGAATGGTAATATACTCTTAATGGAAGGAAAGATGGACAGAAGGAGTGGGGAGGAAAGGAGAAGGGAGGGAAAGTGAGATGAAGGAAGGAAAAGGGGAGATTAAAACATGAAGTACCTGTTTCATGAGAATTTGAACATGATTAATCCTCACTGAGAGCTATGAAACTGAAATTGCTTATGTTCATTTTATCCATGCCAGCTTGGAGTGTAGCCCCTCCTTGTGACTTGCCTGAGATTTGTGAATGGCAGTTCTAAGAACACAAGTTACTCAATTATAAAAAGCCCGGCCACTTACCCCCATGAGTGAGTCTGCTCCCTGTGTACAGAAAGCCTTGGGTGGCTCTCAGATGGTCTTGTGGTTTCAAAAACTGCTCCAATTTCTCTCCTGCACACCCCCCATCACATTGCAAGCTAGAGAGCTCACCTCAGAACCCACATCCCACCATAGAGGATGCTCACCCTTCAATCCTCCCCCTTCCCCTTCCCCTTCCCCTTCCCCATCCATGCCACGATTCTGACCATTGGTGGTAGATATAATGGATTGAGAGGTTAGGACTTGAAAGATTTCACTGTGGCTTCCCACATATTTGGGGCTTTTTAAAAAATCATCAAGGAGGAAAGCAAAAGTTAGGGGCTAAGTTGCCTTTAATACACATGTGGCTATTCACATCACTTGGAATGTTCTTCCTTTAAATAGGAACTCTCAGGCCTCTTCTCTTTGAGGAATGTTTGGAAAGAACATTAAATAACAATGATGAAAATCCTTCCTGCCCTTCAGAGGCCACTCACACTTCAGGCCACTTAACACTGTTGACATGCAACTACACTACATGCATGTGGCTGGCTTAACAGGGTCATTGTGTGCAGATGATGTGGTCATTGCCAAGGTTGAAGGGGTTATTCCCCCGTCCCCATCCCTGGCCTATTTGTCCATGGACTAATTGAAAATCTTTAAAAAAAAAAAAAAAAAAAAAAAAAAAAAAGGCCAATCTAAATTGGCTATTTTCATGTTATAAATCTATAGCAGTGTTGCTTCTGAAGTTAGTCCTTGAAGATATCCCTACCTGAAACTTATATTCAGAAGCATCGACAGTGAGAGGATGCCGTTCTTGGGTATCACCAGTGGCAAATGGTGTGACATTAGGGAAAAGAGCAGCCTGGCCCCAGAACCTCTCTGCTCTCTGCACAGTTTATAAAATGGGTCCCTACTGAAGCTATGTAGCAATGTTAAGAAATGGAGACAAGCTTGGGTACATTGTTTAAATTTAACATCAACACACAAACAGGGAATGTTCTTATTCTTTCCTTGACCACCTCCCTCCACTGAGCTACAAGCTACTTCAGTAGTAACTAGACCTGTCACTATTCATAGATACTTGAAGGAGTCACTAAAAATATAGTGACTTGACACTTAGCTTATAGACAGGTTACAACTAGATATAACTCAATCTGCTGTAGTTCTGCTGTTATGCCAACCAATGTTTTACTTCAAACAAACAAACCAAGTCCCATCAACATCGTTAGGTTATGGGGTTTAGCATAAGTAAAATCCAAATCTAGACCTCAGTACAGCAGTGTTTAAAATGTCCCAACTGAACCTCCAGTCTCCTCCCAGCCTGTGTCCCATTCTGATACCTACCTACCCAACACATAGCCACTTGCTCTGAAATCATAGACCTGGTTTTCTACAAACTTGATGCCCAGTCGTTTCCCTTCCCTCCCTGAACCTCCAAAATCAAGTCCCTACAGCTATAAAGGGGGCTGAAAAATTTCCCCCAGTAACCTGCATCCTTACTCAAAGCCCTGGCGCGCTCTCTCTCTCTCTCTCTCTCTCTCTCTCTCTCTCTCTCTCTCTCTCTCTCTCTCTCTCTCTCTCTCTCTCTCTCTCCCCCCTCCCCGTTGTCAGCCACCAAAACCGTTATCTTGAGTGACCAAATGCCTGTCTTTCAGATATAGAATTTAGAGTTTTGCACATAGGTATCTTGGAATCCGGGTTGGGGAGGGGGTTTTCAAATGGCTATAAGCACCCTTCTGCTCTCAGTAAGAACTCCAAGAGACTAGAGGCCCTTTAAAGGGGGAAAAAATGCAAAAATAATGAAAAGGAAATATTTTTAGTTTTTTTTTTAGGGGCCCACGCTGTTTGCCTCTTCAGTTACCTGAGTTCTGAGAAGTTTTTCATGTCAGTGGCTAGAATAGGCAAAGCGGTTTAAAAAAAAAAAAAAGAAAGAAAGAAAAGATGTGAGAAATAATCATTGTCTATGTATTTCTAAATGATATTATCAGGAGGGTTGCGAAGAGGATACGGAGGGGGAAAAATCTATTTGGTGTTGTGCTGGAAACACAGCGCTCTTTTTTTTTTTTTTTTTTGGCAAGCTGAAGTGTGCCAGCTTTTTCAGACGGAGGAATGCGGAGTGTCAAGGGGTCAGGATCAATCCGGTGTGAGTTGATGAGGCAGGAAGGTGGGGAGGAATGCGAGGAATGTCCCTGTTTGTGTAGGACTCCATTCAGTTCTTTGGCGAGCCGGCCGCCGGGAGAGTATAAAAGCCAGCGCCGCCCGCCCAGCCTCACACAACTCTTCCCTCCAAGAAGAGGCAGACAGAGCTAC
The DNA here is from genome assembly GCF_049852395.1 of Peromyscus maniculatus bairdii. Lineage (NCBI taxonomy): Eukaryota > Metazoa > Chordata > Mammalia > Rodentia > Cricetidae > Peromyscus > Peromyscus maniculatus. Next base: position 35,617,404 of record NC_134867.1, on the reverse strand, counting down.
TCCAGCTCCGACCCCAGGAGACCGACCTCCTCCAGACGGCAGCCGCCCCAGCCGACAGCCCCAGACGCCACCGCCTGGAGCGTCCAGACACCAACCTCCGCCCAGAGTCGTGTCCAGGCTCCGGCCGCGCCCCTCGTCCATCGCCTCTTCGCCCCGCTGTGCGACCTCCCGCCGCGCCCCGACCATGATCGCCTCCGTCGCGGGTCCCATCAGCCTCGCTCTGGTGCTCCTCCTAGCCCTCTGCAGCCGGGTAAGCTTCTGGAATGACGGAAGGGACGGAGGGAGGGCAGAGCGACCTGCGATCGCCACGGACTGACCGCCCCCCTCTTCCTCTCCGCAGACCGCCGCCGGCCAGGACTGCGGCGCGCAGTGCCAATGCACCGAGCCGGCGCCTCGCTGCCCGGCCGGTGTGAGCCTGGTGCTGGACGGATGCGGTTGCTGCCGCGTCTGCGCCAAGCAGCTGGGAGAACTGTGCACGGAGCGTGACCCCTGCGACCCACACAAGGGCCTCTTCTGCGACTTCGGCTCCCCAGCCAACCGCAAGATTGGAGTGTGCACCGGTAAGACTCGCAGCCCCCAACTCTCCAGCCCCCTGGCCAGAGGGAGCCCCCTCTTGGTGTTAGACCACCACTCTCTCGAACCCAGCATGATGCCCTCTAGAAAAGGGAACTGCTCAACTTAAGTCCTTGTCTGCAGCTGCTTCCAGCCGCTCCCCACCCTGCAATCCTGACCCTAGCTCACTACCTTGACATGCATAGTGTTACAGCTGTTCTGATCTCTGGGACCCTCTGTCTGACATTTACATCATTCTCTCTCCCTCTCCTGCAGCTAAAGATGGTGCACCCTGTGTGTTTGGTGGGTCAGTGTACCGCAGCGGCGAGTCCTTCCAAAGCAGCTGCAAATACCAATGCACTTGCCTGGATGGGGCTGTGGGCTGTGTGCCCTTGTGCAGCATGGACGTCCGCCTGCCCAGCCCTGACTGCCCCTTCCCCAGAAGGGTTAAGTTACCCGGGAAATGCTGTGAAGAGTGGGTGTGTGATGAGCCCAAGGATCGCACCGTGGTTGGCCCTGCCCTGGCTGGTGAGTGTCTCTTCCTTTAAGTTACAGAGATTCCTTCTCCCCCGACTCAGGGCCAAGGCCCAAGTACACCAAGCCAAGGGGAAAACTGTCCTATCTGGGTGTTTTACCTTGTGCTCGTGTGTTCTGCTCTCAACAGCCTACCGACTGGAAGACACATTTGGCCCAGACCCAACTATGATGAGAGCCAATTGCCTGGTCCAGACCACGGAGTGGAGCGCCTGTTCCAAGACCTGTGGGATGGGCATCTCCACCAGGGTTACCAACGACAACGCCTTCTGCAGACTGGAGAAGCAGAGTCGCCTCTGCATGGTCAGGCCTTGTGAGGCTGACCTGGAAGAGAACATTAAGGTAGGCATCCTGCCCCTAGCCACTCATTTTCACAGAATGATAGTGAAGAGAAAGAGGCAAAGTTAGGCGTCTCGACTCCCTTGTTATTATAGGCCTGTTATCTCCAAAAATATCTAACCGTGGAGCTGTCTAGCTGGAATGAGAGATTGCGTAATAGCAGCCACCAGTTTTCCACTACAAAATTCTCCACACAGTGTTAGTTAATTCAAGGCACTCCAAAAGAGGGGATGGCTATTTTTGGAAAACTGGCAAATGGAACTCCCAGCCTCTCCACTCAGAATATAAACACAAGTCAGATGACAGAAGGGTTAGACTGACTACAGTGGGTTGAGGAAGTCCACTCCCCTTGTAGTAACTGCTGTTTCTCTTCTTGTCTTCCTTAGAAGGGCAAAAAGTGCATCCGCACCCCAAAAATCTCCAAGCCCGTCAAGTTTGAGCTGTCTGGCTGCAGCAGCGTGAAGACCTACCGGGCTAAATTCTGTGGGGTGTGCACCGATGGCCGATGCTGCACGCCACACAGAACCACCACCCTACCGGTGGAGTTCAAATGTCCTGACGGCGAGATCATGAAAAAGAACATGATGTTCATCAAGACCTGTGCCTGCCATTACAACTGTCCTGGGGACAATGACATCTTTGAGTCCCTGTTCTACAGGAAGATGTATGGAGACATGGCCTAAAGCCAGGGAGTAAGGGACACGAACTTGTTAGGCTATCACTTGAACTGAGTTACATCTCATTTTCCTGTAAAAAAACAAACCGTGATGGTAGCACGTTAATTTAAATCTGTGTTTCTAACTGCTGGGGGAGAAAACTTCCCACCTAAGTGAGAACGTTATGCCATTGTCATGCAAACAGTCTGCCGATCCCAGACACTGGTTTGAAGACAGTTTAGACTTGACAGTTGAACTATCGTTAGCGCACAGCACCAGAATGTATACTGAGGTGTGTCTCCGAGAGCAAAGGAGATACCAGGAGAAAGGATGGTACCATCCGAGGTCATCTTAAAAGCAGCAATGTGCCTGCTGCTTGGAGTGTAACTGGGGGAGGAAAATTATAGCATGCTTGCAGATGGACCTGCTCTAGCAACAGCTGGGCTGTGTATCCTCCTAGATGAGGCTGAGTCCAGCTGTTCTCTAACTGAGAACAGCAGGTTCAGCTCTGACATTCTGATTCGAATGACAGTGGTCAGGAGTCGGAATCCTGTCTATTAGACTGGACAGCTTGTGGCAAGCGAATTTGCCTGTAACAAGCCAGAATTTTTTTTTTATTGATATTGTAAATATTGTGGATATATATATATATATATATTTGTACAGTTATCTAAGTTAATTTAAAGTTGTTTGTGCCCATTGTTTTTGTTTTAAATGCTTTTGGTATTTTAAACTGATAGCCTCAAATTCTGAGCACCATAGGTAAGACATAAAACGCTTGTCTGTGATTCAAAACAAAGGAGATACTGAAGTGGAAATCGTAGCCTGAGTGATTGTCTGTCAGAGCAGAAGGTATTCTGATGGTGGAGCCAAGTCTTGCAAGTCAGATTTCTGGTAGCGAATGTGGTAACCTCACTGCCAGTGAACAAATGGCCTTTATTAAGAAGTGGCTGGCTCAGGGTGGCTGGTCAGATTTCCATGTGGAAGTGTTGGCTTCATCTTTGACTATGACTGTTTTGGGGGCAGTTTATTTGTTGAGAGTGTGACCAAAAGTTACATGTTTGCACCTTTCTAGTTGAAAATAAAGTATATATATTTTTATATAAAGGGCTTGACTGTTCATTCTTGTAAACATGTCTGGAGTTTTCCTGAATGTAAATGGGAAGTTCATATTTATCTTAAGGTAATTCACCCGGGAGTTTACAAATACCTTCGGGATATAGTAATATTATGAATCAATAGAATTTTGCATAAGCATCCTTTGCACTGAGCCAAGTGTCATATAATTACAGATATGCACATCATGTTGCATACACATGGGTTTGTAGATGTCTACACAGTGCTTAAGGAGCACTTCAAATTCAGTCCTCTGTAGATGACTCCAGCCTCCTCTTACCCCTGTGATATTCCACTCAGTCCCTTTTATACTGGTACCTGTGGATTTTGGAGCTAATTTCTAATCTTCCACATCACAAATTAATGTGTGCCTTGCATTGGTGAAATATTTATATATTAGCTTGTATGTCCAACTGACCAGAGCTGTTTCCAAACTTGAAGAAAGATCTCACTGTTAAATGTAAAGTATAGAATAGCATATACACTAAAATGAAATCAAGTAATAAGTTGTATTATGCACAATTCTGTTTTCCTATTGGCATGACAAATGTAAAAGACAGGATAAGACAATTTTCCATCCATTAACATTAATAGAAATGATTTTCATTTTAAAAGAATTCCACACTATTGCCCCACATGTTTGGCTGTATCAGACCTTATACTCAATCTATCCTAATTATCAAAGTTGCTTATGGGTGACAAAATTGAATTCTTCAAGAACCCTGATGTAGAAATGATATTGGACATACCTGGCTTCTACTGAACAGTGAAACAAAGAGTACACACTACAGGCAACTAAAAACCCATTTTCTTTTCCTAGATGAAAATAGCCGTGGATTCCAGTAAGGAAAAAAAAAAAAAAGTTGCAGACAGACTAACCTGTCCTGGGGTAATTAGCAATCTTGTAGTCACTCTGAGAGACAAAAATACACCTGGAAGCAAAGACATCCTACAAACAGTGCCCATACCACAAACCCAAATGAAAAACTTCCCATGAGAAAAGCATTTCTGGTCACAACACTGGACTTTTAAGGTGCACCCTCATAGGTATATGGCAACGCTTGCAGCCATTACCCTAAATAAACACAACCGAGTGTACATAAACAGTCCGTTGCTGGCTCCCATTCCCTCCCCGTCCACTGATGCCCAGTTGCAAAGACAAAGAGCCATGGTAAACAGCCTGACTCCTGAAAGGAGTGGGAGGATTCTGGAGGAAAAAAAAAAAAATAGAAGCTGTAGTGGATGAGAGGATCTGAGACTTTTCCAAATCTGCACGCAGAAACAGTAAGTCAATTGCATAACCAAACTCCCATGAGGAGCATGTAATAAAATTAAGAGACAAGACACCCCTTGACCCCAAGATAGGAATGAAGACAAATCACCAACCACCCGAAGGCCTGAGCTGTGTCAGCAGGCGTGGGAAAAAAGAGAAAGATGGAGGGGACATGTGATGTTTTGAGAACAAGAGTGCTCATGTGGAACCCGCAAGTGCTGGCTAGAACTACAGCCGGTTTGAAAACAGTTCTGACATAGGTAGGGGGGTTGGGTCCCTCCAATACAACTTACCTTCAGGGCTGCTTTCCAAGACAAAACACCCGCACTTAAAAAGGAAATCAAAATTGAGCCGGCCAGGGCAACAGAAGGAAGACTGAGATTAAAAATAGGAAGCTGGGGCAGGTGGCACGGGCCTGTGATTCCCAGCTACGTGGGAGACTGAGTGTCTTAAGTGCTTGTTTGGCTGCTGTAACAAAATGCCTGGCAGGTGCCACTTAAGGAAGGAAGCGCTTACTTTGGCTCACAGTTGAAGGACACAGTTGTTGGGGGAGTCAATCACACTGTGAACCCAGAGTTTGCATTTGCATTAATTAAATAAAATTAACCTTGGGTCAGAAGGATGCGGTTTAGCGACCAGTTGACAGAAAGTAATCATAGAGCCTCAGAAGGCATCCGGGAGAGATGGAGAGACACGGGAAGTAGTAGGGTGGGGTTTGGAGTAGTGCAAGTTTTTCTGATTTGGGTGTTCCACAAGCAAGGAGAGAGGGTTAGCTAGTTGTTACTCAGTCTCTCTGAGCTTTCAGGTTTTCACTCCTACCTTTGAATCTCGAGTCTTATTCATAATTAGAATGATAGAGATTTAGTTAAAACTACCTTTAGCAGCAGAGACAGGGCTGGTGCCAGCGGGAGCAGAATTCTCTCTAGGCTGCGGCCTGAGCGGTCATGCTGTTGCTAGAGAAACAGGCCAGGAACTACTGCGGCATTGCAATTTAATTGCTGGCTGAAATAGCAGCAGGTTAAGGCACAGCCACTGGGCCGAAGTTGAAACAACACACAGTCCATCATGGAGGGGAAGTTGAGGAGGCAGGAGCTTGAGGTAGCTGGTCAAATTGCATCCTCAGTCAATAAGCAGAGAGATGAATGCTGGAGTGTTCAGCTAGCATTCTTGTTTTTAATTCACTCCAGGACTGGACCACATCCCATGCAAGAGTAAGGCCCCACAATTAAGGTGAGTCTTCACATCTCAACTCATCTAATCTAGAAAACTTCTCTGAGAGGCTTTTTCTTCCACTTTTCTTTGTGCTGCTATGATAAAAAATGACATTGGAAGGAAAGGGTTTCTTTTAGCATATGGTTTCTGGTCCATCATCAAGGGAAACCAAATCAAGAGTTCAAGGCAGACACCTGGAGGCAGGAACTTAAGCAAAGACCATGGAGGAACATTATTTACTTGGCTTGCATCTCTGGGCTTGCTCATTTACGGTTCCTATACAGACCCAATGTGCAGGGATGGTACCATCCACAGTGTCAAAGCCCTCCTATATCAATTAGGCATCAAGAAATTCCCCTACCGATATGCTCACAGGCCAATCCAGTGAAGGACATTTCTCAGTTGAGGTTTCCCCTTGCCTGGTATGCCAAGTTGACAGCTGAAACTAACTATGGCACTTGCCTTGATGATTCTAGATTCTGTCAAGTTGAAAAGATTAGCCACCACAAGTCTATCCTTTGTCAACTAGACATGTAAACATATCAATATAAGACACAATCGTCCTTATCTCCATAGGCTCCTGGTCTGTTGGCACCCAACACTAACCATCACACTGAACTGGGGACCCAGAAAGATGATTCATCTGTCAAAGAAATAATATTAAACTTGTCTCAAACTCAGTTGCTTTGGTTCAGTCATCCACAATAGTGAAAAAACAAAGATTCCAGAACCTCAGAGGGTGGTGTCTGTGTTTCTGAAAAAGGAACGATGGGGCAGATACATAAGTAGTAAGTAAGATCTTATTGTTAAGTAAGATCTGAGTTATCCAGCTATAGGAAAAGGTTCTGGATTCCATGAACAAGTTGAGACATCTTTGAACACAGTGAAAGACTTGTATCAAAAAAAATAAATGAAAGCAATGTATAAAGCACACAGTCAAACCATTAAAAAGATCTGAGAACTCAAAAGCATACCAATCCCATGAACTGTTTTTAAGAAACGTGTTAATGAGCCAGCTCCAAAAACACATGTTTGAGATGTTACCATAAGGACTTGTCAATCACAATGGATAGAACACATCCTTTAAAAAAAAAAAAATTACTCCTAATGCATAGTCTTTTCACGAAAGTGGTGAACTACAACTTCTCTCCCAAGCTGGACTTGGAAAAAGCATGCATCAGTGAGTTCCCTTAAAAATGCACACATGGGGGCTGCAGAGGTAGCTCGGCCATTAGGAGTGCTTACTGCTCTTGTCTGCCCCGGCCAGTGGGGTTCTCAACGGGGACCTAAAAGGAGGGCCGGTGAACCAGTGAACGAGAGGGACAAGAGACACAAAGAATGAGAGCAAGACAGGTCATCTGATTAAGCGTCAAAATTTTATTTTTCTCTCAAGGCATATATAGGCAGGCAAAGGGGGTCGCAAGCAGGGAGGGACTTAATTATGGGCTGTTCTGTTCAGCCAGCAAAAAATGTTGTTCTGAGGGTTATCTATCTATTCTTGTCTAACTGCCTAATTGCCTAACTGCAGCTCATTCACCTGATATCTGAGAAGAGGTTCTGGTATCTGTGAGAAGAGGTTCTGGTGCTATGGAGACTTAAGCAAGGCCTAGATCTAAGAAAAGAGGAGAGAAGCCCAAATATGGCAGCCTGTGTGTCAAGGGTCGCTTAGGCTTATGGCTCCCGTCACTTTGTCGAGGACCTGAGTTCAGTTTCCCGCACCTGTGTGGCTGCTCACAACCATCTGTAATTCCAGTTTCAGAGCATCAGAGGCTCTCTCCTGGCCTCCACAGGTACCAGGCACCTGCCTGCAATACATTCATGCAAGCAAATACTGATACATGTAAAAAATTCTTTTAATTTAAAAATGCATGTACACACATGCACACACATACATATACACCCCTCTACCTCTCTACATTGCCCACTGGAAAAGCTTCCACAGAATAAGAACTTAGCAAGGAAGAATTCCTAAGCCCAAATTTTAGTTTGAAATGTAGATGCTCAAACGCCAAGGACCTTGTGGTAGTCGTTGATTCTAAGTAGAAGTATTAGAAGTTAAAAGGGTGAGGCCGGGAGAGAGATGGAAAGGTAACTGAGGACCCCATGTTCAAAATGGATGGATGTGCTTCTCATGGTGCCTATTATGTTCCATAAGAATAAATTGCTAGGGAAAACTGCAGTTCACCCCTTGAATCCCTCTTGCTTCTGGCCTCAGCACATCACTATTCTTTCCTCTTCCCATTTATTCCTGTCAAGATGCCATTCTTCATACTGCAATGTAGCCAGAAGGCATGCACCAGAGGCTCAATGAGAATGTTGAACCTTAGACATTCAGCCTCAAAACTGTGTCAGCCTACCCTTTTTTAAAAAAGAAAGCGCTAAGACTGGAGAGATGTCTCAGTGGTTAAGAGAACTGGCTGATCTTCCAGATCACTTGGGTTTGACTTTTAGTATCCACAAGGTGGCTCAGAGCCATCTGTAACTCCAGTTCAGGGATCCAGTGCCCTTTTCTGAACTCCAAGGGCACCAGGCATGCACATGTTACATATACATACAAAATGTAGACAAAATACTCATGTATATAAAGTAAAATAAAATCTAATATAATTTTTTAAAAGCACACAAGGGAAATTTCTGTGATGTCATTTTGGGGGGATATACTACATGTTTTATATAGTACCTTAGAAGAGATTAGCCCCTAATGGGTCAAGCCCAAAAATAACCTAGGAATATCTTTTTAAAAAATAGATCTTTTAATTAATATGATTACTTCATGATGTTCTGTTTAAAGAAAACTTGTGTCTTTTTATCATCTATAATATAGTTTTATAAATTTATGAAGTAAGCAAACATTTTGTTATAGAAAACAAAAAATATGTCTCATTTCCTCATTTAAAAATAACAAAGAATATAACAAATTTGTTGGAGAGTGCCACGGTTTTGGATTTTGATAAACAGTTTACAAAAATAAATAAATAAATAAATAAATAAATAAATAAATAAATAAATAAATAAATAAATAAATAAATAAATGACTCAGCTGTTCAAGTTAGCATATCTTAATTAGCTTATGCGCTAAAAAGTATGGCCAACATACAAGTCCTCTATGAAATTCACATATTCGTGGCATGCCCAGTGTTCTGCTTATCCCATCTCTCCATGCAGTTTCCTCCACAAGTATATAACTATTCTTTACCTCATGAATCATGCCAATTATATATAGACTGTTACTAAGACTAAGAACAAAATAAACAAAGAAAAAACATTCTTAAAATACTCAGTTCCAAATCTAAATATAGAGTCCAAAAGCCATGTGGATCCATTTTCTCTATTAGATATTTAAAAAATAGTCAGAGGTAAGACAGGAAGAAAGGCAGTGATTCACTGGGGATTACATCTCAAGAGTGCACATAGAATTATAACTTGGTGGTTAAGAGAACTCGCTGCAGCCGGGCGGTGGTGGCGCACGCCTTTAATCCCAGCACTTGGGAGGCAGAGCCAGGCGGATCTCTGTGAGTTCGAGGCCAGCCTGGGCTACCAAGTGAGTTCCAGGAAAGGCGCAAAACTACACAGAGAAACCCTGTCTCGAAAAACAAGAAAAAAAAAAAAAAAAAAAAAAAGAGAACTCGCTGCACTTACAGAAGATCCAGGTTCAGTTCCCAGCACCTATATGGCAACTCACAATCATCTGTAACCCCAGTACCAGGGATCTGATGCCCTCTTCTGGCCTCTTTAGATACCAGACACATATACATAGCATAGACATATGACAGGCAACACTCATACACATAAAATAATATAAATAGCCAGGCAGTGGTGGTGTACACCTTTAATCCCAGCACTTGAGAGTCAGAGGCAGGTGGATCTCTGTGAGTTCAAGTCCAGCCTGGTCTACAGAGTGAGTTCCAGGACAGCCCAGGCTACACAGAGAAACCCTGCCTAGAAAAACAAAAAAAAAAGATATATGTGTATAAATGAATCTTTCAAACTCACCAGTAGGGTAGCAAATAGGATCTAAATAAATAAGTGTAAAAGTTATTAAGACTTGCATTACTCAACAATATTATCACCATTTTGCTATCAAAGTTAACATACATAATTTATATGAAGATGATACCATGGAAGACAATGCCAATATTTAAGAAAAGCTAACCATATGTCCTAGTTAGGGTTTTTACTGCTGTGAAGAGACACCATGACTACAGCAACTCTTATAAGGAAAATATTTAATTGGTGTGGCTTGCTTACAGTTTCAAGGGTTCAGTCCATTATCATTCACGACAGGGAGCTTGGCAGCATGCTGGAGTAGCTGAGTCCTACATCTTGCAGGCAACAGGAAGTTGGCTGAGACACTGGGTGGTATTTTGAGCATAGGAAACCACAAAGCCCACCTCCACAGTGACACACTTCCTCTAACAAGGCCACACCCACTCCAACAAAGCCACACCTCCTAGTAGCACTACTCCCTATGCAATTATGAGGGCCAGTTACATTCATATGGTGTTTTCAGTCATCTGTACTTTATTATTTAAAAATATTCTATATAAACACACTGTTATATAAGTAAATGGACTTGAATGACTTACAGAGCATCTAAATCCTTTCTCTGCAAAGGTTGGTGAAAAAGAACACAATAACACTTCCATTTTTCATCCAAGTTGTTATAAAGACAAAGTTATGAAAAGAAGGTTCCTGAGGAAAATTGGTTAAGGGCTGTCTTTAGTCATCACCCTGTATTTCCAAGTGACTTTAGAGCTACCATCACCCTTGTACAAGTAATCCACAACGCACTCCAATTTAACTACCAATGTGTTGGGTGCTACACAACACAATTTGAACTTGGGAGATATAGACAGACCTAATACAAACCACGTGTAACACAAGAATCTAAAAACTAATTTGTACTGAAAAATTTGATCCATATTTCAAACCTAAAAATCATCATCCACTTTCAGCAATGTTGACTTGTATTCGTTTTTAAAATCCAGTGCATCCGATCTATTCTGTGTGTGACTCAAGTCCTCTAAAACTGAAACATCTACCATAAAAAATTAAAGATAAACTTCTATTGTTTTCATATTTTAAAGAATATCCTTTTATGTCATTCCAGGGGGATTTTTTTATGTGAGCAGACAAAACTCCCTTTTCATCGCAATCTGAATTCCTCCCCAGTTAAATTCTTTCAGTGTGTGTCAGCTTTGATTTGTGTTTATTTATTATACCCTCTGCAGAGAGGGCCATCAAGCACGGAAAATGACATTCAATTCAAGATCTTAGGAAGTGCGCTCAACAATATTGGCTGCTTTTTATTTTACTTATTTGTAGTTTTAAAGTGCTTAACTTGTTTGTTGTGTGTAGATGATGAGTCTATATGCAGGTATGTGACTGCCATGGCATGTGTGTGGAGGTCAGAGAATAAATTTTAAAAGTCAGTTCTCTCTTTCCTCCACAGGTTCCTGGGATTGAACTCAGGTCATGCAGTGCTTTTATCCTGTGAGCCATCTGACCAGGCCTTTATTTGCATTTTTAAACTTAACCCATCATTTGGGCTCATGAATCTTAGCGCAGAAATTATTTCATGCTGTTCATAATTTTAAGTCAGGGCTATTGGGCAAGTTTACATATTTATATTAAGGGGCTCTGGGAGGTCTGGAGCATTTCCCAGAATACTGTTGACATGGATGCCACAATGTCAGGATGTGGTAAGAGAGAGAAAGAGAGTCATGTGGGGGAATTGGCCAACACCACAGTTCCCTAAATTTGGGGTATTTGGGAAAAAGAATGACCAGCTTTCCCGTGTGACCTTAGGAACTCAGTGTGTGGCATTAGGTTTGACTCTGGTGCCTTAGTGACCAACAGAGACAAGTCAGAAAAGCAACCAGAAATGTGACCCTGAAATAACACCACACATGTCCATTCTGACTCATATGTGTAGTTCTCATCAACTTTCAAACTCTTTGTCAAGGTTGTCCATTTTCTACCTATTGTAATATTTTTTTCTCTTGCACTGTTCTAGACATGGCTGCTTGGTGACCTCTCACAGATACAAATTGCTTTACTGGCCAAGTACATAGAGCAGTGATTCTCAACCTTCCTAAGACGGCAACCCTTTAACATAGTTCCTCATGTTATGATGACCACCCCCAACCATAAAATTATTCTCATTGCTACTTTATAACTGTAGTTTGCTATTGTTATGAACCATAATGTAAGTATCTGTGTTTTCTGGTGGTCTTAGGTGATCCCCATGAAAGGGTCATTCCACCCCCAAAGGAGTTGCAATCCACAGATTGAGACCCACTGATGTAGAAGAATCCATAACCAAGAAATACATTTTCAGTCTTTCAAACTGAAAGCCCAGCATCTCTAAGCAAGTTTTCTGCTCATGTTATGGAGAGGAGCTATATAGTCAAGCCTTTCAGAGTCTATTAATGGTCCAGGGCCACAGGAGTCAGGAGCAAATGGTGACATTTTAGAGAAGTGTTCCACAGCAGAGAGCTGCTAGGAGGTACTGTTGGTAAAGATGTAGGTCAATGGGAGTAGCCCCTGGGAAGGACTGCTATGGCAACACTTGGTTACCATTGTTGGAAAGAAACTCCTGGAAGTTGCAATTGCCAGAAGCTACGGCCAAAAGCCTCCACTGGGAGTTCATTGACTGAAAACATCATTGGGCGTATCTAGCAAAGAACTAGGTCTGTGGACCAGCTATGTGAAGAGCTTTTTGGGTGGAGGGTGTTTTTCTTTCAGTTGTCATTTTGTTGAAACATGCTCAGGTGACTCATCCTTGATTTTAGAGAAAAACTGTTAGTCTTATTCCCACTGACACTGAGCATCATAATTTCCCTCAAAACCAGGGTGCCCATGTGATCCTGTGTGTCTATTAATAGCAGTATTAATCTACTTGCTGCCCAGGTGGAAACTCTCCATTATTCTTGATGCTTCTGCTTCCCTCTCACCCACATGCAGATATTTTTAACTCTGCTTTGGAAACTCATCTAGATAAACAGTGGTCCTACAGCCAGGAACCCCCTGACCTTCCCAAACCACTTTAGGGAGTTCTACCCACAGGAGCTCTACCGTGTCTTCACAGTGAATACTGGAGAAAAATACTGGAGGTCCGGGAAGGGAGTGAGGGAAAGCAGTCATGTTCAAATAAACAGAGCACAGGATTCTATTTTTCTTAACAAAGCTGCGTGCAGAAGAAACCGCTTTCACAGCAGTTGACCTGTGGCGGTTCTGTCAGAACTTAACCCATTTAAAGGGGGACTTCTTGTGAACAACAGACAGTTATGTCTTGTTTTTTTATTCTACTTCTGATATTCTTTTAATTAGCGTGTTGTGATCATTGCGCTTTAAAGGACTCGTTGGCAAAACTGAACTATTATCTATTCTGTTCGCCACTGTTGGTGGTTTCACCTTGGTCTTGGCTCTCTTTCTTGTCATCTACGTATTTTGTCTGTGTGGCATCCGTTGAGTACTGTCTATGCCCCAGTTTTCTCTCTTTCCTTCTTATACCTTTAAGCTGTTTTTAGTGTTTGCTCTAGTATTCAGGATAGCACATTTATAACTAATCCAGGTCTACTTTTAAAGCAGTGCCCACTTCCCAGACAAGACCCCTCATCCCTTCTGCTCGTCTATTGTCTCATTGTCAACATCCATTTCACTCGCATATAAACACATATATACACTAATACATACAAATATTCTCTAAAATAGTTTATCAACTAAAAATCATGGTCCCATGCTGTGGTTTCAACAAAACAGCTGATAACAGAAAATGTAAAGTAACTCTGGATGAACATGTACTTAACTCCCTCACCCCAGGCATGTGGCCATAGGCCATCTTCTGTGACTAGTCACTAGGGTAGAAGAAAGGTCCTGGAGAGACAGCAAATGCAGTCACATTACACATCTGGGCCCATGTGATCTCTTTGCTTTCACTCTGGTCACCTGGCAGCTGTCCGTGACAACTGCTAAGATTCTGTCTATCTATTGGCCTTGGCTTCATTGGATGATGTTCAGCCCTAGCCCATCCCCTTCATCCTTGAGACACTCCTCATAGTGAGACAGTTATCTACACTTCTCCTTAAGGTGTGATTTCCCAGAGCTCTAGGCAGTCACTGGGCCTCTCCATCACTTCTGCACACCTACATCCTGCCACACACCTCAATGAGCAATGAGAGCACAGAGGTCTCCCTTCCATTTACTCAGAAGGCTTCAGAAGACTGAAATTTGGTTTGGAGTTCCCCCATATTATTCAAAGGTGCCAAAGTCTTTTCTCCTTCTAATGGTAGAAGATAAGTATCCAACTATTCCATCTGCAGAAATTTTCCAGAGAAGCAGCAAGTACCAATCCATATTCACACATTCACATCTTTAAATTCAAAACCTCTTCTCAGCCAGCTCTGTGTTCCCATAATTCTTATCTTACGTTTCATCATTTTTACTGCAATATTTTTATAAGTCTAATAATTAATTTTCCTATTTATTTAAGTCTACCAATTAATTTCCTGCTAATATTTCCTATGCCTCTCACTTATCCACTCTAAGAAATGCAATAGTTTTCTAACTATTATCAATAGTCTCCTTTTCAATGTGGCATTCAAGATGACCTCACAGGATTTGCACTGTGTTATCTCATATTATTCTTGTGCATATATTTTATGATCGAATCAGACTAGACTTACTCATATTGCCCACCAAGTTTCCACAGTTGGGAACAGTCTCTCCCTGCCATTTCCACTAAAATATATGTTTAAACTTACACACACACACACACACACACACACACACACACACACACACACACACACACACAATCATCCTAATCCATCCTTTGCATCCTTCCAAAAAGCATCTCTCCTGAATCCTCTGTCATGCCAGCAGCCTTCTTCCTTTTCAAATGCTCTAACAGGCGTCTTCTTCTCTCATGTATACTATTGTATCGCTCAGGACAGCTTTACTCATATGCTGATGTGTTTGTGGCCAATAAACAAATATGGGCGGTAAAAGTCAATGAATTTAAGAAATGCAGTATAAAATTGAGGCTCTCTGTCACACTAGCAATATTTAAATTGTTACAAGGTGCAGCTAGTTGTTCAGTACAGGAAGACAAGATTTTTACCATCATGGGAAGTTACACGATAAAGCCCCTTTCCAATGCTTCAAGAACTTGTCTTCTCCCTCCCTATCAGCTCAAAAGGTCTAAAGCTCCGAATCTCAGTTCAGATGTGGAAGGTTTTCATAAATATCTGTTAAATCAAATAGCTTATTCAAGAGTGTTTATATCACATGAATAGAGTGGTAGTACTTTTTATATTTATTTCCTAGAACTTAAGTTATCAGTAGATGACTTAATCAAAATATCTTAAATTATTGATATTTTGAATTTAAATTCCAAAGTCACATATGTAAGAATAATTGCCAGGCATAGAGTATTAAGTAGCTTATGAAGTGGACTAAAATTGGTAAGACTGAAGAAGGAAGTTTTATTTCCCATCCATGTCCAAGTCCTAGAGGTTAAGCATGTTTTGATAGATGCTCAAATCCTAATCCTATTTCTTAAAGCATCTGGAGCAGAGTCTATGATTTTCAGTTATGTTTGGTCATCACACTTTTTATGTCTGATGTTTTTAAATATAAGCCAATCTAAATCAAACTTGGGTATTATATGAAATATTTTTCTCCTCCCTCAGTTCAGGGAAGTGAAAAGGAAAGCTGTGAGGGGGGGAAGTCTTTTCTTTCATTCGCTTTGCCCAGCTCTTTTTGCCCAATCTTCAATTGGCTTCAAAGGAGGCCCTTGCCAGGGAACACTCAATCATTTGTTGATCATCTTTTTAGCAGTTACTGGGGTGCATTGTGCACTGCGCTAGGGAATAGAAGTGATGCAAGCGCAAGACGTAGTCTCTGGTCCTACACACTTTGCAATGTGTAGACAAGATTGCTTTCCTTCAACCAACCATGAAACCAGATAGAATATGTTAAACATCTTAAGGGTTGTATAGGAGAAAAGTCCAATAGAATGAATGAGACTTCATGAAGAGGAACCATTTGAGACTGGAATGTGTCAAAAGTCACTTATTAATTTCATCTCTCTATTAAATAATCCAATATTATATATACACATATCCTTGTGGTTTCTGTTAAAAATGATAGCAAGTTGACTTACCCAGCCTAAACAAGAAGATATTTATTGGTGAGGAGTAAATTAACATGAAAGTCATAAGGGTTGTCTCCAAGAGAGAAGAGAGAAGAGCTAAAACACATCACCATGATGTCTTTCTCTCTGTCTCTCTCCAGAAACTTCCTTGTAACTTCAATCTAGAAGCTAAGAGAGGCTTTCCATCCTAAGAAGGCTTCTACCATGACCAGCAAGACATTCTTCTAAACTCAGAACATACATGAAAACCTAGAACTGTATCCCAGAATTCCAAACAAAATTCCTGAGTGGCACAAGCTTAGTTGAATGAGTATGCTGAACCAATCAATCATCCCAGGTGAAGGAATAGAGAAGAATTTGTTCCAAGTGAGCCTTTGAAGCTCTTGAGTGGAGTCCACTTTGAAGGTTAGGGTGTGTTGCTCCCAGCAGAGCATGGATTGGCAATGGTTTCATGAATGGGTCTTGTAGTGCATATTGTAGCCATTTGGGGCTATAAAGCCTTCCTCTTCAACCCTGCCATTGTAGCTTAGAAGCTGCCATGGGTAATGTATCAAGAAACAGGCGTTGGATATATGTCATGAAATTCCATCTATAAAATCATGAGGAAGGTCAGATTT
Organism: Peromyscus maniculatus bairdii; assembly: GCF_049852395.1. NCBI lineage: Eukaryota > Metazoa > Chordata > Mammalia > Rodentia > Cricetidae > Peromyscus > Peromyscus maniculatus. Next base: position 35,600,946 of record NC_134867.1, on the reverse strand, counting down.
AGTCAATAGACGAAATCTTGCCCACTCCTACACTAGCAAGGAATCGGATACAGTCACCAGGATGTGAGCCAGGCAATACAAATGAAAATAATAAATGTGCACTAGGCACACAATGCATGAAAAATACACATGCTTCTCCGAGGATTTGTATTTCTCCCCTTTTGTAATGATTATCATAGCCTAAGACCTTTGAGATAGTCTTTTTCTCTCTGAAAGTTACTTGGTCTTAAATTTAAATGGCTTAGAGTCCAGGTGGCTGTGGTAGATGTATACAACCCAAGAGGGAAGGTGACAGATAGCTTTCACTGCAGCAAGCCTGTGTCCTGCGGCAGCCCCAGTTACAAATATTTGCCTCTAGAACATTTCCACATGCTAAGGCATGTAATTTCCCTCCCCATGTCCAAATAATCTACTTCTTTGCTATTGTTCACCATGCTAGTCAATAGCACACCACACTTTTTCCAGCCATTCAAGCCAAATGATGAGGTGACACCCTGGAGACTCTTGGGGCTCACACCCAGCAGTCAACTTGTCAGCAAGTTCTATAGCCCAGATATATCCTGAATGTGACTATTTTCTCCTTCCCACAATGTAGCCCAGGCCATCCTGTCCCTTTTCAGTAGCCCCTACCCCCAAATCTCCCTTCTCCTCCTCGCTCCTAGCCTATCCCTTATCCAGCAACTGGAATTATCTTTCTAAAGCATAAATCCTTTCTAAATTTCATATGTTTAGAGAAAAATCTAAATTTCTTAGTATGTGTCATGGTTGAATAAGAATGGCCTCCATAGATTTGTATATTTGAATCCTTAGTTGACAAGGGATGGCATTTATGAAAGGTGTGGCCTTATGGGAGTAGGTGTGGCCTTGTTGAAGGAAGCGTGTCACTGGAAGTGGGCTTTGAGATTTCAAAAGCCCCATGCAAGGCCCAGTCTCTCTCTCTCTCTCTCTCTCTCTCTCTCTCTCTCTCTCTCTCTCTCTCTCTCTCTCTCTCTCTCTCTCTCTCAGGATGTAACTCACAGCTACCATTTCAGCACTGTCTTTGCCGCCATGTTCCCCTGACATGATGATAATGGACTGCCCCTTCAAAACTGTAGGCAAGTCCCCAATTAAATGTTTTCTTTTACAAGAGTTGCCTTAGTCATGGTTATCTCTTCACAGCATTAGAACAGTAACTAAGACAATATGGCTCCCAGGAACTCTGGTCCAGACTCATTCCCAGAGCCTCAGCTACCAACATCCTGCTTTGGACTCCAACCTTTGCTGTAAGCTCGGTCTTGACTCGTGGCCTTAGCACTTCCTGATCCCTCTACCCAGGAGGGGATGTTTTCTGAAGAATTTGTAAGGATGGTAAACCCAAAAGAACAAGGTGTGATTTCTCTTGCTCTCCCTCATGTATGAAGGGGATAACATGGTACTTGGCATGGAGTAGGCAAGCAAGACATTTTTGGTGAGTGAAATGAAGGAGATATGGTAAGATAAATTAGAGAACAAGCACACATATTAGGATAATGCAGAAATGTTCAGAATGATCATATTTTTCAGAGTCACGGTGCTTTATTGAGAACTCGAAGAAGAAAGAACAGAATCACACTATGTAGGAATAAATATTGCGCTAAATTGGGCCATTGGGAAATGAGCTGATTTATTTAACACTGACTTTTTTTATGAAGTGCAGATAGTACCTTGTAAAGAATCCCTAACTCCAGCAAAACTGGCAAAAAGGAAAATGTCACATTCGTAATTGAAAAGGCAAAATGCCTACATTAGTAAATTCCAGAAGGTGTCGTTAGGGACCAATAAGTAACTTTATTGGCCCTTCAAGTACCTACATGACCTCACTCCCAGCATCCTGACGTGGGACCCATGGCACCATGACACAAGTGTCACAAGGATTACCCTTTTGTTAAAACTCTAATTCTGTTCAAGCATGCTTTAGAGCATAAAGCTTGTAGGACATTATTCTGGGACAAATCGGCATGATGGTTGTCTGGACTGCCACTTGGTATGAAACTGTTTTTCAAATTACATCAATTTAAAAAAAAAAAAACAACCTAAGAGAATGGTCTTTTCACCAAGATGAGGATTCCCCATGAAAATCAACATTACTTAGCTTTCCTATGGCTATGCCTATACTTCAGTGACTCGAAAAACATTTATTTTCACACATTGGCATGTTAGCTGGGGTCCCAATACCATGGCTTTGTTCCATGTCTCTTCTCATTCCAGTTACTAGTGTGCTGGGGACACAATGTTCTTCTGAGGCTGGGGTAGCAGGAGCCTAGAGCACCGTTGTCCATCAAGCTAATACTTGGATGTGGCATCATTGCACATCCATTGGCAGAAGTAAGTCACATGACCAAGTAGGTAAGGAGCAGGGAGCGTATTTTGCAGAAGCGGACCTCTGCAAGTCACATTAAAATGCATGGTAATGGACGATGCTCTCATAGGGAAGGAAATGAAGAACCAGAAGGGTAATTGGGAAGAGTCACATAATCTACCAATTAGTAAGCTCATCTTCAGTGTACCTTTTCACTAGTTGATGAGACATTTATTCAGCTGTCTTAGTCTCGCCTCTGTTGTGATTAAACAATGCTGACAAAGGCCTCTTAATGGAGAAACTGTTTACTTTGGCTTACACTTCCTCAGGGGATACATCACAGTGGGGAAGACTTGTAGCAGGGGCATAACTGGGCGTTACATTACATTGGTAGTCAGGAAGCAGAGAGAGAAGAGGAAGTGAAGTCCAGGCTATGAAACTGCCGTGGTCCCACAGCAGCCTGGGTTCAGGTCCTAAGATGGGGAAAGGGTGTCCTCATGAAGAAATAAACTGTCCGACCAACAGATGAGTTTCCCGTAAGTGGCTGGCCCCAAACAGCTCCGACCGTCTTTATTTATACATCAAAACAAGCATATCTTTCTATACTAACAAACAAGTTCTTCCTATCCTCCAACCTTAATGTCCGTCAAACTATGTCAAATATGTTTTTTCCCCCGACGTTTACATCAAAACATCTTTAAACCAAAAAACAGCATTTACCATTTTCCTAGCTTGGCCGAATGTCGAGTCAAGTACATCCTGTCTTTACAAAACTGAAAGGTGATTGACAACCATCTCCTTCAAAACATCTTTTCAGAAATAGGGGTGATCTGCCTCCCAGCCTGTCAGCACTAAATCAGAACAGCTCCCAGGGTCGGAAGAGACAGCTGGAATCCCCAGACAAGAAACCGGAGAAGCATCAACTCCCAGTGAATTTTAGGGGAAAATATTTGAAAAAAAAAATGGGATTTCCAGGAATGATCACATCATTCATGCATGATTGACAAAATGACACTAAAACTGCCAAGAGAATTATCAATATTATGAGAAAGAAGAGAGCATGCAGGCCATGTAGTATTCTGCATTGTCCCAAAGTCCACTGGTCTTTGCAGAGTGAGACTGTGCCCACGGACTTTGGCTCATCTGGAGACATGTTGGACAAGCACCCATACGCTAGTCTGAAACTAGGTGGAACAGGTCCCAACATGAAACCTCAGAGCCTGCCCCCCAGCAAAGTATTTCTTTCAGCAAAACTCCACATCCTAAATGTTTAACTTTTCCAAACAGCACCACCAGCTAGGGATCCAAGCATTCAAACACTTTCACCATTTAAACCACAGTAGGTATGATGTTCTGAAACTTCCTGCACATTTTAATTTCTGAATTAAGTCCTTCACTCTGAATTCAATCCTATCCCTCTGTTCAGGTCTCCCACTACATGCAAGGATGGAACATATATGTATCTTTAAAATATCATTGACGGGCAGTGGTGGTGCATGCCTTTAATCCCAGCACTTGGGAGGCAGAGACGGGTGGATTCCTGTGTGTTAGAGGCCAGCCTGGTCTACAGAATGAGATCCAGGACAAGCACCAAAACTACACAGAGAAACCCTTTCTCAAAAAAAAAAAAACAACAACAACAACAAAAACCATCATCAGTCTACTAGATACCAGACCAATTTGAAATCTACCATAATCCTTCCAGGAATATTTGCATATTGAAATAAAGGAAAAGATTGATGGGCCAAAATTCTCACTGCCAGCCAAGTTAATATGTCTAGTAATAGTCCATTGACTCTTTACAGAGCACCTCACTGTCCACCAGGTAGAATTACCCTACCCACAGGAAAGAGGGGCCTAATATGAGCAGGGTGGAAATGGGTTTTCAGGATTATCTGAGGCCTTAGTAGGCCTTGAGTATTCTTATAATGGAAGCTCCCATCTGCATCATATAAAACATCAAAACAAACATTAACATCCCACATTAAATATAACTCTGGCTTCAGTTTTTTTGAAAGGATGTTGTCTTCGTTTGGGTTACTATTGCTATGATGAAACACCATGAGCAAAAGCAAATAGGAGACAAAAGGAATTATTTGACCTATGCTTCCACATCCACATTCAGTTCTTCACTGAAGGAAGTCAGGATAGGAACAAGGCAGGAACCTGGAAGCAGGAGCTAATGCAGAGGCCATGGAGGGGTGCTGCTTTCTGGCTTGCCTCCCCTGGCTTACTCAGTCTGCTTTCTTATAGAACCCAAGATCACCAGCCCAGGGATGACACCACCACAATGGACTGGGTTCCCCCCATCAATCATTAAGTATGAACTTGCCCTAAAGACTTATCTTAAGGAATCATTTCTTAATTGAGGTTTCCTCCTCTCAGATGACTTCAGCTTGTGTCAATTTCTCATGAAACTATCCATCACAGATGTTTATAATTTTGCTTTGAAGATTAATGGGCTCCAAGTGGCATTTGATTTCTGTTGGTTATTATTTGTAATCTATCACCCTGCAAACTTAGAAATTCTTTCAAAATAAGTAATTTCAACAGCTTCCAAAATAATCTTGGAATGCAATAAAATTTGGATGAATGCTAAGTTGATTAACAGAGCTGATACAGTGTTATATTTGTAGGTTTTTAGTTGAGCCATTGATTTTCAACTTTCTCAGGTTCTCATATTATTTTTTTTAATTTTATTTTTTATATATTTTATTTTACAATACCATTCAGTTCTACATATCAGCCATGGGTTCCCCTATTCTCCCCCCTCCCACCCCCTCCTCTTACCCCCAGCATACCCCCCATTCCCACCTCCTCCAGGACAAGTCCTCCCCCGAGGACTGCGATCAACCTGGTAGAATTGAAGACCCTGACATTAATCCATGCACATATGAACACCTGGTTTTTGACAAAGGAGCCAAAACTATACAATGGAAAAAAGAAAGTATCTTCAACAAATGGTGCTGGCATAACTGGATGTCAATATGTAAAGGATTACAAATAGATCCATATCTGTCACCATGCACAAAACTCAAGTCCAAGTGGATCAAAGACCTAAACATAAATCCAGTTACACTAAACTTAATAGAAAAGAAAATAGGAAGCACTCTTGAATGCATTGGCACCAGAGACCATTTCCTAAATAAAACACCAACAGCACAGACCCTGAACACAACAATTAATAAATATGACCTCTCGAAACTGAGAAGCTTTTGCAGGGCAAAAGACACAGTCAATAAGACAAAAAGACAGCTGACAGAATGGGAAAAGATCTTCACCAACCCCACATCTGACAGAGGATTGATCTCATATTATTTTTATGTGCATTTGTATGTGTATATATACACATATTTATGTGTGTATACATAAATTTAATATATATGTACATATTAAAGCTCAGACACCTGTGTGAGCCTCTGAAGAGCTCATAGACTTTAGGACCCGTGGTGTGTGTACTGCCCAACAGACATGGCAGCTGAAAGGATGCTTGAGCCAGGAAATATTCTAAATGAGGTAGAATGCATCCCAGAGGAGCAGTGGGTGCTGCATCCTTGCAAAGAAACAAAACTTAAATGTCTAGCATTGTCCCAGGGTCGAAGAATGTATGAGATGGCTGGGTGATATCTAGGGGAACAAGGGTTCACAGAGGAATGAGTGGGAATGGGGGGGGGGGGCTTAGTTAATGGGATGGATGCAGAGGAGGAGAAGTGTTAAGAAGTGCCCTGATAAGGCCTCCTGGAAAGGGGACATTTGAAGAGCAGGTTTATTTCCTGGTGCTGTGGGACCCAACTCCCACAATGCCATCTCAACTCACTCCCTTGTGCTCCCCAAGAAGCCTCTGTTGCTCCCATCCCGGCTCCTTGCTCATCTCCCTTCACTGAGATGTGGCCCCAAAGCTTCCTCCCTCAGACATCTGACTGCCCTCGGCTGACCTTCCAGGGAAGGGTCTCTGAGTTCATCCCAGAAAAAACGCATGTCCTCCCTTCTTGGTCTGATTCATTCAAAGCAATTCTTAACTGTGGGGGATGCCCTGAGTAAAGCAGCCTTTCTAGTCCTCAGAGTCAAATAGCATTCCCGTGCATTTGCAAGCCTGACTCTGTGACCTCATCAATTAAAGATTTCCCCTACTGGGGTGGAGCATTTCAAGCCTCTGACTGTTCTCATGTGTCACCAAGTTCATCTGGTCTGCAGAGTGTTGGGTTACTTTGGTATTGAAGCAGAACCCACTATTAGACATCAGTAAAAATCTTTTCCTTAGGTTGTCTATTATGACAGAGTGGTGTCTCCCCATCTAATCCCAGAAAGAGAACTTCACAACCTACTTTCAGGTTTTAATCCATTATCTTTCACTTTTCATAATGATGCCTTAATGGAAGAGCATTGAGATTTGAGTCTGACCCCCAGGACTGTCTTATCCCTGCTCTGTCTTTGTGAGGATGAGATTTTCTCAATCAGACTGATCTCAGAGCTAATGAGGCACTGCATGCTCATGGTAAGGAACTATTATGGAGAGAATTCTCTGCAGAGGACTCATGGCCATATTCTCCAATCCCAATCAGATCTGGAAGTGGGTTGAAACAATCCTGTAGAGCCCATCACAGCAGAGGCTGATGGAGAAAGAGGCCGGGGGTTGGGTATCCCACATACCAGACCAGGCATTAGGAGAAGAGGCCATCTGACATGGTGGTGTTATCTACAAGTCAGAACAGGGCACAGCAGAGTGAGTAATGTCCTGAGTATCATACAGTGCCATCTGTGACATCTCGAGTCTTATGAACTTCTTTGCTCCCTCTAGGAGGGAATGTATCAATTTAAAGGAGATCCCTATTTCCCTTCTGTTGCTCTGATGAAATGCTCTGGCCAAAGGTAACTTAAAGAGGAAGGGGTTTATTTGGCTTACACTTCCAGGTCACAGTCCTTCACCCAGAGATATCAAGGCAGGAATTCAAGGCAGGAAACAGAAGCAGAAACTATGGAGGAACACTGGGACTTGCTCCCTAGCTCACTCACTCACTTATGCTTATCTAGCTTTTGTTGTGGAATATTATTTTAAAGTGTGTTGCATTTTTTTCCTACTGCTTTTAGTAACAATTCAAAAATGTGTTTGATTAAATAAAATTAACCTGCAAGCAGGAGGCTGAGTCATCCTCAGTTTGGTTACCCTGCCTATACTTCCTGCCTGGCTACTGGCCAACCAGTGTTTTATTAAACCAATTTGAGTGACAAATCTCTGGAGTGTACAAGAGGATTATTCCACAGCACCCTTTTATAACATTCCTTACTGTGTTATTAATCTTACCTTCTGGGCTGTGCCTCATTACAATGGATTATGATTGAGTAATCACAAACCCAATTTGTCTGCTGTGATACGGGGGGGGGGGGGGGGCGGCATGAAGCCGAGTTGGCTAAATTTGAATATGTCTTGTGGAGGAGCGTGTGGGTGTAGAAAATGGAAAATGAGACAAGTTAGCCTTTTAAAAATGTCATTTTTAAATTGCATTAAAATTGCCTCTCTAAGCTAGCTAACAGGGAAAGACCCTAGGAGAGACACATGGATGACCCTGCGAAGGAGAAGTGGATGAGATCTATATGAGCGGACTGGATGCGGGGGCGGGGGGGGGGGGGCACAGAGGTGAGGAGTGGGGGATGAGAACATAGGGAAATGGGAGGGTCAAGCTGGAACAGGGACAGAGTGGGAGGGCAGGGAGGAAGATACCATGATAGATAAGGACGTCATGGGAATAGGAAGAGGCAGGGTGCTGGGGAGGCTCTCGGGAATCCACAAGGATGACCCCACCTTGGTCTGCTGGCAGAGGTCCAGAAGGTGCCTGGACTGGTCTACACTGGTCACGGGTCTAGCAAATAACCTAGCTGTCATCATAGAGCCTTTGTCCAGTGACTGATGGAGGCAGATGCAGAAATCCACTACCAGGCACCAGGCTGAGCTTCAGGAATCGAATTCATGAGAGAGAGGAGGGATTCTACAGGCAAAGATGTCAAGATCATGATGGATGGACATGCAGAGATGATCAGCCACACTAGTGGAAGCCCATGAACTGTGAACTGGTGGCTGTGGAGCCCCCATGGGACTCGACTAGGCCCTCTGGATACGGAAGACGGTTGTTTGGCTCAAACTGTTTGGGGGGCACCCAGGCAGGCGGATCGGGATCTGTCCCTGGACAGGCTTCTGGGAATCTGGTGCCTGTGGTGTGACATCTTGCACAGCCTTGATGCAGTGGGAAGGGTCTTAGACCTGCCTAGGCTCAGTGTGCTGGGCTCTGCTGACTCCCCATGGGAGACCTTGATTTGGGGAATGTGGGGATGTGGGGTGGCTTGGGAGAGAGAGCTAGGGGGCGGGAGGAGGGAGGAAGGTGATCTGTGGGTGGTATGTAGAGTAAGTAGAAAATTTCTTAATAAAGAAAAATGAAAAAAATTGCCTCGCTAATGGAGTAAATCACACGGCCTTTTTCTGTAACTTGGAAATCCAGTTTTCTGTCCTGATTTAGATTGGGGGTACTCCATGTTCTGACAAATATAGTCTTGAGACACTTTAACATACTTAAATATAAAGTCCACCACTAATAATGTATTTTATTATGTTAATGCTATATACTATATGTATATAGATTTTATTTAATTCAATGTAGATAGATTTTATTTAATTCAATCCAATATTATTATATTTCAAAACATAATCAGCATGAACTTATTGGTATTTTTATATATTTTAAAATAATACTAGAAATTTGGCACATATTTTGCATTTTTCCACAGCTAAATTTGGACACTAAAATTTCATACAAAATATTTGACTCACGTTTAGAATCTTCTACGTTATTATAGAAAAATAGTAGAACCCCAATGTTATCCTAGCTCTATACAAAACCTTTTCAACAATTTAGTTATGACCTATTAAATTATACTGTAGTTATACAGGCTTAAAGACTCAATTTATGAGTTATGCTAGATGCATGTCAAGTGCTCCTAGTGAGTGTTTAAGTTCTGATGCAGGAAAAAAATGCATTTCCTTGAAGTCTCAAACTGGATACTGACCAAACTCTAAGGATGCTCTTTCTTGCTCCTGAGGATTGACCTGCCCCAACACTTTTCCCTCTTGCCAGGCTCTTTGCCATGTCAGAATCACTCTGTGCAATGTCATAGATGATGGCACTGTATGATACTCAGGACATTACTCATTCTGCTGTGCTCCGTTCTGACTTCTAGATAACACCACCATATCAGATGGCCTCTTCTCCTAATGGCTGGTCTGGTATGTGGGATACCCAACACCCGGCCTCTTTCTCCATCAGCCTCTGCTGTGATGGGCTCTACAGAATTGTTTCAACCCACTTCCAGATCTGTCTAGGGTTGGAGAAGATGACCATGAGTCCTCTGCAGAGAATTCTCTCCATAATAGTTCCTTACCATGATCATGCAGTGCCTCGTTAGCTCTGAGGTCAGTCTGATTGAGAAAATCTCATCCTCACAAAGGCAGAGCAGGGATAAGACAGTCCTGGGGGGTCAGACTCAAATCTCAATGCTCCTCCATTAAGGCATCATTATGAAAAGTGAAAGTTAATTTATTAAAACCTGAAAGTAGGTTGTCCAGAACCACTCTGTTTCATGTTGCTATGTATATCCATATAGATCATTTGGAACATACTATTTTTAAAGGTTAGACAGTGTGAAAAGTATTTGATGACTGTTTTTCCACTTCTCACTACCTCAAGAACATCTTGCTGCTTCTGAAGTTATCTATCAACATTCTCCCAAGTATTGAAAAATGGGAATCCTGATTTGCTGGGACAACCCGATTACTGAGTAAATTGTATGTTGTATATCATCTGAATTGGTTTTCATCCTCAGATCCTGAATGGGGCGTGGGTGAAGGATTCTCACTAGGGCTTAGATAAAAGGAACTGTTACAGACTCCCTTGTTCCTCATGCTCTAGTCCTTGTTGAGGTAGCAACAATAGACGATTGAATGTCAATGGCATGTAAGGGTTAATCTGTCGCCTGGGATTATGATCACGCAATAAATACTATTTTTAGGAGGTGACTGTATAGCTGAATAGTCATGCACTGGCCATCGACTGCTTCTAAGCAACCAAGGCCAAATAAATTGATGGGTCTCACTGCACTTTAAGTCTTACAAGAAAATGGGGATTAATAAATTCCCAAAATAGGCTTTCTTATATGAAAACTTTCCCCATAAATGTCAGCTTTTGAAGTTCAACTCCAATATAACAAATCTGGACTTCTCATACCTAAGGAATAATTGTATTGACTGTGTGCCTACATGGATTGGCAGGCAGGCTGACTCATTTCACAAATTTCCAGAACTGTGAAGTACAGGCAAGGGTACCGATTGGCTTTGCATGGTAAAAGCCAGCCAAAGACAATAGTCACTATTAGTGCTACCTCTCAGGGAGGCCCTGTAGCACTATGGGAAAAGTCAATAGTTCCTACTCTGGCAATGATTTACATTTAAATTTTGGATCCAGAGTCACCAGTGTGTGAGACTAGAAACAACGCTTCCTACACTTTAGTTCACCCATCTGTAGAAGAAGACAACAATAAATGTCTTAGGAATCAATGTACCAAATTTGGTACCAAGTGTTTAATGGGTTATTTTAAGCATTTTATTATGTGCTAGGCACAAATAAAGGAACTGACACAAGCACCAGTTCATGCTTTCATTGCTGGTGTTATGTTCCATGTGATGTTACTCACGTGGAGTATTTAAACTTGTTTTATTGGTGAACACATAGGGAAGAGAACTGGAACAAGAGAGTAGAAAGGGGGAAGGGAGATGACTCAGTGGTTAAGAACACTTGTGTCTCTTGCAGAGGACCTGGGTTTGATTCCCAGTACCCACATGGTGGCTCGCAACTATCTGAAACCCCAGTTCCAGATCTGACACCCTCTTCTGACTTCGACGGGCACCAGGTATGCACCTGTTACACATACATACATGCAGAGAAAACACCAATACACATAATACATAAGTGTATTCTTAAAGAGATAGAAATAAAACACAACACTCCATCGCAAAAGACAGATAGGATTGCATATCATTTAGGAAGATGGGTTTCCCATTTTATGTAATGTCTTAGTTTTAAAGATATCTCACTAGAAATCTGATGCAATGGTATCATTTTCTCTTTCTCCTAGATTACAATGGCATCCTATGGCCATCTGAAGATGGCTCTGGAATGTCTGTGTTGTCTTCCCCACGTTTTGAACCCACACCTACAGAGTTGCCATCACAGAAGTTAAATGAAGAACTAAGTAACACAAGCCAAGTGTATACTTACTTTCAAAGACTTTACACACTCTACAGATAATGTGAAGGATTCAAATCACTTGACTAATTGACATACTGTTTTATATTCCACTTTAAAAGAAATTAACGTTGACTCTATTTAGTATTTTCATTTCTTAGAGAATTAACTATATTTCTCAAATTGCAGAAAACTATAGACCTTGAAAAATCTAATGTCTGTGGGCACTGCATCCAGAGAGTGTCATAGATAAGAGGCTGTTTTTATTGGAAGGGTTTTTCAGACTTAAATGCTTCCCTGAACTCTTGTAGGTCTTGTTAGAAGAAAGATGCGAGTCCACCACCTCCCCACAGAGATCCACGAGTCTTGGGTAGGATCTGAGATTTTGCATTCCTTGCTGATGTGGCCAATACTTTGGGGGTCTAGGGAGCACACTGGGGAACCACTGGTGTGTTTGAGACTGCTGACACTTCCAAAGCCAAGATTGATTAATGCCGAGCTGCAGAACATCTGTGGGGAACCACACTTGAATAGGCAAGGATGTGGGCAGATACAAAAGAGGAATTTGGATTTTTACATCTAACTGCTTACTGTGTGGCAAGGCCTGGGGTCCAAAGGCATGGTATTCCAATCAGTCAAGCTTCTTTGTTTATTTGTTTGTTTTTAATCAACTTGCAGAATTATTTGTGGAAAGACATTTTCCTTCAGGGCTCCATTGCTGCCCACATGGGGAACCATTGTGGAATAGTAAGACATTTTCCGTAAAAAACGATCCATAAATTTTTTTTTGTTTTTTTGTTTTTTCAAGATAGGGTTTCTCTGTGTTGCTTTGCGCCTTTCCTGGGACTCACTTGGTAGTCCAGGTTGGCCTGGAACTCACAGAGATCTGCCTGCCTCTGCCTCCTGAGTGCTGGGATTAAAGGCGTGCACCACCACCACCCAGCAAAATTTTTAATTAGTATTAAGAAAGAAACAAGAAGGATGGGGGAAGCTTCATATCAACGGAGACATTTGGAGTCTAAACTCTATTGCAATGCAAGAAGGCGAGAGAATATGAACACGGGGCTCCTTTGGCACAGTGGGTGGCTGAGGCCAAAAGGCCCCTGGGCACAGCTATACTAACACAGCTTTTGGATACAATTGCTGGAACTAAGGAAGTGTATGTAGCCTTGCTGTGAATGAGCCTACCTCCAAGCTTGAAAGGAAAACCCCAAACATTGTCTCCTGAATCCAGCAGGACCCGCGTTCAACAGTGACACCAGGTGGCAAAGACCAGCATAGTTACCCTGAAGGAGTTTTAGGCTCTCTGCTGGGGCTGGGAAAGGGATTGATTCCCTTTGTAAAGAACAGTTTGGTCAAGTTCTTGAATGATTTGAAGGAGAGGGCAAGGCCTCCAAAAAGAGGTTATGGAACAACTTAACAAATATAAATGGACTAAGGTAATTGTACAGAAAACCAAGAAAGTAGCTGTATTTGCAGTTTTTGCCTGTATTTGTATTTGCCTAAAATAGATTGTTCGCTTCTGCCCCAGGGAAACTCAGGCAGGACTCCATCTTGTGTGTCTGACTCTCTGAAAGGTCCAATAACGAGAGAAGAACAGATGTCAGTACCCTGTTGCTGGGTAGATAGAGCTAAGGACAACTTTAGCATTATAAATCTTCTGGATGGACTTCCTTTTGGAGCTCCAGATGCATTGAGTAGGTTCATATTTCAAGCTTAGCTATGCCAGATAAAATATAATCAATAGTCTTTAAAAAATCTACTGTTGAGCTCTCAAGAATAATGGGGATTTCTACGGCACCTTTGAATAATGAAAAAACCTACAGCTGTGAGCGCCAAGCATCACTGGGGTGCCCTGGGAGGGAAGGATTCTCTCGTAAGTAACAAGGAGCTTAGCATGCCTGTAAGTAGAGAATAGGAGACTGTAAGCATAACAGGTAGTGATGGAACTTTAGCCACCATGCCATGGCCATTCCTCCAGTAAAGCCAGAACTCTTACTTCACCACATCATCATGGAAAGAATGAGCTAGAAGATCTGCTCCACAAGTCCAAGGAGAACTATTGCTTGATCCGAATGGGGGAGGGGGGAGACTATAATCATGGGCCTTCCCACAAAGCAGTTTGAGGTTTGAAATAGTACTACCTATGTAGTCTGAGAGACCCAAGCCAAGAGATTATTACAAAAGTTATTCCTAAAATGCTATAATCCCCAGGCCACTTGGCTTAAAGCAATGTGGAAGTCTTTTTGGAGGAGTGAATTTCCAAGCCAGGCTGAGGAGAATATCTGTGGACAAGGCCTAAGACAAGTTCACAATTTGAAATTATAGAATAGATTAAGACTCTGGAGAGATGGCTCAGTGGTTAAAAGCACTTGCTGCTTATACAGAGGAACCCAGTTAGATTCCCAGTACCTACATGGTGGTTCACAATCATCTGTCCTCCCCCCGCCCCCAGTTCTATGGAATCCAAGGCCCCCTTCTGGGCTCTTTAGACACTACAAGCACATACATCTAGGCCAGCGGTTCTCAACTTGTGGGTCACAACCCTTTGGGGGTTGAAAGACACTTTCACAGAAGTCACCTAAGATTATTGGAAAACACAGATATTCACATTATGATTCATAACAGTAGCAAAATTACAGCTATGAAGTAGAAGCAAAAATAATTTTATGGTGTGTGTATGGGGGAGGTTATCACAACATGAGGAACTATATTAAAGGGTCCCAGCATTAGGAAGGTTGAGAACCAATGATCTAGGCAAAACATTCATACATGTAAAATAAAAATAAATAAATCTTTTAGAAAACACATACTAAATAATCCCTGATGAGACAATCTGAGAGGGACAGAGAAAGGGACATTCCACCTGGCAAGAGGAACAAAAGGAAAAACAGAACATCAATTAAAGATGAGAATGGGGGAGAAATGACTCCGTGCTCTACACAAATGCCAGCTGATTGAGCATAGCTCCCCTGAGCAATGTGTTGAGAATATGCTGAAGCCATGATGAGGCCCAGAGGCTCAAATCTTGCCAATGGCTCTATAGCGTCCCCTTCCTACTGGGAAAAAAAAAATTTCTCATTCACCTTAAATCTGTTTGACTTCGCTGGCAAATGAAAATTATCCACATCACCCAAAATAACAATAACAAACATAACGAAAAGACACAGCATTTGTACTCGTCTCTAGATCCACCCTACACTGTGTCTCGTATCTGCCACTGCTCATGGTCCACAAGAGGGTTCAAGGAGCTCTTGATAAATGATTGCTAGGTCAGCTCTCCCAAAACAAACTTCCTCGCTCTTCCTGGAATCTGCTGCCTAAGAGGTAACAGCAGCTGGAGAGAAGTATCAATGACTGCAGTTGACCCTTGGGGGACCAAGCCCGTGAACACGGGAAGTCAGCTAATGAAAGGGTTAGCCACCTCAAGACCTACTATTTTTACTCTCACAAGACGTTTTCCCCTCCACATCCATCGCCTTCCCCACCTTGATACGTCTCACTTCCAATTTAGTGTCAGGATTCCTTTCTTCCAGCTTCAAACCAAAATTCCCTCCCAGGAGATATCTTTCCAAACATGGTTTTATGAGGAAAGCTAACAAACCTGGACTGCAGGATGTCAAGGGCACCTTTGATAGGGACCAGAGCACACACAGTCTGCTAGCCTCCAGGGAGGGCTGCCAAAGAGACAACCACTTTAAATAGACAGAACAAGGCCTCCGCAGACTTGCCTGCCCTGCCTCAGCATGTCCCACATCCGAAATCGCCATCCATCAATCACGATTCTGTTTGGTCTGAACAAGGGAGGAACTTTGGCAAGCCTCGGAATATTCCTCATGAACTCCAGCATTCCTCCTTGCGGTCCCTGTCAACCACAGTGGATTAGTTCGGTTTCCTCTTTTCATGGAACTCGAGTAGCTGATTGACAAATTTAAAGGCTTCTCGTGTGGCAAGATCAGGTTACTTAGAGTGGCAGCCCTGGAAGGCTCTGGAGAAAATAGTTCCGTAGAGAAAATGCCGCTGGAGCCAGATCTTGAAGAAAATGGAAGACTGCCGAGGGGTGGGGATGGAGAAGATGTGAAGAAGACAGAGGGTACACCAAGGTCATAGTGTGCAGGAAAATGCATCACATATCACAAGATGAATGAAAATGAAAAAAAAAAATAATGTTAAAAAATTGGTTAGAATCGGATGGTGTAATATATCAGAACTGGGAAGTTATTCTGTAGCAATAAATCAAAGCCAAAGGCATTTAATGAGCATCTATCTAATAGGTGCCAAGACCTACCATGGCCACTAAGGTCACCACACTGTCCCAGACTTAGGGCTCAGAGCCCTCCAGGAACACATAGCACTGGCTAGTCACTCAGCCTTTGAGAAATCACACTATGAAATAAGAGCATTTAACCTTATGACGTAAGAAAGGGATTTGGGCAGACAGAGGTAAGGGAAGGAGAAGTGATCCTGACAGCGGGATTAAATTCAGTGTCACTGGGGGGGCAAGTGGCTTTGGATTGGGCTTTGCAGAGTGAGATGATGGGAGGTTTGTGCATCTGTGGGATGTTGCCCATGGGGAAGGGGACATGTTAAGGAAGAATAGAAGAATGTCAAGATCAGTGGAATATTAGTAAGTATTTCATAGCCTGTTAAAGTAGGGGGGAATGTTAGTCTTTATCAGTCTGCTGCCATAAAATATACCCATTGCAAGTGCTTTCCCTTGCAGACTAGCAATCTGAAGTCCACCAGTTTGCAACATCCGACAGTTTACCAATTGGCTCAGTGTTCCAGGAGAGATTAACGCTAGCACAACACTCTTGTTTGAATTTGTTAATCTGAGGAGAGTGTGAGGCAGCTAAGTGGAGGTAAACAGCAGGAATTGCAGACCTGTACCCCCAATGAAAGATGATCCAAAATGGAGATTGTATTCAACATGGCCCAAATGCATGGCTTTAGGAAGTTCAACTCCAGACAGCAAGACCAAATTCATCTCTAGTATCAATTTGTTTATGTTCAAATAGTATGTGATACTTCCCCAACTTGGGGAGCAAACTAAAAGAGCAGTTAGCCTGATATCCAAATCAAAATCTCTAACCGGACGCATGGAATATTCAACATGCTTTTGGAGTTGGCTCCCGGGTCCTTTAACATGCATGCCTGTCACTGTATTTCTCATAATCCCATACTGCCACCTGCTGGGTGAAACGGCGTAGCACAGAAGGACGCAGTGTCTGGAGAAGTAACAACGTAACTAAGCACCTATGGCTTCCAGTTTTTTGTCCTCTCCTGCGTCAACTATTAACAAGAGTTCTGACATGTTAGTGAATGTCTCCGGTGGCTGCTGAGTCCACGGATGGTCCTACCAAATGTTTCCACATGCCTGTTGGCCAGCCCATTGACAGCCCCAGACTTGATTGAACCTTGAGACACAAAGAATGCCTGTCAACCCTGTGTGATGTTTTCCTCAATGCTAAGATCCCTCGGAGGGTGGTCAGATGCTGCCTTAGGTCTTATGTAGCATGCATCTTAAAAGGTCTTATTAATAAAAACAAACCTGGAGCCAGGTACTGGGGTCAGCACTGGAAGATCAGAGAAGCAGAACAAGCCACAGCCACCTCGCCTCGCCAATTCCTTGGCTGATCCTGTTTCCTCAGACTGGAAGCCTCTGTGTCCTCATCTAAATGAATCTCAGATGAACTGCTGCTCAAAAGCCTAAAAGCTTAACCAGCTCTAGTTCCTGGTTTTCATGCCTTATATACCTTTCTGCTTTCTGCCATCACTTCCTGGGATTAAAGGCGTGAGTCACCATGCCTGGCTGTTTCCAGTGTGGCTTTGAACTCACAGAGATCCAGATGGATTTCTGCCTCCAGAAGCCTAGGATTAAAGGTGTGTGTGCCACCATTTTCTGGCCTCTATGTCTGTCTAGTGGCTGTTATGTTCTCTGACCCCAGATAAATTTATTAGGGTGTACGATATATTGGGGAAAACAATATCACCACAGTCATATTTCCCAAGAAATTCATGTGGCACTTGTGTGTGTGTAATTCATGATCACACCAGCTCCAAATGCCCTAGGATTGCCTAAGCCAACAATATTGAAGAGTGATATTTCACTGATGCAATGACATTGCAAAGGTCCCATAATATCCACTGCATCAACAATCAGATGAGAACCAAAGGTTTGGCAAATGATAATAGGTTTGCAATTCTACATCAAATATAATTGTAAGGGCAAACTAGAAATTGCTGCCATTCATTTTCCTTAAGATGAGAACTTCACAGTATGGGTGGGAAAAAAAAAGATCAAACCCAAAAGAAGGCACAGAGGTCATCACAGAAGCAATTATTAAGGTGATCACTGATTTTCATATGATTATAAGGTAAAATTTAATTATAAATGATGTAGTTACAATAAAAATGTTCCCAAAGTACAAGTTTTTGTATTATTTTTCTAGGAGATTTTTAAATGCACTTACTAAGTATGTGTGTGGTGCATGTGTGCATGTGTGCATGCGTGTGTGTGTGTATGTGTGTGTGTGTGTGTGTGTGTGTGTGTGTGTGTGTGTGTGTGTGTGCATGTGTATGTGTGTGTGTGTGTGTGTTCCTAAGAATAA
Organism: Peromyscus maniculatus bairdii; assembly: GCF_049852395.1. Lineage (NCBI taxonomy): Eukaryota > Metazoa > Chordata > Mammalia > Rodentia > Cricetidae > Peromyscus > Peromyscus maniculatus. Next base: position 35,582,731 of record NC_134867.1, on the reverse strand, counting down.
CCTCATATATGTAGGTGAAGGTTCTACCATGGAGCTATATTGCCAGCCCTGCAACTGATGCATTTATGCCACAAATGGGAAATCATTATTAGGAGAGAGATTCGATATTGTTTTTTATATGTTCTGTTGATGGGCACATTAGAATATTAAACCTCTTTTTACCATCAGAGAATACTACCACCCTCAACACCCAAGAAAACTCTGCAGTTTCTGATGAGATGTAATGTGTCCTTGCTGGGATCAAGAACCAAGAAACATTACTGCTTTCAACAGAGCACCATGTGTTATGGTCAGTGCAACCAAGTAAAGCAAAGAAACAAGAGCATAGACATTAGGAAATGGAAAAAAAATAGGGTTCTCCTACTTGCAAATGGCATGAGTAGCTACATGAAAACATCACAGGGAATACACAAAATAATCCTAATACTGGAGCAAATAGGAGTTTAGTAAAGTTGTGTCATATAAGACAAATTTACAAAAAAAAATTAATTTTTAATTCTATAAACCAGCAATGAATGCTTTGAAATCAATATTTAAACTGCAATGCTTCTTACAGCTGCTGGAAAGAAAAAGAGAACTTAGCTATGTGATAAAGATATAAATGTTCAAAAAACCACAGAACCCGGATGAAAGGAAGGAGTAAATCGGATGTGATCGCAGACCAATTGACCTAGCGAAGATGCCATCTCTCCCTAAGCTGACACAGGAGTTCACTGTGTCAGTGAGGTATTACACCTTGAGGCCTTGATTAACTCTTTCTGTAGCTCTAGCAGAGTGCTTCTCCACCTGTGGACTGCAACCCCTTTGGGGATCAAGCAACCTTTTCACAGGAGTTGCCTAAGACCATTGAAAACACGGATATTCGGGCGGTGGTGTCGCACGCCTTTAATCCCAGCACTCGGGAGGCAGAGCCAGGCGGATCTCTGTGAGTTCGAGGCCAGCCTGGGCTACCAAGTGAGTTCCAGGAAAGGCGCAAAGCTACACAGAGAAACCCTGTCTCGAAAAACCAAAAAAAAAAAAAAGAAAGAAAGGAAGGAAGGAAGGAAGGAAGGAAGGAAGGAAGAAAGAAAGAAAGAAAGAAAGAAAGAAAGAAAGAAAGAAAGAAAGAAAGAAAGAAAGAAAGAAAGAAAGAAAGAAACACGGATATTTGCATTATGATTCATAACTAACAAAATTACAGCTATGAAATATCAATGATAATAATAGTTCCTTTTTCTCCCTTATTGCACTGCCTGGGACATACAACACCATGTTTAAAGAGGCAGAGCATAGACAAGAACACAGACATCTTTCTTGTTCCAGTTATAACCAGGAGAGAAACCCCTGATGCTTGTTGGCACAGAAGCCAATGAGCAGACGAGACCTGTGCTTCACTCAGGGGATTGGCAGTCTGGTGGAGAAGAGTGACTTCTTCCAGCCATCTCCCAATAGCACGTTTTATTAGAAAGCCGAACAAAGTTTGGCTTTGCCCCTCTGGTCAGGCGACCACCTTGTCTTTGAGATCCTTCATACTGATGTGTTTCTCCTTATTTCCTCTTGTACTTTCCTCCTCCTTATTATCCTCTGACACACACCATGCAGGCCACCTCAGGCTGGCCTCTGAGTCTCCGTTCCTCCCAATCATGATCCAGGTTACCTTTAGGTTAAAGATTAACTCCAAACAATCAGTTATCAATGTGTACTTGCTGGGAGACTTACAATGCACACATCCAGATTCCTTTGTACTGTCGGAAGGATAAATGTACTCTCGTGGTTCAGAGCATCAAGTGCCCTGTTGCTTTCAACCATATGAAATACAAGTGGGCTCTTATAATACAGAACATAAAGTGTTCCTATCTGTCCCCTGGAGGCTGGCTTTCTCTGTCCTGCTAGCTGCTCCCAAATAACCACATAGAGACTTAATATTAATTATAAATGCTCAGCCCAATACCTTAGGCTTGTCTCCAGCCAACTCTTACAAGTTAAATTAACCCATTTCTATTCATCTATGTTTTGCTCCAAGGCTCATTCGCCTCATTTCTTGACTTCCCATGTTGCTTCTTCTGTGCCTGGCTCAAAACTCCTCAGACTCCACTTTTCTTCCCAGCATTCTCTTTGGTTCTTCCGACTAACCTGATCCTGCCTATCCATCGGCAAATCAGCTTTTTATTAACAATGAGAGCAATGCATCTCCACAGTGTATGGAAGGGTTATTCCACAGCAGTCCCCTGTCTCTGCCAAGTCTCAGCAAGATGTGTGTTTTGATAAAGACAGGAGTATCTTGGAATTTATACAGATCAACAAAAGAACTAGATCACCTTAAGCAAATATAAAAACATAAACTGAGAGGATTCACCCTACTTGATTTTAAGACTCAACACCGAGGGAAAGAATCCATGGCAGGATAGACATACAGACTGATGGAACAGAGTAGATAACCCACAGTGAGCCCACAGACATGCACCCAACCAATTTTTGACAAAGGTCTACAAACAAGTTAGTAGAAAGAGAAAACCTTTTTAAAAATACAATAGTAGGACTATTAAATACTCATAGGGAAAATATGAACCTTGATCTAAACCTTGCATGTGGTTCAAAAATTAACCCCAAACTTTAAAGTTTTAAAAGAAATTGTAGATGAAAAAAACTCATAATCTAGGACTTGGTGGAAAAATATTTGATTGACTCAACACTATAATTCATAAGAGAAAAAATTAAAATAAAAACAAGTTAGAATTAACCAGAATTTAAAATATTTCTGCTGAAAAGATCTACCATAAGAGTTTAAAAGATAACATACCTAGTGTGAGAATACATTTGTAAGCTGATTAAATACTCCTGTCTAGAATTTGAAGTGGAAAATATTTAAGCCACTCCCTGAAAATATGCAAAAAATATGATAAGTTATTTTTAAAAGAAGAATATACAGATAGTGAATAAACTATATTCAACACTCAGCAAATTTTACAAATTATGAGATATCACAAAATACCTATAAGAGCAAAACTGAAGAAAATAAATGAATGTAGAATGCTATGACCACGTAAAACGCTACAGCTGCCATGGAAAACATCTGGCTTCTAAAACAAAGACCTAAATATATGCTTACTAGGTAACATAGAAATTTTCTTCACAGTCATTAAACACACAAATAAAATCATCATGTTCACACAAAAGCTGTGAACCCTATAGTTGTTCTATATGTAACAGATTACAATCTAGGAATAGCCACAAAATATACAGAGGTGAACGAATAATCTAAGTTGCACACCCATACCAAGAACACTATTTGGTAATGAATAGCAATGTACAATTTGACTGATCACAGGAAGGTGTGCCAAGTGTGGGACCAATTCCAAAAGGTCACACAGTGTATTTATGTAAAGTTCTTGAAGTGATAACTGAATTTTCTGCACTGACCTGAAGCTCAGTTTCCACATCTGTCTGCATCAGAGGTCATCTCTGGATAGAACATCATCTTCCAACAGACTAACCATTGTCTGGCAGTTTCTTCTGAGATTAAACCATTCCACCTTAGAGAGAAGGAAACTCATTAAGATGCAGGATATTAGAAAAGTGAGACGAGGGGGTGCTTACTGGAATATGAAATATTCCATCTTGTAAAGAAGCCCAGGAAGTAAAAACTCAAAGGCTTCAGGGAGTCCCACAAACTGACCAGATACCTTAGGACCCTTCTTCCCTGCTTCCTTATAAGCAGTAAGGACTACTGAGAGCCACCCAGAGAGACCAGCTGAGCCTCTGGAAGAAACAGTGACCAGCCAAGCCACCAAGAAGCAGAGATTATCAGAGCTACTTGGAAGAGATTTGGGCCACCCAAGCCACCCGAGAGAGACTATCTCCAGCTTGTTGCATGCCCAGCTCCAGGTTTCCAGTTTTCATGAGTTGTTGCTCATGCTGGAGAATGGGCTTTGGGGATCCAGCTGTCTTTGAGTCATTTCTGCTCCTGTAAGTAACCCTAGTGAAACTTATTGGTTCACTAAGTCGAACCTGGGAGGTACCCTACTTAGTCTTTTATCAGTTCCCCATCTGAAATGAGTAGACATTTGACCGTGTCTCCCTGGGAATAGTGTCACCAATGAACTATTCGTTTCCAGGATTTAAGAATGGTAGAGGAAAGAGGTGAGTTTGAACAAAGGGTAGCCCCAGAAAACTTGTGTGTGTGTTGGGGGGGGGGGATAATTCTCCATCCTGGTTGTAGTAGCATTTATCAGATCCACGAATATGATAAAATTACATAGAAACACACACACACACACACACACACACACACACAAACACACACAATCCCCTCTTCTTAAGTGAATTCTGAGGGCAGAAATCCAACTCACTAATTACAAACCTCTAAGACCTGTTTACTCCTTTTTGCCTAACTCTTACACTCTAGAATCAAGGTGGCTCCTGTCACACTCACTATTTCACAACATTTGATTTCTAGACTTGCGTGTTGTTTGTATCCCTCTACTAGAGAAGAAGCTGAAGTTCACAGCAATGTCACCTCTGAAACCACAACACATAGCGAGGCTTACACCAAGGCTGGTAAGTAATTTTAATAAGCAAAAGAATGCATGAGTGAGTAATTTCAGGTGATGGGTGGAGGAGTCTGATGTTCTGACGGGAAATATTTTGGTGAATGAAAACTATTTACATTTTAGTAACAGGAACACCTTACTGTAAGCGTTCTTCTTTTTTTTTAACAAAGCAACATTTTACTTTTGTTGTGATAAAATAAAAGTCACATTTTACAGATAAAATGTAGAACCCTGAAATACTGACACATTCTCTTATTGTGCACAATGCTGAGGTTCTCTTCCGATTCATTTTAAAACTTCAATTAAAAATGTACAAAAAAGAAAAGAAAAAAAAATCAACCCACAAAGCTTCTAATATAGGAACTGGCAGGCACTTCCTCTTGTGGAATGTTTAAAAAGTTAGCTTACTAAAGAAAACAGTCGACTTCTTGTGAAGGTTTTGTAGAAATATGTATCAGTTCATTTTATTTGGGTATTCAATAATATCCTAGGTGATAATGCTGACTCCATGGCTTCTGACCCCAGAATTGACCCTGCTGCCACTGGCTGTAGCCCTGAGATCGATTCTTGTAGCCATGATTGTTTCCTCGTCCTCTGAAGTTCTGGTTATAGTTCCCTCTGTTGGGCATTCCACCTCTGTCGTAATCCTCTCTGTTTGAGTAACCACCTCATCCAGGAAAAACAGGGCCACGGGGGTATGGATAGCCAATTCCCCCACTTCCATCACCTGTCGGTGGCATATTGCCTCTCCTATTATATCCACCACGATTCCCGGGAGCTCCGCCTCTGAAATTGCCCCCTCATATATTCAATCCTCCACCGTCCTCTGTGGCCACCGCCTCTGTTCAGCTGGTTCTTGGCACTCTTATTTTTATGGCTCTTCTTTGAGCCAGTGTTTTGCTTCTTCTCTAGTGGGAGTGCCTTTTTGTTCTCTTCCTTATATTGCTCCAAGAGCTTTTGGGTTTCTTCCTTCTGAAGTTCAACACAGGTTATTTCATCAAAGCATTCCGCCACCTCTGGCAGGGTGAGGTTTCCTTTCATTTTAAGGACAGCATGTTCTGGTAGGTCTTTTCCCTCTACTTCCGCTTTCTTCTTGGTACAAATACCATTATGGACAAAATTATGGTGGGAGGTTTTAAGAAGCAAATGGCAGATACTGGAAAACTGAACACGCTGTGGCAGAGAGTCCCACCGTGTCTGGGGAAGTTTATTGAGATTGCTGCCCGCAAGAAGCGGAATTTTATTCTCGATCAGATAAATGTGTCTGCCGCTGCCCAGAGGAGAAAAATGTGCCTGTTTGCAGGCTTCCAGCGAAAAGCTGTTGTAGTTTGCCCCAAAGATGAAGACTGTAAGCTTTCTTAATCCTACAATCCTTTTTCTTCAAGCAGAACAATTCCAAGACTGGCCAGCAGGGGGCGAACAGTTCCTTAATTCAGGGGGATGCTCACACATACAGCTCCGATGTTCTAACACGGGGACAGGTTGGACTGATCTTGTAAATTTCTGGTTGTTTGTTTCACATTAGTAACAATCTTGCATGTTTTCCATCAGCATCCAGGACCTACCATCTATCATGTCAGACCACCCTTCAACTCCCATCATGTTTTTTATAAGTGGTAGTTTGAAAAACAAAACATAAAACTCTGCTTTTGAACTAATTTGAAGCAAAGTACATTTCAGAAGCATTAAGCGTGTTTTCATTGTTTGGCAAGAGATATCAAAGACTTTCATCCTATAGAGCACTGAATGACTGTTCATCCCCTTTCCCCTAACTCCAGATAACTGTGGTGGTATTGTGTTTCCCGAAATATTGTGCACACTAATAAACTTATCTGGGGTCAGAGACATAACAGCCACAATAATAAACATAGAGGATAGGCAGTGGTAGCACATACCATATATGTATAATTTTACAATACCATTCAGTTCTACATATCAGCCATGGGTTCCCCTATTCTCCCCCCTCCCACCCCCTCCCCTTACTCCCAGCATACCCCCCATTCCCACCTCCTCCAGGACAAGTCCTCCCCCGAGGACTGCGATCAACCTGGTAGACTCAGTCCAGGCAGGTCCAGTCCCTTCCTCCCAGACTGAGCCAAGTGTCCCTGCATAAGCTCCAGGTTTCAAACATCCAACTCATGCAATGAGCACAGGACTTGGTCCCACTGCCTAGTTGCCTCCCAAACAGATCAAGCCAATCAACTGTCACACCTATTCAGAGGGCCTGATCCAGCTGGGGGCCCCTCAACCTTTGGTTCATGTGTTTCCATTCATTTGGCTATTTTTTTTCAATAATTGAGTAAAACTGAAATTTATTATAAGCCACAGTCGTCCTAGGGACCTCCATGCTATATATATAGCCTCTATGGTTCTATGGGTTGTGGTCTGATTGTTCTTCATTTTATATCTAGAATCCACCTATGAGTGAGTACATACCATGACTGTCTTTCTGGGTTTTGGTTACCTCACTCAGGATGATTTTTTCTAGTTCCATCCATTTGCCTGCAAATTTCATGCTTTCATTGTTTTTCTCTGCTGAGTAGTACTCCATTGTGTATATGTACCACATTTTTTTCATCCATTCTTCCGTTGATGGGCATCTAGGTTGTTTCCAGGTTCTGGCTATTACAAATAGTGCTGGTAGCACATACCTTTAATCCTAGCATTCCAGAGGCAGAAATCCATCTGTTCAAGGATACAGCCAAGCATGGTGACTCACACCTTTAATCCCAGAAAGTGAGCCTTTAATCCCAGGGAGTGATGACAAGAACAGAAAGATATATAAGGCGTGGAGACCAGAAACTAGAAGCTTTTAGCTGGTTAAACTTCAGGCTTTCGAACAGCAGTTCGGCTGAGATTCACTCTGGATGAGGACTCAGAGGCATCCAGTCTGAGGAAACAGGATCAGCCGAGGAACTGGCGAGGTGAGGTGAGGTAGCTGTGGCTTGTTCTGCTTCTCTGATCTTCCAGCGTTCACCCCAATACCTGACCTCATGCTACAGATAACCACCACGCCACTGTTTGTGTCTACAAATATGACTTATTTAGATGGCTCTCACTTGAGTGGGACAATACAGCGTTTTCTTATTCTGTTTGGCCTTGAATCCTCCCGGTCCATCCAAGTTGCAGCCTGTATCGGAAAACCATCCCATAGGCAGCATCCACCTCACTCTGCTCATGCATCAGTGAACACCAAAGCTGTCTCCTCCCTTTGCCTGTGGCAAATCCTGCTGCTGTCTACACAGGAATATGGAATCAGCACACATATGGAAATGGCTTGTATCTTGATTTTTTAACCCAGCGTTGTCTCTGAGGAATAAACATCTACACTTAAGGAAGCGGAACCAGATCTATTGGTTGTTGTATCCATGTCAAGCGCTTCTCCAAAGACCTCCACTAGCCTCGGAATTACTCATGATCTACCTGGAAGAAGATCTGGGCAACAGAACCTGGATGAGATGGGCAGGATCATACCTGCCAATGGTGCTTGCTGAGTTTTAAAGGCATGAATGTTCTAAAACTCTGTCCCCACACCGTTTTCCTGGGGGGATGGTAATTAGTTTCACTCACACAGTTCAAGGGATAGAGGCCAAAATAAATTCAAAGGGGCAGATTGTCATACAAGAAAAAACTCGGCACTTACCCCTCCCTCCCCCCTCCACTGGAGAAACAGCATCAAAATTTCTGAGATACAGGAAAGATTCCAAATGAGAGCACAGCCAGATCCCTGACTTTTCTTACCAATCTTCCTATATAAGAAGAAAAGTATTCAGAAAGCATGAGAGGCAGTGGGTGTGCTACATGGGAAGGGAGAAACAAGAAGGGAGAAGATGATGTAATTATATTTTAATTTCAAAAATAAAAATAAACTTGAAAAGAAAACAGGCTATGTATTGGCACCTTTCACCTCCATCTTCTAAAAGGTTTGGGATATAAATGGGATGTCTCATCTCATTAAGGTAACAACAAACAAGAATGATGTGTTGACTTCACACTATGACTTCCATTTTCGAGACTCCTGAGGACAGTCTGTGCTCACTCAGGTGGCTTTTCTCTACTCTTTCCTGCAGGCACTCGCTCAGCAAGGGGCATGGAGCGGTTCTACTAAAGCCAGATAGTCTGAGGTGGTCTTGCCCTTATGTGAGGTCTTAATGACCACACAGCTGTCCACGTGGCCTCTCTCTTCACACCGTCTTTCTTTGCCTAGCAACCTGGACTGATTTGCATGATTGTAGGGGAGGTCAAGGAGGTCTCACAATGTTCCTTACCCAACATTCTTTATGCAGCATGATTAACTCATACAAACATGCTTGCAGCACTGTGCCTCTACTTCCAGGGCAATAACTTCTCAACCTGTGGGTCATAACCCCTTTGGAGGTCAAAGGACCTTTTCATGGGGAATCGAATATCATATTTCCTGCGTATCACATATTTACATTGCAATTCATAAGAGTAGCAAAATAACAGATATGAAGTAGCAGTGAAATAATTATATGGTTGGGGGTCACCACAACATGAGGAACTGTGTTAAACAGTTGCAGCAGTCGGAAAGTTGAAAACCACTGCAAGAGTGAGAAGAGAAACTATAGTTGGTTTTGTTTTTTTTTTTTTTTTGTTTGTTTGTTTTTTCATTTTTGAGCCAGCCACTTAGCTCCCAAATAATTACATGAAGACTTATTCTTACTTATGAATACCCAGCCATACCTTGGCTTGTTTCTAGCCAGCTTTTCTAACTTAAATTATCACATTTTTCTTTAACTATGTCTTGCCTCTAGGCTTTTTACCTTTCTTTATTCTGTATATCTTTCTTTCCCTCTTACTCTGTGTCTGGCTGTGTGGTTGTGTGGCTGGTCCCTGGTATCCTCCTTCCCTCTTCCCTAAATTTCTCTTTCTATTTATTCTCTCTGCCTGCCAGCCCCACCTATTTCTCTCTCCTGCTTAGCTGTTGGCCATTCAGCTCTTTATGAGACCAAGCAGGTGTTTTAGACAGGCAAAGTAACACAGCTTTACAGAGTTAAAGAAACGCAACATAGAAGAATGCAACGCATCTTTGCATCATCAAACAAATATTCCGCAGCATAAACAAATGTAACACATCTTAAACTAATATTTCACAGCAAGAAACTAAAGAGGAACGAGAGGGAAGAAGAACAGAAGAGCCCAGAGGCAAAGAAGAGAAGGCGAAAGTATTTTTTTTCATCCCGTTCACCAAATGAACGTGTTACCACTGCTACTTAGGAAGCTGTCCCTTTCAATTTATATATTGTAAAACGTTCCACTTTGATAAATGGAGACAAGTGGCCGATTGTAACAACATGCCCTGTTGTGTGGACGCGCTGTAATTTCTCTAATGAACCAGTGTTTAGATTCCGCATCACTGTGTTTTCCTAAAATTGTACAATGCTTTCCTCAAAACAAAGAACTGAAATCCATGTTATACTTTATGAACTTCTCTTTGATTATCAGGTTACCCTCGGATACACTAGAGCAGTCTGTGTGACAATCCCCAAGATACGACTGTCCGGGGCCCCACCTTTGCTGAGATGGCTGCTACTTCGCATCTGTGCTCATGTGCTAAGCACAGAAACACAATGTTCCATGTGTGACATCATAAATAAGTGGAAATATTTTTCTGTGTTTGTTAAACTCTGCATCTGTTTCCTATAACTGTCATCATCCACAGCATCGCTCACTTTTCAGTCAAGAGTTAACCTTTCTTGATTTGTAGTTCTCTCCTTCTAGTAGAGATTTCCTGCTCTTGGTGCGCCACTGACACATTGATTGGAAGGTCTGTTCTGAGGGATCCAAGGATATGGTTCAGTGGATAACTGCACCTGCTGAGACAACATGAGGGCCTGAGTTCAAATCCCTCACACCTATGTAAAAAGCCAGGCACAGCCAGGTACATTCTTTTAACCCCAACTGGGGAGCAGAGACAGGAGGTTTATGTGGGATTGCTGGCTGTCAGCCTAGCTCCAAGTCCAGTGAGAGATTCTTTCTTAAAGGAGTAAGTGGAACACCTGACTCCTGTGGCCTCCATGTATAAACCCTGCCACACCATGTGCACAAACATCACACACACACACACACACACACACACACACACACACACACACTGAAATAAAATTGAAAATAAATTTACTTAAAAGGCACTTTTCTGGTTTGGATGGAGACCTTGATGAGTGAACTTGAACGTGATGAATGTGATTTAAAATAGACATCATGGCACCATGTTCAAATGCACGAACTGGCCATAACCCAGGTTGAAGCCCCTCCCCAGGGTTATGATTAGAGTGTTCCTATTACAGACTTACTGAGAAAGCATGGACGTCATTTAGCACAAAAGTTTGAAGCAAAAGAAGCAGCTGGCATCAAGTCTGCTAGGAATTATCATGTGATTCATTGTTAGAAGCTGCCTTTGGTACCTCAGGATTAAAAATTCAGTGGGCATATGAACATTTACACTCCATTGTCGCTGTCAGCCTTTCATGGGACACTGGATGGGTAGGGTAATTGTGGGGACACCTGGCACTGTTTTTAGTTCTCTGAATCTGAGCCTAGGGTCATCCTATTACCCTAGATTTCAAGACAGGAAGTAGCATGTCTCCTCCCTGGGAAGATGCCCTACAAGCTGGCGGGAATTGGTTTGTTCCAGCTGCTGGCTGCTGGCTGCTAGCTCTTACCTCTTTCCAGAAGGTCTAATGTGGTTGGTGGGTGTGATAACCCCCAGGCACCTGCACACATCCACCACTGGCAAGCGAGTTCTTCTGCTGGCCCTGTGCAGTTGAAGAACACTGTCAGCTCCTTAGTAAGCTTCGTGCTTGAGACGGCAAGGTCCAGCAAATGCTTCCTTGACTCTTCTGTTCTCAAGGCAGCAGACTTTGCACAGGGTGGACTCCCCAGAACAATTGTAAAAAGGCCCTGAGAGGCAATTTAACTTTTATTAATTAAAAAAAAAAATCTGTCTTGTGCACTAGTAAAATATCTATAAATAAACTCCTTTAAAAAAAACCTAGCCGGGCAGTGGTGGTGCACGCCTTTAATCCCAGCACTTGGGAGGCAGAGCCAGGCAGATCTCTGTGAGTTCGAGGCCAGCCTGGGCTACCAAGTGAGTTCCAGGAAAGGCGCAAAGCTACACAGAGAAACCCTGTCTCGAAAAACCAAAAAAAAAAAAAAAAAAAACCTAATTCATTAAAGCTGGCATGGTGGAGCCCTCTTGCAAACCTAGCGCTTGGGAGGTGGAAGGAGGATCACGAGTTCTAGGTCATCCTCAGCTACATAAGGAGTGAGGGCAGCCTGATCTACATGAGGCCTTGTCTCAAAAACAAATAAACAAACAAATAAAAAAACAGAATTAAATATAAAAATTAAAGCAGCCCATTGAAAATACCATGTGTATTCTATATAACAATCTTCTAGCTCCCCAGCAACGCCTTTGCTCTCAAGTGGATGTTTTGGTGGGACTGGTCCACTGCTTCTTGTTCACCCGAGTATCTTTTCACACAGACGTGTGTCTGTACTAGAAATGGATGTTAAGTTTATTTCTTATAACCACACCACCTCCGTGGTCTGAATGTGTTGTGTTCCCCCATAGGCTTGTGTTTGAACATGTGGTCCTACCTGGTGGTGCTGTTTGGAAAGGTTGTGGAACCTTCAGAGGGGGGCACTTTAGCAAGAGGAAACATGAGACAGGTTTTGCAGGCTGCCCCACTTCCTGTTTTTTCTCGGCTTCCTTACCTCAGGGGATGGGCAGGCCTAAGGCCCTTGCTGCTGACCTTTTGCTTTGCCACAGTGGACTGTGTGTCCCTGTAACTGTGATGTAGAATGAACCTACTCTTTCCTAAGTTGCTGTGATGAGGTATTTTATTGCCCCAATGTGTAAAGCGACTGAGAAATCTTGAAACTACTCTGTGTCCTCTGATGGCTGTAGACACTGCCGTTAGCAAGCGTGTATTTGGTTTTGTGTCTAGGGTCTGGGCACAACTTCTTCGTATATAGTGCCATGAATCCACACTATGCAGAGGCTGTGGGACATCACCAAATTGCATTATACATCTGCAGCCATGTTAGGGCCGCATAACAAGTACCGGTAGCTGTGGCACAATCTTTGCACACTGTAAATATGTATTGCTCTCATGGTTAATAAAAAAACTGATTGGCCAATGGCTAGGCAGGATTTTTGGGACAGAAAATGTTGGGAAGAAGAGCCAAGTCAGAGGAGTGGGAAAGCAGATGGAATGGAAACAGGACATACAGGAGAGGATAAATCCATAAGCCTCGGGGCAGCACATAGATGAATAGAAATTGGTTAATTTAAGTTGTAAGAGCTAGTTAGTGATAGGCCTGAGCTATTGGCCGAGCATTTATAATTAATAATTAAGTCTCTGGATGGTTATTTGGAGTGGCTGCCAAGACACAGAAAATTCCACCTATATGCGGTGCCCAAATATCTGGTACCTACATGCACATAAAACCTGAGAAAGCTTTAAAAAGGTTCTGAACACGTGGCTTCCTAGCCTCCTGTTTGTCATGCTGGCTGCAGTACCTAGATGCATCTCCCAGCATCTGCCTGAAGGAGGAGCTAGCCACCAGCCATCATGCACTAAGCTAAGCAACACCAACTGACATAGTTTAAGATTTGTCTCAGGGAATCAAAAAACAACACAGATGCTCAGTAAAGACAGATACAGTCAGGAAAAAAACCTCTAAATGGGTTACAGTGTGTTTAAAAATACACATAGGCTTGGGAGAGAAAAGATAAAGGGTAGAGACAGTCAGAGACTAAAAGAAATATTTTTAAAATAATAAAATAAAGTCCTTTAAAAAGGAATAAAGTAACAAAAAAATAATAAGCCACGTAAAGGTGGGAAATACACAGAGAATCTGGATCCTGAATGTTACTGTGTTGTCTTTGGATTTTCTGATTGTTAATGAAGGAATATTGCTGTTAAGACACATTAGATTATGAAACTGCTGGATTAAACCAATATATTTTAAACTATGTATTTTTAAAATGTCTTGACATCAGATGGAAGTCAAACGATATATTACTTTGGAGAAGAGGTTATGCTCTTATTTCCACAGGAAATGAGAGGCTGTGGATTTGTTTCAGGTTGATATGAATCAGGTTTGATTGGGAAAGACCCCCTGAAATCCTGGCTACAGACATAAAGAAATGAACAACAACAACAAAAAAAACCCTACAAAACACATAATGTATATCTTACCTGCTCAAACATAAAACAAAAAAAAAATCTTTAACTGGCTTGTATATACCACATATTCTATATTTACAATGTATATTACCTTTAAAAGTGTATATATTTTCAGAACAAGGGGACTAAACACTAATAAAAATGGATGGCCCAGGTGATCCAGCATCCAGAACAGCTTCAAGGCTGCTGGCTGAGATGATCCAGCCTCACAGAATACTCCAGCCAAGACTTAACAATGATCCTGATTTTCTCAAGGTTCCTCCAAAAAGGTCAGCACCCCAAGACAATAGGAAGCAGTCTAGAAAAATAATACCCACATCCCCAAAAGATTGGTTATGAATATGTGTTATCATTTAAGGGGTGTTAGATACAAGTTGTTATTGGTCATAGTCAGAAAAAAAAGTTAAATAAAAGAGTTAAATTTAAAGGTCTCTTTCTAAAGGAAAAAAGGGGGATATGATATAAAAATTATGAGATAAAAAGGTAGATCATTAAATCTACTTTGATCCAAAAAACAACTATTAATCTCAAAATATTTTACATTGGTATGGATTTTGGTTTACTGATACAAATTTAAAGTTATTTTTGTTATACTGTATATATGTTTCCACTTTTGTTTGAGATATTTTTGTATATTAATATAAACTTAAAGTCATTTTTGTTAGACCATACAGTGCATATGCTTCCACTCTTGTTTAAGGTATTGTACCATGCATTTGACAATGTAATGTAAATTTCTAGTCCTTGAAAATTATTATTACAAACTATTTAGAATAATAAAAAAATGTAGGTTGGTAGTTAGTCACCTATTACAATCAACCTTGTAGTCATGTTAGGTGTTTTAAAAGTCAAACAGAGATATATTTTAAATAGACGTGTGGTCTTCAAACACTTCATAGATCTACAGAATATGGCATTTAAGATGTTTTAATAATATAAGGCTTTTTATGACAATGAGACATGTCTTCTCCTGGCAACATCAATCTACTTCAGAGAAGATGATGGGCATCAGAGAAATTCTATATGGTGTTTACTTTCTTTGTTGCAAAAGTTAACCAGTGGGCAAGAGACTGCCTGGCCTCAACTGCTGACAGTATGCTGTCCAAATTGGACAAGCAGGACAGAAAAGAAAGTGACTACCAAACTTTACCAAGACAAGGCAGGACAGTCCTTCAAAATACCTGCTTCACAGAAAAGTGTGTCAGACATTCTAGGCCTGTAGGCTGAAGATGGATGCCCCCATGTTAGAGGAACTTTGGGTGACTGTCCAAGCAGCCAGCTGTTTCTGTCATTTCTTAGTTTTGAAAGTTGTTTGCTCTGCAATTCCTGTTTACTCAGATAATATTATATCTTCTTCAGGTCTTTGATGGGGTTGAAGACAAGATAGTTACAGTTCCAATTCTCCCTAATCATAGCAGAAAGTAAATTAGGTATAAAACTCTGAACTTCTCAGGAGAGGACCGCTAATGGAGTATTTTCTCTCTTTGCCAAATACAACTGGACTGGATATTGTAACCATAATTCCTACTTGATAACTGTTTTTGTTGTATATAATTTTACTATGTTAAAGTTGAAATATTCCTTTTTCATTAGACAAAAAAAGAGAGGAAATGCTGTGGAACAATCTTTATACACTCTAAATATATATTGCTCTCCTTGTTAATAAAAACTCAGTTGGCCTATGGCTAGGCAGGATTTTCAGGGCAGAGAGAATTCTGGGAAGAAGGTTGGAGTCACAGAAGTCATCAGCCAGATGGAAAGGAAGCAGAACATGCAGGAGAGGGAAAAGCCATAAGCCTTGGGGCAGCACATAGATGAATAGAAATAGGTAAATTTAAGTTGTAAGAGCTAGTTAGTAATAAGCCAGAAGTATTGGCCAAGCATTTATAGTTAATAATTATACATTTATTGATATCAATTATTATTAAGTTATGTGGGGAATGGCTGGTAGGACAAAATTGATCTGCATTCTGGACAGAAAAGTCAGCCCACACCTTGGAGCATATATTGTCTACTATTTCACATTTTGAGAGTCTAACAGACCTTATACTAAGTCAGTGGTTCTCACCCTTCCTAACACTGTGACCTTTTAATACAGTTCCACATGTTGTGGTGATCCCAAACCATAAAATTATTTTGTTGCTACTTTCGTAACTATAATTTTGCTACTGTTGTGAATCACAATGTAAATATCTGATATGTGACCAGGGTCATATACCCACAGGTTGAGAACCACTGTTAAAGTTTAATGTTCACAAGTGAGCACTGAGAGACAGGAATTCCATCTGTCCTTCCCTCTACCCCAACTTACCCTGAATGCCTCACACCCTGATAAGTACACCTTCAGAATTCACTGCTAGTCCTGCCCTGGTTAAATATTATCAGATTTCTGTATTAGAGTGGGCTGTTGGTAACACAGTCTTAGAAATAAGTATAGGAAGCTCTATGGTTTGACAGTCTTGTTTCTGTTTGTAACTTAATATGCATGAGTAGCTCTTCAAAACAATAAAATTGTCCAGGCATAGAGCACTCTATGATAAGAATTCAAGATTATAGGGGTCATCCAAAACGTACATTTGAGCAATGAAATGCATCCATTAGACTAAAAAAATTTGTCTCATTTAAAATACTTTCAAGTTTTCCATCACAAACTTCCAATTCCAAAGTCTACAAGCAGCACACTGTTACATGTATCGCTGTAAACATTTTTATTTTTTATTTTATCTCTTATTTGTAGGGGGAGGTTCAAGACAGAGTTTCTCTTTGTAGCCCTTGTTGTCCCAGAATTAGCTTCATAGACCAGGCTGGCCTAGAACTCACAGAGATCTGCCTGCCTCTGCCTCCCAAGTGCTGGGATTAAAGGCGTGCACCACCACTGTCTAGCTTGGTTTTTTGTTTGTTTGTTTTGTTTTGATTTCAGATAGCATTATTTTATATAGTTCCAGCTGGCCTTGAACTCATGATCATCCTGCCTCAGCCTCTCAGTGCTGAGATTACAGGAATGTGCCTCCATGTTCAGTGCCAAAAACATTTTTTATAGTGAAAAGTATCTGGATATTCTAAGACAAAATTGACATTAATGATTTTTCCTTCTTGTATGATACTGTTCTGCAACTGTAAAGGCTGAAGTGAATTCTACTTCGGAATTCTGATTCTTTTTATTTTTATTTTATGTGTATGAGTGTTTTGTTTGCATGCACCACATGCATGTAGTGCCTTCAGAGGCCAGAAGAGGTTGCTGGAACCTGAGCAATTGGAGGTATACATCTGAGAGCCTCAATGTGGGGGCTGGGAAGTGAATGGGTGTCCTCTGGAAGAGCAGTCAATGCATTTAACTGCTGAGTCATCTCTCCAGACACTGAATTCTACATTTTTGTCAGATAGTGGAATTAGAAATTTAAGTCAGAGGATTAGTTATTCCTATTATAACCTTGAAATTCTCCCCGAACTGATCATTTATGCTTAGGCATAAAGTTAAATTGAAACAGCCTTGGGGAGAAAGGGCAGTAAAGTGGAAGTCAGTCATATTTATACTAATGTGATAAGAAGTCTCTTCACAAAGCAGGAAGCCAAGAAAACCATACAAGGCAACAGAAGAAAAGCTAAGCCTTGCTTTATGTTGATTTCTGTGGCATCCAGATTTGATTCTTCCATTTGTACCAAATTAAGACGTATTGCATGTGTTTATAGTTTCCTGCAATAAATACAATTTCTAAACCTTCTTCTTTTTTCTTCAGTCATTACCTATAGTGGTTAAAATAAATATAAAAACTTCACACTGAAGATGTCTATAGTTGTTATAAGTTAGTAACCTTTCCTCTGATTTTAGACTATTTGAGATAGTAGGATGAAAGTCACATGCACTTGCCCCTAAAAGAGAACACAGGTTACAGGCCAACAGTATTTGCTCTATGAACCTGAAGTG
This sequence comes from Peromyscus maniculatus bairdii, assembly GCF_049852395.1. NCBI lineage: Eukaryota > Metazoa > Chordata > Mammalia > Rodentia > Cricetidae > Peromyscus > Peromyscus maniculatus. The sequence goes on along the minus strand of NC_134867.1, from coordinate 35,565,062 downwards.
AACTTTGCTTCTTTTTCTCTGTCCAACAATGCAGCTGTGGTTTAATGTCAACAACACTTGAACTCAGTATCATTTTCTATGGGGAACTCCACCCCTCCCCCGCCCCACCCTACACACATAGCCACATAGGAAAGTTGCCAAGACTCAGCATATTAAAGTTTTATTAGTAAACCCACAATTCTTAGTGCAGACACACCTATACCCTGTAGAAGAAATGTTTTTTGCCTTTTACAATATTGAGACTGCCCCAAACCACTCCCCAAGTGTTCCTGCTTTGCAGTCATTATAAAATTTTATTTAGTACTTATGAATGCATTACCATCACCCCATTCCTGTTACAAGCTCTCACATGCTGGGCAGTTAGTTAAACTGTTTCAAAGTTCAAGAGCCAGTTCCTCTGGTAGATAAGCATGAACCCACAGGGCAGAAGTTACTGTGGCTAATAACAGAAAAAAAGTCAAGGAGGGCAAAGCTCTGAAGAGACAGTCATCTGGTCTACCTCATGATAGCTCCTTGAACACATGCCTCCCCCACAGCGCCTGTCAAACAGTCCTTGAGCTCTTCAGACTCACTTACTCTGCAGACTCTGAGTCTTCACATTCTCCCCATTATGGTCCCATCTGCTTCTCTGGTTCTTGAAAGCCTTTAAGATTAAGATCTTCAAATTATTGAAATTTTGATAGCTTAAACGATATGTAATGAAAAAGTTACACTTGAGAAGGCTTAATGGAATGGTGATTTAGAGGGCGCTGGGATTTGGCTAGTGAGGAAACCATAGGAGTCCAGACTTCTTTTCTCCCCCCCCCCACCCAGTCCTGCTTCTCCCCTTCATTCCCAACCCTGCTCTTCTCGATCCTCCTTCCCCTCCAGCCCTCTATTCTCTTCCCTCTTCTCCTGCCCCCTCCCCTCTCCTCACTAACACTTCCCTCCCCCTTCTCTTTAAGACAGGGTCTATCTGTGTAACTCGGGCTGTCCTAGAACTCACTCTTTAGACCAGGCTGGCCTCAAACTCAAAGATCTGCCTACCTCCGTTTCCCAAGTGCTGGGTTTAAAGGTTCTACCACCTTCTCAGCTTTAAAGGGGGTTTCATTTTGCCTAATAGCCTTTACCAGAAAAAGGTAGGATAAAGCCACTGTCTTGTACTGGCAGCCCCCAAAAGCTATGGACTCTGAACTAATTCTGCCAACTGCAGAATATGAACATATATGTCTGTCTGTCTGTCTCTGTCTGTCTGTCTGTCTCTCTCTCTCTCTCTCTGTGTGTGTGTGTGTGTGTGTGTGTGTGTGTGTGTGTGTGTGTGTGTGTGTGTGTTTATGTATTGGCAAAGAGTACCCAGTATTTATTTCATGGCTTCACTAACAGCTCCTACTCCTTAATGTCTACTCACACTTTTGCTGCCTTCTCTGTTTCCTCAAGAATTTTAACCAATTCCTCTTTGCAACTCTGGTATCTAGCTCAGAGAACGGGCATCTACCATTTAACGAAGCTCTGCTAGGGTGCTTCCTGCCAGGTGGGTCATGTAACCATACGTGTCTTAAAGAACATATAAAGAACCAGTGAGACACTTCTACGCATGTGAAACACATATTCTGCTCATTGGAGGAAAGGCCCTTATATTACATATAAAATAAGCACAGGAAGACTGACTAATAGATAGGCAGAATTGAGTACCTCAGGACTCAACAATAATGCTGGGCTGTGTTCCATGTTTTCCTTTTAGCTCGTCTGTCTCAGACTTGATGATGAAGGAGCAACATAGAAACCCCAGAGTGGGGAGGGATTATGACCTCCTCTCCCCATCCAAAGGGCCATGAAGGGGCAAAGTAGGACACAAACAAAATCTACTCTGCTCCAATGAAACACTCAAAAAGAACTACCTCCCCCTCAACAGAGAGAGAGAGAGAGAGAGAGAGAGAGAGAGAGAGAGAGAGAGAGAGAGAGAGAGAGAGACCAGCAAAGACTTGGAGACCTAGTCTTCTACTTTTGGCAAGCTGTAAAGCAGAGCTTAGCTCCACTGCCAGGGCAGCATCAGCGAAGGCTGTGTAGGAAGTGAGAACTTCATGCCATCCACTGGTAATGTTTTCTCCAGGACACCAGCATTACAGGAGACCACAGGAGAGCTGTAAGTGGTACTGCTCACATTCCAGCAAGGGAGGCATCAGCAGTGAACTAACGGAGAGCTGAATTCCCACCCTGCTTACCTCTTCTCATCCCAGTACCAGTGGAGGTAGGGTGGGATGCTCCAACTCCCAGCTACAGTCTGTAGTAAGGAGGCAGAGCCCCAATACTCCTGTTAGGATAATGTCAGAGAAGATTTACACAAGGTGCAGAGTCTTAAATAGCAGAACGCCTAGAACATCCAAGTTTTAATTAAAAACCACTTATTAGAAGGAGAAAAATATGTGACAAAAGAAAAACCCACTATCCAATGATGCAAACAGTGACATCGGAGATGTTGGAATGACCCAAAGAGGACTTTACAACAGCCATCATAAAAATGCTTCAAGAAGCCATTGTAAACACACACCAAACAAATGAAAATGTTGATTTTCAATGGAACTGAAAAATAGTCTCAGCAAATAGAAAAAAACAAATAAACATGTTTAAAACCAACGGGAAGTTTCAACAGCAGAATGGATAAGATAAAAGGCAAAACAAAGACAAACAAAACATTAGACACAATGACAGAAGATACTAAACCTGACCATGGGAAGAGCAGACTGAAAAATGCACACACAAGAGTTTAGGAGAATGTGAGCTAAAATAAAACGACACTTTCTAAGTTATTAAGTAAATTCGGGTTACAAGTTTTATTTTTGAAACACCTTTGTGGATGACACAAAGAATGATTATCCTAAGAAGGATGTATGAAAATCCTTGGCAGACTAATATTATACCAAAAATGGACCCAGGAAACGCAGCCTTTGAAAGTTCACAGGTTGGAACAAGGGCACCATCAATGCCGAGGAGAAATCACCTTCATTGAGTTACTTATTGCCATGTCCACAGTGAAGATGCTAAGTGATGGGTGAGGACGCAGTCTTTTCAGAGCCACAGTACAACTTCAAACCGAAGAGCTAAGCCAGGCAAAGAAGCCCTTCTCCTGCTGGCGGGGCCCCTTGTGCTGAGGAAAACACTCTTCTCAGTGAGGAAAACTCACTTTGCAAGTGCCAGTGAGTCCTCTAAAGTTTCACCCACTTTTAAATGGCCTGAGAAAAATCACTTTGGGGGCTGTTTTCAGTATTTGTTTATTTCTAGTGAAGATGATAGGGATTATCTTTGTGTGTGTACAAACGTAGAGTCCAATTTTTATAATAGCTAGACATATTCAACTCACAAATTTTCCATCCAAGTCCAATTTGTCAAAGTCACTAAATCTGAAGAGATCCCATCACAATTTGTTTTAAAAGCATGAGACTAATGATTTGGCTTTTGGCGGAGGAGACAGAAAAGACAGAAATGGGACCTCAAAAAATGTTTAGTTAAAACTGAAACTCCAAGTTAAAATGAATTCAGAACCACTTTCTATTTTTTAATGTGGCACGGACTACCCCAGTCCTTTACTTAGTTTTATTACAAATAATAAGATTCCAACACCAGGTCCCCAGACCATGCTCACTGCCCCTTCTCCTTTAAAAGAGTCCCAAGAGCACTTCCAAATGTGAAGTGTCTTTACTCCCGGTGTGTGTTAATAAAGCATTTAATCCTTGCACAGGAAATCTGCATGAGACAGGACAGGAACACCCTGCTGATGTGCTGAGTGTCATACCATGGGCCCAGAGTAGGCATCACAAAGGATTCCCAGTTTTAACTCCAGGTGACAGTTTCCAAACAATGCAAAAGTGTAGAGGACTGTATAAAACGTAAGATTCTCTCAAAAAAAGATGTATGGTGCATTTTTTTTAATTAAAAAAAAAATCAGTCTTCTTGGCTAAAGATTGGCAGATGTGTTTTCAACCTCAACAGGTCTGAAACTGGCTCTGGTCTTTTATGGTAGAAGCTGAGTCCAGTGATGAGTTCGACATCCCTGACCCGTGCTCTGTGCAATGCCAGCAACTCCTCAATCCATGAAGAATCCTGCTTCCCATGCTAGAAGGTTGGAAAAATGAAGAAGTGTCACCAGAGAGCACTCAGTCCATTTTCCCAATAAGATCCCCCTCTTTCCGGCCGAGTCACTAAGGACTTTTGGAGCTGTGAGATGATAAGCCATAGGATCCATTTTAGGCATGATCCACATTTTTGAATAGCATAATTTCCAGTACATACAACATACACGTCTGTTAAATGAGATGTATCAAATTTGAGGGGGAAAAAAGGAAACTGGGAACAGATGGTTGCATTCCTGGGGGCTTAAAAAATAACAGAAAGCTAGGCAGTGGTGGAACACACCTTTAATCCCAGCATTCAGGAGACAGAGGCAGGCGGATCTCTGAGTCTGAGGCCAGCCTGGTCTACAGAGAAAGTTCCAGGACAGCCAGGGCTACACAGTCAAACCCTATCTTGAAACACCAAACAAACAAACAAACAAAAAAACCAAACATGAAAATGAAAACTATATATATATACAGAGAGAGAGAGCATGGTAGAGAAGAAAATGGGAGAAAAAAAATGTGGATACAAGTTCTGGTTGTATGACTGCTGTATAGGAAAACTACTTGACAAGTGAGTTTGTACTCCTTTACCATATTCTTCTAGAGTGGTTTATTTATTTATTTATTTTCAAATTTTATATGTATGGGTGTTTTGCCTGCATGCATATCTGTGCACCACAACAGACAAGATCATCAGATCTCCTGAAACTAGAGTTACAGACGGTCGCTATCTGCCATGTGGATGATACAAATCCAACCGAGGGCCACTGGAAAAGTAGCCAGTGTTCTTAACTATTGAACCATCACTCCTGGCCCTTTGCTAGGGTGGTTTTAAGGATCAAACATAAAAATGTGAGCAACTGTATTATTACATGACCACTAGTTTCCATAGGAATATGTTATCTTTATGGCTGCATGAAAATGGTGTTGGGAATACGAAAAATGCAATTTCATTTCTGAAGAGAGTAAAGACCTAGAGAATATGAGATCAGGAAAGAACCAAAGGGGCGTTTCCTGGAAAATGAAAGTAGAGATCATGGTTAAATCAGATAATGTGGACAGAAATCATACATCCTTATGCCATAAGCATTTCTGAAAATGGCCTTGGGAAACCATCATAGACATATATTGAAAAGCCTATAGGGCCGGTAAGGTGGCTTAGCAGTAGAGGCCCTTGCTGCCTAACTTGGCTGCACAAGTTTCACTCTCAGGACAAACATGGGAGAAGGAAAGAACCAACTCCTGAAAGTTGTTCTCTCAGATCCACGTGGTGTTTGCACACACACACAAGTGCACACCTACATTATAAATAAATGTAATTGTTTTAAAAGCCCCATGCATTCTTGGGACTTATTAGCTGAAAAATCACAGACAGACTTTTCCCATACAAAGCAGATCAGCAACCTCCCATTTCCCATTAAGCTTCAATTTTCCACTGCCTAATACTCAGTCCTCTCTCTGCCACAACCCTTACTTTGGCTTTGAGAAGAGCAGCTAAATCTGTGAACGCCTCATCAGTGGGTAGTTTGCATGTCTTCCAACATTCATAGGAATGGGTAACAAGTAGACATACAGAGTCTGTTTCTTCTGGCTAATGAAACTAATCTTTAGTCACTCCTTCAGAGGTAAAATAGAAGTATGTGTGGCATGCCTTAAAATAACCCTTTTTCTGGCTCAGATCCAATATTTAGCATCTTTTAAGTGTGGCGCCATTAAAGAATTGAAATCAATGTTTCCATCAACAAAGGAATGGTAGAGTAGAAGAGAGATTCAGCGTTTGACTCACACCACTCAGTATCATTTTGATGAAAGGGTAAATTGGGGGTGGGCCCTTTTATTTTAGCGGCCTGGTGCAGAATTAAAATGTGAAATCTAAAAATCAGGAACTATTTTTGAGTTCATGTGGGCCAAAGCCACATGCTAGGTGTGATAGGACAGAAGAGAGGAATGGCCTGGGTTCCAGATGATATCACCAACTCACAGCATTGCACCAAGACTATATACCACTAAACTTCCTGTCATAGGAAAAAAATGCCCACTCACTTAAGTCACTGTATTGATGTTTCAGTTATTTGTTCCAGAATATACTTAATCTTTAATACTTATTACATTATTCCTATGGGCCTTTAAAACATAAAGGACAACTGATGTATTTAATGGCAATTTAATCTCTCAAGGAAAAGAAACAATGAATGTAAACAATTGTTCCAAAAAAATTGGATAGGAAAGACTCTCATAATGTTACATATAGAGGCTTATTTTAATGCTGTCTGATTACAACTTTAAAACTAATTAATAAGAGTGGAATTATAAGTCTAGTCTTAGAATCCAAGAATATCCCTATCACAAATCAATCTAGACTTTAGCAACTAGGCCATAGGAGAAGTTTCTGACGAAAATTTTAATGTTTTTAAGAACAAGGTGGTCTTCTGCAAAGATGTGTCATTTTCAAAGATCGATTTAAGGACCACTGAGATGGACTTGTCACCAAGCTTGACAACCTGAGTTCGATCCCTGAATCCCACATGGTGGAAGAAGAGGACTCCTCACACATATCCATAGGCCTCGACATGCATGATGCACCAAGACATGCATGCCCACAGATAAACGTGCACGCGTATGCACACACACACACACACACACACACACACACACACACACATACACACACCATACATGGTCTCTAATAAATATATAGTAAAAAACAAGGACCACATTTAACACCATCATGCAATTCTAAAGCTCATATACACTCCAGAGTTGTGTTTCTTCTGGAGCAATGTAAGGCACACGCACTACATGTCAATGTGTGAGGGAGGAAAGGAAGGCTACTTACCGGACAGCTCTCAATGTGATCAGGCCGGTGAGGCAGAATGAAGGCTGAAGAATCTAAGTCTGTGCACTCTAAGGGGATCTCATAGGACTGTTTGCAACAGGTGAGTACAATGAAGAAGTGAGTTGGAATCAGAACTTCTTGACTGCGGATGACTTTTCTGTTTCTGTAAAACATGCAATATACATTCTCACTAAGAAATATCTAGCCAGGCAGTGGTGGCGCATGCCTTTAATCCCAGCACTCAAGAGGCAGAGGTAGGCGGATCTCTGTGAGTTCGAGGCCAGCCTGGGCTGCAGAGAGAGTTCCAGGAAAAGCGCAAAGCTACACAGAGAAACCCTGTCTCGGGGGGTGGGGGGAGAAAGAAAGAAAAGAAATATCTATCTTTCTTTTAATAAGCACTTCAGTAGGACTTGCTTTTAATCAAACATATCTAAAATTCAAATTCAGTTAAATAAGCATGTTATAAGAAGTTAAATAATCATGATGTCTTAATATTCCAAAAGATTGATGCTAATAATTAGAATATTCAAATAACTTTTTTCTATTGAAATTAGTTTTTTTCCATTTCTACCTAAAGAATATTCAGACAGTAAATATATATATGCATGTATACATATATATATATACATATTTACACACATATATTCATCTTTGAACTCTTATAACCAATATTCTAACTCTAGATCAACATTTATGGTCCTTGTCTTCCACACAGTTACAGATAATGGACCAAAGTGTCTTCTTCCAGTCCTTTCAGAGAGGACATGTCATGAGCTCTCCACCCCTTTGACTGAATTTCTATTTTATCCCCAAACTTTAACAAAAAAGAAAAAAAATCTAACTAACCACAGCCTGTCATTAAGACTGTAGCCTCTGTTTTAACCCTAGACTTATTTGTTGAGCATCTTTCAAAACTTAAGGTAGTAACATCACTATTTTTCAAAGATGATCCCGTGTACAGTCATAACATGTAAAACAGATTGAAAATGAGAGTTCTGGCTAAAGCTGTTAGTGGGAGACATATACGTTCTCTTCTACACCCTCTACAACATGGCTTACAGGCCAGCTACGTAAAAAAAAAAAAAAATCTGTCTCGATAGACACAGCAAAATTGGCTGGGTGTGGTAGCACACACACCTTTAATCCTGGCACTAGGGACACAGAGGCAGATGGATCTCTGTGACTTTAAGGCCAGCCTGGTCTACATGGTGAGTTCCAGAACAGCTAGGACTACATAGAGAAACCCCATCTCAAAACAAACAAACACACAAACAAACAAAAATCCAAAATAGTAGACACTGTTAAAAACTATATATTTTACAAGTTGACATACTCCCAGTTTTATCATGGGACAGTAAGAGAGTTCTCTGTGAGGGGAAAATCTCAGTAGAGTCTTTAGTATCTGTCTGTAGGAGCAAATTTTCTTTAGAAAATGGGGTTCAGTTGCTGCTTTAATAAAGATCAACCAGGGTAAGCATGGTGCTCAGTGGCAGACACTTGTCTCACTTGTGCAGGGTTTGACCCCTTCCCTACACATCGTTCCCACATAAGACTCAAAAAGCATCAACCAGGTTATAAAATATTCTCCATTCTCATTTTATAAAACCAGCTCCAATGATAGCGTCTTCAAGACGGTGGTTCCTTCCCTGCCATCCAATGAGATGGCTCTGTGCTGTGTTGTTAACTCAAGGCCATCAGATGTGAGGCACTATGCTTTTGTGACCCTTCTCATTCCTCCACTCTGGACTTCCGTCACTGTACCGGTATCATTCTCAGCCTAGGCTTCTAACTGACCATCGATTACACTGAGCCACACAGAGATCTTGAACCGGGGTTAGCATTCATAAAGTGCTCATGAACTGCTCTACTGAATCAGATGGAGGAGACATGACTTACTTCACTGAAAAAAAAATTATTTGATTGAAAACTGAGTAATATATTGAAATGCATCATAAAGATGTCAAAGGCTCCTGGGTGATTTAAAAAAAAAAAGTCTCCTATGAGCACGTGAATTGTGCGGTACAGAAAAGGACTTCCTGAGTGGATGAAAAGCCCCCTCGAGGACGACTTTTAGGACTGAAATGCGTCCGTACCGTTTCAGGGTCTCCAAGGAATCATAGCGTCCATCATAATCAAAGTCAAACACGGGACCGCTGACGACATTGACGCCGTTCCTCTCTTTGGAGTACCTTTGCAGCAGGGTGTCATGGAGGTACCGCCATATGACTGCAAGAAAAGAGAAGGTGCTCCAGTTCCAAAAGCACGGCGACGGGCCACGCCGCCGTGTGGAAGCGGCTAACCCCACAGAGCGAAGTTAGTCTTTCCGATGATAACTAGAGACTCGGTCAGTGTTGGCTCCGGTTTTAGTGTCAAGTCCAAATTCCTCCACTATTCACTTTGAGGCTTGGGAGGAGCCTGAAGGGCAAACACTCGATTCAACTCTGTCTCAGTATTTGGAAACACGTGTCTTGAGCTGAAGTCATGACCGCGTGTCTTAACCATTAAGCACTGATGCACCAGCAACAATGATTTAGACTCACTACTGATATCTGAATTTGTCCTCTGAAAATATACATGTGTCACACGCAAAAATCTAAATAGAGGTGTCCTTACAAATGGCATATTTTGATATTCTTGATCATAAGTCTAAGTAGAAATGCTTCTTTACTCTCACAGACATCAGATACTAAAATGGTCAAGGATGCCATGAAATCTAGTCATTTTAAAAATAAAAATAATTTCACAAACTTACTTAAATAAAGAACCATACTGAAAGTTGATTTATTAGTTTATTATACTCACTAGGTTACTTTAGAGGGCAAACCTTACACATTTTTTTTTTTTTTGCCAAAAATGTTTCTAATATTTAAATACAAAGCAAACAGATACTAGACTATATAGAACTTTTTTTGTGTTCAAGTACATTCAGAGTTAAACTTTGAAGAATGTATTTGATAAGTGCACATTTAATCAAAACCATAAATCCTATTCCCTATCAACTAAATCTACATATACTGAAACCATCGTCCATATATCCTATTACATATCAATTAAATCTACATATACTGAAACCATCGTTAAAGGTCTTTACCTTGAAAACTCTGATACATTGGCACTGTATTAGAAGTAAGCAACGCTTCAGAATATATTTGATTTGAAATTCTATTTAGTCCTAGAAAAAAAGAAAAGAAAAAGAAAGAAAAGAACTCTTTCATACAGCACAGATAACATTTTGCAATTTCTTGTGGTGGAGAGAGAAGCATTTTTAAAAATGAACTGAGTGTCACCTCAAGCCTGTTAAACCTGCCCCCGGTCTAGGAGAAGGAAAACGCAGTACATTTGGCCGAGTTCCTTAGAAAATTAAAAATGTAAACTCATTGCTTTGTGCCGATCTTTTACCAAAGAGACACAAATTAAAGTAAGAAAGTCCCACCCAGAGAAAACAACCCCACGGGTCTGCCCCAGGTGCCACATAAGGATGCCTTGAGCTAGGACCCACAGCCAAGTTTTGCCTGCAGACACTTACTGGGGGCTGAACTGGAAGCGGAGGGCTTGGGCATCTGGTACCTTTTGAGTTTTGCCTTTTAAGGCTGGCTTTAAAGAGTCTTCTCATTAGCATACAAATCTGTCACTTTAGAAATGGAGCCATGCCTTCCCAAGGGCCATTCTAGAGGCTCTGTAGCAAGCTATGAAAGCTCCTCCTTCACCTGCTTCCTTCACCAATCACCTTCATTGTAACCAAGCTGTGTGTGCGCCCTTCCTAAGATCCAGATGCAGCCTTTCACTCCCAATGAGTCATCTACCTGAAGTATTTGCACCAGGTCAATTACTCCGCCAACACACAATAAATATACATTCAAGCCTTAGACCAACGTAATGCTTTCCCGAGTATGTTCCTAACGTATAATTTTCACTAGTAAATAAAAAGCCTCCTCCGCACAGTGCCGCAGAATCCTTGGAAGGTATTTCTCACTAATTTATTTTATTATTTTCATTGTTGATATTTTTAATTTGGTGCTGCCACTCTGACCCAGGGACATGCTAGGCAAGTTCTTCAGCAGTGAATCACGTCCTCAGACCCATGAGAGATTTGTAAGTAAGCAAAGACAGAAGCTAAGTAAAGGGAAAGCCATGAGGCAGAGGTGGGGAGGTACTTACTTGGCGGAGTGAGGAACCCATAACTTAGCTTGGAATTGTTTTTATAAAAGGAACATTTATGGGTGGGACTAAAAGGAATCCGAAGGTCCTGGTATAAGCAATTGGAAAAGTCATCTGTCGAGAGAGAGTCCTGAAGAACAAATAGTGAAGAGTCAGCAGGTATCCGACATGGAGCAGTGAAGAAAGCTAATGAATGAATTAAAGGCGAACGGTGTTGCCCAGGCGTGGAGTCACAGCCTTCTTCTCCAGCTTCCCATCTGTCTACAGATGCTCTCTAACTGAAGCACAAATACTCTCTACGGTGGTAAGACTATAAATCCCTATACATGCACATATCTTCGGCTGTGATGGCTTCGTGCTTTATTTATTCAGTTTTAGGCATTGTAGGAAATAACATTTCGATTTCTAGAAATCTGCGCCATCTTCCATATCCAAAAGTACAGCTAAAAGTTGCTGAGAGAGGGAGGAGAAGCCACTGAGAACCAAGGTGAAGCCCTCGGGGGTCATAATGAATGTGACTTCACATAGCTTTTCTTAGATTAAAAAATAATCAAAATTCAAGCAGAATCAATGACCATCACAAATAAAGGTCATAAGTATCAATAAAGCTGGTGTTCACCAAACATGGCGAGTGCTACATGCTACAAAGGGAGGAAAGTGACTGAAGGTAACCTTCAAAATTTTTTTTAAATGCTCAAGAAATTTTTCATAATAATAAAATAAACATTTTAATAGAAATGATATGCATATATACATATCCCTATCTTTTTATTTAGCAGTCTCAGAGAGCTTAACACTAAGTTCATTTATTAAGTCTAACTGCTTCCCTCAATGGAGCTCTCTTCAATCCCTGAAGGCATCTTGATGTCTTACCCATCACCCACATTTCCTTTATAATTCCTCTTCCATCTAAGTACCATGGGGCTGGAGTGAGTGAAATAGTAGTCTTATTCTGGGATATTTGCACATGCTGTTTTCAAGGTCCCACCGTTCTGTTGTTGGTAGGAGCAGAGAGAGGAAGTAAATGCCTCCTGGTCTGGGCTGGGATCCTCAGGCAGATGGGAGGCAGTGACAGGGCTGAGCTCTCAAGATCTCCTTAGATGTGGTCAGTTGAATACAATCCATGTACTCAGACAGCCACGTATTTACAAAAGAATAATTGTGACTGATTGCCAATCTGATTTCCTTAGATTGTAAATCAGAGTCACACAATATTAAAAATAGGAGGTCAAAGAGGATAAAGGAAAACCAGCCACTGAAGAGTGTATTCTCAGAGCCACACAGATAAATAGTAGTAGACCTAAAACTTCCCTCTAACTTTCTGGACTCTCTGTTCAGTACTCTCTTCCTTCAGGAAGAGGCAATAGATTAACACAAGTAAGTTGCTTTCAACACAGTGCAAGAGGTGACAGATACTTGCATTACTGAGGAAGGTGTAAGATGTCCAGAGTGGCATGAGGAGGTCCTGGCTGTATCCACTCATAAAGTGTTGCTGATAAAGAAGACAGACACTGTGTTTCTTCTGCAGAAACTGGGGCCTTCCATGTGGTACGGTATTAAAGTCAATAGCCTCTGCTGCAGTCATAAAGGGAAAAGAAAACCACACTTTATGTTATTGGGTACTATACAATGGAACACTCATCCAACCCTCTCCTCTTTTGAGACATATGGAGAAATTAGCTTTCAACTGTAGAAAACATCACAAACACTGCAAAGTACAGAACCACACACAAAAACTTTACTTTTTTACTGGAATATCAATGTTCTGCCAAAGTATCACAAGAGGACACTACCTTAAATTACTAGAAATTCTAGTTAGCCAGGACTTACCCTACGCACACACACACACACACACACACACACACATACACACACACACACACACACACACACACACACACACACACACACACAATCTTTTTCAGACAGTCTCAGGTAGCTCAGATGGGTCTCAAAGTCAGTGTGACCAAGGTTGACCTTGAACTCCTGATCATCCTGCTTATACCTCCTGAGTGGTGGCATTATAGGAATATGGCACCATGCCTAATTTTATGTGGTGCTGGAAGACTGAACCCAGGACTTCAAGCATGTTGGCAAGAGCTCTACCAACTTAACTGCATCACAGGTCCCCTGAAATTCTTCATATTTTTGGTTGTGAGCCTAGCCTTTAACGGCTGAGCCATCTCTCCAGCCCTGAAATTCTTTAATATTATGTTAATTACCTACTCTTCACTAAGTAATTAGTAGGCGAAGAAAACATATGTGGATATTTGAAGGGAACGCTTAAGAACAAGGGGCTGAAATAAGGACACTGTAGACAACGGCTTGCTGGCTTTTTCCTAAATGTCAGGGGCTTTGCGGAATTATTTTCATTCTCTGTTTCTTATATCTCCTACACCTGTGAAGTAGGTCCCCGACATGTTCCACAGATGAGGCGACGGCAGCTTGCAGAGAATAAACACTTTCCTTATCGTGTTGCTCCTGAGCCCACAAGCTCAGCTCACCCCAGGTCTCAAATTGTCAGCCTTTGCCACACGTTATACTACCTTGGGGAAAAGATTGCTCAAACCCCAAGAGTTACAAGAGTGATCTCACATAGACCAGCTCAAGTCAGGATCAATGCAGAACTGACCACTTTGTTCCAGCAAGGAAAAATACCAGTCAAATCATTGAAAGATCAGAGGTTGCCACAAAGTAACTCTGAGCATCCAGGCCACAATTATGAAATGTTGCCTCTGTTGCCTACAAAATCATAACCTTCAATAAAAATTATGAGGAAGTAACTGTAGATAGATAAATAAACCTATATTAAGGAGCCAGACATTTACCAGGTATTTTAAATGGAAGTCTAAACCTTCCTATAAACCTACAAAAAAATTTCAAAATTTCACAAAACAAGGTGCACACCTTTCCAGTGTAAAATGGCATTTCTTGCACTATGACTAACAGGCTAGACTGACAAAGAAAATTATGTCTCATCAAACAGCTCCTCATTTCCTTACTTTATTAATTCTTTGTAAAGAATCCCCTACCTCCCCACCCTACTCCACCTCTGCAACAACTCTCTGTGACTTCCAGATTTCAGATCCAAGTGTAACATGCATGCCTTACCATTTTCCAGGGTCAGGTTAAAGTGTTTCTCAAAGTCCACAATTGACGTAATCTAAAAGAGGTTCATAAAATGATTTTTAAGGATTAAGAGACATGCTTTAATTCTGTACTGTAGCATTTCTGTAACATTGACTAAGCCAAGGAAAAAGAAGAACAACAACAAAATCCATTTACAGAGTGTTGTGTAAGTCAGAGGTCTTCCTTCTTTAAAAAGAGGAGGGTGAGCCGGGCGGTGGTGGCGCACGCCTTTAATCCCAGCACTCGGGAGGCAGAGCCAGGTGGATCTCTGTGAGTTCGAGGCCAGCCTGGGCTACCAAGTGAGCTCCAGGAAAGGCGCAAAGCTACACAGAGAAACCCTGTCTCGAAAAACCAAAAAAAAAAAAAAAAAGAGGAGGGTGAAAGGGGACCCATAACAGTTAGAATAGGACAAAATTATCTGAGGCCATGAAAAACTATAAATCTGCTTTACAGCTCTCATCTCTACTCCAGGTCTAAGTAAAACAAGAGAAAGTGTAAAATAAACTCCATCTACTAACTTTATGAATGTTGCTCATTTGGTTCAGGAACTACTGGGTACTTTTACATTCTTACAACAAGGACATTGGCACTGTGACTAGGACAGTTACAATGAATGAAAATGGAACATCGAGTATTATATCCATATGAACAAAAACATCTCCTCCCTCAAATTTGCACTATGCTGGGCTGTATTTTAGGAACATTCAATAAGATGGGTTTACTCTGCTCAAGGAATCCTCTAGAATTCACCACACCCGCAAGGGATCCCAATACCAAGAGATTAAGAACAGCTAAAAATACAAAAGCTAGATGGGGAGATGTCTAATAAATGGTATGCATATGTTTTTAGATTTCATAATAAACATACAGATGTTTAATAACTGTGTTATATCCAACTTCTACATTTTAATTTCATCTTAGCTGTCTCTGTAGCAATTTCTACACACACACACACACACACACACACACACACACACACACACACACACACACACACACCAGTGCTGTTAAGCATTGCAGTTATACCTACCCAGGAGTTACACATGCAGCCGAGGTTATTGGATGGTGATTTGATTGGACATAAATCCAGGAAGCTCTCTTCTTGGGGAAGACTTGGGATGTAAATGGGTGTCTTTAAAAGGTGGTTAAGACTGCCATGACTTCCATTATTAGGAGCTGGGGTCAAACCCAACAAATCTGCATAGTTCCAAGAATGGTAAAGAGTTAACTGGAAGTTTCAAGATCAAACAAATTGATTTGTACCATGAGTTTCATTTTATTGTTTTAAATCCAATGTATCTGATTCTCTTACTATTTAATTAGAATGAAGAGAGAACATACTTAGCTTTGAGCTATAGAAATCTGTGATTCCTTTACCCACATAAAGTTTTTTTATTATTCTTTAAAAATTGTAGGTGTGTGTGTGTGTGTGTGTGTGTGTGTGTGTGTGTGTGTGTGAGTGCAAGTGCCTGTGGAGACCAGAAGAGGGCGTTGGATCTCTTGCAGCTGCCTGATGTGGTTCTGGAAACTGAATCTGAGTCATTTGGAAGAACTAGAGAGTCATCTCTCCACCCCAAATGTGGTGTTCTAATACTGACACAGCACTATACCACAATTCCTCAACTTTTAATTTAAGATTTATTTTAGCCTGACACGGTTGCACATGCCTCACACCTTTAACCTCAGCACTCAGGAGGCAGAAGCAGGCAGATCTCTGAGTTTGAGGCTAGCCTGGTCTATACAGTGAGTTCCAGGACAGCCATGGACTCTATAGGGAAGCCCTGTCTTCTTTTATTTTTAACCATGTGTATGTGTGGGTCTATGTGTTAAATGTGGGCACATGAATGCGGATGTCCACCGAGGCCAACGGCATTGGATCCCACAATACACCAATTCAGAAGTCATGGATCTAGCAGGCGGGTACCCATTGTGGCTCTCCCGTTATGTCTATTGACGGTGCCATCCATTCAACTAGCATTAACATCACAGACACCACACCTTCTGGAAACCTTTCGCTGCCCCGTACTCTTCAGTGGTTTCCATCACGGCTGAGTCAAATGTCCTAAAATTAAGCCTCAGGCTCTGAGTGTTTTACCACGAGCTGTGTAAATGGAACAGGCACGTCATCAGGGCGACATGCTCTGCATAGCCTTCCCGTGGCTCTCAGTCAGGGAAAGGAACACGGAAACGGAAGTATCTTCTCCCACTGCACTAGCGTGCCTGCAGAGGTGCCAAGTGTGTGCCCTACCCCACCTGTCTGCAGAAGGAATGTGCTGCTCATGCTTACCACACATTAAGTTATAGACTTCAATATTTTCGAAGGAGTCGACCTCAGCGCCGTGTTTGAATGCAGGTCCATAGGCAACAAAGAGAGCCTGGATTCACCAGAAATGTTAAAGCTTGTCAGTTTAACTCAGTTATTCGTGTAGCTGATCAAAATTTTATAGTGTCTGCACTGCACACATATATGTACATATATACACATACATGTATGTAATTGAAACCCCACGCCCAGTGGGCAGCCTTGGATATTGTTTTAACTTTAATTGTATATATAACTTAAAGAGACCTAGGACATTTATTTTTACTACAATCTTTGGCTTGATGATCAGAACAGAATGAAAGACGATTCTTTTTTTTTCCCCATCTATGGTATGGGACAAACACTTCACCCTGCCCACTTCACACAGTGCTACAGAGAGAAAATTTGGTCATTATTACAACTAGATTCAGAAAAATGTCACAGTGCCAAATGCCAGGTGTCGCCTCCTTTCAGACCATAATCATGATATCCTCTCATCAATCAAATCACTGACATTTTACCATGAACCCAAGTAGTTCATAGATCACAGATATGTTCAAAATGAACATTAGACACTTAGGAAAGAGGTCAGTAAAGCCCATGTCCATGGAAACATGAATACAAACTACTAACAAGTTCCTTAATTCCTCCCACAGGAAAAAAGCTCAGCAACTGTCTCACTCACTATATGTCCAGTCTGGGTTTTTACAAACAGCCTTTCATTTATCTGACTTTTTCAGGTCAATCCTACTGGTGGAGTATAACAGGTTTACTCACTTGCATATTTGAAAACAGATTGTCAGAGCCATGAAATCCACTTCCACAGTATTTCCTTTCTGACGGATTCCTAAATTGTGACATAATATTATATTATAAATTATAATAAATGAGTAATGTAATTCTAGTCATTAAACAAAACTTCAACCACACCACTATTTTTGTTCATAAAGAACAAGTGGCAATTGTTAAATTGTTAAATTAACTTAAAGCAAATAAAACCACCTGGGTAGGAAACTCCTGGGTATTATCCTTTATACTATATCATTTAGAGCTGATTTGTTCATGAAACAAAAGACAGAGGTGACTAAATCTTAGCATAGAGATGGAAGGAGCTTAGAATGCTAACTGTGCAGCTGTGACTGCAAAAGAAAAAAAAATGCCATTTGTCTCTATTCTGCCGGGTTGCAACTTCTCCTGTAGGTCATTTGTAAAATCTCAATCAATAATGAGGCTTATAATAATGCTCAGACGTAGTATTTTGTTGTTATTGGAGTTAATGGGGATTGAACCAATGGCCTTGAATATCCTAGGCAAGCACTTTAACACTGAGCTATATCCCCACCCCTCATCTATAGTATTTAAATCGTCACTATATACCAAACCTCCCGAGGGTAATGATTGGCTCACCATGCATCTTCTGGACTAACTGCCCAGCTCTCTAATAGGGTGGCGAGAATGAGACTGCAGTGACAGAACTGTGGTTCACTGCTTAGGTATTGTTTGTCAGGGGAATTGTCACGATTAATGAATGGTTTTATGGGTGACTACCAAAAGATTTAATGGTTAAGTATTAGGATATGAACAATATTAATCATCCAAATATTTTAGTGAGTACCCCAACAAGCTGAGGTTTCTTGATGGGTTAGTATAAGAAAATCAAAAAGAGCAGCTACATATAATAAAGATACTTGCTTGTTATAAAGCGCTTTCACAACTGGCGGCCTTGGAAGGGTTGTTAGAAATGACTATTGTATAGAAGAGACACATTGGTAAGTGGTAACACATTAATGGAGATCATTAGAAACAATCAACATGGATGTGAGCAGCCAGAGCAATGGTTCTTAGGTAGAACTGATCATCTCCCCCCAGGAGATGTTTAGCAATGTCTAGAAACATTTTCAGCTGTCCTAAGTTGAGAAAGAAAGCTGGAAACAAGTTCAGGGTCCTGTCAAATTTCCTGTAATGAACTGAGCAGTTCACAGAATTATCCAATTCAAAATGTTTAGAAAGTTAGAGCAGAAAAACATCCTACATGTATGTTAGAAAGGGGCCAGTCTTCACCTTGAACGGATACTAGAGCAGGCTGAGCATGCCCAGGATGTTTACGGAACTTACAACGCAAGTTGCCACTGAGGGTCCAAATAGAAGGTCAGGGGCTCGATCCTGTCACTTTTAGCAAAGTGCAAGCGCTTGGGTAAGAAGTGTTTCAGGTACGGCCTAAAGTGTTGGTTTGGCTCCCGGCACTGATGTTGCAGAAGAAGAAGGGAAAAAAAAACTGTTATTCTCTCATCATCTGGGCATAAATACCTCTTGAAAAATGCCTTAACTTCAGATAGGCTTTATTCACAAACATTTTACCTGCCAGTCAGGAACACACAGGTGCTGGTAGGAAACTAAGGGTTCTTGCTAGCTACAGAATTTGAATGGTAGTTGACACTTTCATAGGGTGTTATAATTACTCCTGAGCAAGAGTCCTAGGACTCTTAGAGTGTCACTAGGCTACAGCGGAGTTACAACTGATATACTTAGTTCACATGCCCTGTTAAATACAACTCTAAAAAGACTTTAATACTTAAAGTGTATCAAATATGAAATATAATATATACAAAACTCAACACTCAGACAAAAACGTATTTTTAAAATAGGTATGTAGTATAAACGAAATAAAAAACAAGTCTGAGGATGTGCAGTTCAGCAGGACACCATGCCCTGGCATGTACATTACCCAAAATAGCAATAACTAATGAAAAAATTAAGATACTCACAGAAAGATTTTTCACGAGGCCTTCATAATTAACTAAAGGGGCAAGCAAAAGAATTAATAGCTAATGATATATTACAATTAAAAATACAAATGATACAAGATATTATATTGTTACACTCAAACTCATCAACAAAATACCAAAGCATATTTTTCTTGCCTTTTTTGAGTAAAACAGGGTCTCATGTATCCCAGGCTGGCCT
The DNA here is from genome assembly GCF_049852395.1 of Peromyscus maniculatus bairdii. NCBI lineage: Eukaryota > Metazoa > Chordata > Mammalia > Rodentia > Cricetidae > Peromyscus > Peromyscus maniculatus. Next base: position 35,545,582 of record NC_134867.1, on the reverse strand, counting down.
CAAACTCATTATGTAGCTAGTGGAGAATGTCTTTGAATTCCTAATCCTCTGGCTCACAACTCTGGGACTAAAGGCATGTGTCACCATGCCCAGTCCATGTGGCACTAGGGATCAAACTTGGGGTTTCATGAAATTAAGCAAGCTCTCTGCCAGTGGAGCATTATCACCAGCCCCCAAAGCTTATTTCAAACAGCTCATTCATTATATCACTGCTTGGCCACTGCAAAGGATAGACAAATCCTTAGATAGCTCTCTGTAATGATGGCCAAGAAATGGTGTCACGTTGGTACATAAAAAGAACACTAGTACATTATCTATCTACTCATCCATCTGTGCATCCATATGCTTGCCCATTCATCTACATGTGCTTATTTATTCATCCATACACTCATCTATACAAATATCTATCTGTATATCCATCCATTTAGATCTAGTATAACTTTACTATGTAATAATAAAAACATATGTTTTCGATACATTATAGAAAATACTTAGGAAGACATATTCCAAACATAACAAGTTGGCTCTAAGGAGAAGAAATGAGTTGTGATGTAGAGAAGGAAACAACTTTTTTTTTCTCTTTGTATATTTCACAATGCAATGACAGTTCTAGAATTTCCAAATAAAACCAACACAAAGGAGTGAGCACGTAGATTGGTGTAAAAGCTGAGTGTAAAGGTAAGGTCATTCGATTCGCCTAGTGAACTCCGTGCTACATATTAGTAACAGTCCAGATTTCTAAATTTTCCTTGACTTCTCTATTTGGTTCTACATAAATCTGAAAAAATTACCCAGAAAAAAGAATCCATATTGTATGTAGACAGATGAATCAATATACAGCTTTTGCTTTACTTTGGGAAATTTGGAGCCCTAACTGGAATGAAGCTGTAGCTAAAGCTCAACCACATGCCAAACACCACTCAGGAATGTCAGTCGATATATGCTAATCTCAGCCATTCCATGCCAAATGTCACCCAGGAATGTCAGCTACATGTTTTCTAACAGGTTATTAACCATTCACAGTCACCCCTCAGTATCCACGAGCAGTGTCTCTAGGGCCTTCCCAGAGATACTAGCATGGTCAAATGCTGAGTCTCCTACAAAACAATGCAGTCTTTGCATATAACTTACATGACCTTTCTGTGTATTTTAAATCATCCCTGCATTACTGACAATGCCTTGCAATGCAAGTGAACTACAGCTAGTTATTAGACTGTATTACTTAAAGAATAATGATAATAATATCTGAACATGCTTGAACACCTTTTTCCTTTTATTCTTTTCTTTCCTTTTAATCCACAATGGGTTGGGTTAAGGGACTTCCATGGAACCTCTGGATATGGTTGTATTACTTTTCCAAATTAAAAAAAAAAAAACAAGAAAACAAAAATTTCTTGTTTTTTGAATATGGAGCCCCTGGTTTGCATATATCTGCACAAAAATTTTCTTGCAGTGAAATATATTTTTCTTCATTAATATTCAACCATCTCTACTGAAATTTATTTCATTGCAGAGTCCAAACCTAACCCAATTTTGATAATTCTGATATATTTATATTTTCCATTACAAAAATAATTATATCAAAAAGATAAACAAAACCAAAGATGTAAACCAAAGGGGGGGCAGTAGATGTAAAAGACAGAAGTAAGCTTGATCTGCAGAATAAGGATCTTTGTGTGTATGCAATTTTGTAGACCAGGCTGGCCTTGAACTCAGAGATCTATCTGTCTCTGCCTCCAGAGTGCTGGGATTAAAGGCATGCACCACCACTACCTGGCAATAATAAATATCTTTAATCATGCCTTGGCAGTTTGTGTTCCCATGTGGTCAGGAGAGAAGATGAAATCACTGGTCTTACTCTGTGTAAAAGATGCATGCTATTGCTTTGGGAAATTTTTGAAGAAAACCATTATCTAACCTTTAAAAACATAGCTGGGTTTTTCCTATAAGCAGTGTATAAAACTTAGTAAATAAAGCATAAATTGTCATATGAAATTATATTAAGATCACCAAATAATGTTTAGTCCAAGAATATAAAATTGGTAAAGTGGTAAAGCTATCTTCACTCCGATAAAACTCCCTTAAGCACAGAATCTCTGCGTGGAGATTTAATCATGCTTTCCTAGGGCTGACATACACTGATGTAGGGCAATGCATGTTCACCAGTGTTGTCGAATGGTAGCAAACAGTTCCACTTACACGAATAGTATTTCTCTGGAACGTCAGTGGGTCTCAGTCGAGCAGCAGGTCCATAGACAACTTTAACATTGTTCACATCCCCCAAATACTTATTCAGGTACACATACTTCTTACAACTGCCTTGTTCCATGCCTGGGAGAAGTAAACCACAGAACATGTTGAAACATGACTAAAGAAAGCAACACATAAAGCCTTCTTTCACTTCCAGAGTTTGTTTTTGTTTCTTTGTTGTTATTGTTTGTCTGTTTTGTTTTGTTTTGAGAGAGGGTCTCTCTATGTTGTTCCTGGAACTCATTATGGAGACCAGACTGGCCTCGATCTCACAGAGCTCTGTTTGCCTTGGCCACTCAATACTTCCAGAATTTAATTGATTATATACACATAGAATTCAGTGCTCATAACAGTTGGACATCTGATAAGACACAAAATGTCAGCTAGATGCACAACTTCATATTTTTCACTATATTTCACTATATTTATGTTTATGTGTGTATGCCTATATATATATTACATGTATGTGGAGGAAGCCAGAGGATATTGAATCCTTGAACTGGAGTTACATGTGGTTATAAGTCTCCTGATGTGAGTGCTGGAAACAGAATCCAGGTCCTCTGTATGAGCAGTTAACACTATTAATGGCTGAGCCATCCCTCCAAATTTTTAATATATTTTCCTGTTCCTTCATCCCCAAATTTTAATTTTAATTTGAGTGTTCCTTCTTATTGACAAATTATGTAATCACCATGTGAATAAATTATGATGTCTTACCACAGTCGAAGAGGGCAATTTACCCCAAATCACCTCATATTAAACTGGAGTATATGTCTGAAGCATGAGATCCCTAAACATACAATATGTTAAGATTGTTTCCAAAGAGAGCTCTCTAACTATTTCTGAAGTAAAAAAAACAAGCGATATTAGCAAAAGAAAGCAGAACCTAGTTTCTATTTTCTTGCATGGATAGTTTTCTGTAGTCCCAAAGTTGTGTATAATCATGTATCACAAAAGCTGCATTTTGGGGACCACTGACATAGTTCAGCTCAGAACCCCTGGTGGAAGGAAAGCCTGACTCTCTAAAGTTGCCCTTTGACCTCCACAAGCACACTGTGGTGCATGTGTAAGCATGCAAATAATTAATTAAATTAAAACTGTCAATAAACTATATTGTGAGAAACAAATAAAAGTAATATTTACCACCTCCAAAGTCAGATTTACCATGCTAAAACAAATTGAAGAAATACATAAGAAAGTGTCCCAGCTAAAGTTAAATTTTATGCTGGAGGCTATTAACACTTTAAATTCTGGTGTAGGATTTTCTTAATGCAGAAATTAGACAGAGTATGGCTGGTGTGTTCACAAGTTTCTTTAATTTTATGCTTTACTCATATTTTATATTTAGTGTGTCTTCCCTAAAAACTATTCATAAGAAACCGTATTTTTAAAAGATGTATTACCCATAACATTCAGTAGAAATAATGAAACAAGAATCAATCAAGCCACCTTTTAAAAAACACTGGTTCATCTATAGAGCAAATGAATGAAGTCAGGTTACCATGGTCTGAAATGAGGATGAGGTTCAGGCACCTGTCCAAGCTCAGGTACTTCAGGCCATCCATCAGCATGCCAACCATTCGGTCAACCTTCTGCAAGGCCTTGATGACCTAGGAATGGGAAGCAGCCTTGTGTGATGCACTCCACACTAATGCTATTTCTACAAATTCACAGTCTACTGAAAGGAACGAGGGAGGGAGGGAGGGAGGGAGGGAGGGAGGGAGGGAGGGAGGGAGGGAGGGAGGGAAAGAAGGAAGGAGGGAGGGAGGGAGAGGGAGGGAGGAAAGGGCACTGAAGCATCAATAAACTATGATAAATGCACATTAGACCAATACTGGTCAAGATCATAAAAATCTGCCAATCATTAAGAATAACATGGTCCAGATTTTATATTTACACAACCATATACTCTGGGGCTCCTTCATTAACTGGTTCCTCCCTGAGATCCAAGTATCAAACTCAGACTAGACTCAGTTAAACCAGAATAATACTTGCTCAAGTCTGTAGTGTCTGGCCATAAATCAATGCAGTCTTAGTTAGCATTTCACTTTTCACTATCAATTTCTTCTTGAACTTTTTAGTCAATTAAATAGTCACTGTATGAGCACAATGGTTCCTGATTCTCAAAGGGGTTAAAGTTAATTCTTAAACGCTCCATCTAGTGCTATGTACTTTTAAAAAAGAGACTTAGACCCTCAGCAATAGAACTCCTTATTTCTTTTGTACATTGATATTCCAAGGCTATGGAAGCGATAATAGTTTGTTTAGGCTGATTTCTGGCATTTTCTTTTCTTCTCACCTTACAAAGGAAGTCTTGCCTGTATTTTCTGTACTATTCTTCACTTAGAGCTTGTACATCTCAGTTTAATATGAGACAAGCTCCCTTAACATGGTCCTCCACTCACAGGAAGACAGCCAAACAACATGAATTCTAAATTTTAAATATTAAGGTGCTTTTGAGGTGCCAGTTATACAAAGAGCATTAAATAGAGTTTACAAGTTGATGAATATGATTTGAAAAGTAGTGGGCTCCATCCTGAATAAGAACACATCAGAAAAACAGGAAAATGAGCAAATCAGAAAGGGTTGCACCAATCTTAACCATATGTCCTAATAAACATTTTTTTTAGCCAAACTGACCTTGTCATGGGCCTTAGGTATCAGCGAAATAATAAAAATTAATGATTAAAATAATAAAAATCACACTGACTAGTCAATTGTCCAAACTACAGCAACAACTATGAGAAGAAAAGATGAGTTTCTCTAGACCTACTGTGATATGGCCAAGCTCTGGTCACGCTTCTTCATAACCCTGCCTCTAGCAAGGAGCATTGTGTGCTTTACTGACGACAAAGTTAAAGCAAGGTACAGTGAGGCTGCTTACTGCCATGGAGCTGCAGGACACATGTTTTGGTAGAAAGACTACAAAGGCCAGAAACAGACTTGGCTGAGGACCAGTTTCCCTCTCTTTTGCCTGATATGAAAGCAACACAAAATAGTATCTGCTATTTCAAAGGATTCAACTCCATGCCAGACACGGGGCCAGAAACACAAGGAAAGATGGTCTGTTCATCAGTTGTAATTCAAGTGGGGGAAAAAAAAACACTGCCTATCCTTATTACATTCAGCAATATTACATTAAGCAACACAGACAGGACTACCCAAAACAGAGTTCACAATGCACATGCCAGACCACTGAGAAGGATCCTAGAGACTCACAGACTATCCAGCCTTGGTCACGTGGGCAAGGAACTAGCATGAATATGGGGGTACAGGCTTATCTGCTAAGAAGAGTGTGGGTTTGTAGTCTGTCTTCCAGACTCATTACTAGGCAAGAGATGATTAGACAACACCCCCCTCTTATTGGGCCCAACAGGATTCCCAAGTCCTGAGTTTCTATTTCTATTCATGTCTTAGGCTATAGATACGAATTCATATATCAGAAGGAAACAGAACACGGAAGCACAAGGGAGAAGCTCAGGTCACCTTGGGTGCTAATGCCTCCTGTACTCCATGATGTCAAATGGCACGGTGAGGCGAACTCTGAAAACAGTTACGTGCTGTTTTAAACCACGCTGAATGTGGCCAGGAACTGGCTAAGTTCCTAAACTCTGTCTGGTCAAACAAAACACATTATGGCCTTTACTCCCTAGGCTACTAGTTCCCATCTCTAGAGTCACAGTAACTGACATAAATAATGATTGTTTGCCTGGTTCTGTACTTTTGATGGTGTCTTCCATCCTTTCAAGTCCTGACTCTGTTAGAAGCATGGCTCCAGGCAGGAAAGTAGCTCCGAAGAATGATGAGAAGCTGTTTCTGCTATGACACTCACTACCAGATATCTCCATAGAAATCTGGAGTCTTGGATACTTTAAAGACTCAAGTTTGAGGGCAAAGAGAGAGGATACAGAGTGGATAAGATTCCAAATTGAAAAGACAGGTGCTGGTGGTAGTGGTACACGGCTTTGATCCCAGCACTCGGGATGCAGAGGCAGGCAGATCTCTGAGTTACAGACCAGCCTGGTCTACAGGGCAAGTTCCAGTACAATCAAAGCTACACAGAGAAACCCTGTCTTGAAAAAAAAATTTTCAGAATTGAAAATACACAACTTAGTCCAACAGTTCGATTTAGCACTATAAAAATGTAAGCACTGCCAGTTCTCTCTGCTCTTATTTTGGTTAAATTGTTCTCTTTGGCTGGTTAAGTGGACATTTGTGTAATATTCCTCTTTCCATAAACCATAGCATTTTACTTTCCAGAAATCACAGTACCTTACAAAATGTTCTAGAAGCCCACTCCAAGGACACTAAGCTTAACGAATCTTTCATATATACAGATAAGAATGAACTTACCTCACTGCTGACAGGTCCGTGTGAATGCCCTGAGGAATCTGGTTCTTCTAAATACAGAGTGTAAAAGTGTGGTCTAAATCAAACAGTATCAAAATGTAATATTTTACGAACACATTGAAAAACAGAATGGAAATAATAATTCAACAGTTGATCCTGATTAAAAATCCTACAGCACTGCGGTAACATTACTAAAATTCTGAGGAATTATTTACAGGCTTGTGATTCTTCAAAAATGAAGCTGTAATTGTTCAGTTTCTTTGGATATAACACATCAGAGCAAACAGCAGTTTTGGTCTGTTTGTTAGAAGCACATGATGTCTATAAAACAAAGGAGGCTTTGTACCAGAAACTGTCGACATACCTTTCCGAGCTAGGAAGCTGTAGCCAGCGAAGAACAGCTAAAATTCTATCTTCAAATGGTACTGACCTAATAAAATTAAAGACGAGCAAATTAAAACAAATCTGCAATAACTGTATGTCAAATGTAAATACTTTCCTCATTGGAAATAATAATAAGTGTAGCCAAAACAAGCCGAGACAACTATTGCATTTGAAATTACTTGAGATTTATTTGCCATCCTGTAATTCCAGCACTCAGGAAAATAATGTAGAAATACTGTGGTTTGAGGTCAGGCTGGAGTATAGAAAGATCCTGCCCCACAGACCCTGCCCCCCAAAAGGTGTTATTTTCAAACTTAAATTTGCTTTTCTAATGAGGACCAGAATTTAATTTTAAACAGAAAAATAAATGTTGTGATTGAGTTTTAAAATTGTTTCTTGTCTTCTTTTGAGGTATTATATGTTCAGTTGAGGACAGTCATGGTCACATGGAAAACTGATGCCTCAGAGGACTTGCTCACTGGTGACTGGGAACCAGACATAGAGAGGACAGATTTCAGTCCTCCAGGCAACTTCCCTTTAACCAAATCAGTACTGCTTCCTCTGAACCCTGGATTTTGTTAATACAGTCCTTCAGAAGCCTTCCTCCCCCATACAATCAGCTGTGCCCTTTCCTACATCTTGGAAATCTAGTCTATTCCTCACTAATCTGCGGGTTCACCCAGGCTAGTGGGAAGGTTAGCTCATGACATCTCACTGACCATCTCGATCTAGGAGATGAAAGCCATGGCAAGCAATAGCACGAGGAACAGATGGCACTCTCTGCTTCTGTGAACCATACAAAACACAGAGCAGCAGGAGACGACCAAAGACACACCATCCTTCCCTAGTCTGGGATTGGTGAACACTTTTAACACGCTCAGGTATAGTGTATTGCTCTTTCATCATACATTTCAAAAGTATAAAAGAAGCTATTCTGGTAGTTTTGCTAAAATCAACCAAAAAAAGTCTTCCTTAAAATGTTTGTATGATTTTGAAAACCAGAGAGTCTATGCTAATAGGCCCTTATATTAGAGTGTAAATATACTGAAGTAATTTAGAAATGGAAATACAAAGATGCGACAATCTTCTCTTAAACAATGTTCCAGATCCCACCATGCAGTAGCTCCTACCTATGTCATCTTTAATGCATCCATCCCTTCCTTCTCTTATTCTTTTACTTCCTAGAATTAAAATATGCAGTTCCTCTATGCTCAGAACTATTTCCCCTGTGACCTCTCTCACTCTCTCTCTCTCTCTCTCTCTCTCTCTCCTCCTCCCTCCCTCTCTCCTTCCTTCCTTCTTTCAACTTTTTTTAAAATTTGTTTTATTTGAAACAGAAGCTGATTATGAAACTCAGGATGGCCTTGAATTCACATAGGGTGGCCTTGATCCCACTCTATGACCTAGGCTGGCCTGAAACTCACAACCACCCTGCCTCAGTTCCTAGCTACTTGAATTAGATGAGTCTTGTACCAACATGCCCAGTATTGACTCATTCTTTTAATCACTGCCCAAGGATCTGAACTTATTTTGTCAGCATTTCTACAAAATGTTGGTCTGATTTTACTTTCTATTTATCATCCACCTAAAACTCTGTAAAAAAAAAAGTTCCCATCTTAAAGTGCTGTGGGATGTTCTGTATGTCCTGTGGGAGCCCTTCTTGGGTTCTTTGTGGCGTTACCCAGCAGGTCCGCATAGAGGATGATTAGGACCATGGGCCTGAGTGCAGGTGTCTGAGATGGTCTGCACTTGGCTGTGCTGGGGGATGGTCTGTATGTCAAGTTGTTCTGATTGATCAATAAATAAAACCTGATCGGCTGTGGCTAGGCAGGAAGGATAGGCGGGACTAACAGAGAGGAGAAATAAAAGGACAGGAAGGCAGAAGGACTGACTGCAGCCGCTGCCATGACCAGCAGCATGTGAAGATGCCGGTAAGCCACCAGCCACGTGGCAAGGTATAGATTTATGGAAATGGATTAACTTAAGCTATAAGCACAGTTAGCAAGAAGCCTGCCACGGCCATACAGTTTGTAAGCAATATAAGTCTCTGTTTTTACTTGGTTGGGTCTGAGCGGCTGTGGGACTGGTGGGTGACAAAGATTTGTCCTGACTGTGGGCAAGGCGGAAAACTCTAGCTACATTAAAGATCTTTACTTCACAGTGTCATTCAAATGTTGGAACTCAGGACTCAATAAAAAGGGTATAAGATAAATATAAGTATAAGAAATATAAGATATAAGAAATATAATCACAAAACACAGGAAAAGTTCATCTACACCTACCCATTATACACTTTGTAGATATCTGGTAGAATTCCATCGATTTTCACATCTGATCCTGGCCAGAAGTATGTGCCAGACTTGACCTGCTGATGATTAGCTGTGACCCAAATCTGGGGAAGAGAATGGAAGAAAGTTCGGAGATGAACTTAACCTCTGGAGAGAAACATTAACCTCTGGAGAGTCAGGGAGCAATACCAATGCATTCTTCTCTGATGATACAATGTTTTCAAGGTCAATAAGTTCCCAGCAATTATCGTGTATATGAAGTATACTATCAAACCATGGTAGTTATCATTTCTATCCCCTTAGCATTCCTTCACATTATTTAAAAAGTTAGATATTTGAGAAGCTGAAAATATGAACTACACTGGTTTGATCATTATATGGTGTGTACACACATCACATTATCACAGTATGCACCATAAGCATATAAAAGTAAATAATAATAAAAGTTATCATGCTGAACAGCTACAAGAGAGAAGACTCAAACTAGGAAAAAAAAAAAGACAGTATAACCCAAATCTATCTCTAAAGTAAACTTCTCTTAAACTGTGCAATCGTACATATGCCTGAGTATCTACATTCACCTACCCTACAGAAGAATGACCAGAGGAACAAGGAGATCAAATAGATTGCTAAAATTCCTAGGGAATCAGTTTATTTTTTCTGATTAAAATAAGTAGGAATAATAAACTATTTTAGTAGCCACAAAAACAGCTTACCGGCTCGCCTTTGTACCACAAAGGGTTGAATTTCTCTTTACTTTTAAGTGAGAAAGAAGCATTCATTTTGGGATCATACATCTTGTTGTCGATTATGCCGTGGGATTCTGGATAAAGTCCCTAAGACAAAGATCGATTGCAGATTAGAGCTCACATTGCAAAACCAATGATTTCATCCTAATCTGAGGTTGAATTATTCTATTGAACAATGCTTCAATTACATCCTCCTGATATGAACACAAAAAGGTAAAATGCCCACTCACTGTGACGATGCTATAATGATTGGGAAACGTTTTTGTAGGGTATACAGGCCTCATGTTTTTAGTGTATGTTCCACACTTTTCTAGATAGAAAAACAAAAAAAAAACAGACATTGCTATTAGGCATATCATACAATGTAATTATTCCAGAATGCAGAGCAAGAAGCCAGATCAAAATTCAGAACAAATGAAAAGTAACACAATTACTACAATGAAAAATAGGTATTATTTATCTCTCTCTATTTCACTCCTTTCCATGTACCCAGAAGGGCATCAAGCTTGGCGTATAGTCAAGAACTTGAACTTCCGGTCTTCCTGGCCCCTCCTCCTCAGTGCTAAGATTACAGTTGTCCAACATCATGCCTGGTTTATGTAGCCCTGGGGATTGAATCCAAGGCTTCATGCGTGCTGGCCAAGCACTCTACCAACTGAGCTACACCTCCAGACCTAATTTTTTTTTTTTTTTTTTTTTTTGGTCACAAAACCAGTAAACAAAGTGATTAAGCCAACTAGTCAGTTAGCCTACATTTATCAATGGCATTAAGTTCTAGACAGACAGTTTGTAATTGCATGATGCTTGCAAGAGCTTGATACTTAATGATCAAATAGCTAAATTATAGTAAGTGTAAAGAAAAGAGGCTACACCCCCCCAGCTAAATCTGCAAATGAAGACTAAGAAGAGGCAGCAGTCGAGGTGACATCATCCCAGACGATAAAGCACAAACCAGCCATCAAGGGAGGAGCTTATTGGCTACTTTAAAAACAAGAGGGAGTCAGGGAGAGCTGAGAAGGTGGGCATTGCTGATGGATGCCCTCCTGGGTTAGCCCTGTGTCTCACTCTTCTGCACTGTCTACTCTTGGGGGAGGAACACGCAATTGGTGATTCCAGTATGTCAAACGCATGACCTGAAAATGTTCCCCAGATCAGTGTGTGCCTGCACATGGATGACCTTCCAAAGGGCTTGGAGTCACCAGCCCCAGCTCTCCCACCCCACACTCTCCCAGTGACCCAGTGCTGCAGTTTAAGCTAACTCAGCTTTGATTTGGTTTAAATGTCACACATAGATGCTGACAGCTTCTTAACTTTGAATTCAGGAGCCATGTCAGGTACCACGGAGACAAGTCTCCTTAGGATGGGACAAAGGGCCTGAATTACGTCAAGTGTCCATCTGAAAAGATTATCTTCCAGGTAGACATTAAAAACTTAAAATTTTTAATTAACAAAGAACAATGGTATGCATATGCATTTACTGAGAGTAATTTTAATATTAAAACAATGTAATTTATTTGTCTAGGAGATATTTTAGAATTACAGAAGAACATGACAAATAACTGCACGTTTCCACTTATATTTCAGGCCTGTAGAACACTATAACAACTGTTAAGCACTAACAACTGACGAAGTCTAAGAGTTGTTGAATCCATGCATGCTCTTCCCTCTTTCAAAAATGATGCTCTAAGTGACTAATAATCAGGTGTAAAGCTTCAGTTTCAATATTAAGAAAAGACTATCCTGTTTCATCAGTAATTTGGAGAATAGTTTTTCAATGAAAGCTTTAATTAAGGTAAAGAAATTGAAGGTGGGCATGGCTGTGCATGTCTGTAACCTTGGGAGTTGGGAGGTGAAGGCGGGAAGATCAGGAACTCAAGGCTATCATTAGCTACACAGCAAGTCTAAGGCTAGTAGCCTAGGATACACAAGACCTTGTCTCAAGAAAAGGAAAGATGAAATTGAACAGATATTCAATTTGACCCAAATGATAGCAGAGGCTAGCTGATCTCTTTAGTAGTCAACAGGAGGACTGTATCAGTTTTCAATTTTTTTTTCAGCTTTTGCTTTGAAATTCTATTTTAACATGAATATTCAGGAAGTAAATAAATATTTTTTTCCCAAAGACCCCAATATTCTCAAAAAAAAAAAAAAAAGACTAAATATGAGTAGCCATGGTCAAGGGCTAAGACACTAGGAAAACTGCTAAGTTGGAAGTGTTTTCAGGGCAATTTCCAAGGATCTACAGTACCAGGACTAGCGCTCTCATGAGTGTACTACTCTACAATGGAGACTTTCGGTCAAAGAGTGAGAGCCGTGCACAGTACTTTTCCGAACAAATCCCACCTCCCTCCTCCATCTCCAGAGTCGTGACCCTCCAGCGCTCAAGTCTGGAGTTACTCACTCAGCTTGCTAATAACAGGAAGGAGTCCACCCCAGGTGTGCAAATACTCAGCTCTGAATCCATCCAAAGAAAACAAGAGAGTAGGAGGTGAGTCAAACCTGGTAGGGAGAAACAGAAAACTGTGTAAAGAGGCAAAACGGAGACACATCCCATCAAGAGTGCCCTCTCCCTGGCTCCGCCATAGGGAAGGCTTTTCTCATGGAGGGCAGTGTGCAACTGAAGTAAGCCAAAAAAGCCAACCAGAAGACTCATGATTTACATGCATTTATATTTGTATCCGTATTTTATCAAGGAGTATTTCACATGCATGTGTCATCAATAACACTTACAAAGGATCCATACCACTCTGAGCTACCACACGAAATCTTCAATCATGGTTCCTGCCATTTATATAAGTTTGGTCAAATGCTGCTATCACATTATAGGATTTTCATACGTCCTAAGAAAATAAATTCGACAAATAGCCTTGCCTAAACTACATTTTCCCCATTAATTCTTCCTCTGAATAAACCTCTGTCTCCTCTTCTGTAGATGGTGCTTCATCAGTCATAAAATATATGCTATAGGTAGACTTTGGTTGCTTTCTTTTTATATGCTGAGGAGCAAACCCAAGGTCCTCCCTAATGCTAGGCAAGTGCTCTCCCACCGGCCTTATTTAATTTTTAAGTTCAACATAATTCAAAGAGATAAGTATGTGGTGCAGAAGCTTGAGAGACATCGCATTCGTATACTGAAACAATGAAATCATTTAAAGCTAGGGATGCTCAAACATGAGTTCACAGAGAGACACAGAAGGTGTGTATGACACAGAAAGCCAACAAGAGAGTAAAACACTCCATACATCACGTGTACTCGGCAAAAGAGAAGAGCTTTGGATTCCAAAAAAAAAAAAAAAGCCAAGGCTCAGAAATCGTGTTGCTTCAGGTTCGCTTGTAGAAGGTAGGAAAGCCGCGTCACAAGATAACTGAGAACACACTTCCCACAGATAGTTTCTCGGTACTTTAAAATCTGAGGGCAAATGTTTTCTTTCTTTTATCTTCTCAACCCTCCCCTTTTAACTTCACACCCAGACCTAAAAGGAACCCCATCGAAGGAAGAGCTCTGTTCTACAACATTCAGTAACTGCTCTTGATAACATAGCTCTCCTGGGAGATTGTAGTTAACCGTGTATAGTCTCAGTCAATGCTCACAAGTATGTCGATCAACAAGAAACATAAAAGCGAGTTAGTGGACCACCAGGTAAATATACTGACATAAAATTACCTAGAATAGTATGCTCTAAATTATGGCAGGTGTTGTATTTTTCACTATTACATTTTCAAACAATGATCAATGTTTAGAAAGAAAAATTCAGCCAAGTCTAAATTTTTAGTACATCTCAGCATTTAAAAACAAAAACAAAAACAAAACAGCTTAGAGAGGAGTTCCCCTTTTTTAAAAAAAAAGTGTACTAAGGAATTATTTAGGTTAGATTCAGTTTTTTTTTGTCATTACTACTGTCTCAAACCAAAATATTGTATGACAAAATCAATTACATACATGAACAAAATAAGCAAAAATACAGGTTTAAAGTGTTTTAAAGTTTGGAAAACATTATTTTATACCAGTAAAAAAAATGCATATCTTAACATAAATTGTTCAAGAAAGAACACAGATGAACTACAAAACTCACGTAACTTCCTCTCATAGATGTGTTATTTATCCTAAAAAAATGTATGATTTCAAAAAAAATTAAAAGAACTGTAACTGGCTACAAGTTCAACATGAAAACCCCCCAAAAGGGAGTCAAGATGTTTGCTTCCAAAGGTTACAAACACCACACTACCAGCAGTCATGGGTAACAAATGCTATTATTTATGGTATGTCTCTTTCCACTGGCTTCCAGAGCCAGGGTCACACCACAGTCCTCTGCAGAACCAGCAGCGAACACAAGGCCTGGTGAAAGCTACTGCTTAATCAGTAAATGATTTATTACTATTTTTAATCTTAATTTAGAAAGAAAAAAAACAGCCCTTCTAAAAACGGGAAAAATATGTATGTCTCAGAACATGATCTTACTCTTCTGGACACTGTGGCGTATCGATGTTTTCACATGCTTCTTCTACCCAACTTGTCTTATCTGAAATATTTTCAAAAAAAAAATAAAATAAAGTAAGCACACTTGGTAATGGCAGGAACACAATGTCTATCAGACACAGCAACATAGATTCCCTGAAGCAAAACAAACAGACATCATGAGACGTTGACAGAAGAGAAATATCATGAATACAGATAGTTATTCTGTTCCAAAAATAACAGTTCACACCAGCGAGAAACCAAAACACATAACTGCAAGATTAAAATATACTACTCATCCCTCTGTCTCTGAATATTCTGCACCCACAGATACAACCAGCTACAGATTGAAAACACTTTTTTTAATTGCATCTGTATTGAACATTATAGTTTATTTCCTAAACAGTGTCATAGATATGATGTTTTCATAGCAGTTGCATTTTATAGGTAATGTATGTAATTAAAGAGCACTTTAAGGTATGTGTGAAGATATGCACAGGCTCTGAGCAAATGCTATGTCATTTAATATAAGGGACATTGCGTCAGTGGACTGGAGCCTCTCCATGGGTTCTTCAACTTGTCTCCATTAGATACAGGGACAACTAAGCCATCTTTGTGAGGACAGAGATATCCTTTTCCTTTTCTAAGTCTTAATGTTTTTCAGGCAGGATTTATAACCTGTCCCAGCCACTCTACAAAATTGGGACTTTGTGTCTTAGTTCCATCACATGGAGAGTCAGATTCTGTTATGAGATTTCAAGAAACCTTGTAATGCTTGAGCAAAACATTGTTGTGGGATATTTGAATACTGTGTGGAAATGGGTTGCTGTGATTGGTGTAGCAAAAAGACGAATGGCCAATAGCTAGGCAGGAGGTATAGGAAGGACTTCCGGAGACAGAGAGGACTCTGGGAAGAAGAAAGGCAGAGTCGCCAGCCAGATGCCAAGGAAACAGCATGAGAAGTACTGAGAGATGAGGTAATGAGCCACACAACAGAAGGTAGATTGAAATAAATGGGTTAGTTTAAGTTATAAGAGCTAGTGGGGCAAGCCTATGCTAAGGATGAAGTTTCATAATTAATAATAAGTCTCCGAATCATTATTTGGGAGCTGGGGGTACAAGGAAAGACTTATTACGAGACATGTTAGTGCTGTCAGCATCCTTCACAGTAATTTCCTGTCCACAGCCGTTCCACCCTGAATGCACGTGATCTCATCAAATCAATTTTGCACCAGCCCTGGCTCTGCATGGCAGACTCTGTTCCTTTGTTACAAGGAAGCAGGGACATAAAAGCCGGCCAGATCTGGAAGAGGATCTTTACACAAGGACAGCATTAAGTATGACGATACTGTACAAGGCACGGAGAGGGCATCAGGAATCAAGAATAGAATGGCTGCACATAAAATCAGTTCAACCATGTACAGACAATAACTGTCATTAAGCTGGATGACAAATTACACGTGCTTAATCCATGTATACATTTGAACCATTCTGTAATAAAAGTTTTTACAAGTCTTTTTTGGCAAATATAACTGGCCCGTCAAGACAACTGATAACTGTAATGAGAAGAAACAGAGCAGCTAGTATAAAATACAAAGCCTATGCAAAAGCTCCTTAAGACCCTGGAAGAGGCCAGGCTCCTGGAGATCCTGGCATAGGGAAGCCTGACCTTCGCACACAAAGCTGTAGTTGATGCAGCAGTCATTGTGAGCCTTGCAGTCATCTGAGCAAGAGCACAGGAATCTGGACAGTCTCTTCTCACCACACCTGAATTTGCTGCAAGTCCACGTGTGTGCTAGAAACCAACATCAAAAAAAAAAATACACTTACGGTTCAAATTCAACACATCTATAGAATCATCACCATCGTGGACAGCAGGCTGAGGGTCAACGACGTATTTCATAACTGAGTCCTGAGATTCCACCTCTGCGAAGCCACCCTGAACTAACATGCAGGCACTCGCCATTTATTATTTCACTAGAAACCTGGGGTTTCATTGTTTTTAAATAGGGAATGCATCATCATTATTACACAGACATAAGAAAACCTTGGCTGGTCCCAGTAGCGACTGTCAGGGTTCTCAAAGTTTCATCTAAAACTATGCATGGCAATCAATAACTGTAATCTTCCCAGTGCTCCCCGCAGAAGCATAGGCAGGAGAATGCCAAGTTGGAGGCCAGCCAGGGCTATAGAACAAGAACCTGGTGTCAATATATATAAATTTGATCCCTTCCTTATCTCAATTTTTTCCTATTTCGATGGTTTTATTTTAAAATGTTCAATGAATAGTCAAGAATTCTTTCTTTAATAGGTCCCTAATGAAAGTATTCACATATTGTTAAGTATCCTTTCAGGTCTTAGTTTAAATGTAAATTAAGCCACAAGGGATTTCTTTTTAGCATCCATGAAAAACAGACACAATTTTGTTATCCATAAAATGTTTAGCAAAGATAGATTAAGTGAAGATTTTCCCCTAAGTGTTGAAATGGAAAGGCTACAGTAGAAGACATGGAGATTCTAAATTAGAAAAGGGGGGGGGGGAATGATGCTGGGCATGGTGGATCGGTTTACATAACAAGTTCCAGGCCAGCCAGGACTATAGAATGAGATGTTGTCTCAAAAAAAAAATAGATGATACATGAGATAGTTAGATAGATAGATAGATGGTTGGATGGATGGATGGATGGATGGATGGATAGATAGATAGATAGATAGATAGATAGATAGATAGATAGATAGATAGATAGATAGATAGATAGATAGACAGACCGACAATAAAATAAATTTATGTCTAGAAAAAGAAAAACATTGAGTTAGTCAAATCGCAGACTTGGAAGACACATAGCTTCCCTGAGATCTTTTCCCAATGCCTGTGACTCTCCTCCTTTCCCTGACACACTTACTTGGAGCCACACAGGTCTCATGGTAATCCAGACAGCAGTTCCCAAGGCCAGTACAGGCAGCATCACAGCGACAGTTGCTGAACGTCCTCTCAAAGCAGCGACCTTTGCAACTTTTTACTGAAAATTACGAATACGTTAGAGGCTGCCAATCCCAAAATTCCAAAGCACGCACTAGCTGAGGCACCCTGACGCCAGAGACACCACGGTGGAAAGTAACTCACTTCTGCTGCTTGGAAGCCAGGCAATTTTGCAAAGAGGAAACAATGATTTCTAAAGTAAGGAAAACTAACTACCCTAGCATGGTCTGAGGAAAGGGAGAGGCCATCACAGGGACAGCTGTTACTTCGTATGCATCTGGCAATTGTTAAAACAGTCCACATTACCTTGAGCTCACATTAAAATTGCCGTGTTTTTTGATTTCTTTGATGTGAGGTGAAATTACTTTTCATGCATAGGTTACATAAGTGAACACAAAAGCCCAAGTTTTCACGTACATTAAGCTTGAGTGTGTTTGCTCTAAGGTATCCTAACTACACCAGAAAAACTGACATATTTCAAACAACCATCAAACATTTTAGAAGAGTAATAGTATAACAACGGGGTAGTTGAGCAGGACACAAATACATTCAATTCTGAAAACTGAATCACCTAGGAAACCATCTGGGGTACAGGAGGAGACACGACAGAATCAGCAGAATGACCACTGAAATGGCCTGTGGTTCACCTTCTTTATCTGTACGTTGATTTTTCGATGCTGCATAGATCCCACTCTTGATGCCACGAAAACACAACTAGGAATGTGATGGTTTCATTTCTACGTTGAAACTAGCAATGGCAGAAAAATCTAAAACCCCCCTGAGATTCTGGCCACCTAGGGATGCTAACTGGTCTCCTAGTAACCTCCAGAGTTGCTTTAGCAACCAACTCCTTAGGGCTTGGGGCGCAGCATCTCAGTCATTCCTTGGGGAACTAGAGAGAAAGGACCGCAGGCATCATGTCTTCATGGTTTTGTTTTGCTTTTGTTGTTTTTTTTTGGGGGGGTGTTGGTTGTTTTGGTCACAGACCTTATTCCACATTTTAATATAAAATTTTGTAACAAAAAACTTTTTATGGCTAAAATAAGACTTCAGGAAAAATGCTTAAACCAGCATCAAATTTATCAAATTCTCAATATCTGTGGAGTATACACAGGACTTGGAGATTACAGTTGTCTCAGTCACACTGTAATGCAGAATACACACACACACACACACACACACACACACACAAGCGCACGCGCACACATGCGCACACACACACACAGATTTCAGTGTACACATATGCACGCACAGATGCACACACATGCACATATACACATAGATGTAAGTGTACATACACGCACACACAAAGACACACACAGATGCACATACACACACACACATACACACACACACACACACACACACACACACAAAAGCACAGAGGCACACAGACACAACGTACCCCACAGTATTAATTACCTTCTTTAGAACAGCTTGGTTTCAACCCAAATATACAACCAAGAATCGTTGTTAGCACACATACTGATAGAACCTGTCAGGAGAGAAAAAGATGATTAGATTCTTCTCAGATCCTTCCAGTTCCCCATAACTTCATTGTTTTTAGTGATTCTGACTTTACTAGTGCAGGTGTTTCCAGATGTGGCAAGCTGGTCACAGGGACGGGTTCACTTTTTGAACATTTCAAAACATACACTTGTGGTTTATACACTGTTCTGAGAGTGTGACAAATGTCGATGATAGACTTACTTAAATGTCAGCAAATGTCTAGATCATACAAAGTTACCATAATGAGGAAAACACTTGGCTAATGTGAAGGAGTTAGTCAGAAATACTGTAACCCTTAAAAGAGGAAAATCTATTAAGAGACTCAATTTCCTACTAAAGTCTAGGAACATTCTAGGCCTCTTTTAGCTATTAACGCACCAACCTAAACCTAACCCAGCACCTTCAGATGTGCTGTGCAAGTCATGGGGATGACCACCGAAGGCAAGGGAACCATATTCTGGACCTGAGCACTGCTGTGAGCTGGGCTGTATGAACTGGGGTGATGCTTGAGAGTTCCAGGCACCTGTTTACTCTTCTATAAAACTGGAGAGTTGGACTACACCCATCTCTCAGAATCCTTCAGTATTAACACTTTCTCCCTCCCCATGACTCTTGCCTTTAACATTTAAAAGTAGACAGAGTTTGCAGCCTCTGAGGTCAGTGAAAACTTTTGAGAGTCAGAAGACAAAGGAGGAAGATAATCCACAAAACAATCCTTTTTTTTTTTTTTTCATTTCCTTCAAAGCACCCTGGGATGTCAGCTTCCAGGACATTTTAGTAAAACATTCTCTGAGAAAGGATGTGTGCAAACGGGCTGTGTACCATAGGGAAGAATAAGAGCTACTCCTGGGAGCTTGGGAGTGTGGGAGAGAAGAAGGAGGAAGGTTGGGGTGATTAGAATGAGAGGGGTCATAAGGAGGTTCACGGGGGAAAGCCTTCGGTTAGGCTGTGAGTGGAGGAAATGGTATGATACTGCTAAGCAACACTGAAGGAAAGAAAGAGACTTAGAGCAGGGAAATGTCCAGAAAGAGCAGCAAGAGGCAAGACTCTAAGGGAGGAAGGCACATGAAAGGTGCCAGATGCAGGACTGGCAGCATATTTGAACTAGAACAAAACCCATCCCAGCAAATACAACTCTGGATGGAGGTACACACAGAGGTGTAATGTTGTTGGAAGCCAGGATAGAAGGGGGAACAAAGAATAAGGCAGGATAGTGGATGTAAGGTCTCCATCAACTCATGAAGGGAAACAGCAGGCCTACTCACTGCAAAGGAAAGGGCAAAGGTGTGGCCTGAAACAAAGCAACACTGAACTCAGGGCTTTTTTTTTTTTTTTTTTTTTTTTTTACAATACCATTCAGTTCTACATATCAGCCATGGGTTCCCCTATTCTCCCCCCTCCCACCCTCTCCCCTTACCCCAACCTACCCCCCATTCCCACCTCCTCCAGGACAAGTCCTCCCCCGAGGACTGCGATCAACCTGGTAGACTCAGTCCAGGCAGGTCCAGTCCCTTCCTCCCAGACTGAGCCAAGTGTCCCTGCATAAGCTCCAGGTTTCAAACAGCCAACTCATGAAATAAGCACAGGACTTGGTCCCACTGCCTAGTTGCCTCCCAAACTGATCAAGCCAATCAACTGTCTCACCTATTCAGAGGGCCTGATCCAGCTGGGGGCCCCTCAACCTTTGGTTCATAGTTCATGTGTTTCCATTCATTTGGCTATTTTTTTTCAATAATTGAGTAAAACTGAAATTTATTATAAGCCACAGTCGTCCTAGGGACCTCCATGCTATATATATAGCCTCTATGGTTCTATGGGTTGTGGTCTGATTGTTGAACTCAGGGCTTTTAAAGACATAAATATGCCCAAGTATGCACACAGTAGTCTCCCTTTCTCTGTGCCTTCATTTTCCAATGTGTTATTGACTGTGGAGTCAATCATCATCAGAAAATATTAAAGGGAAAAATGCAGAAATAATGATTCATAAGTTTTAAATTGGACACTGTTCTGTAGTTCAAGAATGTGTCAGTGTCCTCACTCATCTTGGACATACATCTTCTTTGCATGTGTCTATGCAGTATATGCTACCTGTCAGCTGTTAGAGCAGCCATGGGCTTTCAGACTCCCTGACACAGTACAGTAGCACTGACATTCAAGGAATTCTTGACAGCAGCCTACTAACACCATGTCCCAACGTCTCTGTTGTTCACCTCACAAGAAAGAGGAGTGTAGTTCAATTAGGTACTTTGAGAAAGACCACATAACTTTATGACATTATATTGTTATGACTGTTTTACTATATTATTGTTTTGATGTTATTTTATCAGTTTTGATGTAAATGTGTGTCTTCTTTTTAAATTAGACTTTAAAAGCTGGATGGAGAAAAAACATTTTATATATATATACATATATATATGAAGAGCAGGACTGCCCTGAGTTTCAGATATCCACTGAGGCACTTGTATATATTTTGTACAAAGGGAACTACTAGCATATCAATAAAAATGGGGAATTATCAGATGAAGATATGAACGGTAAGTAAATACGGACAAATGGACAGGATGGGGTATCGGAAATGAGAACTAATAGACTTCTCTGGGCCCCCAACAAGTATATAAACATGGGATTCTACAGAAAGGCAATTAGCAAAATTTCTTTATCTGTGAATTATCCATATAAATAGAGGAGAAGCTAGTATAACTCATCTACATTTCGTACACTGTAATTTCTAACATTAAGACAATCGAGATTTAAAGTCTGTTTTGTAGGATCTATCTAGAATAGTCTAGAACAATTTAAACAGTACTTATGTACTTACTCCCCTCTCATCTATCACACAACTTACAATACAAAGTAAAGATCTTTTCTGTGCTATGAAGAGTCATTTTGCCTTCAAAGTTCAAGCTGCTATCCTATCGTACCCTTTGCACTTCACGAGTTTAGTCACTTCCCCTAGGGACACCCTATTCTTATTACCACAGCCACCCTCCTCACACATGTCCACAAAGCAGCCTTCAGCCCATTCCTCTGGCTTCTTCTCTTCACCCACCAAACTGTGCTAATGTCAATATTCCCACAGTGAGCCACATCCTCCAAAACTCCATTTACAATTTGTTTGAATTTTTTTTTTCTTTCCAGAGCTAAGGATCGAACCCAGGGCTCTGTGCTTGCTAGGCAAGCGCTCTACCACTGAGCTAAATTCCCAACAATTTGTTTGAATTTCAATTCCAACATTAT
Organism: Peromyscus maniculatus bairdii; assembly: GCF_049852395.1. NCBI lineage: Eukaryota > Metazoa > Chordata > Mammalia > Rodentia > Cricetidae > Peromyscus > Peromyscus maniculatus. Next base: position 35,523,379 of record NC_134867.1, on the reverse strand, counting down.
CACTTTTCTCTTCATTTCTGCACATCATTCTTTTACCCCTCAACTGCCTCAATTACCCATTGTTATAAAATGTCATGTAGGCATGAGACTGGTCGGCAGGGTAGCAGTACATATACATGTTGCCGTCTGTGCATGAACTGAGAGACGCCTGTCCAGCAGTCACCGACAGACTCTGAAATTCCTGATAGGACCGGCTACCGCTGATCTGCACCTGTGATTTACACAGTAATCTACCCACTGCTGAGCTAGCCACGAAGTTTATATCTCATGTAATTACTCATGGTTAATATACCTAAAATTCAAACCAGGTTGTTGAGAAGCCGGAGTTATTTAACTCAACAGGGGCAAGTGACGTATCAGAGGCCAGGAAAAGCAGCACCGCGTATATACAGTGACATGCCAGCGACGACACTCTAAGCGCAGTTCCTTCAAAACTGGTCTAACTCCACAAACAAAATGCAGAAACCGTTTTAAAAAAAATTCATGCTCTTTTTCCTCTACAACAGGAGCATCTTGGGGAGTTTGCTGCAGAAGCAGACAGGGCAAAAGACTGAGCAAAACAAAGGCAAAACACCCACACAGGCACAAGAGCCTGGGCGATTGGAAGGCGGATGCAGCTCAATTCTCAGTCAAGCAAGAAGCATCCCCGGGAGTGAGGAAGTCACAGCGGGGCTCTGAGGTCACGGAAGGGATGCCTACCACACCAAAGGAAAGGGTGGCATTAATGTAGGGATGATGAAGACGAAGTCATCATCGGGGACAGAAAGGCAGAGACCCTCAGGCTCTGGTAGCCCGGCTTGACCTATGTAGATTATAAGGGACCCCAGTGGCATGCAAGTCTATGAAGACTTGGCACAGCCTGGGAATGAGAAAGGGAGGCTCAACAGAGCAGAGAAGCAGACTTGGGAGTCACAGTGTGGGCGGAATGGCTAAAGAGGATCAAGTAGACACGGGTATGTGTGTGGGAGAAATGGAAGGAAAGGAACAGGATGGAAAGAGTTGATTGTAAGCAAGCATTTGAACTGCGCCCTGTAACCACTCAAGGAGGGACCGAGGAACAGGCAGCTCCCCGCCCTCTTGTTAATTAGCAGAAGGCACATGCTTCCGTTTTTATAACCACTTCTTCACTGCCCCAAAATAAGTTCCTTGTATTTACATTTTATAACATAATGCGTAGCACAGAATGATAACACAAATACAAGAACAAAATCAGTGTTTTTCATGTATCCTTATAGCCACGCGCGCGCGCACGCGCACACAAACACACACAAACACACACACACACACACACACACACACACACACACACACACACACACACACAAATTGCAGTATCTGTTCCTCTATAACATACCCAGTTAAGATCATTTTAGTGGGAAATGTCCCTGGGACATTTTCAGAATTGTGAAATCTGATTCAGTTTGGTTTTTCTTCTCAAAGCAGTTTAACCCTGATGGCAAGGTCCACCAGGCATTTATTTTGAATATTTTTATTATGTGTATAAAATGTATCGCCTGCACACATGCATGTGCACCACAGAGGCCAGAAGAGAACACAAGGAACAGGGTTTCCAGATGCTTCTGAGGCATCATGTGGGTGTTGAGAACTGAACCCAGGTCCTCTCTGCAAAAACAACACGAACTCGTAACAACTCAGCCTTCTTCTCCAGCCCCTCAGCAAGCTTTATTTACCTCTCAAACAATTCAGGGATTTCTATAGTTGAATGTTTTCTTGAAATTTATTTAAAAAAAATAATATTATCCTGGAAAGCTGAGACACATGAAGCACAAGCAAAGTTGTTGAAATGGTTTGCCTCTGTGTTGAGAATATTTATTTTTTAGTTTCCTGATTGTTTAGTCGGGGTCTTTAACTAAATCATTAGGTTTTTTCCTTGACATTAAAGAGATGAAAGACATGGACATTTCACAAACCTCATTTTTCCCACAGATTCCTCCAAACACACTAGCATTAATTTTATACTACATTTATCTATTATTTAGTGGTGTGTGTGCATGTCTGCACAAGTCAGAACTTATGGGAATCAGTTCTCAACTTCCACATCAAGTGCCTATATCCACTGAGCCATCCTGCCAGCTCCAATTTAGTATTATTTTAATTTGCATTACTCTTGTTTTTATCAAGTATTCACTGAAATGTGAATGCCCACTTGTATGGATTCCCAGAGAGGCCATGAAAGCAACTCTGAGCCTATGAAGAAATAAAATGTGGGGCAGGGGACATTAACATAAACCCATGCAACAGAATTTGACAAGAACTACAGCAGAAAAATGCAGAAGATACTGACCTGCTGGCAGCACTGTGAAGAATCAAAAAGGAGAGATAACAAAAGGCCACACAAAGGCATTTGGAGGAAAGAAGCCATTTCCTTCTCTGTCAATAAACAAATGTTTAACTGTCTGCAATGTGTGATGAAATTAGGTTCATACAGAAGACATTGTACTGAAATACCTAATCTCGGAGCATATCAGTCTAGCAAGAACATCTCTGGAATGAAGTCTTACATCAATGAGAAAGACATGAATCAGCAAGAAGCAACCTGCCAGCTAACCAATTTAATCCCAATACATGGTCCAGTGCTCCTACAGCCCCGCGCAGGTATGGAAGGGAACGTGGAATCTGAGAAAATCACCACAATAGTAGCTGTCACTTCTACAGCACGTCCCACATTCTTCTAGAGTTTTAGATAAAGTCACTTAATACTCACAATAACATTCTTAAAGCCATTATAATGATTACACCAGTTTAACAAAACAGAACCATGGGGAGATGAATAATTTGCTAATGATCATGGAGTTAATTGCTAAAAAGTAGCAAGCCGAGACTCAGCAAGGAGTGGGGGGCACAGAGGTTATGGAAGAGACCTGGAAGGTGGAGAGATCTTGAAGCCTTTAACTGTAGAAGTAACACGGATGGATTGTTCTAGAAACTTCTAGAAAAAAAAAATCTTTTGGCACCATCCTGGATGGCTGTGGTATGAGTCCACATGGTAAACTAGGTCTTGGCTTGGCTGCTTCTTTTTGGAAGCGAGCTGCTCTTTGCTCCTTTGGACCAGACTCTCCTCTCTTAGGTTACAGCAGTCCAGACCACAGACATGAGTTAGTTTATTTGCCTGTCTCTGACGGACTGTGAGCTCCAGGCAGCTATAGACGTATTTATTTACTTCTGCCCTTTCCACATCTAACAAGGCGCCCTGCACATATCAGTCCTTCAACAAATAAACCTTGCCAAAAACTGGCAAGCAGCGATTGAATTGAAACATAATTTTGAGAGAGAAGCAGAAATCCCCCACTTTCGCCTCATCTGACATGACCCGGTTGGTCCATTTGTTAAGTGTCTTTATGCCTGATTCACATAAAGGATGCCAACAATAAATACATTCCAAAACATCAGCAAACAGTCGACTGTTGTATTTAGAATTCCAATGTGAGAGGTGAGGGAAAATGCTGATATTTTATGGAGATGGATTAAGGGACTGCAATAGCAATCTGACCTCTAACCTTTGGCCAAGCTGAATGCCAAATTAAAAAAAGAAGAAGAAGAAAAGAAACAAAACAAACCTCAACTCTGTGAGAACTCAGACCTCAGCAGCAAGTTAGTTTTCTGGGGACTTCCTCCAGTGTACATGGCAACCAGCCTGAAACAAATCTAACTTCTAGGGGACACACAAAGGCAGACTCCAAGTCAATATCTTATTGAAGAGCTTCTAAGTATTGTTAAGTCCAAAGCATATATTACAATCTCCTTCTGAAGTCCCAAAGTCTACCCAGGCAAGTGTTGATGGGCGTCTCTCTTCAGTTGTTTTTGACTTATCTGTAGATCCCCCCTTCACTCCCAACTACAGTGGAATTGTATGTAAAGGTATTCATGTTACTAGAAATGGGGGGAAGAGGCTACAAGCCTGAACAGGCACATCCCACAGGCACACCTCACACTCTGTAGGTATCACCATCAATCACTAACACTGAAAAGCGCCTGGCAAAAAAGATCCACAGCTTCAGACAAGATAGGTCAAAGCCAATTTGCTTAATCAGCATTTCCCAAGAATTTCCTGAGCAATATGGTGCTAGAGACAGACCAGGAACAAAATCATGTCATCACCCTCCTGTGACTTACATTATGGTGACTTCTAGGAAACCACCAGCCATGAGGCTTGAGAAGGCTTCTTAGTCTCACTAGGGTTTCTGGCTTTGGTTTGATTTCATTTTTCTATCTATGAACGGACCAAGCCCCAAACATAATGCACAAGAAGTTCCCAGACAGATCCCTGGGGCTAGAGGTAAGTCAGAGATTCCACTGGGAACATCCAAGTTGCTGAGAGAACCAGGCCACCCAGAGATTCTTCCAAGAGAACAATCTACTACACCGTCATGAACATTTTAACAAAGTGGAGTCAGTTGGGAATCTTTCTAGCTCCCTATTTAAATGAATAAATAAATAAATAAATGCCACACACCTTTTCAAAAAGATAAATGAGATGAGAAAGGAGATGGAAACCTTTTGTGACTAAGGCACACACACAGAAAAAAACTTAAATTATTAAGCAGAAGCGCTTTAAGTTCTTCTTTTGTGTCACTGCTGACTGAGTCTTGGACCTTTTCCTAAGGGGAAAGAAAGATACTAATATCTTTACCTTTCCCAAGACGACACTTCACGAATTAAGACAGTGGAGGCAAAGCCCTCAAGCTAATGGGAATCTGACAACAGGAAATCCAGTGCACAGTGCTTACTGACGAAACACAGCCCAGAGCTGGCTGGACTAGTCTCAAAGACAGACGATTCTATCCGATTCTTCCATAAACTAAAATGAAGAATCAAAAGAGGTCTTTGGCACCTTGGATGCTTACGCCGAGACCTACTTCATTATGAACTACCCTGCTAAATAAGCCCTTGACGAAAGGACTCAAAGCCCTCCTCTCAGAAACCAGAGGAGTTGCGAAGTAGAATTTTAAAAGGGTTTGAGAAGGATGGGTTAAAATGAAATACCAAATTTAAAAGCTGGCCTTAAAAAAAATACAAATTAAATTATAAGGAAATTACAGCCATCCTCAGTTAACACAGCTCAGAACTGTGAGCAGTCACAGTCCACTGCAAACTTCAAACCTCTGACCTGAATTCAGACATGAACTACATTTGGAGCATGATGATCTGGGCAAGGCGCATCCTCCGCCATCCCTCCCCTGGTAGAATACAGGGCTATCTGTCAATCTACTTCTCCCTGACAACTTAATCTCTTGCATCTTGTAAGGGACAGGGCTCTTTGAACACGGGACACTGGAATAAACTATGAGGTCTCAAGCACCAGCCCTGGCATGAAGAAAAAGGTCAGGAGCTCACCTTTGCCATGTCCTTCAAATGAGAGATCTATCAGGGCAATCTGCAGAGAACCGATTTATCTAGGGTAGCACTCTCTACCTGTGTTCGCTCATTTGTGTTTAATTGGTACCAAGCATCCTCAAAGAAAAGAATAAATGGTATCTACAACATTCTGCCTCAGTGAGCAAAGAACTCCTCCAGTATATCACCATGTGCCCCCAAAGACCATTTCTCTCTGAAGTTCAAGGCCAAAGAAGAAAATGTCCATCTGATAGCATCTGCTCAGCTTTGATGTCAACTCCCCACCATGACCGGTACGCCTTCAGCGGCAGCTTGAGGCACAAGCATCACAGCACTATGCCTGTGCCACGAAATCCCACAAAGGCAAAGTAGGACCAATCTTCAAAAGGCTAGAAGGCATCCCGCAGCTGTAGCTTCCCGCGGGAGAGGCTCGGTTTACACCCACTGGGGTAGATGCCCAGGAGCGATCACAGAATCATTAAATATCACCACTGTGTTTTTTCTTGCTCCGATTGTTTAACTGCCTTTTGTCTTCAATATAACTAGAACGTTTTGTATAACAAAATATTTGCTTGTGCTTCTGAAGAAGAGTAATGTATTAGAGAGAGAGAGAGAGAGAGAGAGAGAGAGAGAGAGAGAGAGAGAGAGAGATTTGGGGCTGGCAAGAATGCTCAGCAGGTAAAGACACCAAGCTTGATGACCTAAATTCAATCCTCAGGACCCACATAGTAGATGGAGAGAACTGACTTTCACAAGTTGTGCTCTGACTTCCACAGTGCAAATTGTAGCATGTTAGTATCCCCTACACACAAATAAATAAATAAATAAATAAATAAATAAATAATAACGAATGAATGAATAATAAATAAGTAATAAATGTAACTTTTGTTTTGTTTTGTTTTTGTTTTTGTTTTTCGAGACAGGGTTTCTCTGTGTAGCTTTGCGCCTTTCCTGGAACTCACTTGGTAGCCCAGGCACACACAGAGAGAGATCCGCCTGGCTCAGCCTCCCGAGTGCTGGGATTAAAGGCGTGCGCCACCACCGCCCAGCCAAAAGTCACTTTTTTTAACACAATGATCCTATAAAAAAGTGTCCAGTAGAAGGAATGCCCTATAGAAAATAAAACAGTAGATGGAGAAAATATTTAAAGCTCTAAAATGAAAGGCTAAAGAGCCAGCTCTGTGACTGAGGTGCTTGCCCAGGACCTAAATCCACAAGGAAATCTTGTGATCTACACTTGCCTCGTAGTAGACAGTAAGACACTCCCTCATTCCTCCCCTGAAGGGAGTACTGCTGCAGACAGAGCCCAGGAGTATTGTAGTGTACGAGCTTTGCTGGGTGTCCACACTCAGCGTATTACCAGTAGATGTTCCCACACGGGCAGCTGATAACTGCCTGTAACTTTAGCTCCAGGAGATCTAACACCTTTTTCTGACCTCCCCGGGAGCCTGCACGTATGTGCTAACATGCACACACGTTAAAAACAAAAATCACATATTTTTAAAGATGTCAAAATGAAATTACTAGAATGAAAGACGGCCAGAGAGTTTTAAAATTTGGGGGACAGTATACAGCTTTATAAGCATGACAACAAAACCCAGAAATAGAAAGCATTCACTTTCATTTAAAGTAAAAAAAAACTGAACCAGTGAGATGGCTCAGTAGTAGTAAAGGAGCTTGCCACCAAGTCTGAGGACTTCAGTTGGACGCCTCAGACCCATGTGGTAGAACTGACTCCCAGAAATTGTCCCCAGTCCCATATACATATGTAAATAAAGAGATGTAACTTTTCAGTCAAAAATTATAAATCAATGAGATTAACAAGTTTCAAAAAGATGGATAACTTATAATTATCAGCAAAGATGAGCAACAGGCAATTTCATCCTGTCCTCACAAACGCTTAAATTCCTTTGAAGATCATTTAACTGAATCAAAATCCAAAATGGGACATCTTTTACTCCTGTGATTCCAGTCCTATTAATTTCCTCATAGAAGAGCTCACATAAACACACAAAGATGTCCATAAAGACATTTGTTGGAGCATTGTGATAACAGCAAAAACCTGACAACAGTGGATACGGGTGATATTAAGTATATTTATATCCATACTTATTCCAGCCTTTGTCCATTACTCCTGCCTTACAAGCCCTTAGAAACTGAAATTTCTCTTCTCCAGAGCAGGTCACTGAAACACTAATCTTTCTGTCTGGTAATTAGCCATAAAGAAACCATGTGACCTACCCTCGCCTGATAGTGGACACTAAGACATTCCTTCATTCCTGCCCTGAAGGAGGGCAATCTCATTCCTCCCCTGAAGGGAGGATTGCTGTAGACAGAGGCCAGGAGTACTGCAGCGTACAAGCCTTGCTGGGTGTCCACATTCAGTGTATTAGCAGGAGATGCTCCCCTGTTTGTCAGAGTTCAACATCTCTGCCTATGCCTCAATCATATATGAAGTGAAGTCTTCATAAAAATCTCCCCCCACAAAAAAGGGGGTGCCTAGGGAGCTTCCAGACAGCTGAACACACAGAGGTTGCTGGCACAGAGTGTACAAAATCCTCACCCCCTTTTCACACATCTCTTCATCCACATCCTTTTGCAGTCTTCTTTATAATAACCATAGATGTGTTTCTTTGAGATACCCGAGCCCTATAAGCAAACTGTTTAATGACAAGGAAATTGGGAGAAGCCTAACTCATAGCCAGCCAGTCAGAAGTAGAGAGTGAAAATGACTTGAGGCTTACAAAGAACAGATAGACTGGAAGAGGATGCATTTTTGGAGACTGTGCCTCACTGCCCCCCCCCTACAGACCCCACCCCCACCCCACGCTGTGACTGATGCCATCGCCAGGCAGGCAGAGTTAGAACTAACCTGAATGAGAGGAAGCTGGATGTCTGCAATTACAGAAGGACTGTCCCGTTTGCAAGACCAGAGGGGTCCGCACAGGTCTCAGCTGTGGGGTCGCAGAAATCTTCTCTATTGATTGTTGTGGTGTGAGAATGGAGAGAAAAGACACTTGGTTTTTTCCAAACGTAAGTGGAAATGAAGACATCATGTTAAAGTCACGTGATGTGAAGTACCAACTAATCATTTTGAATTACGGAGATCCCTGGAATATATGCCCTTAAAGCTGCCCTCTGCCATGCCCCCCCAGGCCAGGTGGTGGCACATGCCTTTAATCCTAGCACTCCACTCGGGAGGCAGAAATGGGCAGGACTCAGTGAGTTCGAGGTCAGCCTCAGCTGCAAAGTGAGTTGCAGGACAGCCAGGGATACACAGGGAAACCCTGTCTCGAAAAAGAAAAAAGAAAAAAAAAAGAAGAAAGAAAAAAGCAAGGTTCTATGCCTCATGTAAATGCTTCCACAGAATAAAGCAGTTCCTCTCCTACCAAGCAGTGAGGGACCTCAAAATCCTGTCTGTACACAGAGATCACACTCCAAAACTCTAACACTGCAAAAAGAAAGAGGACACGCCCAGCCAACCCCTACGTCCTCCATGCCTGCACACAGCAGCACTAGTTTTATCTGATGACTGCAAGACAGACCAGAAATATATCTGCTCTGCTAACCCTTTCCCGGATTCCCCACTCACTAAACACTAGCCCAGCCAGCCCTTTCCTGGATTCCACACCCACCAAACACCATAGGAGGAGAGTTAAGAGTCTGCAGAGCTGCTTACCACATGCTGAGAAGAGATAACCATACAGTGCTGGCTAGTTTTAGGTCAACTTGACGCAAGTCCTCGGAGAGAAGGGAACCTCAATTGAGAAAATGCCTCCTTAATAAGACTGGGCTGTAGGCAAGCCTGGAGGGCATTTTCTTAGGCTAGTGACTGTTGGGGGGAGAGCCCAGCCCATGGTGGGTGATGCCATCCATCCCTGGGCTGGTGGTCCTGGGTTCTACAAGAAAGAAGGTTAAGCAAGCCATGGGGAGCAAACCAGAAAGCAGCCTTTCTCTGTGGCCTCTGCATCAGCTTCTGCTTCCAGGATTCTGCGCTGTTTGAGTTCCTGCCTGGGCTTCCCTCAATGGACTGTGATACAAGATATGTAAGCCAAATAAACCCTTTCTTCTCTGAGGTGATTTTGGTTGTGGTGTTTCATCACAGCAATACTCACCGTAATTAAGACACACATACACACACACACACACACACACACACACACACACACAGAGAGAGACAGAGAGACAGAGAGACAGAGAGACAGAGAGACAGAGAGACAGACAGACAGAGACAGACAGAGACAGAGACAGAGAACAGAATACCTCCAAATAATTTATAAAGACATCCCATCATCAAGATGAAATATGGCCAGGTATGGTGGCAAACACTTGTTATCCCAGCACTTGGGAGCAGAAGGTAACATACAACTTCCCTCCAAGGGAATAATATGGAGAAAGACAACAATAACAGCAACTGTCTTTACAGAAAACCAAAAAAAAAAAAAAAAACTTCAGTCAGGCAATCAAGCTTAGCATCATCAAGGATAAGCCACATTAAATAACATGTCCCTTTCTATAATGTGTAGAACAACACTTTACCCCTTCAGTCTGCCTCCCAAAATTACATCATCCAAGTCTAAGCATGAGAAAAAAATATCAGACAAATCCTAAATGAGAGACATGCCACAGAATGTGACAAGCCTCTCCAAACTGTCAAAGTCATCAAAAGCAAGGAAAGTCTGAGACATTTAGCTAAGAGGAGCTGGGGCAGGGCTGTTCAGTGCAGTGCGTCATTCCTGGATGGGGTCCTAGAAGAATAAAGACAAGAGAAGAGGAGCCTGGCGCCACTGGTACTTATTTAATACAAGCTTGTCTCTGTCGGCCACAGGAAAGGTGTGGGATCTCTGTACGAGCTTTATAACTTTTCTGTAAATCTAAAATGGTTATAAAATAGAGTATTGATTGGGAAGTGGAGAAAGAGGCAAAATTTGTACTCTACTACAAAATTCCCCCTTTGCTTAAAACTGTAGGTCTATTTTCATTTTTTAAAATGTATTTATACTCTACATGCAGTTTTGATTCATATTTTTGAGTGTAATATGATTTCATAATCATTTTGTTCATTAATAAATCTTTTAAAATATCTGTATATTTTAATTTTATGGGGATCTACAGGGTGGAACATGGAAATAAACAAGATGAATGTTTGAATATTTATGTAATATGTGATCAGTGTATGGACATTATTTGCACATCTGTTTCCTAACTGTACTGGACACTCTGGTTTAATCCTCCAGGGATGAAGGAATTCTACCCCAGCTGTTGGGTGTGGTCTCCTACGGGGATTTCCTTGGCTGAGGAAAGCCATACAGTCACTGTCTTCCTGAGACAGCTGATCCAAAAGGTCTGAACAACTCCAAAGGATGGCCTCAGTTTAGGACAGCATATGGCACAGCAAAGACTCCACTAAATATGGCTGCTGCTGACCATCCATGGAGCATCCCAGCTCACCTTCATCCTCTGCACAGTCCTATGTGCTTACTTTCCTCCTTTCCAGGGTTCTGAACCCCAGGAGCAAACCCTAATGAAACCTAAGCACACCGGTCTAGATCTCCAAGTCTGTCTCCAGTTGTTTGCCAAGAACATCAAGGCTGTAACACTGCTTCCTCCTCAACCGGGAGAGAACTGACCTTGCCTGGTCCATTACCCAGGCTCCTCGACTCAAGCCACCATAAGCCAATGGAAAATAATGGCGAGAGACTGAATGGCAGGTGAGGAAAGAAAAAAAATATGGGTTTGCAGGACATGGTAGTGGTGAGGAGAGGCACATGAGACCCTACCCCTCTTTGTGGCTAACTACCAACAGATTCACAAAGAGGAGTCATCATTGTCTCCAATGTGTGTCCGCCAAGTTCCAATGAATAGTTCCAGACCCATGGCCACACAGACCCTCTGGTTAAACTCAGTATTCACAACACATGACAAGAAGCCATGAATGTGAAAAATGGATTTGGAGGAGGAGTGTGGGGTGATCGGTGGAGGTGGTAGGGAAGTAAGAGGGGGCAGAAAGAATAACCAGAACGTATTATGTACATGGATGAAACTGTCAAAAGATAAATTTAATTAATAATAAAAAAGACTTACTGGAAACAAAGAAAGAAATTCAAATGCATTTCAGTTACATCTTTCTTTTTACTGGGAACGGTATTAAAAGGAGATCAAGCAAACTTTAACCTTGAGAAAAGCCCAGGAGTTGCCCCAGCACAGCTACATTGACAAGGTAAAGAGAGAATTTAGAAGCAGGTAATGGATGTGTGGGCTTATAATTAGGAAGGGAGGGCAGTTTTCCAACCCTAACAACCTTTAGCATGTTCATTATGACTTAAGTCAATTTAATTACACACATTCATGTCCGTAAAGAATCTCAAAATTGTATTCATAAGAACATTTATGCCTAACCCTTTCAATTTGTTTTGTTCTTTTAGTAAGTGTGTCTTTAACAAGTGATATGTGTGCCGGGCGGTGGTGGCGCACGCCTTTAATCCCAGCACTCGGGAGGCAGAGCCAGGCGGATCTCTGTGAGTTCGAGGCCAGCCTGGGCTACCAAGTGAGTTCCAGGAAAAGGCGCAAAGCTACACAGAGAAACCCTGTCTCGAAAAACCAAAAAAAAAAAAAAACAAGTGATATGTGCTTTTATGATGATGATGATGATGATGATGATGATGATGATGATTTGAAGAACTATAAAGGGTTAACTGAAGGACTTCAGGGCTGTAGCTCAGTGGAAGGGTGTTTGCTGAGCATGGACAGGCCCTAGGTTCGATCCCCACATTACACGAACAAACCCCTATGACATCACACAATCTATACTTGCTGTCCAGTAGAAACTTTTAAGACAACAGAAATGTTCTATCTATCTGTAAATTTCAGTGTTGCAGGAATATAAGTTAGTGCTGCACTTGGAAATGTGGCTCAAGTAATGATTTTCTGCTGTATTTAATATTAATTCATTAGAATGCTAAATAGCCATGTGTCCGGTGGGAGAGAAGAAAGTTACAAAGTGGTCAAAAAATTGGAAGCAAGGCGGTATGTGCTTTCGACACCCACTCTTCAGTTTGTTCCTACTATTGATGCTAAAGTGATCTTCTTAAAAATGTAAATCAGACCTTATCTTGTTGCTAAGAACAAAAAAAAGGAAACAAAAGCAAACAACCATCAGAAAAATACTTCAGTACTTTCCAGTCACTCTGAGAACCCTAAGCCCCTTAGATGGACTACAAGGCCCTGTCAAACACACCACACACACACACACACACACACACACACACATCACACACACACACCACATACAAACCACACATACCACACACACACACCACCACATAAACACCACAAACACACACACACACATACCACATGCGCACACACACATCACACACACACCACCACATAAACACCACAAACACACACACACACATACCACATGCGCACACACACATCACACACACACCACACGCACACACACACACCACACACATCACACACCACACACAAACACACACACCACATGCACACACCACACACACACACACACACACACACACACACACACGCACATACCACACCACAAACACACCACACACACACACACCACACACCACAAACACACCACACACACACACACACACCACAAACACACCACACACACACACCACACACACCACATGCACACACACACACACACACACACCACACACACACCACATGCACACACACACACACACACACCACATATACACCACACACACACACAGCACACACGCACACACAGCACACACACATCACACACACACACACATACACACACAGCACACACACCACATATACACATACCACATACACACATCACACACGCACACACACACACCACACACACCACAAACACACCACACACACACACACACACACCACACACACCACATATACACACACCACACAGCACACACACACACACACACACACACCACACACACCACATATACACACACCACACAGCACACACACACACACACACACACACACACACCACACACACCACATATACACACACCACACAGCACACACACACACACACACACACACCACACACACCACATATACACACACCACACAGCACACACACACAGCACACACACCACATATACACACACCACACATACACACATCACACACGCACACACAGCACACACACACACACACACACACACACACACACACACACACACACACGCACGCAGAGGGGGGCCGGGCAAACAGGAGTTCTGCACAGCAGACAGGCCAGGGCTGAGACAGGCACATACTCCTTACTCTCCCGGGGCCTCTGTCCATGCTGCAGCCTCCCCTCAGAGCCTTTTCTCCAGGCCTGTTGCTTCCTAAGAGAAGCCTCCTCATACCAGGACCTCAATTCTCCTCCTGAGCAGCATTTCCCACAGCAGCTGCTTGATCTCCCTTTTGTGATTCTTGGACCGCTATCTAGGCCCCTGGGAATAGACTAGAAGAACAAAGAGAATATCTTTCAGGCCCTTAAGCAGAACTAGAGTCCAGGCTGTTGCGCAGTACTGCTCACCCAAGGAGCTCAGTGACTAAATCACAAACCATCGCAGGAACAATAAACACGAATCCAGCATCTGCGGTTCATCAGGCATAAAGGTGGCAACTGTTATCCCTCTTTATACAGTTGAAGAAACGAAGACACAGGAAAGTTGGGGTCTTTCCCAGAACACACAGCAGTTATTGGAAGGGGTAAGATCAACACCCAAGTAGTCTGGTTCCAAAGTCTGTCCTCTAACCGCTAAGTTAGAGGCATCCACACGACTTAATAGCAATGGAGTGGTTTAGGGACGTGGGAGATGGGCCAAAGAAGAGCAAAGGAATGTTTCATGCGAGAGGTTACACTGAGGTAGACCCCAGGGAGCCTGGAGTTGCTAGAGGAAAGGCAATGGGAAGAACACTCCTGGGAGAGAGAATAGAACCAGCCTGTGGACAGTCCCATGCAAGCATGAGGTGCTGAGCTTAGTCCCCAGCAACCATGTGAATATCTAGACATGGTGCTGCATGCCTGTTATCCCAGGGCTGAAGGGGTGGAGACAGGTAGCAATTCTTGGGTTCCGGTGAGAGACCCTGTCTCAAAACACAAGGTGTGAGCCAGCAAGATGGCTAGTACACAGAGGTCCCTCTGTTATTCAGGCTGATGACCTAATTTCCACCCCACCCCCCCCGGGCCCCACGTGGTCGAAGGAGAGAACAGACTTTAGGAAGTTGTCCTCTGGCCTCCACATGTGTGCAGTGGCGCACACACAGGAAAGCAAACACACAGAAAAAATAAATAAATAAAGTAAAACAAATAAGTTTTTTTTAAAAAAAAATTTTTTTCAAAAAGAGGACTAGCTCCTGAAGAACGATATCCAAGATTGATCTCTGACCTCAATATGCATGTGCAGGCCAGGCGGCAGTGGCGCACGCCTTTAATCCCAGCACTCGGGAGGCAGAGCCAGGTGGATCTCTGTGAGTTCGAGGCCAGCCTGGTCTATAGAGCGAGATCAAGGGCAGGCACCAAAACTACACAGGGAAACCCTATCTCGAAAAACAAACAACAACAAAAAGCATGTGCACATACATTTTTACCGCGTATATACATATACATAAAGATGGGGCGGGGGAAATCTCCTAGCTGAGTGTAATGCCAGGTTGTGTGAGCAGAGCTGAAACAGTTGGGAGAGACATCTTGACTTGGACTCTAATTGACGAAGATTTCAAAGAGAATAGACAAACCCAAACTACACACTGAGGCCAGGATGGGAGGTCAGACTCTGTCAGCCAAGAAGTTTACTCAAGCTCACCTCACCATGTTGTGCCAATGGAAGAATTCAAATGGGCTGTGACTACTGGTAAAACCAGCAAAGGTGTATATGCGCTTAACAAACACATGGCACCATAGCACTTACTATGTGCAACGGTCTGCTGAGTGCTTGTCAGATATTAACACATAAATAGCAACACAAGAATTTCACCTAGACCTTGAGACTGCTGTTACCAATGGACGAAAGTGTTCAGCACAAGCCCTTGAGGGATAATATGTGCTGTTACTCAAGTAATAAGAAATAACGCTAACAAAGAGGTCTCAGAAAGCACAGAAATTCAAAGCAAAGAAGCCCCCTTCATCCAAGTCCTTGAACTGAAAGTCTCCTGATCAAAGGCCACACAAGCAACTCTTAGTTTATAATCTCCATGATCCCCATCACGTTTGCTTGAACCATCCCAGAAAAATCAATGATGCTTTTTCTTTGAGTTTCCAAAGGAAGACAAATGCATACACACTTGTGTCTGCTGGGGTTCTTCACATCCCCTTCCTCAAACTGACTGGAGGAGGTATTTAAATAAATAAAACACAAATGGTTTTGTATTCATTTCCCTGGGTAACCCCAAAATAGCTAAGATTGAGAGTCTACCCACTGTGCTCCACACCCTCCTGCCTGAACATTTACATTTCCTAAAATCCCCCAAATTCAAATCTCTATGATGTATCAAAAGCCAATGTTTTGGGACAATGTGATATCACGGAATAAACCCTGTGCCAAGAACACTTCATCTGATTCAACATCACCTGAGGAGCACTGTTAAGAGATGCCCTTGCTTGGCTTTGTGTCAAGCTATCTGTCCTGCTCTGCAGAGGGTGCAGCCGTGGAAGTTTACCTGGAGAGATCTAATGACGGTCCGCTGTAAGAGAAATCAAGATGGTATTTGGATAGATAAATAGATAGATGCTGGACTCAGAAAAACATCTGCTATCTGACTGATAATGGCCATAGCAGAAACTTGGCTGTGCTTGGAGAAACAAACAGCAATTAAGGGACAAGCCAGTGCAGGGTAAGGAAGGCAATTAAAGTTAAGAGCAACAAGGAAGAGCACAGGTAGTTGGTTCCCTAAGATGGAAACTGTGCCTTGAAGGGACGAGTCCATCGTCACAGTGTTCCACTGATGTCCAGGGAATCAGACGGGCCAACAGCTGCGGGCAAAAGCACCATTGCAACCCCAGGCCACCACCACAGTCGAGGCCACAGGGGAGCACGGAGCTTTTTGTCTTGTTCTGTGTCATTAAATCACGATGTCAATGGCACAGTTGCTTAGAATTCCCAGGGACAGAAATCTCCACTGTCGGACCTCGTAGCCCTGTGGTATGGCGGGCCGCTCCAAATTTTAGCTTGCAGATGATGGCCCAGAAGGTCTGGGGGAGGGGACTGTGACACTTCACTTCTTACAAAGGAAGGAGGCTGATATGTTACAAGGACACATAGTCACGCTGTAAACAACAAGAAAAATGAACCCTTAGGGAATACAATGTGTTACCTTGTATATATTCTCTGATACTCTTTTTTTTGGTATTTCTGAGACAGGGTTTCCCTGTGTAGTTTTCGTGCCTGTCCTGAATCTTGCTCTGTAAACCTGGCTGGCCTTGAACTCAAGGAAATCCATCTCTGGAATTAAAGGCATGTGCCACCACCGCCCGGCTCTCTGATCCTCTTAATAGTCGTCTGATGTAGTTTTATCTCCATAACTGCGGAAGCTGATATTCAGGAAACATATGTTTCTTACCTAATGAGCTAATAACAGTGCTAGTTTAAACTTAATTCTGTCTGCCTCTAAAACTGCTCACCAAAAGCCACAGAAATGAGATTCACAGAATTATTAGTTATGGGATCTTAGATAATTTCTCAACTGCAACCTTTTCTGAGACATGATTTTTCCATCTCCAATAAGGGGTAAAGGCAGACTGGACCAAAAGATGTAGTGCATGGGGATGTGGTTTGAAATCTATAAAGGCTAGAGAAAAAGCTCTGTGAGTAAAGCGCCTGCCATACAAGACCTGAATTGGGTGTCCAAAACCGAATAAAAAAAGCTGGATATGGTAGCACATGCTTGGAATCTCCAAAAAAAAAAAGAGGAAGCCATTCAGTTTTAATTTAACTGCAGGCTCTCATTCCCTCCAGAAAACTACCATACTTCCCTCTGTGACTGTTATGTTATATTCACACTTTCTGTTCAGCCATACAGAAAAATTAAAGATGACCAAGCCTGAGATTTAATAAAATCTGTGTAGCCGGACATGGTGGCACACGCCTTTAATCCCAGCACTCCGGAGGCAGAGGCAGGAGGAGCTCTGTGAGTTTGAGGCCAGCCTGGGCTACAAAGAGAGTTTCAGGACAGCCAGGGCTGTTTCACAGAGAAACCCTGTTTCGGAAAAACAAACAAACAAACAAAAAAGTAAATAAATAAAGTAAAATCTGTGTATAAAAGACATGTTTACTGCTCCATCTAGGACAGTCTTTTTAAATTGAGCTATTTTGGGGGGATTTGTTGCTGCTGCTGCTGCTGCTGCTGCTGCTCTTGTTGTTTAAATGAGGGGTCCACGACTACTTGTCTAAGTGATCCCATCGCCTTGACTTCCACCGTGGCATCAATGGATTTACCCACTCCATTACACTAAGACGCTGTCACCCAGAACCAACACGGCAAAAGAACGAGTGTCTTCCTGATATACTAAGATAATCTTGACTTGAGCTGAGTGTGGATACACACCTTGAATCCCAGCACTCAGGAGACAGAAGCAGGGGGATGTCTATGAGTTTGAGGGCAGCCTGGTCCACATACAGAAATCCAAATCAACCAGGGGAACGTAGGAAAACCCTGTCTCAGATGATGAAGATGATGATTTTGACTTGGAGTTCCCCTTGCAAGGTCCTTAAGGAATCTCCAAAGACCTGCTGGCCCCATTTTGAGAACTGCTGTCTAAATATTCTGGCTAAAAAAATTGTTCCAGCTGTGTTGTCTTTGAATTATAAATGTAATTATCCAAAATCACATGAAGATGGTTTATATTAATGTGAAGTTCTCCTTGGGAAAACTCTGGTAATGCATGTGATGTCACCATAAAAACTACTGCCTCTTTTCTGTTGTCTCCAAAAGAGACCACAGGCCTCCGATGGCCCATTAACGACTCTACATTGGTGCACTAAGGCCAACAAATTCCAATGGTAAGAAACCCATCTTGAAACAAACTTTTCTCAACAATTCGTTGCTGAGGAGCAAGCTAGAATATTTTTTAAGGTTCCCAAAACGCATCTGGATAGGATGCTTACCAGCTAAATGATTGCAAAATCCAACAGTACAGTGAGAAAATTAAGCAGTGGGGTGTTTATATATAAAAGCCAACTCTCTCCGTTGTGTGCATTAGAAACTCAGGCCCAGGAGAGCTGGCTCCACCTCTAACCTGAAGGGGCTGTCCCAGTGGTCCTGACGACCAACTCAGCCACCACCCAGACCCACATTCTGGGACGTGGATTGGCCCACCCTAACAGCTGTTCCATCTATGACATGCTGGAGTTCTTGAAGGCATTGGCCCTGTGGAACGATAACCACAGGATCTACTGCAGGATCTCCATGACGTGGGGCATCAACAGGATACCCAAAAGGAGTTTGGACGAGGGTCGAGTGATGATGATGTACCAGAAACCAGAGGCCTTCAACCAGATCAATGTCTCATTGCAACGAACATTTTGTGGATGGGGCTAATTGTACAAAAGGGGTACACTGCATGGCACACCACAGCTCTGATGTCACTAGGATGAGTGAAGAGGTGATGTAAAGATGGAGGAGCGAGGTGGGGTTTTGTTTGTTTGTTTGTTTTCATTAATTGGGGAGGGGCATGCTGCAGAGGTGAAGGGTAGATATGGAGGGACTGGGAGGTGAGCGGGATTGGGGTGCATGATATGAAATTCCCACAGAATCAACAAAGAATTATGTTTTAAAAAAAGAAACTCACAATTTACTGATATAAATGGTAACTAAAAGAATACTGATTTGGGGTTCAGTATTTGGGGTACAGATATTTACAGTCTGTAAATTATCAAAAGAAACATATCTCACATCTATCTATACATCACCACACTATCGATCTCTGTTTTCTATGATAGTTTTCTATCATCCATTATGAAGAACACAAAGAAGAAAAGGTAGCAGCCCAGTAGTGAGGAATCTAGATGTAACATTTGGTCTCCATGGAGAAGGTAAGCAAATGAGATAGGATTAGGGCGGAGGTCTTCCTGTAACTACTGCTGTGGCTGTTGCCCATGAATGTACATTTTTAGAAGTGGAGCAAATGAACAACCTGCATCTGAATACCCTTAGTCACTTATCAATGACACACTCCAGACAAGGAGGAGAGCTGTCAATAAGCACTGAAATGCCAGCACCAGGGCCTCAGTTCAGTCCCCAGAACCCACATAAAAAATAAATTAATTTAAAAGAAAGAAAAGAAAAGAAAAACAAAGCCATGCATGGTGGCCTGTGCTTGTAATCCCAATACTAGGGAGGTGGAGACAGGCTGCTCCCTGGGGCTACTGGGAAGCCAGCCAACCCTACCTGTCAAGGCCCAGGCTAGTGAAGGTATAGAGTGCTGAGGAGCAGAACAAGTTGATCTCTCTCTCTCTCTCTCTCTCTCTCTCTCTCTCTCTCTCTCTCTCTCTCTCTCTCTCTCTCTGTGTGTGTGTGTGTGTGTGTGTGACTCTCTCTCTCTCTCTCTCTCTCTCTCTCTCTCTCTCTCACACACACACACACACACACACACACACACACACACAAATGCAGATTCCTTGGATGCATTCCACAACTTCTAGATTTTCCAAACCAGAACTTGAGACCAGACCTCAGCATTCTATGCCTTGAAGGCAACTCCCAGATCTCCCAGATGATCTCTAGGCACACATACATTTTAAAATCCTGAATGAATCCCTCTGTGCCTATTTCCTTAACTGCAAGATAGAACTTGCTATTACTATATTTTCCTAATACAGGATTGAGATGTCAAAGGTCAATAAAAACATGTAAGAGAAAATGCTTCTGAAAACTGTAGTACACTACATGAATATTTGTAACCATAAAGCCTTTACCACCCACATTTCTACCAGTTCTTCTAAAAACTAGAGAAAACAATAATCATTACAGATGTTATCCAACTATTGTACTGAAGCCCTGGCTAACCAAAACACTGAGGTCAAGTGCTCCAGTTAATATTTAACACAACGTTCTTGTCACTGTTTTGAAAAACCCTCTTAGATTCTTTCTAGCCTTGGCAAATGCATAACATATATTTAGACACCAAAAGGCTTTTCATGTTGAATCAACATTTTGATTATCTATCCTTCCACTGCAGACTTATGCTTACATAAATAATCTATGTTCTATCTGGACCTCAAAAGCCCAAAATTTCTTGTTTACATTTGGGGGAGGGGTGGGAGGTGAAAACATTTCATGATTGATGGAAGCAAGTTTAGTTTATCCAAATATAGATCTCTAGTTATAAGTTATCTTCCAAAAGCTTATTCATTTTTAAGTTATTTGGAACTTAAAATGTGCTCTCTCTAGCAAAAATAATAAGTTATGAATCATAACTAAGTTCTCTGGCTTGTCCTCAAAGCCTATAATGAAGATGAAATATATCTGCTAATCTTAAAACACACACACACACACAAATATTTTTCATTGGTATTTATCAAGCTCAAAACAATAGTGCCTATATAAAACTATTGAAATTTTAAATACTGATATCTGGAAAAGAAAAAGTAATTGGAGAAAATACAGAGTTAGCAAACCAAGATTTCTGTACTTATTCTATGATGGTTAGTAGCCTCCAGCTCTCAATTATCCACAGTGTTTAACACACCCAACATGGCCACTCCAGCTCCTGTTCCGAGTCATGATTAAGATGCTATGGGGACAGGCGACGGCAATAGTGAAAACAGAGGAGAAATAAAAGCGATGTCGAGAAGGTGATTGTGTTCTCGAGAAAGAGACTGCATGGCCTACAAACAGCTGGCCTATAAAAAGCATGGCAGGAGTGGCAGAACATACCTCAAGGCAGAAGAGAAGAAGGGATAGAAAGCAGGACTGGGGAAAACATCTGCAGGAGTCCCCATGGCGGAATTCGGGGTGAGAGGGCAGATTTACCAAAGCAAAAGACGTCTTGGCATCAATGAGGGAGCTTTCTTTTGGCTTTTTTATATAAACTGGCCTGGCCACACCTGAGTTGTGTGTGCCAAAGGGAGAGATCAGAGTTACGTTTTTTATTCTGAACCCAAATCAAGGTTGGCTCAGCACGGGCTCTGCTTAGGCATGCAGGCTTTCATTCATCCTGTTCATTCATGACGCCCTCCAGCACTGTCATCCAAATAAAATACGATCCCAGCTTTTATCTTACCCCTGCAATCAGAGCCAAGTGCCAAGCATATTTGGATTCCTCACATTCTGAGTTTACAACTGAGTGTTCTGTCTTCCTGTCTCGCCCTTTCTCAACTCCAAGTGTGATTTTAACTAGAAATATCGTATGTTCATTCAACCAGTCAAATGCTGATGAATGTGAGCTACTGGAGGAGACCCACCAAAACCACAGCAGCCTACCAGGACCCCTCCATCCTTCAAGCTTTTCAGAGCATACAAAACAAATGCTTCTAGAGACAAATTTTAGACTGCTCTAGTTTCAAAGATAGTCTGGTCATTTTGAAATAAAATGCTCAAACGATGGCAGCTAGGCGGATATTAAATCTGAACATCAAGGGTCAATGTCAGTCCAAAGCTGATGGAGTTTTTCTGAACACTCTTCATGCAGTAGTCTAATGGGAAGGAGAAGGAAACTAAGAGAATGAACCTTGACACCCAAGTCTCAGGAGATCCACGTCCACTTCAATTTCTTCAAGAGAACCTGACCTGTTCGTGGAAATGTCAACGCAGACTTCAGTTACCACTATCAACAGCAAAGCATGTGTCATAGAGCACACATCTCTAGTTCCATAATTGTAGGAGAAGGTTACAAACTCATAAAAGCAATGCTTTAGAAGGCCTAAACAGAACATGCATGCAATATACTTGAAAGCTACCAGTCCTTTTAAAACTATAATAGGGAACAAGGACGTTTCAGATAAATACCTGAGCCCAACTTTAGAAGTGATATTTCAGTTCCAACTTCATCTGGAACCAAGGAAAGGCATTCCACACCTAACACTACCATACTTTGGATTGTAAATAACTCCCCGAAGAGGCGTAAGCTAAAAGTCTTGGTCCTCAGGGCAGTGCTGTTGGGAGGTGGTAGATTTGGGCAACTACCTCATGGAAGATTCTTAGGTCATGGATGCTGTGCACTCAAAGAGGACTGTGGGATCCTGGGCTCCATCCATGTCTGCTTTATCCATTCCTATTCCCCACTGCAGCCGCCCACTGTTCTCAGCAGAGGCCCAAGGCAATGGAATCTCCAGTAACATGACCTAACTCAACTTTTTCTCTTTGCAACAGAACTGCCAACATAGTCCATCGCAGTCAGGGAAAGCTAACACACATGTCATAAAAATCAATGAGAATAGTGCTTGTTTCTCTCGTGCGCTCTTTTCTTAGTCCTGCTGAGGACCTAGGCAGAATCATTACAAAGGCCCAGGGCCAAAGTCCTGGGATCAAGCACCACCAGAGCAATCAAGGCTAGGACAAGACTCCCTTTCTTTATTTATCCATATGCAACTACACCCTTTTCATTAATAAGAGAGAATCGGAGAAAAGTGCAAAATCACATCACCCCTGTTTTCATCCTCCCTCTGCAAGGTAACCCTATGATTATCCCATTGGATTAAAATCCTGTGGCTAGGGGGGGGGGGGGGGGACCTCTCCCGATCCTAACCCCAGGATGCAATTAGTCCAGCCTGATTCTTCAGCTTTGTACAAAGTGTGCTGATGCTTAATCTGAAAAAAAGAAACAAGATAAATCCAATAATTATAGTTTTCTCTAGAAAACACATCTTTGATGACGGTTGTCAAATTCCTGTGAGGGCCTCCGATGGGCAGCTATTAAAGTAAGGGAGGAAAAGAGGAAAAACAGGTTTTCCTTCCAGTTCAGCCCTGAACTAAGAGCTTCAGTGACAAATCAAGTAGCTTGGTGTATGTTTATATTTTATGTCTCAGAGTAGTCCACCAAAAGATCTGAGCGTCAGGCTAAAAGGAGGGTAGAGCAGGTAGTACACTTGCTGCTCTTGCAAAGGACCCAGGTTCAGTTCCCAGCGCCACACTGTGGCTCTCAACCATCTGTAAACTGCAGTTTCAAGGGATCAAACACCCTCTTCTGGCCTCTGTGGGCACAAGGCAGACACACGGTGTACAAACATAAGCTAAACACCCACCCAGATAAATAAAAAATATATAAATCTTTTAAAATGACTGAGACAAGAATTCTTTCTAATTTTAAACATTCATAGTTGATCTGCTTGAGGAAATTCTAGGGTATATCCATGACAGTTTCTCAGAGGTTATCATCGGAGCCATTTGCAATGATAGAATGCCACCCAACGACCTGACCACAGGTGTCAAAGACTGTAAACTGTGTTCCAAAGATGAACTTTCACTGAAATCTATCATGGGCCTATAAGCAAACTAATAAAACCAAATTCAGCAATTGGAACCCTTTAAAGACTTATAGTAAGTATATAAGCATGTTTTATATTAGAATTTCATAAATATTCAATGTGTCTTTATTGAGTATTTCATAGTATGCTAAGTACCTAAGGGCACGAATACTCAGTAATTTAAGTAGTCATGTAACACCTAAGGTCTCCCATTTAAAAAAAAAAAAGACTCACTAGACTCAAACTAAATAAATGCCCATCAATATTGTATGAGTGACATATGATACAAAATTATACCCCAGGATGCAGCAGCCTGTGGTTTGGGTGTCTTCTCAGACTTATTTTTAAGAACTAAGGATATGACACCATCTCTTAAGTCTAGAAATTCTGGTCCTTAAAGTCCTATCGTGTCTGCATAGGACCTTAAATACAGTGGAAATCCAAATGACGGCAAAAAGGAGACTTCAAGCTTCAGAAAGGAGATTTTTCAACAAAACACCGCTCAGGTCACAATGTGTGGGCAAAGTCTTAGGATACACTATCCACAGAAAGTTGTGGTTTGCGCATTACTATAAAATGACCACATCTTCCTTTGGTTCTGAATCTACTTGCCCATGTCCACTGCTCCATTTGAGTGCCCGTGAAACTATACCATGTGCAAGAGGGTTGGTGTTCCCATTTTAACACAACAAACCTGATCTAGGGGGGAGGGGATAAGGCAAGCCTTCCCCCAGCCCCCCGCCCCCTGCGCCAGCCCCACCAGGAACTTAGACCAACTATGAAATTTAACCTGTCTGATTCTGATGCAAGGAAGATTCAAAGTGAAAACCAGCGTCCTGTTTCCAAAAGTTGGCTGTCGAGCCTGCTACTGTCCTAACAAAATAGCAGAGAAATATAACAGGCAACCGTGCCAGAAACACAAACAGTGCAGCCTGTGGTCAAAAGAGCGGGCAATGAATTCCAGGCCGCTTCCCAGTCACATAACTTGAATATTGAACGGGCTTCTAAGCAGCTGCAGGAAAATACCACGACAAAGCCAAACCAAGGCGTTTTCTAAAGTTCCCAAAACTTTTTAAAAAGCTGTGATGAATCTTTTCAACTGGAATGAATTCGTCTAAAGCCATGGACACCTGCAACCCCGAACCAGGCCACCCAACCGCTTACAAACATCGCTGCACTTTCCTAAGACTAGTTGGTCATTTTTTGCTTTCAGATATCCTTGCACTCTCAGCAGGAAGGGGAGGATATTTCAAGGTGACTATTTTAGCAGCCTGCTCCCTCGGGGGCAAGGGGCAGAGACCCTGCTGGTCACCCTACTGGTCACCGCGTGCAGGCGCAGGAGGCGCCCACGCTCTCTCTCCGGCGCCCGGGTGCTGACCGTGCTCTCTGCTCTCCCTCGCGCCCTCCCGGGGTGCCGGGTCGCGGCGGCGGGCGCCCACCTACCAGCGACAGCACTTTGTAGGTGTTGGGGTCCTTGGCTGTGCGGGCGCGCTCCGCCTTCTCCAGCGGCTCCTCCCCTAGGTCCATGGGTGCCAGCAGCGAAGCTGCGGCTGGCGATTCCGGCTCGCGGCCGTTCCCTGCCGGGCCATGCCGGGGCCGGTGCCCTGTCTGGTCGCCGTCGCGCTCCATCGCTCCGCTCTGCCCCCTCGGGCCGAGCTTTAATAGGCTCGCCGCCCCGCCCCGCCCCGTGCCGCCCCTGCCGGACCCTTGGCTCCCGGCCCTCGGTCAGCGCTCCGTCCCGAGCCACTCAACGCCCCGGATTATTTGGCTTCCTGTCTGATTTCGGGCCCTGGGCGCGTGGGCTATTTTGGGTCCCTGACGTGGGCGTGTCTTTAACTTCCACCCCAAACCCTCTCTCTCCCCCGCCCGCGATCGTGGCACCCTACGAACCCTTGCAGAAATCGCCCCGCGTGGCCTCGCCGCGAAGGCTGGACTGGAATTGCTGTGTGGTCTGTAGAGGGCATGAGATCATGGAGCCCCAAAATAGAGCCCTAAAAGGATGAGGCGGCCCCGAGGTCTCAAAGGCGGGAGACGGGAGGCTTCCACCAGACCTGCGCGTTTCTCAGGGGAAATGCAAATGAGCGCATGGAGAGGCGACTTTCTTTTTCTCCCAGGAGCGCAAACAAGAATCCCCTGTCTGGATCTGCTAATCGTGGGACAGAGGGTTTACACACCACTGATGGGTTTGCACAAACACATATATGGGACACGTGGCTTCTAGGGTTTCTGTCTTAATGTTCTTATTTATTAGTTATTGTAGACTTCCGGAGGTTTCCAGGTATCAGCGTCACGCCCCTTCGAGGTCAGCACTTTAGGTGGTGAGCAATATAAAGAATTATCAATATCTAACTCCATCTAATGCGCTTTATTTTTGAAGCAGAACATGAGCAGTGGACTATAATTCTTGACGGGTTTTGTTTCTCCGTGGATTCTTCAACTTGTACAGGTCCCCTCCCATCAGCAAAACCACGCCTCGCAGTACCCCAAGGCAGAAGCAATGTGACCAATCACAGTGACTAAGGAAAATCATGCCTTCATAAATCTTTTATTTGCTTTGTTCACATACATATATACATTTACATGTGAAAATAGATGTTTAGCGGGTGTAAATTGGGTTTGTCCCCTTTAAAATTGTCAACACAGGACTGTGGGGATGAATCAGTAGGTAAAGTGCTCGCTAAGCAAGAGTGGGAATCTGAGTACAAATGCCAGACTCCAAGTAAAAACCCTGTAGCCTGAGTTTGTATTCCCAAAGCTGGGAGGCAGAGACAGATGGATCCTGGGATATGGGTGGCCAGCCGGCCTGTCCTACTCCCTAAGTTCCAGGCTAGTGAGTAACTGTCTCAAAAGAGGTGAGCTGCCCTCCAGAAGAATGACAGCCACCGTAGTTTTGACCTCTGCTTTCACGTATGGATGTGGGTGCAAATGTGAACACACACTCACAGACACACACACACACACACACACACACAAGAAAAATAAAAATAAAACAATGTGGAGACTTTCAATTTATACTGACTTCATTCAGGCATTCAGTAATGAATCTTTCAATATTTTGAATGCCATATATATATTAAAAATTAGTTATATATATCAATGCAGGTCAGTCAAGCAAGGAGATAGACTAGGGTCAGCACGTAGAGAGAAGGACCATATCTAGCTACTCAAGTCACCCACGTGTAATAAAGCCACACTTAGACTATATTGAGAGAACAGATGATTGATGGTAAAAGAAACAGCCACCCCTGGAAGCAATTTTTAATTTATTTTATTGTCACCACTGAGTCAGCTTACAAACCACCCACGAGAAACGGGTTTTTCCCTATTTCATAGTCAATCATGCTTTTTTCTTTTTTTACCCAGAACTTGGTTCCAACTTTTTTCTTTAACTGTTTCCAGAAACCAGATTGAAGGGCAAAGTTTTACTCCACCGAATGTGGCCAAATACATGTCGGAATTTCTAAAAGCATTCAACGGAGACTTTCCAAAGTGGGCTTGAGTCTGAAAAATGAATGGAATATGAGTATTGTCTGCAACCCAAAGCAACCACTGACTTGTATGCTGTCCTCGCTGGAAAAGTCAATGCAATTTGCAAGGCCACATTGTCTTGAGGACCTGGAGACCACTAGGAACAAAAAAAGAATTAGGCATCTCCCTATAGACATGACAGAAAGTCAACAAATTGGCCTGTTGGTAACAATTGCACCAGTTACTCAAGAATTATATGCCTAAGGTAGAGACTCAAATTTTTTTTTAATAAGTAGGAAACTTAAATGCTTTTGTGAATTCTCTAGAATGCAAAATATTCTCCACACCAAAAAGAAAAATTTTTAAACATTTGAAAGGCCAAACACAATGTAACACATCTGCAGGGTGGACCTGGGAGAAAGGCCACCAGGATGTGGCTTCTGTCTGTGATGATGCTTTGCCTGAACCAGTTGGGTTTTTATGGCTAGTTCTAGAAACTCAATTAAAATTCTAAAATCAGAAGAATACAGCCATGTCTGTCATGTCACGCTTGTTGTTCAGCCACAGACATTGCACAGTCTTTGACGAAGTCTCGCCTTGGTCTTGTTTATTCTGAATGGTCAAGGCCACAACATCTCTTCCCAAAGTACAATAAGATTGAGGACCATAAAACAGCGGCACCACTTCTCTGGGTACACCAAAGGCGAAAAATCAGTGTCTGGTCTGTAGTCATAAATCACCTGCTTCCAGGACTGAGGACTCGCTTAGCACAATAGCAAAGACAATCACTAAGAACTGAAAAGATTTGTATTTTATTATAACACATGATTATTCATATTTGTCCATCTTGGTCCCTGAAACTGTGGATGTTGCTAAGGTCAAAATACCAAACAAAACCAATCCATCCGCAATGGAACTATGTCATCTCAAGGCTGGAAGCATCCCCTAGCTTTTCAATTTTGAAACGCGCTGATGAGTTTAGCAGCAGCTGCTGCTCTCCAGCGCTCTCCACTTGGCCAGGATAACACTGAAAACATCAAGGCAGGTCTAAAAGCAGAAAGCCACAGAGGACTTTCATCTGAATGAAGCCCAGAACAAATAATATCACGGCTTTTGTTTATTTCTAAGATTTTGAATGGCATCCTGCTCCATCTTCTTCCTTCCTTCCTTCCTTCCTTTCTTCCTTCCTTCCTTCTTTCCTTCTTTCCTCCCTTCCTTCCTTTCTCTCTTTCTTTTATTTTTAAATACCACCTTCTGCAGCAAAGGCTGTTAACTATGAACATATTCCCAGTCTCTAACCCTTTCCTCACTTACAGTCTGATATGAAACCACACTATTTTCTCCAAGTGCTAAAGAATTGTTTTGCATTTATCTGAAAATTCCAAACTATTCTTTCCATAGTTAAATCACCCAATCACCGTGCCTAAGAAAGTGCAGATCTATTTAATAAATTATGTGTATTTTATACATAATCTTGAGGAAGAGAGCTGCTTTGGGGCAAGAAAGGCAATTCTTCACATTAGGGCTGTACATAATCTGTGCCACCACCAACACCTCTATTTCAAATGAAACCTGGCATTGCTAGATAACTGAAATTTATTGACTTTGTAAAATGATCTATTCATAAGATTATAAACAAGTAACTTATTAGTAACAGGTTTAACTAACGTGCATGTCATAACATTTACCCATACAATTGAGTACCTATTAACACAATCCACTTTAGAAATCTGTTCATCATCAGAGGAAGTTTCTTCCTATGAATTTGTAGTCAAAAACCTACTTCTGAGCTAGTGAGATGGCTCAGTATTTAAGAGCACATGCTAATTTTGCAGAGAACTGGAGTTTGGTTTCCAAATTATGTCTACCTATAACTCCTGCTCCAGGGAGATGAAATTTTTCTGGCCTCCAAGGATATTGACACTCATATGCGTGCACACACACACACACACACACACACACACTTAAAAATAATTTTTTTTTTATTTTTTTTTTTTGGTTTTTCGAGACAGGGTTTCTCTGTGTAGCTTTGCGCCTTTCCTGGAGCTCACTTGGTAGCCCAGGCTGGCCTCGAACTCACAGAGATCCGCCTGGCTCTGCCTCCCGAGTGCTGGGATTAAAGGCGTGCGCCACCACCGCCCGGCATAACTCTTAATCCCAATCAATCTCTGGTGATTCAGGAGGACAAGGGCTGAAAATAAATCACTCTATTGTACACAGAGTCTTTACAACTTCAAAGGATTTCCAGAGAGCCGGCACCATGCCCACCAAAGTAGAAAGAACGGTCCTTTGCTAGCAATTTCTTGTCCCAGGTAAGGCTGCCCATGGAGATGGCATTATGCACAGAGAATTCCGACATCGAATAAGGAGCCAG
The DNA here is from genome assembly GCF_049852395.1 of Peromyscus maniculatus bairdii. Classification (NCBI taxonomy): domain Eukaryota; kingdom Metazoa; phylum Chordata; class Mammalia; order Rodentia; family Cricetidae; genus Peromyscus; species Peromyscus maniculatus. The sequence continues at coordinate 35,493,748 of NC_134867.1, read as the reverse complement.
AGAGACTATAGTTGACATTTGTTATCTTTGTGATCTAGCATGAAACCCTCTTTGTTCCAGAACAACACATCAATTATACTGTGGAGGACTAATCCCTCCCCAGTCATTTCCAACCTTAACTCATTTCCACACATTTGGCTGTTTGATTTCTCTCTGAGTCACCCTAAAGAGGCAGCAAGTGATTACAAGAAAGGGATTCTGCCTTTGCAGAGCAGAGACTGGTGTAGGCAGAAAATTCCTAGCCTGGAGCTAATGTGAAGACTGAGGGGACCATGCATTTATCGGCAGGCCGGCCTGGTACATCCATCCCTAGGACAAAGTTTGCAAATTGTGAATTTGGATTTGTCACCATCATAGGTTGGGTGCTCTTTGTGGGCCCTCATGATGTTTTTAAAAATATTGTCTTGGTTTGGAATATTTAAAAATTGAAACAAATATCGCAAGTTTTACCAAAATGTAAATCTCTGTAGTAGATTTCCAACTATACAAGTATGAAGAGATCAGCAAATTCTCTCCCCCAGATCCAATACAAAAATGGACAACACTCTCAGTAACAACTATTTTTCCTTCTTGTTTGTATTATGTATATTGCATATATATGGTATACCCAGGACACGTGTAATGTAATATAATGTATATGGGTAAAGTGTAAAGTCTATGTTAGAGGTACAGTTACAAATATTTATATTTAGGAAATTCTAAGACATCTATTAGACCAAACCAAATAAAACAATTAGAACCAGTAAGTCACAGGTTACAAATTAAACACACAAAACTCCCCTGTACATTGCAGCTAACACTGAGACCCTCCTATCTCACTAAATGTACAACTGAAAAATAATTCCATCTATAATGTAAGAATATAAAATACTTAGGAAAAATAGTTCGACAACAGGAATCGCGACCTGAATGTAGACAGGCAAACAATAACGCAACTGGCGGCGGCGGCGCACGCCTGTAATCCCAGCATTCAGGAGGCAGAGGCAGGCGGATCTCTGTGAGTTCGAGGCCAGCCTGGGATACAGAGGTAGTCCAGGACAGGCTTCAAAACTACACAGAGAAACCCTGTCTCGAAAAATCCAAAAAGAAAAAAAAATACGAATTTTGTCCAGGAGTTTTAACTAAGGGTGGAAGTCCCATCCTGAATGTAGGAAGTGCCTACATTGGTTGAGGTCCTGGACTGGATAAACAAGAAAGCAGGTATCACCATCCATCCCCTTGCTTCCTGATTATAGACACAATGTGACAAGTAACCTCATCCAAGCTACCCAGACTCTGAGTCAAAACAAACTCAGCCTTAAGTTGCATTTGTCACATATGTTGTCCCAGCAAAAAAGAAAAAGGAAAAAAAAAAAAGTCGCTGATCCACTGAGGCTTTCAAAAAGTTAAAAACACATTTGACACCTGGCTCAACAATCCCGTTTTTGCTCCCAGTTGTTTACTCGGCAGAAATGAAAACACAGATTCCCAAGGACATACTGTGAGTGCCCATAACAGGGCTGTTCATAATAACTCAAACGGGGAAATGATACAAATACTCAGCGGCTGGCAAAAAGATAAATGATATCCTTCCCAGTAAAGAACTATTGATGTATGTGCAGGCACCGATGGACTACTAAACATTCTGCCAAGTGAATGAAGCCAGACACAAACGACCGTACTGTGTGGTGTAGATGGATTTTTCTCTTGGCTGCCAGAGAAACTCAACACAGAGACTTATTATTAGTTATGAAAGCTGGGCCTTAGCTTAGACTTGTTTCAAACTAGTTCTTATAACTTAAATTAACCCATATCCTCTCATCTACATTCTTTTACATGGCTTGGTTGCCTTTACTCTGTACTGTCCACCCTGCTTTCTCTGCAGCTGGCTGGCAACTCGGCCTTTCTTCTTCCCAGAGTCCTCTTTGTCTGTAGAAGTCCCGCCTAACCTCTTCCTGCCTAGCTATTGGTCGTTCAGCTCTTTATTAAACCAATCAGAAGGCATCTTGGCAATGACACATCTTCACAGTGTAAACAAATGTTCTGCAACAGTATGGTACTACTTATATGAATTTCTTAGAAAAGACAAATCCGTAGATGGAAAATGGAGCCTTTTTTCTAAAAAATTGGGGCTAAAGTGGAAGCATATTTTTAGATTTTTTTAAAAATTATTGCCGGGCGGTGGTGGCGCACGCCTTTAATCCCAGCACTCGGGAGGCAGAGCCAGGTGGATCTCTGTGAGTTCGAGGCCAGCCTGGGCTACCAAGTGAGTCCCAGGAAAGGTGCAAAGCTACACAGAGAAACCCTGTTTTGAAAAACCAAAAAAAAAAAAAAAAAAAAAAAAAAAAAGAGTTATATCATAGCCAGGCAGTAGTGGTGCACGCCTTTAATCCCAGCCCTCGGGAGGCAGAGCCAGGCAGATTTCTGTGAGTTCCAGGCCAACCTGGTCTACAGAGTGAGAACCAGGAAAGGCGCAAAGCTACACAGGGAAACCCTGTCTTGAAAAACCAAAAAAAAAAAAAAAAAAAAAAAAAGAGTTACATCATTACTTCAGATCTGCTGGTATCTTTGGAGTAACTCACTCAGGGGGATAAGTATGCTTTCCTGCCTGTACGATCCCCCAAGACTGCTTTGGGATGCTTCCTAGCAAGGAATGGATAGGGCTCTCACACAGTGTGAGATAATCCTTTCCTCGATTCCTTCACGTATTTCTCTGCGTCTCGTCTCGGAGCCTTGCTGTCTACACACTCAGGACCTGGTCTGATGTGGTCCATGAGTAATATCCACTGCGTCTTCTGAGATGCTTCTGGTAATTTCTGACTTGTTTTTTCAGCTCCACCAATGCTAAGACACATTTTATAGCCCACTACACATCCCGTCCGTTTACTGGACAGCTGCAGGCGTGTCTGAAGAAAGCCACATCCTCTATCCCACCCTACTCTGAGATCCTGTTTGATCCTCCGTGCGAGAGTCACGGCCCAGAAAGCTGAGATCCACAGTGTTATTCCACAAGCTGTTAACCCCGGTGTGTTCAAAACCCTCCAAAGCACATGGGAACTTTTAGATTCTTGTCTTCCTACAGAGCAGTCAGTGGAAGCTTCAGCGTGCTGCTTCAGGAAGGCCAGACAGCTCTGCACCACTGTGAGGAGGACAGGAACACGGGCTCCTCTGGAAGGGCCCGTTCAGAATGAAAGGTCAAAGTGCACGTGCCCCTGGCTTTCTGTTCCACGTAATAACCTCAGATCTGCAGTTCGTCTTACTAAAAGGAAAGACTCAACGAAAGTGTGTAACCAAGGACTTCCCTTAACCTTTTCGCTTATCTCCTTTCCACACTGCACACAGAGTGAAGACTCAACTTCCCCCTCGTTCCAGGAGAGCAGGAACTCACTCTGCGGCGTCATTGCTTACACCTTGAAATAACGTGGCAAAAGCAAAATGTAAAAGGGGGTGGTGCTCTCACACAAAACAAACTTTTTGAAAGACAAAAATGTAAATAGACGCACACAAAAAAAGTGTGCCTGTATATGAAGAACATGTGAGTGATCATTAAAAATCACCTAATAGCCCCTGCCTCATGCAAACAAATGTTTTTATGGAGTGAGTGACAAAGAACTCTTCCCCCCTCTCCCATTTATAAGTATTTTAATGGCTATCTAAAACCATAAAATTTGTCCTCTTTAATGGATGCCATAGTGTGTGAATTGAGCCATTGTTTAAATTAGTTAATATTGTAACAGTAGATATTTTGTCATGTTTGAATGAGTTAAGATGTCTGTTTCCTCAAAGGTTTCTGTTGAAAACCCTGGAACCCTTTCTTCTACTTTGTTGAAATACAGAGTTGATTGTTGTTACCTGCACCCGCCTTACTGTGCAGCTGCCCCCCCCAACTGCCTGCTCCTAACTCTAACTTAGTATCCACTAATCAATCTTTCCCTATCCCTCTCTCCCTCCTCCCCACCCTCCGCAGCTCGTGATGATCACCACTCCACTCTCAATGTTTTCAATGTCTCATGAATGACTTCCTGAAGCACTTGTCTTTCTGTTTCTGGCTAATGTCATTCAACAAAATGATCTCTAGTTCCAACCATATCGACACAATGACAAGATTTCGTTTTGCTTTTATACCTGGAAAGCAACCTATTGTGTATCCATACCACATTTTCTTCATCCGTTCCTCAATTCCTACAGATGTAGGTATTTCTATATCGTATCCTGTGAGGAAAAAATGGGTACAGACAGCCATGAAGATGTTTCTTCAACACACTGATAGTGTTTTCTGTTGTTGTTATATACTAGAGAGTGGGATTGCTAGATCCTATGAAAGATTCTTTTTTATGTTATCTATTTAAGACAGGATCTCACTATGTAAACCTGGCTGACCTTGAACTCACAGAGATTCACCTGCCTCTGCCTCCCAAGTGCTGAGACCAAAGGCATGTACCATCACACTTAGTTTCCTTTTTACTTTTTGGAGGAACTATTTTCTATAATGGATGCACTAACTGACATCATCACCAACCAAGTAAATGGGCTCCCTTTCTCCACGTACTTGCCAGTTCTGGCTACAATCTTTTATAAAAGCCATTCTAGCTGGCATGCGGAGATACTGGAATCAGTTTCAGTCTGTGTTTCCTCTGTGACTAGCAAGTCTTAACATATTTGAATACCTTTATTCCTTTGTCTGTCTTATTTAGAGGAGTGTCTGGGGGGTTGATGTGGTTGCCATTGAGTCCTTAGTTCCTTTCCCACTCTGGATGTCACTAGCTGCATTCATGTTCTTCATTGGCCTCATTTCCCAGCTTCACTCTACCGGTCGCATCTTTAGAATGTGCAGAATTTTACTTTCCTTAATCCCAGCTCTCTACATTTGCCTTACTTTCCTGTGCTTTTGCAGTTCCAGCCAAGAAAACCTTGGCCCATTCCAATGTTCTGAAACATGTCCCCTGTTTTCTTTTCTTAGTTTTAGGTCTTACAGTATTCTCTCTGACCCATTTTTGAGTTGATGTTTACAACTAGTGAAAGATAATCTAGTTGTATTCTTCTGCTTGTGGGCATCCAGTTTCCCCAGCACCATCTACGGATAAGCCTGTCCTTTCTACCGTTTTTTGCCTTACATCTGATTACGAGGTGTTCTTACATTTATTCATTTGTTTGTGTTCAACTGTGCTTACATCCTGGGATGAATTCTACTGGATTATGGTCAATAATCTATTAAACACACTACTGGGTTTGGTTTGCAAGTATTTTGTTAAGAAGTCTTGCACCTATGGTCATCAAGAGTCTTGGCACTGGCGTTTAGCTAGCTCACTTTCTTTTTCTTCTGTGTGTACAGGCCTGGTTTTGGTATCGATGCAATGGTGGCCCTGTAGAACACGCTTGGGAGAATTCCTTCATCTTTATTTTTAGTTACTTAAAGCTTAGGCCTAAACCAGAGTACAAAAAGTCCAGATGTAATCAGACTTGTATGCAGAACAGCCTGCACCTAGTATTTTATTAGGGAGAAGTTCAGACCAATAAAAGACAATTTGTTGAAAGTTTGTCTAAGTGGAGTTAGAGGGCTAGATCCTCCTCCTGATGCCAGAGTACATTCATCAGCAGAAAACTGGCAACTTGCTTTGTGGAGAATTTATCACAGAATAAAAGAACCTCTGGGCTACTAGATTCTAAAACAGAGAGACAATAAATTAGATGACTATGTTTAATTACTGTATAATTAGCAAAATAACATGAAGCATGATTCAGGTGTTCATAATAAATGCCAGTACACCAACCTTGGAATGCACTTTATTCACTACCTGCTATATACCGAGGACGATACAGGAGACAAGAAGGATTTAAAAAAAATCTTCACAGAAGTTTCTAGCCCAGCATACTAGTGAAGTTTATTACAGTGTGCTAAGAGCCATAAATGGAAAGCTTTGATGGGAAGCCCCAGGAAAGCTACCAACCCCAAAGTGAGGGGCACAGATCTCATGGCCATTATTGTTTATACAACCTGCAGTATGCATTAGAAAACTATGCCCCGACTGGTCACTCTCAAGAGACTCTCTACACACTCTGGACCATGTGCCTACTTTCATGACTGACATGAGAAGTGAATGCCTCATAGATCTGGACAATCAATTGACTTAACTGTGGTGATGTTGTTGTTGTTGTTGTTGTTGTTGTTTTATCTTGAGCTATGAGGTTTGCTGTTACCTGACAATTCTGCACAAAGTAGCTCAATGGTCAAAATGTAGACAACAGGGCAAATGGAAACCATACAGGGCTGAGTCATCAAGGGAGTCTCACACACACAGGACAGGAAGGACAGATGGGTGCTTGGAAGCAGAACAGGAAGAGGCTTGATTTTCAATGCTCTAGCTCAGGTCCCACAGGACTCGGTTCTAATTGCTGCTCATCTTTGGATTTTCCTGTTTCTTTATTCCTAAAACCATACCCTTCTATTCAGCCATGGTTTAATTTTAGTGGCTTTCTTTCCTTTCATATTAAAATCTTGACTACAATAGAGGTCATGGGGGAGTTCCTGAGAGCAGTGATGTCTTAATAAATTTGAAAAGCCAGTGAATGTTAGTCAAAGAATGGAGAGAAGAGACCATGGGCATGAAGCCTCATAGGAGTGAGGCAACATGGCTCCCCCAGGCACTCCACAGGCAACACTTAGTACAGCTGAAGCACACTGCTGCTGATGGAGAGACTAGACTATCCAACTGGTACCTGAACCCGAATGAACAGGAAGGCTGAATGAGATCATTCACACATTTCCTTCTGCGATTCAAAACCTGAAGTAGGAATTCTGAAAAGTTTGATAAACTAATGAAAAGACAAGATGAGTTGTGATACGCTGACTCCATGAGAAATATTGACATAAGTGTTGCAGCAGGTCAACATTCCATTTTGAAAATTATTTCAATGAGGAAAAAAGCTTTCAAGTTATCGTTATTAAAGAGCCATAAGTAAATGGATTTAAAAATAACTGTAAGGAAATGGAATGATAATAATTCACAGGTTGCAAATTTTCCATGGAGATCTACAATCAGGTGATTGTGACTACTAGGCATCAAAAAATTGAAGATAAAGATTGTTTCTGGTCAACTTGACACAAGCTAGAGTCATTTGGGAAAAGAGAACCTCATTTAAGAAAATGTCCCCCAACAGATTGGCCTACAGGCAAGTCTTTAGGGCATTTTCTTCATTAGTATGGGAGGACCCAGTTCACTGTGGGCAATGTCACCTCTGGACAGGTGGTCCTGTACTGTAAGGGGAAGCCACGAGGAGCAAGCCAGTAAACAGCATTTCTCCATGGGCTCTAATTCAGTTCCTAACTCGAGGTTCCTTGACTTCAGTACTTACTTGCTCTGACTTCTCTCCATGACAAAGTATGATATAGAAGTGTAAGATGAAATAAACCCTGTCCTCTTCAAGTTGCTTTTTATTTAATTTTACTAATACAGTTAAAATTTGTATTATAAATTTTCTTTGTTCCTGTGTGGTGCATGTATATATTTGTGTCAGTATAGATGTGTGCTGATGGGTATGAACCTATGTGTGTGCATGTGTGTGAGACCAGAGTTCAACACTGGGTGTTTTCCACAATTCAACTTATTTCCACCTTAGTTTTTGAGACAGGATCTCACTGAACGTGAAGCTAAAATGTGACATTTTATCACAGCAATAGAAACAATTAAATGACAGAAATTAAAATCAGTTTCATTAGAACAGAAAACACTTGCAAATCTCCCATCTTAGATGATTTGCATGATTACATTTTTTCAAAGATGTCTTAAAATTGCAAAAAATATTAAAATACCAAATTAAAATGAAAATTTCACAAATAATTAACATTATTTACTCCTAGTACTCTATGTCTCTCTCCTCCACTCTCTCCATCCCTCTCTCTCTTTCCCTGCCTCTCTCATTCTGAGAAAGGGTCTTATTATTTAGTCCTGGCTGTCCTGGAACTCTTTCTGTAGACCAAGCTGGCCACAAACTCACAGAGAACCACCTGCCTCTGACTCTTGAGTACTGAAAGCAAAAGTGTGTATACGAAGATTAATAAACATAGAGCTGGGAGGGTGGCCAAGTTGCTAAGGAACTTACCTTGTAAGTACAAGGATCTGAGTTCAGATCCTCCAGCACCCACATGAGCATGACCGTGTCGGCAATACCAGCTCTGGGAAAGTTGAGACAAGAGGTGTCTGGAATTTATTCACCAAGTGACATAGAAGAAGCCATTAGCTTCAGGTTCAGTGAGAGATCTTATCTCAGAAACTAAGATGAAAATAAAGTGAATTTATTGAACTGTGGTCTCACACACATGCACACACATAGGTTCATACCCATCAGCACACATATATAGTCACCAAAACATACACATACACCACACTTGAAAAAAGAAAATTTACAGTGAAATTTTAACTATATTAGTAAAATTAAATAAAATCAGGCAAATGTGTATTTCAGTGTGTAAAATTACTTGAGAATATTTACAAAAAAAATTCACATATTTTCCCTCATGCTTTAGTTTTAGTCTCTATAAATACATTTTCTTATGGTTTGAATCCAGAATGTCCCCCACAGTCTTACATTTTGAATAGTTATTCCCAAGCTGGTAGCTAGTTTAAAAGGTTGTGTAAATTGCTGAAAGTGTGTCCTGGTGGGGGGAAGTAAGGCAGGGTTCAGACTTTGAAGGGATAGCCCAATCCTGCTTCTGTCTGGCTCTCTTCCTCCTGATTGGCTGCCCTGTGAGGAGTCTCCACCATAACATCTGGCTACCACACTCTCTGGCTGCCATAGACTGAGGTCCATCTCTGCTGCATCAGGATGAAATCTCTCTGAACCCGTGAGCCAAAATGAAAGCTTCCCTCCCTTGCTTCAGGTATTTGCTCACAGCAACTCAAAGGAAAGCAAAGCACAGCAATGCAAAGGAAAGCAAAGCACACATTCACACAAGACACACCATCTGTCTTTCTCCATCTATCTTTCACACAACACAGGGAAAATGAAACTGTAGGGAACAATATGGCAATACCAATACTAAAGGGAATATATAATTCCAGTTTCTGAAATTACAACCACATCTTCAACAGACTTGAATTCTCATCACACTGAGCAGATCTAGAATAGAAAATAACAATCATTTTAGCTAACACTTTGATGAATAAAACTACAATCTCATTCAGTCATTTCTTTTACCTTTTTTTAATTCAAGTTTTAGTAACTATGCACCAAGTGTTTATTAAGTCTGTATGATAAACTGAAAGCTATTCCAGGTTTGAGATACAACTAAGGGAATATCAGCCCCTACAATGAGATCAGAGCACAGTGAAAAGAGTTTAGGGCGGTGGTAGCACACGCCTTTAATCCCAGCACTTGGGAGGCAGAGGCAGGCGGATCTCTGTGAGTTCGAGGCCAGCCTGGGCTACCAAGTGAGTTCCAGGAAAGGCGCAAAGCTACACAGAGAAACCCTGTCTCAAGAAAGCCAAAGGAAAAAAAGAAAGGAAGGAAGGAAGGAAGAAGGGAAGGAAGGAAGGAAGGAAGGAAGGAAGGAAGGAAGGAAGGAAGGAAGGAAGGAAGGAAGGAAGGAAGGAAGAAAGAAAGAAAGAAAGAAAGAAAGAAAGAAAGAAAGAAAGAAAGAAAGAAAGAAAGAAAGAAAGAAAGAAAGAAAGAAAGAAAGAAAGGAAAAGTTTAAGTTATATGCAGAAAACATAACTTTCAAGTTCACAAACTTTAGCACTTTGATGAAAAAGTATGATGGGCCAGAGCAACATATAACAGGAATGTCTGAATCAATCTTCAGTCTGCAGGACAGACTGTGGTTAGAGCAGTGATGTTTGAACCAAGATCTGAGTGACATACAGGGCTCCAGCGGAGGAAGCAGAAACAAGACCACAGACACAAATTATTTAGAAATGTGGGTTTTGTTGGTTATGCAAGAGTTGCACATAGGAAAAGTGAGACAGATTAGCTGTGAGTCATGAACTGGAGACTACTCATAATTCTTAGCCCCCACTCTTAATACTTTCCCTCTCATGTGTAAGAACAACTCAGGACACTCCCTAACCCAACACTTCTAGGAACAGATTGGAGATCACAGGGAAGGGAGGCCTTTGAATTCACCAGCAAACCAACCTCAAAGGACAGTGAATGATAAAATGGCATTAAAAAGTGATTCAGGTTACATACATGTTAAAAATGGGAACAAAACCATGAAATTATGTAAAATACACATTTGAGAATCGTCATCATTTTCAAGCACAGGTGCTCCTTGACTTATTAGACAGTTGCATCCTAATAAAACTACCCTAAATTGAAAATACTATGAGTCAGAAATGCAATCAACACACCTAACTATCAAACAGCTCCTTCTAGGCCACCATGACCAGACTTGGTACCAGTATGTTAGTTTGCAGTTAGGCAAAAATCACCTAACACAAGCCTGTCACATAATAAAGCAATTATTGGATATTGTTGCTAACATGAAGACAGGTGCATATTTGTGAGACTCCTACAGAAAGAATATTGCTTGGACACTGTCTTGAAGTAAAAAAAAAAAAAAAGTCATTGAAAATTGGGAGCTGTCTCTACAGCTAAAGCTGCATATATTTTCAAGTGTACATTTACATGTAAATTCAATCTATTTAATGGAAAATCAGTTTGTATATGAATCTATGTGAAATGTATATTTTAAAACCAAAGACAATCACAATGATAAAAGCTAGATATACAGAGACATTTGAATCTTAGAGCTTGTTGTGGTGATACATTGTATACCCTAATAAACTTGCCTGAGGATCAAAGGACAGAGCCAGCCACTAGATTAGACATTGAGATCAGGCAATGGTGGCACACACCCTTAATCTTATCACTTGGGAGGCAGAGATCTGTTTGGATTTCTGTGGGTTCAAGGCTACACTGGAAATAGAGCCAGGCAGTGGTGGCACACACCTTTAATCCCAGTGCTGGGAAGCACACATGCCTTTAATCCCAGGAAGTGATGTCTGGGCAGAGAAAGGTATATAAGGTGTGAGGAAACAGGAATCCACTCTCTTTAGATTTCGTAGAGGTAAGAACTAGTGGCTGGCTGTTCTGCTTCTCTGATCTTTCAGCTTTCACCCTGATATCTGGCTCTGGGTTTGTTTTTTTTTTTTAATTAAAAGACCATCTAAGATTCAAGCAACAGCTTGTAAACTGCAAAGTGCTTCAAACTATATTTTAACAAATTTAATCAATTGTATTATTAAAAGTATTTGGAAATGAAAAAAATACCAGACACAAAAATTAACCAGATCCAAAGTCTGTACAGTTAGAATAGACTTCTAAAATTGCAGGGTTTTGCAATGGATTTGCCCATTTGTTGGTTGGAAGTTTTATTTCCTTGGTATTTAGTTTCAGGAACTCTTTGTAAATTCTACTGTTGTGTTCGTTCTTTCTTCCTTCCTTCCTTTCTTTCTTTCTTTCTTTCTTTCTTTCTTTCTTTCTTTCTTTCTTTCTTTCTTTCTTTCTTTCTTTCTCTGTTCATTTAAGACAGGGTATCTCTATCTAATCCTGTTTTTCATGAAACTCACTATTTAGACCAAGCTGGCTTCAAACCCATAGAGATACACCTGCCTGTGCCTACCAAGAGCTGGGATAAAAGGCATGCACTCCCCACACCCTGTGTAAATTCTGGATGTTGACCCCTATCTGAAGAGTAGCTAGGAGATTTTCTCCATTCGGTGGAGTGCCTATTTACTCTGCTGAATTTCTCCTTCGCTATACTTTCTATTTTCATACAGTCCATCTTTGGACACTTGAGTTAGGCTCTGTGCTTTTGGTATATTGTTCAAAACATTCTTGTCTACCCCAGTTTCTTGAACGGTATCCCCTATCTTCTCTTCTAGCATAAATTTTGTATGTGCTTTTCAAAACAGAATGTAGAGAATGTAGGTCACAACATCTGGCCGGTTTCTCTCTGTCTACACAGCAACGATTGCCTCCCAGTTTAGAGACAAGGCCACTTCAGGAGATGAGCAGCAAGCAGCTCTCCAGCAGTTGCCTCTTGGAAATACAGTGAAGTAAGCAATAATGGGTAGAGATAGAAAAAGACTCTCATGGCTTGCTCAAGCATGCTTTCCAGCAGTACGCTGTGACTGAGAATGGCGGGAAAGCAGCCACTGACCGGAAGCTGGGCCAGCAGCTGTGAGATACGGAGTTGCTGTTTCGGAGCAAAGTCATCAAGCAAGGATGGCTGTAGCAGGTGCTGATGCAAACAACCATGAATGCCCCCAAGAGCCCTGTGGGATAGTGATAAGTAAATAATGATAACTAATACAATGATTCCAGCTGCCACATAGTCAGGCAACTACAATACACTAGGACTAAGTTGTGGGATGGGACTCTGCTTGGGAATACTTAGTGTTTTCATCTGTGACAGCGACAGCAGTGATCAGCACTATGAACAAAGCACAGGTCATCATCTTATACAGAGACTAAAATGTCCTCAGCAGTGTCACAATAATCCATTGTACCAGTAGACCCTGGATGTTAGGTTGTTTCTGATCTTGGGAGTACAGTGCTTGAAAAAGCCCTCCTCTGCACACTCTATTTCCTACATGTGTGACTTCATTGCTTGCATCCACATTTACAAGTAGACATGTTACCCATTGTATTTTTAATTTCTAAAGAAAATGGTCCTTTACATATAGTGAACGAATTAACATTTTTATAAGCAATGTATGACAGTTTCTGTGGTGTCCTCCAAGTTTTTCAATATGATAAAATAGCAATGTTGGTGCCTGTCATGTTATAATAATAATAATTCTAAATGGTCTATACCCATTGAATTACTTTATTCACACACACACACACATACCAAGAAATCTGAGGAATAGGTACCATGTAAGCTTGTTTTCATCATTGCTTTATAGATGAAGATACTGAGGCAAATAAATAGCAACAGAATTGTCTCTGGTGCCAGAGACAGATGGCTAGGATGGTGAAGTCACGTGCTGCCCAACTATGGGAGCCTAATCATGTGAGCTGGATCCCCTGAAACTACACAAAGGTGGAAGGACAGAACCCACCCCCACAGAGTTGCCCTCTGACCTCTGTGTGTGTACCACAGAACAGACAAGCACGCATGCTGATCACAATAAAATTTTAGAAAACAAGTTTGTCTCGGGTGAGGCAATAGTTTGATCTAGCAGGCTTCAAACTCCAGGTTGGGTGCTTGGAAATCTATTATCCTGCTCAGTGATTCTCCAAACTGGTGGGTGAAAAGGATACCCCATGTGGTGTTCATTTGCTCCCATTGTATGAAGACTGACCTTCATGTGAGAGTTTATATTTCTTTTTCTTTGAATTGGGCCATTGCCTTTTTCATCCATTTTTCTAGTGGGTTGCTCATCTTTTTTATATGACTCTTTGGACTTGACATATGAACTTTATTCACATGTTTTTGTTTTTGTCTTTTCACTAAGCAATACATTATTATTATTATTATTATTATTATTACTATTATTATTGCATGGTCATACTTTTTAATGTGTTTTGTGGCTTTGGGTTTTTATATCATACTTTATAAAATATTCCCTCTGAGGTTTTTTTTAATTCTCCAGTGTTATTCTAGTTACTTTAAAAAGTTTCTACATTTTACTCTTTGGTTTGTCACTTTTTTGACATGGTAGATGCATGTGATCTTTTCAGTGCCCTATGTTTGAATATTACTGTCCTCTCAATTAATCTTTCTCAACTCCATGTAGGCACCCAAAGAAGACAGAACTAGGTACCTATCCAATTAAAACAGCAAGTGCAGCTGGGAATATTTTGTACTAGGATTTAATCTAGTTTACATGGAACTATGTATTTCATGCACCAGCCACGGCCACCAAGAGACCACCACCCAGATATCCTTTGGATCTGATAGAATGGCAACTAATTTTTACCATGTTTTCTGAGAGGTTAAATTGTTTTAGGTATACTATATTGGTGTAGCTAGGTAGCTTCAGAGGTTGTCATTTGGCCCTGAAACTATGTAATGGTTCTTCTCCATGCACATTGAGCTCACATGAACATTGTGGAACAACCACACCTGTTCTTTCCAATTGAACCTTAAGATACTTGGAAAGATGTACTCTGTTCGTTCATTGGCCTCTTGAGCTAGACTTGGGCCAAGACCCCACGTATTGCTTGGCACCATGAGCTCTAGTCATTGACAATGCTTTGATTGAGACTTGATGAGACTTGATGAGAGATGGATCCTGGACTAAATAAGACTTGGATCTGATTGTTCTTGGAATGCCTGAGTGCTTCTATTTCCCCCAGAGTAAGTGGCTGTAGATTTATTCAGAAGACTGTGCATATCTACCTGCTGTGGTGGTAGTATACCCACGTGTCTTCAGAGGAACCTAGTCTGTGACATGACTTAGTTAGTAAAGTGCTTTGTTGAGGGATATTTGGTTACACTGTGTAAAGATATGTCACTGTGATTAGTTCAATAAAAAGCTGAATGGCCAATAGCTAGACAGGATTTTCGGGGCAGAGAGGACCCTGGGAAGAAGTTGAGTGGAGAAACAGAAAGTGGCCAGTCAGACAGAGAGGAAGCTGCATGAGCAGTACAGAGTCAAGGTGATAAAGCCACAAGACAAAAAGTAGACTGATAAAAATGGGTTAATTTAAGTTGTAAGAGATAGTTAGTGTTGCTGGAGGGCTTCTCTCCAGGTTCCACCAAGCCTAGCAGTCCCACAATCCACGTATAAAAGAATGACTCAGACGCTTATATTACTTACAGACTGTATGGCCATGGCAGGCTTCTTGCTAACTGTTCTTATATCTTAAATTAACCCATTTCCATAAATCTATACCTTGCCACGTGGCCCGTGGCTTACCGGTGTCTTCACATGCTGCTTGTCCTGGCGGTGGCTGCAGTGTCTCCCCTCCTTCTTCCTGTTTCCCCAATTCTCCTCTCTCTTTGTCCCGCCTATACTTCCTGCCTGGTCACTGGCCATCAGTGTTTTATTTATATAGAGTGATATCCACAGCAAGTTAGTAACAAGCCTAAGCTATTGGCTGAACTTTCATAATTAATAATAAGTCTCAGTGTCGTGATTTGGGAGCTGGCAGGAGGGACAGAAAAATCTGCCTACAGGCTTGCCTTGCAAGCATTGGAACCATTTAAAAATGGGTATGGCTATGCCAGCTTATAGACCCACTGTTGGGAGGTGGAAACAAGGAGATCCCTGGGGCTTTCTGAGCAGCCAGCCTAACCTACCTAGTGAGTTACAAGCCTGTGAGAGACTCTGACTCAAAAAAAAAAAACCAAAAAAAAAAAAAAAACAAAGAAAGTTATGCACAGAGGGATGGAGACAAGAGACACTGAATCTAATGCTGAATACACCATGAACTTAGGTCATGGGACAGAAGCAAGCGGGTTCTAACCAGAAGGCTTCTTTCCTCCTCATGCTAGGAGGTGCTATGCAGGCTGCTAAGGAAGAAAATCATCCACGGTCTTTCCCAGTTGTGAACTCTTTGGGCTACAAGAATGACCAACTTGGCAAGATATGCCCACGGTGAAACAGTGTCGCGAATGTTACGGAGGGTAACCAACTAATTTCTGATTTGAGTTAAGGCACCCACAGGATGGAACTCATGCCTAGGACTATAAAGCTCATGGAGAACTCATTGACTGGGAAGTCATAGACCCTAGAAGACAATCTCCTGCAATTACTTTATTAAATGCACATAGTGTCAG
The DNA here is from genome assembly GCF_049852395.1 of Peromyscus maniculatus bairdii. Classification (NCBI taxonomy): domain Eukaryota; kingdom Metazoa; phylum Chordata; class Mammalia; order Rodentia; family Cricetidae; genus Peromyscus; species Peromyscus maniculatus. The sequence continues at coordinate 35,478,039 of NC_134867.1, read as the reverse complement.
AAAGCATTACCTCTCTATCCACAGACTGGGGTAGCTTTCATCAGAGAAGCGTGTGTGTGTGTGTGTGTGTGTGTGTGTGTGTGTGTACATATGTGAGGGCACACACACGGGGAAGTCAGAGGACAACCTGTGACAGTCATTTCTTTCTTTTCACCCTTTCCTGAGACGGATCAAGTCAACTAGTATACCTAGACTGAGTCATCTCACTGGCCCTGGTTATTAGTGTTTTATTAGGAGACTTTGTTTGAAGAATGGGTGAAGAGGGGAGGTAGGTTCAGGAAGGGAGAGAAGTGTTGTGAGGTTGTGCCCAGTGTCCCAGAGTTCCAACTGGCATACCCCAAAGAGCTGTTTTGGAGGTATCCTTGACAGTTTTATGAGTAAAGGAAGTTATGATGATGTGGTAAGAGCTACAATCAGAATAAGGTTAAGTCCTGCATACTCTAGACCAGTTGCTAAATCATAAGACATTTGATTTTATTCCTCACTTGATTTCCACCTTTTAAAAATAAGAATAATTAAGATTCTGGGAATGTAGCTAAGTAGTAAAGCATTTACCTAGCACATGAGGGAACTGCAGTTACATTAGAATTTGTTAGATCCCTAGCATGACAAAAAAAAAAATATCTGGTCATATAAAAGCACTTTGTTAATTGTGTGTATGTGATGGGGGGGAGTGGATAAGAGTGGAGATCAAAGGTCAACTTCAGGTGTCCTTCCTTGGGAACCATCACCTCATTTCTTGAGACAGATCTCTCACTGAGACATGGGGCTCACCATGCCTGGCATTTTCATACTAGTTCAGTTCCTCGTGCTTCTACAGCAAGTGCTTTACTAACTGAGATATCCCCCTGTCCCAGCACTTTGTAAATCTAAGAATCACTTTGACCAGCCATGGAGTTCCTGTTGTAAATACTACGGAGTAGTGCAAATTAAAGGCAAACTATTCCTAACCACGGCATTGGGTACTCTGGAAGTGGCATTGATTTCCTCTAAAATTCCTGGGATTTGTGTGTGTGTGTGTGTGTGTGTGTGTGTGTGTGTGTGTGTGTGTGTGTGTGTGAGAGAGAGAGAGAGAGAGAGAGAGAGGTTTCAAACTAAATAAATGTTGGCCAATGGATTATGTAAGCATTCTATCATTTAAAGGGGTACTCATTTCTATTTTCATACTGTGAAATATATATATATTTATATATATATGCTGTCACAGTGGAGTGTGACCTTCAACTTCTGATCCCTGTGTCTCCACCCTCCAAGCATGGCCCTGTGTATTACCACACCTGGTTTACACAAAGGAGGCAAACTGGTTTTTCTAAACTGCCCCGCACTGCAATTCTGCCCTGAGGTGATAGTTGTGCAAATTTAACATTTCGGAGGATCCAAAGTAAATGTATCATTATACAGAATGCTGGGCAAGAAAAAACGATCCTTTATTTCAACGTAAAGTTTGAACTAAAAGAAAAGTGTCCTTTCTTCTGAGATCTGTGCTGCAATAAAGAGCTGCACCCCCCCACACACACACACTATAATTATCTTCACTCCTAAAGAAAGCACATAAGGTTTATTTACTGCTTGCCTGTCTGCGTCTGTCCCTATCCTGGCTCATTCTTCCTTCCTTCGGGTCTGTTATTGTTTTGCTTTGTCTTGCCTTTATGTTGGTGTGTTGATGTTTGGGGTTTGTTGTTGTTGTTTGTTTGCTTGTTTGCTTGCTTGTTTTTGAGACAGCCTTGCTTGTAGCTCAGCCTGGCCTCAGATTCTCAATCTTCCTGCCTTAGCCTTCAGCCTGCTACTACAGACATATAATACTATGTCTACAACATAGATAATAAGCAACATTAAAATATCCTTTCCTAAGGAAAATTCTCATATTCCTTGCTGCTCTTTACCTCCCCTCTGCTTCTTATGAGAACTTATCATGTTGCATGTATATTAGGCATAATAAGAGAATGATTTATTATTACTCTTGTCACGGTGGATCGCTAAAGATTTTGGTAATTTTGAACAGTTCTTTGCTTGGAGTAGAAAGAAGTCCTTGAAAGTTACCACCTTGCTAAAGAAATGGCACTTTGAAAGGATTCTCCTATTGGTGAAATTATTAAGGCAACTCCACGTAGTTAAAAGGGAGGTTTATTTTGTGGGGTAACTTACAAGTGAAGGGATAGGTTACAGGGTCTGGGAAAGGTGTAGCGCAGTCCGGCGGTTTTCTCTGGAGAACTCTGCTCAGTCTACCTCCAGCGTCCAGGGTCCAGGAACCAAGAGAGCTCCCTTGTCTGGATCTTGGGTCTTCAGGGGTCCTCTTTTGGCTCTGCCTTATAGACATGACAGTTCTCGAAGCCTCAAAGGGGGTGGTATTTACAGGTCAAAGCTGGAAGGGCTACCCACGACATTCTCCTGCTTTTATCAGGAGCTGAAGGATGAGGTTGGAGAGATGGCTCTCTGGGTCAGAGCACTTGCTGCAAGAATATGAGGGCATAAGTTCAAATCTCCAGCATTCATGTGCTGGCTGCCAGCCTAGCTCCAGGTTCCGTGATAGACCCCTGTAAGAGAATGCAGAGCGGGCTATCTGACGTCCTCCTCCTCTGGCCTCCACTACACGCATGTACATTCAACACATGCACACAGACGTGCACACATGGACAGAGGCTGTATAAAATAGTTTAATATGAAGTTTACAATAGAAAATAATTAAGCATGAGAACAATCTCCGTTTGCACAGCATCCCCTTCACCTAAATGTTCCACATGGTTTGCAACTATGTGCATGTTTTAGACCTGGAAATTGTCTGCTTCATTCAACAAACATCAGGCAGTGGGAATGGAAGAAAAGAAAAATGTGTATCAAATTGAATTATCCAGTTGGTTGTTCTCCTTAATTCAGTCATTGGTGTGGCTGCTAAATCCGTCTTCTTGGCTGGCATCCCACACATTCATAATAGAAGCCAAATGCCAAGAGTGTTAATAAAGGTGAGTCGAATGCAGAGCAGCAAACTGGCAAGCTGTGCTCATCCACTCCTACAGCCAGGATCTCAGAGGCAGCCAGGGCCCACACTGAGATCATGTGTATTTAAACCAACGATCTCATGTAGAGCACTGTGTATTAGACTTACAGGAAAGAATGTGTGCAGAACAATGTGTTTGTAGAAAAAAAAATTGAAATTTCAAATTATTTATTGTTGGCTTGTAATTCAGAAGAGCACAGATTTTGGAACATTGAAATACTATTTACATTTCCCCCTCCTTTTAGTTCCTTATGAGAATTACTTGGTTTGCATCCCAGAGCCCAGGTCTCTATTGATATGTGTGCCCTGAACTTGCCTCCAGCCTGGTTCTCAGTGGGTCCAGCACCCATGTGTCACACAGGATGTTAGGGCTATGTACCTGTAGAATAAATTGAGGAAACTCTAGATGGGGGGGTGACCATCCCAGACATGGCATTCTCCCGAGAGAAGAAGGGAAGGGAGGGAGAGAAGGGAAGAGAGGGAAGGAAACATGGCTCACATTTGTCGGCACTTAAGCTGTTTGCTAAGTAACCATAGAGAACTACACTGAAGCCAGATTCCATTACTGCACTCAGAAACCTTGGTGCAGGGTTCATCGCTCCTTAGTCTCCACATCCTGGAAGCAAGCCCCGTGAGTAAGAATGTACGAATGTCTCCGAGAACCATAGGAAAGTTGAAATCACATCTGCCGGGAAACCTAGGAATGACTGGTCCAAGCATTCTATATTCTACATATTCATTCTATAGTGTGATCATTCATGGCAGGGAACCAAGATGAACATCTTCACCATCTGCCAGAATTGCCCATTAGAAATAACAAAAGGGATGATTAGTTAATCATATATAGCTAAGTTGTTGTTTTTTTTTTTTTTTCCAAATACCTTTCTGGATCTTTCTGTAGCTAAGATTTACTGAAATGCCTTCATGATTAGAGGTGACTCTATTGTCTCTGCATTCCATAATTAGGACCTGGATTTCTCCCCCAGAGACCTCCAACCTCCAAAAAGACAGATCTAACTTCTCTAGCCAAAACTGGCCTCATCTCATCTGTGTACACTCTGGTCTAGACTATGACCTACAAGCCAAAGTTGTCTTACTCCAGCATCCCATAGAGGAAACACATAACCATATTTGAAATGCCACTGATGAGCTTTGATGCTTTACCTGAGCAGTGCAAAAATCCTTTAGTGGGATACAAGATGTATTTTTCTAGTACTTCTATATAAATAAAGGCAGACTTACGACAACTTGAGATCTACTAAGTAAAGGAAGAAAGCGGAGAGCATTGGGCTTTCAGCTGTCACAAATAAGGCCACCATGGACTCTGAAGTCAGTCTGCATGTTTCCCAACTTTGTGTTGAACATGAGTTGACAGCCTGCCCCTTTCAAGATACCGATGGTAATCTAGAAAAAGGAAAGCGAGAACTAATAAACAAGACGGCCTAGGCTTCCTATGGTCCAGTGAAGCAAATGGCACAAAATAGAACATCCTCTGGTGGATGGAGTTTCAGGGAAGCCCACAGAGGGTGCTGACTAGAGAAAGCTGTCCCAGAAGGCACAGAGCGGCTTTTAGAACACAGCGATTTCTACAAAATCGTGTCCCAAGTTCCTGAAGTGCTCAGGTGCCCTGGTTTCTGCCCTGTCCTGTGTTCTCTGTGTCCCCTTCATTCTAACAGCCCGTAGTCCTGTACCCCAACAGCTTGTGTCCCCAGGATGTTCTCCTCAGTAAACTTTTTTAATTGTTTTCAGAAAACTGAGCTCTTGCTTAACACTGGTGACCTGGTGATGCAGTGAGCTCTCCATGTGTAACCTACCCACAATTTAGTCAACTGGTTTCTGGTTTAGAACTATCAGGTTGGATGTGGGTCTGATCTCACCCAGCCCATCAGATACTCTCAGTTTTCAATTCTCCTACATTGTGACCTCCATCACCAGCACGGTCTTGATGCTTATTTCCAACCATATACCAGACAGAGAGATAAAAGAAGCCTGACACTGACTGGCATTGGGAATGTTGCAGTGTCCTGAATAGAACCAAGTCCTTGCCCACTCCCCCGCTCCACAGTGAGGGAAGAGGAGATGGGGGCAATAAGGAAACCAAAATATATCACATACCAAATGGTAAATTCTCTGATTTAAAGTGGGAGGGGAGAAGCATGCTGCTGGGGATGGTTGTGGTTTTAGTCACGATAGTCACAGGAGAGTGAGGAGGTGATATAAAAGATTTGAAGGAGGTGAGGGAGGCCCAGTGGGGGAAGACTTACAGAAAGGCTCCCAACTGGTACACAGCTCGAAGCCTGGAGCCGACCTGGTCTTTCCAAGGACTACCCAAGTGATCAAGTGATCGGTGCAGCCAGATAGTTAATAAGGAATGTTGGCTGGAAGGACAGCAGGTAGATTAGATCAAAAGAGATAAAGAAGATGGCCTTGAAGACATTCTGAGTGACAAGAGTAACAACCTGATCATCCCCTTCCTCCTCCTGAATCTTGAAAGCTCCAAATACTTCTTCAGGACTCTCCCCTAAGAACCCACTAGGACTTCCCATCCTTTATTTGGAGAACAGCCAGAGAATTCTATGTACACATCCCAAAATCTCCCCTAGCTGGACCCTCTTCCCATTTAAGGCAACATATTTCTTGGTTCCCTCTATAGCAGCGATGTTGAGTTTTTACAAGCATTGTATTATTTGCTCTCGGTTGCTATGGAGATATAAGCTTACGAAGAAGTGTTTGCTGTTGATTTCTTCAGCCAGTTAGTTCAAGGGCAGAGGAAGGGCGTGGGAGAATTTACAACGAGAGATTAGCATTTTTTCTATCTTGTCACTAAGAGAGTCAACCCGAGACAACAGGCCTGGGGAAGATGAGACACACAAGCTATGAAAGCAGGGTACAGTCGCCCTGAATCTGTGACAGGGTGCCCCGAAGTTCACAGTCATTATGTTTATCACTGCACTGAATAAATACGCGCTTCCCAGACAATGCTCATGTTTAGTAGTCAAGACTTACTGCTCTGCTCAACATGGTGGCATACCTGTTGTCCTAACTTGGAGGGCTGAGGCAGAAGGATCATTATCAGATCTTGTCTCATTGAATAAATAAAATAAAAAGACTTCATTACGCCGGGCGGTGGTGGCACATGCCTTTAATCTCAGCACTTGGGAGGCAGAGCCAGGCAAATCTCTGTGAGTTCAAGGCCAGCCTGGTCTACAGAGTGAGATCCAGGAAAGACACCAAAGCCACACAGAGAAACAAAAAATAAAAATAAAAATTTAAAAAGGGCTCATTGCTTTTCAAACCACTTTGACCTGTTGTATGCCATATTTTACCATATCCAGATAACATCACAGTATCAAAGTGTGACCAACCTTTTGATATTACAACACACTGCAGAGTTTATACTTGAGAACCACACAATCCAGTCTCTCTAGATACTCAAAACAAAACCTCACTATGTTCTAAGTACAGTTATGACTTTGTATTGGGCCATGTTCATAGTTATTCTCAGCTGTAGGTTGCATATGCCTATGGGAAGGAGCCTTAGAATACTTTGGGTCACACGCTGAATGTAGGAGACGAACAGTAATGATTTATAGGTTCTGGATTATAAACCTACATTTCTGTCTTTATAATCACACACAGTTCATAAAATTTGTCCATACTAAGAGCTAGTATGTAGAATACTTTCTTCTGTTATAGATACTGTATGAAGCAGCGTTAACTCTTCACATGTGCTAACTTATTCAAACACCCTCTGAGGTATCATTATGATACTTTCCAGATGAAAACAGTGGTGTCTGGATGTTTAGAAAATGTCCTCAGGGCTCCTAAGCACTGTACCGTGTCTCTGTGTATAGTTTAAGGCACACATTTTCACCTATTTTGCAGAGGGAGGCTTGGAGAACACTGGTAAATACAGCCAAGCACTGAGATACAACAAGCATGTCATTAGAACTATCGTGAGATCATGATGGATTTCTCTGCTGGGTGAGGGATATGTTCTCCTCAGAGAGCTGGCGATAACTGCAAAGCTGTAGGAAATCTTGGCTTGTTTATAGGCTGTAGGAAAACTTGGCTGCCACTTGGCTTGAAAGCTTTGTAAAATTAGACACAGACATATTATTTCAGTTTTTCCATTGCTGAGTCCAGTATCAACCAAGAAGCTCAGCATTTTGTGCCTAGGGGGAAAAATCATGAAAATAAACTAAATGGACTGAGATGTTCCCGATTTCACAGCTGGAGTGTGTGGTAAGACCCCTCTACGACTCAGCTTTCTGCCTTCCTCAGGATGTAAATGGTTCTTGGCCATTCTTTCCTCATTCACGGTAGACATAGAGAACTGATGCTGAGACCACAGACGTGCTCCGTGTGAGAGACCCTGTTCAGCTCAAAGGCACTTTGCTAGCCTTGTGGCCTGGTTACTCAGGAGCACCCAGAGGTGTCAGGCAGAGCTGTCCAGATGGACCACCATGTCCACGGCATCTCCATTTACAGACTCAACCAACCGTGGGTTAAAATTACTCAGAAAGAGTGCTGAGTAAGTGTAGACATTTGTCCTTGCATTATTACCTACACCATAATTTGCACTGCATTCGGAATCACAGGTAACCTAGAGATAGTGTTGCACCTGGCCGACGCTCACAGTTCGCAAATGTTACACCCTTTTCTGTAAGGGACTTGAGCATCTCAGAAGCCAAACTCCTGGAGATTTTGACACAAGGTCATTCACTCTTTTTCTCTTAGGATTTCCTTGCTTGTTTATTTGCTGAAATCTACTTAAATCCATTACATTTACAAAAAACTGAATTTTCCATATATGACTTTGTGGCATTCTACAAAGTTCTGTATTAGTTATTTGTGATTTTTGTGAATTCAATGAAGTTTTTTCATTGGTATAGACTGTTATTTCAGAAATTCCTTCTATATTAAGGACATTTTATATGTAATATATATTTGTGTATATATGGATATGTATAATATATACATATTCTAGAAATTTTTATTCTTTTACTTTTTTTGACATTTCATGTTTCTTTTAATGTCCTTTCATTTAAAAAAAATATATGTTTTGGGGGCTGGAGAGATGGCTCAGAGGTTAAGAGCACTGACTGCTCTTCCAGAGGTCCTGAGTTCAATTCCCAGCAACCACATGGTGGCTCCCAACCATCCATAATGAGATCTGGTGCCCTCTTCTGGCCTGCAGTCATATATGCTGTATACAAAATAAATAAAAAAAAAAACAAATCATATATATATATATATATATATATATATATATGTTTTTAAGTCAGGCATGGTGGTACACACCATTAATCCTAGCACTCAGGAGGCAAAGGCAGACAGATTTCTGAGTTCAAGGCCAGCCTTGTCTATAGAATGAGCTCCAGGGCAGCCAGGCCTGTCACACAGAAAAACCCTTCTAAAAAAAAGGCAAAAAATGAATAGATAGATAGACAGATAGATAGATAGATAGAAAGAAAGAAAGAAAGAAAGAAAGAAAGAAAGATAGAAAGAAAGATAGATAGATAGATAGATAGATAGATAGATAGATAGATAGATAGATAGATAGATAGATAGATATGTTTTAAATTAAAATAGAATCACATCATTCCACCCCCTCCATTGTCCCTGTTAGGCTCCTTCCAGGTACCCTCTTTCCAACCTCTACCAGTCCCTGCCGCATTCTCTATTTGAGAACCTCTTTTTCTCTGATCATTACTGTTACTCATGTGTGCATTTGTGTCCTGTTGTATTTCATTGGAGTCACTTGTGTGAACATGGGTGGGGAATTGTTTACTTAAGCAGGGGCCACTCACCTTTGGCCACAGCACTGAGGAAAGCCTCTCCTTCCCGGAGCATCAATTACTGCTAGACTGACTCGGGGACAGCTGGAGTTTTATGAGTTCTTCCCTGTGGGACTTTATCTCTTTGTATCTGATGTTTAAGAAAAGTGTAATTTCTGATAAAATAATTTTCTAATTCTGAATTAAATTTGATGGACACCTCTGGTAAGATAAGATAATAATAAGTTTTTAAAAAAAAATTAGTATTTTCCTGAGTCAAAACACATTACTGTTAATTAAAAAAATTCTGTTCTTTTAATAAATATGTATGCATTTAACAAATATTCATTAGCTAGTTGGCACGTGCTTCAAGCACCTGCTGCTTCTCAGGTATGATGCTGTACAATGGAAATATAATGATGAATGAGCAACAAAGTGATTCCCTTAGCCTCAGGGAGGTCTAATAGCGTTGTTGGGTGGTAGCTGATAATTAAACAATCACAGTAACACATATAAGCTAATAAAGGCTATTTAAAAAATAATAACAAGACTGGTGAGATGGCTCATTGGGTAAAGACACTTGCCAGGCAACCCTGACACCTAGGAGGATTCCTAGGACACATGTAAAGGTAGAAGGAGAAAACCAACTCCACAAAGTGGTCCTCTGACCTCCACATGCACGCCATGCCATGCATGCTCACACACATATCTAAAAACACACACACACACACACACACACACACACACACACACACACACATACACACACACACTTCTTAAAAGAAAGGATATGCTGTGGGTATCGCTCTTTGTAAATAAAATGCTGATTGTCCAGTAGCCAGGCAGGAAGTATAGGCAGGACAAGCAGAGAGGAGAATTCTGGGAAGTAGAAGGCTGAGGCAGAGAGACGCTGCTGGCCACTGCCCTGAGATGATGTTAAGATACCAGTAAGCCACGAGCCATGTGGTAATTTATAGATTAATAGAAATGGGTTAATTTAAGATATAAGAATAGCTAGCTAGAAGCCTGCCACAGCCATACAGTTTATAAATAATATAAGTCTCTGTGTGTTTACTCAGTTGGGTCTGAGCGGCTGTGGGACTGGCGGGTGAGAGAGATTTGTCCTGACCATGGGCCAGGCAGGACTGGAGAAAACTCCAGCTACAAGGATATCCAAAGTTAACAATAATTTGTGCTATAATGTGAATAATCTGTGTCAATAAACTGTATTAGATTAATACACATTGTTTTTGGAAGTGTTGAATCACTACACAACTCCATTTTAAATGTCTAGTCATCTTTTAAACTTAGAAGTCAAAACTGAGCTCATAAAAATTCATCTATCTATAGATGGTGCCAACTTTAAAAACCTTGGTGTTGTCCTGACTTTTCTTGCTCCTTCATTCTTCCCACTAATTCCTCCCTGAATCCCAGGCATTTTCTTGGTGAATCATGAAGAACATGCCCCTTCTCCTTTCTTCTGTGGAGGTCACTGAGGTCTGGTGTTGAATCTGCCTTTAACTCTCCCAGTGGGGGCAGTCTGTTGTCAACACAACTGACGGACTGAACCTGATATAAGCTAACTCATAGTGCCCCACTCTTCTCCCAGAAGTTCCCCATCCGGCCCTAGATTAAATTGGAAGAACTGGAAGAACAGTGGCCTGCGCTGCAAGATGAGGGCCTCACATCTCAGAACTTGCCTCCTGCTCCTCTGTTCCCAGTCTTTCTACACTGCACTCTGTCTTTCCTGGGACACTGCCAGGGACACGCTGGCTTCGCCCATTGTTCCTGCCATCTCCTCTGCCTGCAATGGCCAGAAATCAGCTTCACACTTCCTTCCCTCCTTTCTTCAAGTCTTCACTCAAAGAAGTGAAGTCTTCATTCAGATTGAGGCTTACCCCCTTCTAATGTTGCCATCTATTTCCACATTCACTACCCAATCCCTGACTTCTGTCACATTCCCACCTGCCGCCATGAGACTTGGTACCCACCTCTGCATATATTCTTCAATAAAAAAAAGCCATGGATTCTACACTCTAGTACTACATAAAAATGTGCACAAGGTGGTGCCCGCCTGTAAACACAGTGCTTGGAATATGGAAGCAGGAGGTTCAAGGTCATCACTGGTGACATAGAACAGTGCCAGGTGCATATTATGCAATCAAATAAATATCTTCAAGTAGAATATAAACATCTTTAGGCCAAATAGTGTAGTGGAAAATATAGACTTTAAGTTAGCAGACCTGAGTCCAACTACTGGCCCTGCACTTTCTAACTGGGTAAGGTGGGTACATTAGTACCTATTCTGAGACCTTGATTTCCCCACCTGTAAAAAGATGAACAATAGAGCTATTTTGAGAACTACATGTGAAGCACCAGTTTGGTACAAGTTTTGTAGGTATAGATATTATATCTGTAATATAATATATAGTTTTGAAGCAGGATCTCATTGTGTATCATAGAGCTTGCTAAAAAAAATTATAATCCTCCTGTCTCACCCCTCTGAATGCTGAGATTTCAGGTGTATTATGTGCCTACTTACAATACAATATTTTTATGTGAAACAGTTTTTTAAGACATATAATGCTGGACTTATTTTTCAAACAAGTTTCTACAAGCCAGTGTAGTTTGAGTACTCAAAATGACTCCCACTTTGGCACATTCAGCTGTCACTCAGACCAGCAAAACTCAGCAACAGTATTGACTCTTCCAGAGTATTCCAGATTCCCCAGAGAGCCTGGGCAGTTCAAGTATCTACTAGAAAATGACAATAGCTGGAAAACACAACTGTCTAAGAGTAGAGTTACTTGAGTCATGAACACTTGCTGTTGGAATTCCTGGCCACTCCCCCAGCTACATGGCCGCACATGCTTCCGTTCAGATGCTTGGTCACTCCAGGGCTTTGTGTCCTACATAATCCATGCACTGCATGATCTTGTAATTTGCGCACAGCATGATCACACAATCTATGTGCATGCATGGCGTAGATATATAAGCCCATATGCACATGTGCAGGGGAATTCATAAAAAGTGGGTCACAGACTCCTCCTCCTTCTTCTCCTTCCCCCCTCTCTGTACATGCCTTCCACAGGCCTGATCACATTCATCACATTCTTTCCTGTTCCTCCCTTCTCATAATAAAACTCTTATAGTGGGTTTTGTCATGTCTCGTAGCTTTTCTTGCATGGTAACAGTGCCACTTAATGAATAACATTGCGCCACCACATTAAAACCACACCTACAGCAACAAACTAGTGATGTATTTATCTAATTATTTTTTATCAATAAAAAATAGGGAGCCAGATATCAGGGTAAGAACCTCAAAGATCAGAGAAGCAGGGGAGCAAACACCAGTGACATGCTATCTCTTCCATTCCTCCATCCAAAAGGGATCCTCTCTCAGCCTCTCCTTACTACTTCCTGTCTCCTATCTGTCTACAGTCCTCCAAACCTCTGTGGTTAATTTTGGTCAGTCAGTGGCTAGCTCTGCCCTCTGTCTCAAAGCAAGCTTTATTGTCAGGATGAAATCAAAATATCACACAACAAACTGGTGTCATTAACAGTTTGGAGCCTAAGAAACAGAGGAAACAGGGCCACTTCTTGGAAGCAAGTTGTGTAATGTTGACAAATAACAGAGAAAGCAGAAAGAAAAGTGTGTTCAACTTTGCTTTTTAGCTGTGTTTCAAGAATGGACTTTAGGTCAAGACATCTAGGACAAACTTTAGTGGTATCCAGGGAAGAGTAAGACATGTGGTGTTGTAAGAGATCACAGTGGACAGCACCCAGGGACTGTTCTCCTTCAATTTCTGATCCATTGCTCATTATTTTAAAGTTGTTTAAAGATTTATTTCTTTTTATTTCCCATGTCTGAGCATTTTGGTTGTATGTATGTATGTGCACCAACTGTACAATATTGACCAGTGAGACCAGAAGAGGATGTCAGATCCCCCAAACTGTAGTTGTAGACTGTTGTGAGCCAACATATGGGTGCTGGGAACCACTGAGTGCTCTTAGCTACTGAGCCATCTCTCCAGCCCCGTTGCTAATTATTTTTTAATTGGACTGAGATCTATTAGGCAAGGAGTAGAAGATGACAGCAGAATTGCTAAAGCTATATATAGTAGCAATGTCCTAAATTGCAAGTCAAGAGAGCTCAGTTTCAAATTATACATTCAGTCAATTAGAGGGTATAACAGAAGTCCATGAAAGTAGTGAAGTAGGTAGTTAATCAAAAGTCACTTAGGTTGCCTTCTAAATATTTATGTTCACACTCATAGATTAGCACAGCTCTCAATCTTGGTCAGAGAAGCTTCTTTTTGCAGTGGACAGAAATTAATACAGAAACTTACAATTAGCCAAAGTGCTGAGAATAAGAGACTGTTGAGTTCTCAGCCATAAACAGGACGTCTATATTGATCCCTTCCAAAAGGCTCAGAGAACATCCCAGAAGATGGGGCACAAAGAATGTAAGCACCTCAGGATGGGGAGGAGTGCTGTAACGTACTGTCTTCTGGACATGGCAGAGCTGTTGTACTCATGAACCCATGGCAGCTGTGGTTACCTACATAAGACCAGCTCAAAGGTTGGGCCCATTAGAGACTCAGAGAGCTCCTCTGGGAGTTATTGGCAGTTAATGGCTGCTGGGGCAGGAGAACAATTTTTCTCTAGTGTTTTAGCCACTGGTAAGTTGTCTACACTCCAGTAAATAACCCCACACCCACGCCTATTCAATGCAAAGAAACCTAATTAAATTTACACACACACACACACACACACACACACACACACACACACACACACACACACGAAGACATGAATTAGAGGGGCATATGTTGGGAAGACGAAGGAGTCTTGAAGAGTAGAAGGGGATTAAAGGAAGGGAATAGGAATAAATATGACCAAGTACATTATATACATGTATGAAATTATCAAAAATAAAAATTTCAATATAAAACAAATGAAGTCAATTTACTTTCATCTAGTGGGCAAATTATTAAATGTATGTCTTTTTACATCTCTAATCTGACCTTTATTAATTAATAATTCCATGTTTGTTTTTTTTCTGGCAGCCACTAAATAAATGCAATATTGTTGTCAGACTGGATCTACAAACAAAACATTGATACAGACAAACATGAGCTGCTAAAAAAGCTGGTATCTTCTCCCCTGACCTGTCAAAGACAGACCCTTGGCTCCTGCCTGGTGAAACTTGGAGGAGACTTGGCTGACTTTGTGTAGCGCAGGAGTACAGTGAGCCCACCATGAGGGTGACTTTGGTCTGTATGCGGGAAGTTTGTGTACAGAGAGGGTTCAAAGGCCACAGCCGCAGTTCTCACTGGAGGATTGAGGTTAGCTCAAAGGCTGATTGAAATGAAAGTGATGTTATCAAATGGATGTGGAGAGTAAAGATGCCGAGGGAGTACTGAGTGCCTGTCCTAGGGAGAGCAGCTGAAAAGAAAAGCCCAGGTGTTTGTCCCATGAGAAAAGGAGATGTAGGAACCTTGTATCTCCAGGACACAAAAAACAGTGCTTCAGAGCGGGTGGGAAAGGCTGAATGTTTACCAAGATCTGAGTCAGGGGCTCCTCAGCTGCTTTATCCTCTTTAATCCTCACACCGGCTTCTAAGTCTGCCCACTCGGCACAAAACACATCACATCTGCTACAAGAAGACACAAACCATCGCTCTCTCAAGCAGGGGTTCTCAACCTGTGGGTCCCACATCAGGTATCCAGCATATTGGATTTTTATATGACCCTTCATACCAGTAGCAAAGCTACAGTTATGAAGTAGCAAAAGAGATAATTTTATGGTTGGGGGGGGGGTCACTATACCATGAGGAACTGTATTAAAGGGTCACAGCATTGGGAAGGTCAAGAAACACTGAGGCTTGAAAGCCTGTGTGTGTCCATCGAAAGCTGCCTCTCCTGTGTAGCCAGATTCCTCACCCTGAGCTCCGGACAACTGCTCTGCTCTCGACTGATTTTTCGCTGTTTGTGGAAGTTTGGAGCCATTCAGACTCCTGGACCGGGGATGAGGCTCTGTGGGTAGAGTGTCTGCCTGGCATTCACGAAGCTTTGGCTTAGATCCCTCCTACAGCACAGAACAGGGCGTGGAGGCGCAAACCTTTCATTCTGGCACTGGGGAGGTGGAGGCGGGAAGATCAGGAGTTCAAGGTTAGCCTCTGCTGCCTAGGAAGTTTGAGCCAGTCTACAATACACGAGAGACCCTGTCTCAGAAGAGAGAAGAGAACGAGATAAACTGTCCCCAGAGGAAAGCTATTTACCCAAAGGGGCGGAGGTGCAGAACCCACTTCCTGTGATCACAGGTCACTTTGTGAACTGAAAGAACATCCGGGGTTGGGAGTGCAGCTCAGCAGGAGAGCACCTGCCCTGGGTTCAATCCCTAGCAGGCAAGCCAGAGATGAAGGGGAGGTGAGGGGGAGAAGGGAGGGAAAAGGATGAACAGAGGAGGAGGAAGAGAAAAGGAAAGGACAGAGTGTGAAGCCCGTAAATGTCACTTGTGGACCTGTGGTGACCCGGTCTCATAAAAATATAAAATGATACAGCACAAACTTCTCACACAATGTGAGAGCTGTTTGCTGATTTTTGTAAATGGGATACCAGGACTTTCCAATGCCTGTCACACTTTGGAAGTCAGCTATGCCTGGATGAGAAAGTCAATTCGATTACTCCAGTGCCATAAACGTTTTTTGAATTGGGTGCCTGTGCCTTTAAAAAGCATGCTTACCTTCAAATTAGTTTTGGTTTATGGAGGCCTCAGAAGGAGTGTTCAGGAAGAAAGGAGCCCTTTCAGAGAGATCTTGGGAAATATATGAAAAGATTCTTTGAAAGCTACAGCCTTGGAAACTGTCTTCCAAAGAGCTGTGGCTGGCTGCCGTGATCAGTTTGAATGAATTGGATGGCTTAGCTTTATTTTTAGTTTTTTAATAGCTCACTTTTTCCTACTATTATCAAATAAACCAAATATCCTAATCTTTCTGGTGTTCCCTTTACAAGGAAACTAACAGCATCAGAAGCAGCATTCTTTTTCTCTGGCAACTTACCCAGCAGATTCTGCATGTCCGAGGAGGCTGTGGCTAAAGAGAGCCTGTAGGCACACATTTAAGAAAACAGACGTCTAAACCATCACCTTCGTTCAATGGTAGTGCCGTTAAAACACTGGGCTTTGGGGACAGGGAATGGGAAGGCCTCCTGTTCGCTAAAGAATTGACTGCCCGAATGACTTTGTTTAGAAAGAGGTGGAGGAAGGGAATCACATTTTCAAACTGTATGTGAGAGTTTAGGCGCCAGACTATTACGTGAAAAGGCACAGTAAAGAAACTGCCAGCACGATCGCTCCATGGTATGGTTAAAGGGAAGGTTTATGTTGTAGGTAAAAGAGAAAAATATATCCAGAGGCATCTGGAAGGGTCCAGAGCAGAGAGAAAAAAAGGCCAACTGGATATGGCCAGGGCTATCTGTGAGAAAAGGGAAAATAGCAGGACCAGGAGGGAAATGCCTTGCCCTATACAGAGAGCAAATGGATAACTGGAAGGAGGGAAGTGTGGGGAAGAGAAGGGCCAGGAGGCTGGAGCGGGGTCTTTTAAATGTATAGCAAATATTTGTGAGTAGGGACTGAGGGAGCCTGTGGGCTGGCATGGGCTTTAATACACAACCTCCGGTATATGTCAATGAAACCATATGTCATTTCTGCCAGGGATAAGAGAAATGACTCCTAGTGGCAGATGGGAACTGGTTTCACAAGTCCCTGAGATATTCTGGCTTTTGTCTAGAAATCCCCCCATAGTTCAGTGTGAATTTATTCTGGATATTTGGGCTGCCTGAGACCTGACACCAACATGGTGGATTCTAGGCATAGACTATCCAATTTATCCTTCTGCAAGGTTTCTAACCAGAATCCAGCTTAAGTTCCTTAATTCTCCAAAGTTGTTCATTGCTGATGTTGACTTCTGATAAATAAATAAGCATTACACAAAGCACCTTAAATTCATAAGCAAATTCAGTGCTCACAGCAACCTCTTGAAATGGGTACCATTTCTCTCTTATTTCTACAAGGACAGAGATTGAGGCCAAGAGTTCTGCTTAGACAATGACTGGTCAGTGGTGATACAGGCTTAGAGTCTGGCACTGTTATACCTGCACATGCAAAAATACAGCTCACATTTCAAAGAGAATAAGAGATCATTCATTCTGGAGCCCAAGATAAATGATGATGTGCAGGAACACAGACTCAGATCATCCCAAATATTGTATTTCAACACAGTGACAGTTCCAAGAAATTTTTGTACTAGCAGAATAACAAAAGCCATAAATAAGGCATTTAAAGAAATACATTGGTGGAAAGTCAATGTAGCCCCCACAGGTTCATATGTTTAAATGCTTGGTCCCCAGTTTGTGCAACTATTTGGGAAGGATTATAAGGCGTGGCTTTGTTGTATGGGTGTGTCACTGGGGGTGGGCTTTGAGGATTCAAAAGCCTACACCATACCCACATTCCCAGTATCCTCTCTCTCGTCCTCTGGTCTGCAGATCAAGATATGAGCTCTCGGCTGTTCCTGCCACCATGCCTCTGTTCCACCATCATGGACCCTCTGAAACAGTAAACTTAATGAAATGTTCTCATTTCTAAGTTGGCTTAGTCATGGTTGTTATGAATTATTGTGGGGGGGCGGTCGTCGGAGGGACTCTGAGGGTATCCCGAGTGTGCAGGGAAGCATGCTGGACAGATGCAGTGGCAGGCTGGGCAGATGCAAACCATGCAGGCATGGCGGCCATGGCCAGTAATTCACAACCCAGATGCTGCACCCGAGTGGAGAGTTTATTATAATAGAGAGATGCAGAGGAAGATAGGAAAAGGAGAGAAGAAGAGAGAGAGAGAGGTCAAGGGTTCCTGGGAGGGAAAGCAGAAGAGAGAGGGGGGGAGGGAAGGAGTTTTTCCTTAGAATGAGACTTTTCCGACAGGAAGCAGGGTGGCGCCAAGGGGTGGGATTTCAAGAAGGGGCAGGTCAGAATATTAACCATGATGCTTTTGTCACAGCAATTAAAAAGTAACTAAGGCAGTTGGGTAGGCAGATTACAACCAAGCCAGGAAGTTTCTGCTGTAGGTCCCAGATGTTACCTTGATGACGTTCTTAGCCTTTGAGTTGGGAGAAGCTAAGGGGTCTGTTTGCATATTATACCAGAATTTTCCTAATAGTTACCAGGATGTTAGATTCTACCACACCACCACCATAGGTGGTGGACAAACCGTGTAAGGGTCTAAAACTAGCCTATGATAGAATATCGTGGAAGAGGGTGCAGAAAGAATGTAAAAGCTAAGGACAGAAAGGGATACTGTCTCCTGAATACGACCTCTCTTCTACGCATGAACTCAGCACCAATGGCTACCCACCCAGGATCTGCACAAAACTAGGCCCGACAATATTTCAAGACGGGTGGTGGAGGATCTTCCACCCTCTCTGAGGAGCCATAGATAGTAAATGATGATTGAAAAGGTGGGAATCAGGAGTCCTCACTGATGTGCTCATTGGCTCAAGTAAACAGCCTCCCACTCATGCTTCTGCAGGTGACCCTTAAATATAACGGCTGTAATAACAACAACCAAAAGACACCAAGATACAAAAAAGAAGAAGTGGGCTAGTGGTAGAAGGGAAGGGGTGAAGGGAAGATAGCGGGGGTACACTCAAATGGATTTTACATATAGATGTGAAATTGCTGAAAAAAACCTTAAGATCATGATAATTTGACTCTAAGCAACAGCTCTCCACCATCATTGTTTTTTTTATCAGACTTGTAGAATGTTTGAGGGGGGGTGGGTGTTTATTTTATCCTGGAAACTTCAACTCACACACCCACATGCTTCTCTCAGCTTAGGTTCCTCTACCTAAGCGGGACCCACGGGCTGGAACTCAGCCTGTAGAACTTTGAGCGAAGAGAAACTCCCAGGTGGGAAATGTGTAATTGGAACCTGGGATGTCTAGCCACTGGAAATGAAGGGAAACCATGTTGGGAATCATACATAATAAGCCCCAGATGTGACAGCAAGTCTTCGGGGTGATTCATCCGCTGCCACGGCCGGAACCTCAGCCTGGAAGAACTCGGGCTGTGTCAGTGTGCTGAAATGAGGACAGCACTCCTTCCTGTTCTTTTTCTCTGGGCTTTGGAGATCTGCCAGAAATGCCTGGGACTAGCCTTAGGAGGTGTACTGGCAGCACCCTTCAGAGTCCTTAGCCAAAACCTCCCAACACTGTGGGAATCACTGGGACTCATCTGTTGTACCTTACTCAGAGGTAGTCTTTCCACCGAGATAATTGGTTTAGCACAAAGGAGCTGTTGTGGCTTGGAGCTCACAATTGATTACTAGGTTAAGATAAGTGTTGTTCTCGCCTTCTTTCCCCCTGGAGACCTCAGATAGCCAAGTACTTTTGACCTTGTGCAAACTGATATGGGGAGGAAGGGGGAGGTAGGACGATGTGAGCATCCATTGTTCCACTTTTCAGCATGTGTTTTCACCCCTCACCTTCACACAAGCCACAGACATCCCCCCCTCATTGGAGAGTTGAGGACAATGTGATGATCAAAGGCCCTCATAATAAGTGGAAACTCTGTGCCTCAAAGAGTTTAATGAACAAAACTAGCCCAACTAACGACATTCCTCTCCAAAGCATTTTCTCTGTGATTGTTCTTATGTATCTAGTTGTAATTATTACAGAAGATATAGAAAATACCTATCATCAAAAATAGGAAATTGAAAATCAGGGACAATTGCCATTAGTAATTTTGTGTATCTCTGAAGCTTTTACTATTTTTTATTTTGTTAAATTTATCATTTTTAATATCATACATGTATCATATTATACTTCTCTCCTCCCACCAATCATTCCCAATCCTCTTCCCACTCCCTCTCAAATTCATAACCGCTTTTTCTTTAATTATGTATATATATGCATATATGCACCTACATATAAATACATAAATACAATCCACTGAGTCTGTTTACTGTTGGTCATATGTATATGTATCCAGGGCTGACAACTTGGTATTGGACAGCCAATTAGGAGACTCATACCTGGGGAAGACTAATTCTCCTCTCGGCAGTTGTTCAATACCTGGAGCTCTTCATCGACTATTCAAACATAAACATTTAAATACATCTTTTTTGGGGGAAAAAATTGGATCAAATTCTACATATGGCCTTGACTTAACAACAGCACGTTATCAAAGACTCTCCATAGAAAAAATTACACATTTTCTTCAGCGGCCGTCCTTTGGACTGCAGAACCTGGGCACCGTCCTGGGTCATCAGCTTCCTTGTTATGTTCAGGCACATCTCAACAACTGTTGTTCACACGGTATTGAGCATCACCTGCCAATTGTTTCCTCAAGATAAATCGCCAAAGCTCAAAATAAACATTAATTAAGGCTTATTAATACCTTTCCCGAGAAAGATGGTATTCATTAACGATTTCACTAGCGATGTTGAAGGTGCCATGAAGACCTTCCAAAAGAACAGAACATACGGGAGACCCCCCACTAACTCCTAAGAGAGCCAGGGTTTCCCTGTCTCACCATAGCCTGACCCCCAGTGTACAGACACTGGGACGCTTAATAGTTCACATCAGATGATGTAAACAATTCTCCCTCTGTTGTCTCCATCTCCAGGTTATGAGATGAGACAGTTATTATGCCAGAACAGTGGTGAGCTCAGGGCCCGCCTGGACAACATTGCCGCCATGGGGAACATGAGAAGAAAGACCAGCAAAAGCCAGCATGTGCTGTAAAGGCCGACACATCTGAAGTACAGATTTATATATGAATCTAATACTTATAAGTCATCTCTTTTTTATTGAAATATTTTTATTTTATAATTAATTTAATTTTACATATCAGCCACGATTCCCCTGTCCTCCCACCCCCCAGCACTCCCCCCAATCCATCCCCCATTCCCACCTCCTCCAAGGCAAGGTCTCCCCTGGGGAGTCAGCCCAGCCTGGTAGACTCAGTTGAGGCAGGTCCAGTCCTCCCTCCTGAGCAAAGTGTCTCAGCATAGCCCTAGATTCCAAAAAAACGCCAGCTCATGCACCAAGGACAAGTCCCAGTCCCACTGCCTGGGGGCCTCCTAAACAGTTCAAGCTATTCAACTGTCTCACTTATCCAGAGGGTCTGGTCCAGTTCCATGGGGGCTCCTCAGCTATTGGTTCACAGTTTATGTGTTTCTGCTAGTTTGGCTATTTGTCCCTGTGATTTTTCCAATCATGGTCTCAATATCTCTTGCTCATATAATTCCTCCTCTCTTTTGCCGATTAGACTCCTGGAGCTCCACCTGGGGTTTGGCCATGGATATCTGCATCTGCTTCCATCAGTCACTGGATAAGAGTTCTATCATGACAGTTAGGATGTTAACTCACAACTCCAGGGCAGCTACCTAGTAAAGAGAACCCTAAGAAAGACACAGGGATTGCCCAATGACAGAGACATGGATGAGATCTACTTGAGCAAATTGGACCTGGGGGGGGGGGCGGGGCGTAATGAAGGGCAAGGGTAGGGGAAAAGAGAGCTTAGAGGAGCGGGAGGTCCCAGCTGGATCAGGAACAGAGTGGGAGAGCAAAGAAAGAGAGACCATGATAAATGAAGACCTCATGGGAATAGGAAGAAGCAGAGTGCTAGAGAAGTCCCCAGGAATCCACAAAGATACCTCTACTATAGACTACTGGCAATGGTCGAGAGAGTGCCTGAACTGACTTATAAGTCATCTCTTAAGTGCCAGCCCCTCTCCAAGTGCTTTATACACCTCAATTTTTTTATTCTCATAATAATTCTATGATAAAGAAGATACTGTTTTGATCTTACTTTTTCCAGAAGAGGCTAAATACTTCGTTAGAGTTAATGAGTCTCTGAGTCTAACCAAAAAGCAGCTTTGCCCACTAGATGTCCCTGATCACACTAAAATTATTCTCAACAATGTCCACACCCAGGGATACTGAATACTCCATTCTCCAGTGAGCAGGAAGCATGATCCCACTGGGAGAGCCACAGAAAACATGAAGAAAACAGAACATTGCCCACAAAAAGCCACTTCATGCCCAAAATAACTAAAATAACTTTAGATAACAATGTATTCCCTGTATCCGACTTAGTCTTGCTTTCATTTGCCATTCACCAACTCTAGTTATTCCATTTCCTGCAAAGATGCATTTTTTTCCTTCAATAAATAGAATTGGGCAATTTAAAATCTTACAGTTTCCAAGGCACTTTGATATATGTCATAGCCTTAAGTCTGCAAAACAACCAGTTTGAAGGTACCGGGCTCAATAAATAGGATCCAAGACCTAAGCACCATCACTTAATGTGACATCTCCTCTCTGCTTTCAACTCCATCCTTACTTGCCTTTGGAAACTTGCAACTGGCATGGAAATCATGCAAAAGTTTACAGGCACATACAGATATGTTAAAAGACATAGATATGTCGGGAGATTGACTGGACAGATTTGATAGAAAATAGACTCACATGTAATTAGGGAGGGTCAGAGAGAAAAAGAGTATTCTTTTTTAAAAAAAAAGTACAGTCATGGGTTGGATAAGGTCAGGTTCCAGGAAACAGGACAACTCAACTCTCACAGTCAGTAGAATCTTATTTTTTAAAATACAGCATAATGGCTCCTGCCTTCAAAATGCAGTCAGGCAGGTTCCTTATTCCCCTGATTTATGTTTCGCTGTTAAATCTTTGGTAGGGGGATGTCTTAGTAATATCTTCAGGCAGCAATGATTCTAGAGTTGTTATCTGATGAGTAATCATGTTGGTGACATATTGGAAGGCACAGAGCCCACTTATGACAATTAATAGAAATATTAGAGGGCCAGTGAAGGAGGAGAACCATTTTAGCCATACTGTGTGGTGATATTTTATCTGTGTACCCCAATAAAGCTCATCTGAGGAACACAGGAAAAAGCCAGCCACTATAGCAAACCCAGAAGTCAGGCAATGGTAGCACATGTCTTTTTTTTTTTTTTTTTTTTTTTTTTTGATTTTTCGAGACAGTGTTTCTCTGTGTAGCTTTGCGCCTTTCCTGGAGCTCACTTGGTAGCCCAGGCTGGCCTCGAACCACAGAGATCCGCCTGGCTCTGCCTCCCGAGTGCTGGGATTAAAGGCGTGAGCCACCAATGCCCGGCTTGGTAGCACATGTCTTTAATCCTAGCATTTGAGAGTGAGATCCATCCTGATCTCTGTGAGTTCAAGGCCACATTGGGAACAGTGTGGTGGCACATGCCTTTAATCCCAGCCCTAACCATAGAGGTCTGGAGGTCTGTACAGACAGACAGGAAGTGATGTAGCTAGGCTGAGAGAGGAAGTGAGATGATAGAACAGAAAGGCATATAGGTGTGGGTTTACAGGAAGTAGGTCACTTTACAGGCTGAGGAGTCAGTAAGGTGAGGTTGGCTGTGGTTTGTCCTATTCCTCTGATCTCTCAGTTTTCACCCCACTATCTGGCTCCGGGTTTTTTATTACTAAGACCATTTAGCAATTCGTCTTACAATATTGGCCAGTCTAAATTTGTTTGAGAGATTTTTGTCAATTTTTTTACAAAGATTATCAATTTGGTGGTCAATAGTGTGAGTGATTTCAGAGATATTAAAACAGCATGTTCCAGTAAATTGCTGACAACCGAGATTATGTTTAAGTAGAAGGTAATCTATAGTAGCTCTATTTTAAAGAACAGTTGTTCTCAGCTCTCCCATTTCTTGATTAATTTTTTGCTAATGTTCTTGCTGTAATATTAGTGGTCTTTGAAATTAGACAGACTATTTTAGAAACTTCTCTCTGTGGTCTAACGACAAGTCCTGGGACAGGTAACAGAGAGGCTGTGGTAGCAGCAACTCTAGTGGGATCTAATAGATGTGAGGAATCATCACAGTTTTTAGGAAGAGCTCTTGTAATTCTATTAACAGATTGTAAAGATTTGCTGAGTAAAATAGGTATAACAGATCCTATCCCACATAAGCCCTTATATCCTGCTGGGAGTGCAGAACAAGTATTATTTTCACAGGAAAAAAAAAAAGTCCATCCTAAGAGCAATTATTTACCAAAGGAGATAAGATGTGATAAGAAGTGGAATTATAATAAGAAGGGACATTTGTGCAATCAAAACATAGACAGTGGAGGAAAAAGATATTATCAATGGGAACATCAGCCACAGCCTTTAAAACATTAATAGGGGACTGTTCCGCTTTATCCCCCATTATCATTGCATAATTTTCGTAGGAAAACTCTGTTCCATAAAAATTTCTTTTTAAGATCCAGAGAATAGAGGGATCTCTTCTGACACAGAAGGAGTGTTCTCGTTGGCTTTTTAGTACTAAATGAACCCAGAGATTATATTCCACATTATTAGTTACAGACAGGGTTACTCTGGGTATGTTAAATTCAATTGAAGTGATTACTGAATCGTCCCTTCCCCCTCTTATTTTAGCACCCTGTAATTTCCACTATCAGACCCTTTATTTTATTTTATTATTTTATTTTACAATACTATTCAGTTCTACATAATAGCCACAGATTCCCTTGTTCTCTCCCTTCCTGTCCCCCTCCCCTTCCCCCAGGCCACCCCCCATTTCCACCTCCTCCAGATCAAGGTCTCCCCCGAGGACTAGGATCGACCTGATAGACTCAGTCCAGGCAGGTCCAGTCCCCTCCTCCCAGATTGAGCCAAGCGTCCCTGCATAAGTCCCAGGTTTCAAACAGCTAACTCATGCAACGAGCCCAGGACCTGGTACCACTGCCTAGATGCCTCCCAAACAGATCAAGCCAATCGACTGTCTCACCTATTCAGAGGGCCTGATCCAGTTGGGGGCCCCTCAGCCTTTGGTTCATAGTTCATGTGTTTCCATTAATTTGGTTATTTGTCCCTGTGCTTTATCCAACCTTGGTTTCAACAATTCTCGCTCATATAAACCCTCCTCTTTCTCACTAATTAGACTACCAGCACTCCACCTGGGGCCTAGCCATGGATGTCTGCATCCAGATTCCTCAGTCCTTGGATGGGGTTTATGGCACAACTATTAGGGTGTTTGGCCATCCCATCACCAGAGTAGGTCAGTCCCAGCTGTCTCTCGACCATTGCCAGCAGTCTTTTATGGGGGTATCTTTGTGGATTTCTGTGGGCCTCTTTGGCTCTTTGTTTCTTCCTTTTCTCATGTGGTCTTCATTAGAACCCTTTAAAGAATATTTGATTATGCTAAAGTCTGTGTTATTATGTTGGGATTAGTCAGTTAGATTAGCTGATCCCAAGTATCTTCCATCCATCTGGCTAAAGATAAATTGTTCCCCTTCCTTTGTCCAAATATAGACCCTGGCGAATAAAGGCAATCTTTTGCATGGCAAGAAAGTATCAGGGTGTTTTCTATGATAGGGGTGCCTTTTGTTTCCCCTGTCAAGATGCATTGAGGTTCTGTTTGCATAAGTTGAGAATAAAACAGCAAAACTGTTGGCCATAGGACAGTCATGATGCAAATTTCAACAGCAAGAACACAGTTATGTTAGACAGTCAAACCTTAGAATGTTTGATTTTTAACAATCCTTTTTCAGACACTTTCCACCTCTGGAAGTTGGACTCTTCTTCTGTGGGTTCCTCGGGTACCTTCTTGAAGTGTCAGTGATGAACCCAGGCAGAAATACCAGGGACTTTAACAGCAGTAGGAGTCCAGAGAATCACTGTGTATGGTCCATTCCATTTAGGTTCAAGCTGGTCAGTTTTCTGTTAAGTTTCTGTCTGGCAGACCTGTCCATTGGTAAATATGGAGTGTTGAAGTCTCTCACTATTAGTGTGAGGAATTTAATGTGTAATTTATGCTTTAGTAATGTTTCTTTCACATATATGGATGCCCTTGTATTTGGGGCATAAATGTTCAGAATTGAGATTTCATCTTTGGTGGATTTTTCCTATGATGAATATGTAATGTCCTTCTTGATCTCTTTTGATTGATTTTAGTTTGAAGTCTATTTTGTTAGATATTAGGATACACCAGCTTGTTTCTTAAGTCCATTTGACTGGAAACACTTTTCCAAGCCATTTACTCTGAGGTAGTGTCTGTCTTTGAAGTTAAGGTGTGTTTCTAGCATGCAGCAGAAGGATGAATCCTGCTTTTTTATCCATTCTATTAGCCTGTGTCTTTTTATAGGTGAATTGAGTCCATTAATATTCAGGGATATTAATGACCAGTCATTGT